>NC_056725.1:886952507-887577507 GCF_019279795.1 Protopterus annectens
AAAATGCCTGTAGCATGGCCTTTAGTGTAGAGTTTAACCTCTCTACTAGACCATTAGTCTGGGTATGGCAGTGGGTGATTTTTAGGTGCTTCACCCCACAGTGCTCCCTCAGACAAGCCAGCAGGTCTGCCATGAAATCAGGACCTCTGTCAGTATTTCTTTTGAGAAATCTACCCTGCTAAAAATCATTAATACAGCATTCACCACCTTTTCTGTCTTAATGGAGGACAGAGCCACTGCCTCAGGGTATCTGGTATTATAATCTACTACCACCAGGATATACTTATTCCCTGTGGAACTTGGGGTACTCAGAGGCCCCGCAATACCTATAGCTACCCTCTGAAATGGCTCCTCAATCACAGGCAAAGTCATCAAAGGAGATTTGACCTTGTCTCCTGCCTTGCCTACTTTTTGGCACTGCTCACAAGTCTTGCAGTACCCTGTTACATCCCTGGATATCCCAGGCCAATAAAAGTTCTGTGTAATGTGTCTCTTGGCATGCTTTATGCCCATATGACCTGCAAAGGGAATGCCATGGGCTATGGTTAGAAGTGCCAGATGATAGGCTCTTGGCAATACCAATTGCTGTATTACCTCATCCTCTAGCCCTCCATCAGGGGTCCACTCTCTGTACAGTAACCCTTTATCCCAGTATACAAATTCTCCTTTTCCTTGAGAATCAGGTACCTCCCTGGCTACCTCCCTCAAGCCTTGTAATGTAGGGTCTGAGAGCTGACTCTGTCTCAACTCTTTCTTTGTAACCCTTCCCAGCTTCCCTTCCACAAGAATTTTGGTATCCTCTGACAGTGGTGCCTCACTGTCAGCCTAGGTACTACTGTCACTCTGTCCAAAGGAACATCAGTACCCATCAGCAGCTGTGGATCACCTTCTGTCTCACTGCTACAGGGAAGCACCATCTTTGAAGTAACCACCTCACCAGTCCTGGCTTCAAGTATGCGGTCTACCGGGTCTCCCCCAGGCTATAAGACCTACATGCTTGTCTCCAAACCTGACTACATGTAACTGCTTGCACACAAGGTACTGCACTATCAAAATCATTCCCTATCAGGACATCTGCAGGGATATCCTCAAACACACCTACTTGCTTGCTTCATTTTCCACTATCCCAATTAAGGTGAACCCTTGCCAAATGTATTTAGAATGGGGTCCTTCATAAAGGTCTGACTGGAGTAGACTGCCCAAACAAGTAGTGCTTCTTTTTAAACATTTCAGGCTTCACAATGGTTAGGTCAGAGGCTGCATTTCTCTTAGTAGTGGCCTGTTTCCCATCTACTAAGATGGAATATAACCTCTTGTGGTAGTTTGTCTCCAGACAACATACTGCTGGCATTTTCTCATACCCACTTGCTGGCTCCCCTATGTTTTGTTCCCCACCTTGCCTCCATGGACATCTATATAATACATCGTACCTCTGGTTGCATTTAAAACATTTAACCCTTGATACTGGCAGTGTACCTGAACTATTGGCTTCTCCTGTAACTAGTTTAGGCTGCCCATTATGGGTTCCCTTATACCCATTTGCAGCACTGGGTATCCCTTTACGGTGCAGTGATACCCTGCTTGCTAGGTATAGGTCTCCCTTTTCCCCAACTCATCTGCAGTATTGCATTCCCTATCTGCCAACCGGATTCTCATGTCCTCAGGCAAAGTGTTAAGGGTTTGTTCCCTTGCCAAAAGGTCTGCCAACAGTTCAAAAGTGGTGACCTGACATCCACTCACCCATTTATGAAAATAAGTGCTTAGTTTAGCAATATATTCACACAAACTTTCATCTGCCTTGCGTCTATGCTCACTGAACTTTTTTTTATAAGCTACAGGTGTTAACTTAAAACACTCTAATAAACAATTTTTAACTGTATTATAATTTAAGCAATCAGTATCAGACAGTTTAGAAACAGAAGTTGCAGCTTTACCATGGAGTAAGGAGGTCAGGAATAGCACCCAGAGCACTTGGTCAACATTATACTGTTTACATACCCTTTCAAATGTGAATAAAACTATCAAAATTATCATGTGAATAAAACTATTGAAATTATCACCCTCTGTAAATTGTGGAAGAAATTTACTGACCTTAATTACTTCTAGGGTTCAGTTACTCCCTTCACCATTACCTCCTTGACCCTGGCAAAACTCAGCATCTCCTTTTCATGTTGCCTCTGCCTCTCATTTTCTTCAGCGTCCAAACATCTCAGTCTCTCATTTTCTTTCACCTCCAGATGTCTCAGTCTCTTTACTGATTCTAATGTCATCTGTTTCTCCTTTTCTTCAGCTGTCAAACACTGCAGTATCTCTGCTGATTCTAGTTCCATCCATTTGGCCTTCAGTTCAAATCTCTTTAATTCCAGATGGATTTTTTTAAGTCCTCTGAGGAAAAGTTGAACTGTCCATTTTCTGAGAGTTGTACATCCCCAAGGCCAGTCTGGTTGCCCTCCGATTGCTGGTCTGCTAGACAGCTGTGACTAAGGCAGCTGTGACTAACTGTTTCCTACTTCACACAGATTTGAGTAACTGTGGTTACTGCTTTCAGCACCAGTGTAATGGAAGTCAGTGCTATATCTACTGTTAGTAAAACAGTTAAGAATGGATTACATGTCTAGAAAAGGGTTGAATCATGTTGATTCAGAAACCAGATGCATAGATCTCTAAGTGCCAAGTTTACTAGCACTGACATTTGGTTTGTGAAATAGTCAGTCTAGGTTGTCATAGTTACTAATGACTGCATTGTTATGCAAGGGATGGGAGTTCAGGAAATGCAGGAGAATATGAAGTTTAAGGAGGTAGCATGTGAGTATAAACATCTCCATGTTACTGCCAGTAATCACTTCTATATGGGTATGGTCCAGGTCAATTTTTTTTTAAATTGTGAAAATACCATAAAGTAGTATGCATTGATTGCATGCTTCCTTTGCAAGACTTCATTTCTCACCTTTTCCCTTAGAGCTATCACTATATGAACACACGAGAAATAAAAGAATTAAGAAAAGAATAAGGGAAGATCAGAGAAACGCTTTGAGTAGTGTCTAGGAGAAGGCATTTACTGCAGCTATTTGTGTAAATATCCAGAGATCAACTTCCTTCATTTTCTTGAGGAGTGAGTCAACAATCAGGCAGGTATGTTTAAGGCCATCTTGATTGTCTGATCCCAGATAGTTCAGGAGATTGGAATGGGTCTTAAGGCCAGATTTCAAAATATCTGGTCTTCATCTAATTGACTTATGTATTGTTTTTATTTATTTATATTTTTACTGGGGTAGTGCTCTGATCTCAGTGTACCATTTGTAGGCATAGCCTGGGTGAATAGGATCACATAAGAAATGATCAAAACATGTTTACAGATTCAAGGATATGATAAAAACATACATTTATAGATGCAAGAATATGCTACAAATTTTAGTTCAGGAAGCAGTTAACAATGTCAAAACATGGATGGAAAAATGGAATTATGCTTAGCCTAGCCTATAAAGCAGGCTCACACCAGAGTAAGACACTTATACTAAGAGCAAGTATTTTAGAATAGAGTCCTGAGTATTGAAGTCTTCTGTTGAAGTAAACAATACAACATGGCATAATCATCATTGAAGTCAGTGTGAGGAAGAGCTTTCTTTTTTCTAAGTACTTGTGAAAAATAAGTGTGTTTGATGGGAATCATACCTGTCAAGTGTACCGTATTATGAGGAATGTACCTCATTTGGGGTCTTAAAAATTTTATGTTCCTCAAAGTTCCACATTGAAAGGGACTGTAACACATTCAGTGTTAGGAATTTTTTAAGTGAAATCCATGGTAAATACATATTAATTCACTAAAAGATCTTCTTTATAAGTAAAATCAGCATAGTTTAACCATCCTATGACCTTCCTAGCTGAAGTTGTTAGTAAGCCATTAGTATGTGTTCCACATTTTGCCCACTTGTTCCACATTATGAGGACTAGTGTTCCTCATTTTGGAAATGGAGGGTTGAGAGCTATGATGGTAACGGATGAGACAAAGCGATAGTCATCAGTAATTTAGGCATGACAGCACTACAAGGAAGCAAAGGGTACAGTAGGTAGTGCAATCAATCTGAGAAAGGAAATAGTAGCTAAATGAGAATAAAAACAGATAAAATGACAAGGGATGTTTTAGGAAAAGGTTTTTTAATAAGCTTGAGTATAAAAATTAGATAAAAGACGATTTAAGGTAGAGGTTTACTATAAAAGCCAGTAAATAAGGAGATGGAAAGATTTAGCCAAGAATTTGGTCTGTTTAATTAAGTGTAGGTACATGCTGAGAGACGAAATATGATGAGATAGGTCTGAGCTTTGCAATTCAATATGTAAGGCGATATTACCTCATTTGTATCTACCTACATCCCCAAAAATGAAGTGTGAATTAACTGTGCTGACAGTGTAGACAGGGATCACCTAGATGTTTGAAGCAAAAAACTTAAATGTGCAAGGAATATAAGTAACCTCAACAGGTAAAGTAATGTTTTTTTTTTTCAGTTCACTGTTTTGCTTGCACATTTAAGATGCTTAATTATGCTAAGAAATATCACAAATTTAGCACCATTATTAAATTAAACGTCTTAGCTGTGGTGGTGAGGTGGTAGAGTTGTTGCCTCACAGCAAGAGGTTCTCCCATTCGATTCTCGGCTGGAGTGCAGGGAGGGCCTTCTGTGTGGAGTTTGCATGTCCTCCCAGTGGTTGGGTGGCACTCGAAAGACATGCATAAATGGGTGTGCCTTCGTTGAAGATTGGACGTCGAGCTGACACCTCAGCATTCATGAAAATCTACTGCCAATTATTAGCAGACCGGAGTTCGCTGTGGCGACCCCCAACCAGGAAAAGCCGAAAGACAAACAAAAGAAACAACAACATTAAATTAAACTTCTTATCTCAGACTGACTTTGAGATACATCACAGCATTGGAGGGACTGCACCATCCATACCTATCTATCTGAGTACTGCTGTAGGCCTGGTGCAGGAAAAACACAGAGGACAGTTGTGTTTGTGGAAGAATTAAACATTTGTAGCATCATAAAACTCAGACTAGTCACCTGATACTAGCATGCCCCCTCACTTTCTCTAGAAAAATCTTCCAATGACTATTAGAAATGTCCCTGATGTTCTTATCCAAATATATGCCAGTGAAAATGCAATGGTAGTAGTAAAATCCAGAAACAGGCAGAAAATGTATAGATATTGCTGTACCTTTGATAAAACTCTTTCAGTGCTCATTTTCTCACAATTAAAATAAGCATGTGGAACTCACATAAAACAAAATAGGAATATCTGTAGTATAAAACCTTTGCACATTAGGCACAACTGTCACTTCCTTCCATCAAATAATGAAGCATTCCAGAATCATTGTACTTTTTTTAAAACTGGGACACGTAATTGTTTTTTTTTTTTTTTTTTTTTTTAACCATCCCATTTTTTTTTTTTTTTGAAATATCGGACATTTCTGAAGGCACTCAGCCAGGATATTAACCACCTATAATTCCTGTGCCCTTCTTAAGTATTAAATAAGGAATTAAAGAGTAAATCTAAATCATAATCATGATAGTTTCATCCACAAACAGTTATAACTGATTATAGCAAAATAGCTATAGGATTGTAATGCCACACATACTGCATTGAATGAAAGCAGTAATAAAAACAAACACTATGCTGGAAGGCATGAAAAATGACATACGTCTTTCAGTATGAAACAGTGATGAGGGGAATTGTATAGTTAAGCAGAGACTCACTATTGGATACTCATATCATAATGTTCAGAACCCCAAATGATATGGTTAGCTTCCGTGGTAAACATCAGTGCACTTATTTAATTAGTTTCTATGATTTATCTAGAATGTTTAATGGCTAGGTTAAGTAAAGAAAAGCAGGTAGACCTATATGAATTGAGAAGTAGTAGTTTAAGCAGAACTAAACTAATGCTGACCCCACTACTTCTACTAATTACTGAATGCTTGAGTCCTACTCTTTCCAGGGGTCTTCTAAATTCACCCACGTGCTAAAAAAAACAAAAAAAAAACTTATTGTCAACAAATAAAACTGTTGCAAAGAAACTTGCACAATATTTATAAATGCTTAAAACTGCATTTTTATATGGGTTACCCAGACATTAAGGATATTCATATTCTTTAATTTGTTTCAAATAACTAAATCCAAAATTTTTATTTTTTTAACTATCGAATATTGTAATATACAATCAAAAGTCAGTCATATCTTCCAAACTGAATTGAATGTGGTGATTGTCAAATGAATTAGAATTAACATGACATAATTATTCGGGCAAGAAATTCCACATGCAGTTTAATGAATACTGAATGTCTAATATATGAATATTTTTAAACGTATTTATCTTCAGCAGCATAGATCTACCCTACCTGTGGCTTGATATGCACAGATTGCATATCATTCTTATTCAGTGGCATGATTTCTGACAAACAGTATCTATGCATTTTCTCACATATCAGCCCATAGGTTTCTAAGATTTAAACCAAAAACTGACTATGTAACCAAGATACTATTTTTAGCCATATGCTAACCCACTTTTCATACTTCCGTAAATGGCGTCTTCTTTAAACTCTGCTGTTCTCTTATGCTAGTAGTCCTGTCCTTCCTTATCATTTCTGCTCTGCCATATCTACATATCCTAGCAGGGTTTTTTCTTTCCATTTTACTTCTGTTCCACCTACAAAGTTTAACATGTACTGTCACCAAGTGTGCAGGCGCACATTGATAGACTACCACCCAGCTTGTTTGGAGTTTCTCATCTCATATCACAATTTTTCTTATCTAGCTAGTATCATTTAGTCTTTTGGTATGCAGTATATGACAAAGGATCATCACTTTATAACAGTTTCCATCAATCAGTCCTAAACAGTTTTCAACAAGGCTAACACTGCCACACGTCACTAATCCTCACCTACTCCTGTTCCTGCTATGCCCGTTAATCTCTTTACTCCCCTCCATGACTGCATATCTCATATCCACATTCCCATTACATTACTGGCATCTGTTCTCCTTTTGATAAACCTCTTCACTTTAATTACACTTCTTTATAGCACATCTATCATCTTCAACACTGCTGAAACACCATTCCTGTTTAAGTATACCTCTCCATTGTAACAATCCTATTTTATTTCAGTATTTCAATACACTATTATCAACTTTCAATACACAATTTTGCATTTCCACTAATTGCCCTTGATGATACAGGCATTATTTTTATTTATTTCTACCTCTTCCATACACCTCCACTCTGATGCCACTGTCCACAGCATTCCACTGCTACAATCTTTCTCTTTCAATTGGTTAATAAGCCAGTTCCTCATCAATACTTCAGTCTACTGCATCAATACAGGAATCACTATTTTCCCTACTATTGCTTCACTAAACGGGCCATTTACAGAATTTATTCCACCTATATCAGAACAACTTACCTGGCAATCCATTAGTACTACCACTCATCCTCTTCCATCCATACTTCTCTCTCCAGAACCCATGCACTCACCACCATAGCTTTCTTAGTTACTTTCTATTCATTGCCACTTTATCTCAATTTCTGTTATGCTGCCGTACATCACAGCGACTGTCTGAGTCCTGATTCTAGACACACTTTTCCTACACCTGCCTCCCACCTCACAACTGTACCCTTCACATTGCACAACTCAAATAACATTAACCATAATCACTATTTTTTTCAAATTTGCAAACATATTAATTGCAGATATTAAAATATTACAATATTAACTCCCAAATTTCACATTAAATTCACATTAAAATCTAAACTTAGTTGACCTGACATACACAATGATACAACCTTACAAGAATACCGCAAGATGCATCCTAAATCTGGGGGCAGCCCATTCAGTTGCTCCAAGTTGTTTCATACCTAACCTAAATCTTTCCACATTACTGTAACTGTGTTCTTCCTACTTTATTACCTTATTTTGCTTTGCTGATTGCTCTTATGTGTTCAAGTGCTTTTATTCTGCTGCATTTATTACTGTTTGTTAGCGGCCTGATTACACTTATCTGTTATTCTAAGCCTTTTAGTTTTGATTTTTAGCACTTGGGCTTTATGCCAGTTATTTTGCATTTAAAAAGGTTTTTGAAGGTTTTTGTGGTTTACTCACTTGTGAACAAACCCTTATCAAAATCCTCTCTCTATAAGTCTGCCTAAGTATTCAGAATACTATGCTTGGACAGTTCCCATAAGTTTCTCCTACCAGCCAGGTCAACACGAGCATGCTGAGACAGTGTACCGACTGCCTCATGTTCACTGACAGCCCTCTTTTCCTAGCACATAATTCTTTTGCTTACAAGAAATGCATCTACATCAGTAACCTGGAATCCATGCTCACTTGTGCCACACTCAAGTACTCCTGACAAAGAGGAGATTGAAAGCACAAACACCACACCACCTACATCATATAGCCAAGCACAATACACACCCGCCTATGCAGAGGTACTCAATAAAAACTTACCTACAGCAGAGACCTCTAAAACATGCTCACAAGCATTCCACACACAACACCAAACACATCAAACACAGCAGACAGTACATTGGTGTCTCACAAAGACAGCCCATAAGGCATAACAATAAACCAACATAGCCCATAAGGCATAGCAATAAACCAAACACACTAATCATTGGTGAATCAGCTGTGAGACTCACCGATGTCCCCCTCACCAGGCCCGACAAGGAGAAGGTCATGGTCAGTTGTCTGTCAGTTGCCGGAATCTGACCCATCACGCACACACTTAAGTCTCTCCACAACAGGTACAGGTATGACTCTGTCATTGTCATGTTGGTGTGAATGACTTGAGCTGCACCTCCCTGGACTATATGAAAAGAGGCATAATTGAGCTATCAGATTATGTGTATGGCAGGCATGACCCTAGCCCTAAGCACCAAGGAGATCCAGTATCTATATGTCTGGGGTGAAATAGTTGACAGACCTTGATGATTTGTCAGAAATGGCCTACACTTGTCAAACCTGGGATTCTGGATTCTGGCCAAGGCTCTTGCCTCCCCCATTGTGACTTTTTTTACACAATGTCCAAAAGACAAATCTTCCAACATAAAAGATCTGTCAAAAAGCAAATTGAAGGTCATGCTGCTTAACGGTAGGAGCCTTAACCTGAAAATACACTCACTGGAAGACCTCCTCACATTGGAATATGCTAACATGTGTGCAGCCATGGAAACTTGGTTCAAGGCTGCAGGGAGCACCCCTGCCTTACCAGGAATATCTCATTCCACACATTTCAACCCCAAAATGAGGTCAGGAAGACTAAGGATGGTGGAGTCTCTATCTTCAATAAAGACAGGCACACCTCCAGGCTGATTTGCCATAATGACTCACTAGAACTACTCCAGGTACAATTTACAGTTGGCAGGACACTCATCCAAGTTATAGCCAGCTATAGACCCCCCACCTTGACTGAAGATACTAACTCCTCCTACCTGGACCAACTTTACTACACGGTACACCCTAACACCCTGATCCTTGGTGACTTCAACTACACTACCGTAGACTAGGTGAATTATTCTTGCACTAATGCACTCACCCAAAGATTCCTTGACTTCATCAATTCTAACACACTAGACCAGCTCATTTCATCCCCCACAAGGGGAGCTAACATTCGGAACTTGGTTCTCACTAGCATGGGTGACCATTGCACCACTCATATTGTAAGGTCTTCCTTGGTAAGATCAGGTCAGCAGTCTGTCTCATTCAAAGTTTCTATCCCACCCAATCCCCCCAGCAAAAAACAGGCTAACAAACTTCTCAAAAGCTGACTACAACCTCCTCTCAAAAGCTGACTACAACCTCCTAAAGTAAGGTATCAGTAGCTTCACACCACTGCCCCCCTCAGAGGATGCAGACAACTATGCTGAACAGTACACCAGTGCAGTATACAAGCACCTGTACAACTGCATGGACTCAGCCATACTCAACAGAACTAAAACCTGCTCCTCAAGGAAACACAAACCTGTCTGGTGGACATCCTCTATCAACAGGCTTTACAACAAAGGGAAGAAACTGTTGTCCAAGGGTAAAAAGGAACAAATTCCAAATTGGAAAAACTCCCTCCTTAGCAACAACATGCAAATTAGGTTACTAGTGAAAACCTCTAAAGCCAATAATGAATCTAAAGTAGCCTCCAAAACAAAGGGAAACCATAAAGCCTTCTTCAGCTACATCAGGAACCTCCATGGCAAAACCCAGATTTGTGCTGAATTAGTACTTATCGGTACCACTTACACTGATCTTGTTGACTTAGTCAACCTACTAGCAGATAGGTTCAGTGCAAACTTCATCCCCTGTCCCCCCAAAGGGCCATTTGACATCCTGGATACTTGTCCCTCACCTCACATCTCCATAAACCAAGTGTTAAAGGCCCCATCCAAGGCAAAGAACACAGCTTCCATGGGATCTGATAGTATCCCAGGCTATATTCTGCACTATCTCCAGCAAGAACTAGCTTCAGTATCGAGCACCCTATTCAACCACAGCCTAAGCAAAGGCTTCATTGCAGCAGAGTGGAGAACTCCCGTTGTCATCCCCTTGCACATAGGTGGTGCCACTACTGACCCCAGAATCTATTGCCGCATTAGCTTGAAAAGTTTGAGCTGTAAAGCCATAGACTGTATTGTTATGGAACTCTTAAACAAGGACAGAGGCAATTTCCAAGCACTTGACCCCAGCAGGTGACTCTCGGCTTGCATGCATATGATCCAATCATATTTTTGTAATTTAAGCCTATTATTCAAATCACCATCCCTGGAATTCTTACAAACCATTTCAATCACCCTAAATACAATTTCATGAGAAGTACCATACTCAATCATACGTTTTGCTAAAGTGTTAGTTACGACACCCCCATGAATGTCAGAGCTATGCTCAAGGATTCTATCCCTTAATCTTCTAATAGATTTCTCTATATAGAAGACAAAACAGCTACTATAGGCAGCCAAATAAACTATAATGACAGTGTTACAAGTCACAAAACATTTAAAGCTAAATTCATTGTGAGTACCACTCACCACTGTATAGCTCCTCACAAATGGAATTGGCTAGAGTTGCCCCACTATCTCAATTATATCCAACTCATTCAAGCTCATAAACTTATTTTTATTTTCACTCCCTCACTCTGCCCCTCTCTAGCTTCCACCTTCAAACTGCACATACCTGAAAGACTCCTAAGATCAAACACTGAAAATCTTATTGAATTACATAAACCTGCCCACCCACCTCGTAAGCTTATACTATCATTTTCTTTAGAACACCTCTGGAACTCACTGCCAGCGCTGACCCATTCCACTAGCAGTCATCCCTCTTTAAAATCTTGCTTCACTCACACCTGGCATCCCATTGGGAATGTTGCTGCACTGCTCCTACTTAACTACACCTGAAACTCAGCCTTTCTCTCAGTAGGAGCTCACATACTTCAAATTAACTAACAATCTGTTTTTTCTTATTTTATTTCTGTTACCACTGTATGAAACAACTTTCTGTAAATACCATTCTGGTATTATAGACAAGCTCACCAGCCTGAACATAAACCCCTATGTCACAAGATGGGTTGCCAACTGGCTCCTGGACAGAACCCACATGGTAAGAGTTGCAGGAGCTAGGTCTGATTCTAATCCGGTTCCAAGTGCCCCGGTTACAAGTAGTGTTCCCCAGGGCTCAGTCCTTGGATCCCTCCTGTTCGGCATATACTTCTCAGAGGTACAGGCAAGCACAGGAGGACTATGGCTGACCAAGATCACAGATGACTGCAAACTAGGGGCTATAATTGACTCGCCAGCTGACGCAGACATCTTCCAAAAGGGTCTCACTGAGACTGACACCTTGTGTCAAAATCATGGCCTCAAGCTAAATGCCAAAAAGTGCATAGTCATCCCCTATGGAAAAAATAAAGTACCCACAAACTACCACATAGATGGTAGTCCCCTAAATATGGAAGACGTAATAAGGGATCTGGGGACCCAAGTAGATAGTAAACTCTCCTTTGACAATCACATTGCCAAAGTGGTTAGAAAATCCTTCTACGTGGCACACCTTATCACAAAAGGGTTCGCATCCAGATCAAAAGATGTCATTGTGCCCCTCTACTCTTGCTCATCAGACCCATCATAGAGTACAACGCCCCATTTTGGATGTACCTTACAAGACACCTGCAACAGCTGGAAAGACCACAGAATTACCTCACCAAGAGGATCAATGGCCTCAAACAGATGCCCTATGCAGCTCGACTGAAGAAACTCCAGCTGTACTCGGTTGCATACCGCCTACTCAGAGGTGATCTCTGCCTGACATACAAGGCCATGTCCAACCCAGAACTGATCAACATGCTCCACCTAAAGAAAATCTTATCCCCTCGAGCCACACACTCTAGGGATCTAAACCTCACCACAACAATAAATAGGATGTGCTGGAGGGATAGATTCCTGTCACAAAGACTCCTCATGCTTTGGAACAAGATTACAATCTACATTAGGCAGAGCTCCTTTCTAACACTCTTCAAGAGAAACCTTGATGAGTGGATGGGAAACAGAAAGTTTACCCCGGGGATCACTTCAGTGGATCTGCTGGACAGAGGCACAGGGAACTAATCTAAGGGGGTGGCGAAAGCCAACACATTCTGGCTAGGCTTATAAATGCCTTCAGGCACATAGCCTAGTACCTACCTATGAACCTATAATACTTATGATTATTATTCCTTTTAACTTGTATCTAAATTCATGCTTGTAATTGTACTTGCATTACTGTACACATTTTTTTATTATATTCATTATATTCTTGGTGCTTGTTTATTAAAGATTTTGTATGTTTGAAACTTTTGTCGCTAGGACTCTTTTGAAAATGGGCTAATCTCAGCCCAATGAACCATCCTGGTAAAGCAACTGCAAATAAATTAATAAATAAATATCCAGATAAATAAATAAATGAATAACAGGATGAATAAAATGGTCCTCACTACATATGGAACTGCAGCATGAACTACTATTACAAGGAATAGTCCCAGTTCCAGTTGAGGGAACCAATTTACAATTACATTTTAAATCCTTGTATCACAACCTATTTTTTTTCAAATTTGAACAGATTCTATATGCAAAAGCTGGTCTCTCACCTACATAGGTTTTTAATTTGAGTAGTGTCTTCAAAATGCCCCAATTATTACTGATAATATTCTTATCTACATTGGTACATCTACTAGATGCAGTTACATAATGTGCTATGTCACTACGTTGTAAATAATTACAGTGTAAATCATTAGCATCAGTATTGGGCATTAAGTTATTTTAAAAGTATGGTGTGCCTTGCCCTCCATTTGAATCATAATTTCATTCCTAATATCATTTAATATACCAATATCATAACATCTTTGTACAAATTCCATAGTCATTTTGTCCATCTGTTCAATACATTAAATCGTGACAGTATTCAACTTACTAACACACAAATACTAGTGACTAACTAACCATTGAAATGCATGATTAGCATGCATACTAGACCTATGCAGGTAACTGTTTCTTATATATACAAGTACTGAGCAAAGAACTATCATATTCAATTTTCACATCTCAGAGCTAAATCTCTGTTTTACAAAAGTTCTTCTTAAACTCTAAAAATTCAGTTGTGCCACTTAAAAAATCTACAAACTGAACAAGTTCTTCAGGCTCAGCATACCAAATAAAAAACACATCATCAACAAATCATTTAAAGAAAGGGACTTTGGAAGCATATTTTTTTGTCCACTATAAATATAAATATTCTCCCATTTATTTAAAGTAAGGTTTACATAGGTACTGCCAATGGAAGTACCCATTGCCTCCCCAGCTGTCTGATGAAAAACTGGCCATTAAAATATAAATACTGTTCTCAAGAATGAATTCAAGCATCTCACACAAAGTTTCAATCTGTATGCTATTAAGATCACCATGTTCAGATAGCAACTCACTTATAGCATCTACTCCATAGCTATTAGCTATCATGGTAAATAAGGAGAAGAACTGGTTCATTAACTCCATATACTTAAAACTAAGTTTAAGGTTTAACTTCTGCCAGTTCCTTAACAACTCTGGATATGCATTCCAATAGGAAGGCATTTTCACAATCCATAATCCATGTGGTGCTACACCAAGCTCAAGGTATGCCAAAAAGGTAAGGAGCTGACAGGGATTGAGTTCTTAGATGTGAAAATTGAATATGATGGTTCTATGCTCAACACTTGTATATATAAGAAACCAGTACATGTTAACAGTTACCTGCAAAGGTCTAGTACGCATGCTAATCATACATTTGAAAGGATTGTTAGGCGCTAGTATTTGCATGTTAGTAAGTTGAACACTGATATGATTAAATATATTGAACAGATGGACAAAATGACTATGAAATTTATACAGAGGTTATGATGTTGGTACAATAAATGATATTAGGAATGACAATATGAATCAAATGGAGGGTAAGGCAAAACTGTGCTTTTTGGATAACTTAATGCCTAATACTGATGCTAATGATTTAAAATGTAATGATTTACAAAGAAGTGACATAGTATGCTATGTAACTACATATAGTAGATGTACCAATGCAGTTAAGAATATTATCAGTAATAATTGGGGCACATTGAAGGAACTACCCAAATTAAAAACCTGTGAAGGTGAGACACCATATTTTGCATATAGAACTTGTTCAAATTTGAAAAATAGATTGCATTACAAGGATTATAAATGTAATTGTAAATTGGTTTCCTCCAATGGAACTGGGCCTTTTCCTTGTTATAGTTGTTCATTCTGCATTTCCATATGTAGCAAGGACCATTTTATTCGTCCTGCTACTCACAAGGAGTTTAGCTTTAAATGTTTTGCAACTTGTAACACTGCCATTATAGTTTATTTGACTACCTGTAGGAGCTGTTCTGGCTTCTATATAGAGCAATCTATTAGAAGATTAAGGAATAGAATCCTTGAGCATAGGTCTGACATTTGTAGGGGTGTCATAACTAACGCTTTGGCAAAATGTATGATTGAGTATGGTGCTTCTCATGAATTTAAGTTTAGGTGATTGAAAAGATTTATAAGAATCCCAGGGGTGGTGGCTTGAATAATAGGCTTGAATTAAGAGAGTATGACCGGATCATACACATGCAAGCCAATTGCCTCCCTGGTATTAATAAGATGGTCAGTATTAAACCAGTATTGAAATATAAACAGATGTGTTTGAAATAACCTTTTAAATGTATGTGGTACACCTATGTAAGTCTTGTATAAGTGGTATATGTCTTTAACTGCAGTATTGCTTCTAGCCCTTAATTGATTGCTTTATGTTCTGTTTTGATTGGCTGGGTTGCGTCTAGTTTTTTTTTATATAAAGAATGTTATTTAGTGTGTTTTATGTTATGCTGAGGAAGGATCTTCGATCCAAAAGTTTTGTCTGTTTTAATAAATGTTTTGGCATTGTGCAGGATTTTTCTGTTTTGTCTGAGCTCTGCTTCACCACAAGTTTTATCCTGTGTTGCCTTTGTTTATTAACAAACAAAACAACCAAAAAGCTGATGGAGCTGCAATCATCTATCACAATAACCTACAGTTTGTCCCATATTTGTGGCATATTTCCTAGATCAAAAAGCTGAAATCTTCATATCTTTCTTACAACTTAGCACCCACAAGAACATATGCTTCATAGGACTATATATCCTACCAGACAATAACATACCCACTGTCAAAGACATACTATCCAGGATATCAACTCATATTCCTCTAGAAATTTAAATTCTAGGTGATCTCAGCATTAACTGGCAACCTACAGACTATGGCTTCTCACCTTCCTTGACTAAACTTTCCACCTTCAGTCAACACAATAATCTATCCACCAGATGTAACAGATTCTCATATACTCTCCCTATAACAATATAACTAAATCCACCTTCCTGCTAGATACTCTTAATGATCAACACCTGACCTTTGAAATTAGGCAACAGATTCACTCTTGAAAAAACTCATTAAACTGGAACTCCTTAAATATAAATCCCTAAATGCTGCCATCTAGGGTTATAATACAATCTTCCAATGATTACTCACTGAGCAGGCTTCAATTATAATGCCTGTTTACTTGAGAAACCAGACAACTAATGAGAGAAAGAGATAAAATAAGGAAAGCATATCTCACAAGGCAAACCCTGCAACTATATCAAAGTTCAAACACAACATCTTGTAAAATATCTTACAAAAATCAATGCGATGATGTGAGGTATTGCCAGCTATACCAGGAGAAGTAGGGCAGTGGAAGTGTAACATATGCTAGCATAGCTCGCTGGAGTTTTGTAAAGAATTATATTTCATTTGTATATCAAACTGATTTGTACAGGTGCTTGTGTTGAAAACATATTTGTAAAGCTGCTTGTGTTAAAAATGTACCAGTAGTTGGTCTTGCTGGACAGAAAATAAATAAACCTGTATGTCAGACTGTATTGTAACTGTTGAAATGAATATATTGTAACAGTTGATACTGGAAGAGAAGAGGTTAATCTCAAGCCAATAACTTTGAAAAATAATCTGAAATTAAATTACCTGGTTTAGGCCATAAAGATTGTTTTTCACTTCTGACTTCAGCCAGAGATGAAATGTCTATGAAAACCAGGATTAGGACTCCTAATATATTGTCCTTAGAGTGAAGTATTGGCTACCCTGGAAGGGTGGAAGTTTATAAAATGGTTTTCTAGCTTCTGGATGCTATAACACATCTTAGCAAAGCTCTATGTATGTGTATGATGAAACATGCTTGCTAAATTCTGGTTAATTTTCTAGCAAATGCAGTAGTTTGGGAACCAGAAGTCAGATGACCAGATGTATGTGATGCATTTCTTTAATCCGGCACTGCAATGATGTTTCAATACCAGGTGAAACAGAAATCTTAAAGCAGTCTGTTTGTGAAACATGACAATAAGGAACACTACTCACCCACATCATCTTACTTTCCTCTAGTAAGTGAACTAGGGGCAGTAATTCTTTAGATCAGTCAGAAAAATATAATAAGATTAGTTAATTATTGTTATTCTGTATCTGTGTGAACCTTTCCATCTGTATCATTTTTAATATTTCCTGTGACTGAAACTCTGGTATTTATTGTAAATAGATATTCAGTATTTTCATGTTGTTTTATTTATTATTAAATATATTTAAACTTTTCATCTGTGGCTGATCTTTTAGAGAATATTTTAAGTTTTGAGAGTACATATACTTATTTGGTGACACTATGGCACTCCTGAAAGCCTTGCTGCATTGCTCAAACACTATCATTTGTATTAGTATTAATTTTACTAAGTATAATTGGGTACCCTTGTAACAGCCTTAGAGTAGCTAGCTATGGAGTGTTCTGGTGGCAGTGTCTACCTTATAGTTTGGACATAGGGGGCATAGCTGGTAAATCTGTGCCAGCCTTCCCCAGGTGTGTGTGTGTGTGTGTGTGTGTGTGTGTGTGTGTGTGTGTGTGTGTGTGTGTGTGTGTGTATGTGTGTGAAAATCAAATCTCAAAGAGTATGTATGTCAGCTACTTGGAGCAGGGACACAGAGCACTGGTTTCATAGAGAGGGTAGTGGAAGACTTGGTTTGGAACACTCAGCTGAGGAGTCAGCTCTATAGCTGTGTCAGTGGGGAGTCTTATTTTGGGCCTAGACAGAGAGAGAGAGGTGAATCCAGCTCCAGGGCTGAGTGTGCTCCCTGAGTCCTCTTAAGGGAAATTGTGCTTGGTGCAGAAAGCTGTATCTGGAAATAGTGTATGTATCTATCTTTGTTCCAAGTGAATGTCCCTCACTGGTGTCATTGGTGAAGATTGTGGCTCCTTGATTACTAGCCTAGAGCAGGGATGTCACAATCAAAAGAAAAGCAAATTTGCTTTAGTCTCCAAGAAAACCAGCATGACATGGTTTCATAGATACATCCCCAAAGGGAGTCAGTCAGTGAAATGGCATAGTTACTACTGGCTTCTTTCAACCAATTAATACAGATGTTTCTCATGATTCTACACTCGATCCACTTCTTTTAAACATATTTATCAATGGTCTTTTCACTGTTGATGGACAGGCAGTACGCTGATGATCTCACCATTATCTGCTCTGCCTAATCATGCATGAATGACAGCTTATGACTTCAATTGCAACTTGGGTGGACAATTCTCTTATAAATAAACTAATATTGCTTACACCTAAGATATATTTCAAGCAAAACAACAACAGCAAAAATCGTTGCCATTACCAATAATGACCAGATGGAAGTAGCATCCAACAAAAGAAAAATACTATATGTTATCATAAAAGAAAATACAAAATTTGACCTGCACTTAGAAAACTGCCATTAAAAAGCATCAAAAATGGGGACTGCTATACAGAGCCAAGATATTCCCAATTGACTGGATCAGAAAAACAGCTGCCTCTGATTACTTGCTCACAAGTTTTATTCTCTGTGTCACACATTTTCATAAATTTGCAGGCCATACTGCTAACTAAGTGACAATAATGTTGCAACAAAACAGCAAAATTTGCAACAGTAAGCCAAAAGAATACATTGCTGCACTACCATCAGTTTATCTGAATAGGACTGTCCATCTACCTTGTTTTTTTCAAAGTTAACAGTGGAACATAACATCCTATATAAAGTTGAAAGAGACTGTCACAGAACAATCGTCTCCATTTGGAATTGCACTAAAAGATAAGTCTGCTCCAAAAACAGATGCCTTGCTTCTGCTATAAAATCTCACAATACTGTTAGGGATGTCTTACATTGTAAATACATAGCTAAGTTATGGCACTCTTCTCCATTATTAGACAATTAGAAAATCTTTACCTTTCAAAAGACAAATATGGCTGAGGTCCTGCTCCCATCTTCCAAGATAATCCCATGATAGTTTTTCTTTCACCTTCCCTTGCATATGTTTCCATCTACTATTACCATCTCAGCCTTTCTGCAGTTAGACTTAATCACACTGCTCAGCTACTCCTTTGATTACTAGTTACTCAGTTAGCTCCTATCCAATCCACCTTATCTATAACTATTCATATTTCCATTCTTAGCCATGGCACTTTTTCTTTTCTTCACACTTCTTCACACTACCTACTCTTTCTCAATTTCTTTATCATTCCTTCTTTTCTTTTACCTCTTGCACCACTTTCTGTGCCTTGCTAACTTAATCTCACCCTTCTTGATCATCTGCTAATTCTTCCATCCAGCTTTCCATACTTACTTTCACTCTAACTCTTCATCTACTACTTCATTTTTACACCAACTCATATCCCATCTGGTACTCAGATTTATCCAATAATTACTCAGTATTACTTTGTGCATAAATCAATAGAAAAACCATCCCGGGAAATGAAGTGTTCTCTTTCAGCTTTAATGCAACAATAAAAATAAAAAAAAAAAAAAATTAAAAAAAATTTCCCTGGATGTTTTTTCTATTAGTTTTTGGTGTCGTTTAACCATTATTTGTTGTTTGCGTTGTGTTTTGACTTTATGCATAAATGTACGCCCTCTTCCTTTCTAAAAAATTCTAATTAAACAATTGTAGTTATTATAAAACTCAAGTAACCACATTAATTTGAACTCCTTTTGATATTTAGTCATCTCTATCTTCAGTTTTGCAACTAACTAAACCTTAAAACTGTTGTATTAATTTATTTTGTCATGTGTTATGCTTCAGTATTTTTTTACATAGGCATTAGAAAGTATTTCTTCCTTTTTGTACTAATGTCACATTATTATTGTAGTATGTCTTATTATTTTGTAAAGGAGTCTTTCTCCCCAGGCCTCCACTGAAAAGGG
Organism: Protopterus annectens; assembly: GCF_019279795.1. Classification (NCBI taxonomy): domain Eukaryota; kingdom Metazoa; phylum Chordata; order Ceratodontiformes; family Protopteridae; genus Protopterus; species Protopterus annectens. The sequence goes on from NC_056725.1 coordinate 886,972,351, forward strand.
GTTACCTGTTGCCCAGTCCGCCTTTACCAGTAAACAAAATGTAAATAAATAAATAAACAATGTTACCATCAAGACCATGATAACATTCATTTCTGCTGGTGTCTCTGTCACAGTATGTTAGTGTTCTTCTTTCGGCTTTTCCCGGTTAGGGGTCGCCACAGCGGAACTCCGGTCCACTAATGATTGGCAGTAGATTTTTATGGTGCCAAGGTGCCAGCCCGACGCCTAACCTTCAACAAAGGCATGCCCATTCACACATCTTTCGAATGCCACTTGACCATGAGGAGGACATGCAGACTCCACACAGAAGGCGCTCCAGGTGAGAATCAAATGGCAGAACCTCTTGCTGTGAGGCGACAATGCTACTGCTTCACCACCTCAGCTTATCTCTGTCACAGTATACCATTATTTATGAAAGATAGGATGACAGATTTTGAACACTGCATAGCATGGCCTTCACTACACTGCAGAAAATTTTAGTTCTCAGTAGCTGGAACCACAGCTCACACAATGTACAGTGATGTAACAAGTAGCTTGCTAATATGCCTCTATTCACCTATAAAGAGGAAGTCTGCCTAAGTCAATCCTATCTAAGAAGTTATTAATACTATGGTTGTTCTAACTTCCAAATTTTTTTAGTAGACAGGCTTACAGTAATAAGATGCACAATTGTCCCTTGTGACAAAAAAACTGTTCACTGTCAATCTCACCACCATTGCTGGAACCTTCCTGCACACAGACCATATCTGTCTATCTGTCTGTCTGTATGTCTATCTATCTATCTATCTATCTATCTATCTATCTATCTATCTATCTATCTATCTATGTCTGTCTATCTGTTTGTCTGTCTCTGACTATAAGTGCTTTATTTTACCAGCTCATTCACAGGTTCCCAAACCTGGGTGTCATGGCACCTTAATGTACCTCACGGAGCCATGATGCAGTAGGTAGAAATTGAAACAGTACTTTGTTAAAGAACAGCTAAAGCATTCTCTGCAATATTTTGACATAACAACCCTTGAGTTTGACTTTCAGGTGGTGGCAAAGAAGAACAGACTTCTTGAATTTATGGATTACTATTGACTCTTTGGTTTGGTTTCAGAGAGTATAGCCCTTGACTGCTGCAGTTGCAATGTCATCAGCAGACTGATTCAGTTTTCCATATTCATAGCTGTCAGATACAGGTATGCTGAACATGATCAACCCAACTGATGCTAACTGCATATCAACTTGAGTAAATTATGTCTTCTTTTCACAAATGCTTTGCTGTGTTAGGAGCTTTTTAGAAGACGTAATGTTATATTTGATGTTTGGAGCTATGTACAATCGTGGAGAGTAATCCTCTATTTCTAGGCAGAGTGGGCAAGACTGAGTCATTGAGGATTAGAAGACTACAGGATAAAGTAGCTGTAAGCCCTGTGATCCCTGTCACGTGAAGACTTCAAATTGGTACCACAAGTCTTAGCAGAAATGATCAAGAATGTTACTTCATGCATGTGCCTGTACATGCTGTTCTGTGCTGCAAAGTAATAAAAGACACGAGTGAGCTTACCGGCAGTCTGGGCTTATAAATGCCAGGATGAAGTAGTCATAATAGTGTTACTTGTGATATGAACTTTATTTTGGATATGTACCAGCTAAGAGTAGCTGCTAACTACAGCTTTTCATGTTTTTTTAAGCAACAGTTTTGTGTATAGAAAAAAAAAGAAAGAATGTATAGAGCTAGTGCTAAGATTGTATATGCTTGGCAGTGATCCATTCTATATAAAGAAAAACTGAGAAGATTAGCTGTCCAGGTGCAGGAATAACATGTCTAACAGTGGTCTATGCTACTCTATCAGATATGTTAAGACTGCAAATCTAACCCTGAGCATTAAAAGCCTTTGATATGTTACCTCCCTTATTAATATGCACATGATTGATAGTGTATAATTGTGCCTTGCCATTGCTGTGGTGAACTTTGTACTCTGTACAGGAGATAAAAAATGATCTTGCAAATAAGAAATCACAGTCGCTGCATGTAAACATCCAGTACTTTACCCAATTTACTCAGAAGGGATATAGGGAGCAGATGTTGAGATTGTTTCTTGGAGCATCATTATTACAGGGCACAATCAATCCAACATAGGGATATAAAATTGTAATAGTTATCAGAAGTTTAATGATGAGGAGAACATCACATGTGTGGATTAATAGGTTAGAAAACGTTTCTAAACTGTACTGCACAGCATTTAAAAGTGCAGATCAACTAGGTACTAAGGGGCTAAGAGACTGCAGACCTCAGCCTAATTCAATTGCTTCCTCCGGTAAAGTACATAAGTCTTGAGCTTGGTCCAATCAACTTTATCAACAAATCCCTGACTTGCCTTGGAGTAAAAGGAACACAATATGAGGTGATATGTTGATTTTATGTGAAGAACTAAATCAAATTAGCCTTTATTAAAGGTCCATAGGTAAGAACTACTCTAGATGCCCTTATGGGCAATTTTAAACCTAGAAAATTTCCCTTTTGGTCCTTTAATTAACTTATCCCATTTAATTACAAATTAGCCTTACCCATCCCATGGTAGATAATTATATATTACCCCAATAATAATAAGTGGGATAACACTGCATATAATTAGAGAGGACCTATGCAAGGGATACAGCATTTAATAGCTGCCTGTGTCCATTACTAGTACAGAGGGCAGTCCTGGGGTAAATTTTTTATTTCCCATCCATAGATCCATTTTGCACTTGAATATGGACAGAGATGAATTTTGTTTTATTTGGAATGGAAGTGTGTTCCTTAACAGAAGTATCCTATATGAGATATACCCATCCACCCAAATCAGGGAGATCAAAACTACGCACATTGTGCTATTTCTATTTGTTTGGCAAAAGAAACGTCAGCAGCACTTTGTGGAATTACACACGTTTGTCAGATGCACCCGGTCATGATGACACTCTGATAACCAAAATATTATTTTACTGTTGCTCTTTTCCTCATCATCTTGACATAGTAATACATGGGTGACACAAAGGTGGCATGACCAAAAAACATGCTGGCATGATAAAAATAATACTGAAATAATACAATTTAAATGACTGCATGGCTGAACAGAAATTATAGTCTTTCCGAAAGATACTGACAGAATGGGAAAAAAAATGAGCATTGCAAGATTCAAAAATTGTAGATAAAGTTTCATCATCTTCTCTGTTCAAAAATACTGGGCAAAAAACAAAAATGATGGTGTAGAGGGGCAAAAAGTGGGAAAATTTTAAATATCGTCTTATTCAAAAATGTGATTTAATAAAACAACAAACGTTGCATGAACATGCAGTTTCTAAACAATAAGAATTATGAAACTTTGAAATCTAACATTACTAATTGAATGTTATCCTTGGTTATTTCAAAAAAAAATGTATATATATATATATATATATATATATATATATATATATATATATATACACATATATATATATATATATATATATATATATATATATATATATATATATATATATATATATATATATACATATATATATATATATATATATATATATATATATATGGTAAAATCAGGGACAATTGAGAGTATGAGTGTCTTTTGATCTGCAAGGGTGTTAGGAAGTCTACCCCTACTTTCCCATGGGAGTTTCTAACTCTTCTCTTTTGTTCTTTTGCAGCCACATAACTCTTAGAAATTCAGAACAATTATATGTTTGGACATTTACATGTCGCACCTATCTAGTAGGGACAAAATGTACTAAACCAGGGTAAATATGTGATTATCCATCCAGCCTTCCAAATTTAATTTGTAAAGAGCAATAGAAGTACTATAGCAATAACCCACGGCTTGGTGTGGGTAATGCTGGATTTACCCATGGTTGGCGTGGTTTGGTCACGAGGCCGAAGCCCGAGTGACCAAACAAAGCCAACCGCGGGTAAATCCAGCATTGCCCACACCCAGCCATGGGTTATTGCTATTATACAATGATGTTAGTTTTGTGCTGTGTTATATCTGTGCTGTTGTTATTTTAGACTTTTGTTTGCTTTACTTTGTATTCTTCCATTTTTTGTGAGATAAAATAGTCCACACTTTGACGTAGTTAGCTACAGCCCCTCTGTTTTCTCTTGAACATTTGAGAATTATATTCTAAACAATAGGAGGAGACATTGTATAATATACATTAGTTCTCTTGTTTTAAACTTGACTACTGCTCACAATTTACATATCCACTCCCTACTAGCAAAGTCCACCCAGTGAGCAGGGAAAGGAAGAAAACGCCGTTTAAACTTCTGCTTGGCTTTATCCCACTTTATTACCTTTCTCTATTTAGTCATTTATTCCAATACCTTGTTTCCTTAGTTAATTTTCTCTAGTTAATTGCTACTCTTTTTTGCCCAATTTCTGTACCTCTACTTGTAATCATCCCTATTAGCAAAAAATGTCCTTTTCCATTCCTCCCTTAGCTTGGGTCTTAAAATACGTTGTGCTGCTTTATGAACTTAATACAATGGTTCTCCTCAAGGACTAGCATCCAAACCACAGCCTTATTTCCACATAGACATTACAATTAAGTTGGAACATAAGCAGGAGACGATCCCCACTTAATAATGTTGAATTCTTGGTCATAATGTAGTGCAATGCAAACACTGTGATAGACTGAGTGTGTGTTGATTTTCTGGTAAACCATCTGAGTTGCAATCAGTACAAGAAACAGAATTTCACAGGAGTTAATCTTCAGGTAAAGTAACTAGTTTTGTTTTGCTTTAGCAAGTTAATATATAATTTAGTTCATAGGTTAGTACTAAGCTAACTGCCCTTGCGAGCCATTTTAAGCCTGGCCAATTACCCCTTGTGAGGCTCAAACCCTGCACCTTGTGTTTGTAAGGCAAACACCTTAACCATTAGGCCACCCTGTGCAGCAATGTAAGGCCTTTGCCCCCTCTATTTTTGGCTGTGCCTCTAATCCTTGAGCAGAGAAAATGAAAGGCGTTCTTGCAAAACACACTTATGTGTTTTCATCTTTTTGGTTGATGCACTGTTGATAAATGGACATTAGCAACGTTTTTCCCAATGGTAAACCAGTCCATTATCTGCTTTACGGTCCACAATTTAATAATTTTTGATAGAGAAAATGTACACATTTTAACATTGGTAATACTTCTATTAAAGATTTCACCACTAACAGCTCACTTCTACAGAGCCGCATTCTTTACTTTTCCCACCATTCCCACCACTGCAGTGATATCAAATCATCTGAGTGGTTATATGAGTAAAAACAAAAGTTTTAGGCTAGTGGAATTCTAATTAAGATCTTTTTGGAAACTTTAGATGTTAATTGAGTGAGTTCTCAGTTTTATTTTGGAGCTACCTATCTTCAGGTTTGATTGACTTCACAATGGACCTGTTTTTGGATGTACTTGTTTTTCAAGCTTGATTTATGTTTTGTTACACAATGTCATCTCCAAAAAGAAAGACGGGGCTGCATGATTTCTTAGCAGATGGACTTGTAACTTAGGTTACTTTGGATTTACAATGTGCACGCTGGTAGGATTGCCCAATCAGCGTGCACGTTTCTTGTCTTTTTGGTGATGACATTGTATAATTTGTGTTATGTGACATAGAAGATGGTTCAATAAAAGTGAGAGTCTTGGTGATACAAACACAGCCCTCTGACATGTTTTGTTTATATTATAGTACAGACTGAAATCATTTAAGCCACAATTTATTTATTTATTTATTTATTTTACATTTGTTAACCGGGCTAGTCTGGCTGGATACATGTCCATTTTCAGCAGAGGCCACATGAAGACTACTTAACTAAGTAGATCAAACTTTTTAACAGAGAACAAAACACAAACAAATCAAAATGTCCCAACAGAATACAGATTGTCTTAACTAACTTAAGTAGGTTACAGTAAGATTAAGATCAAAGTTCACGTTATGTGGTTGAGGAGATAAATTCAGGCACAAGAAAATACAGTTGAGTAAAGGATATCTGAAGTGTAGGTATGTAAAAATTAATCATTGATCAGAGGTAGAGGAGAGTGATTTATGTTTTGTTACACAATGTCATCTTGATTTCTTAGCAGATGGACTTGTAACTTAGGTTACAATTCATGTTACCATTGGTCTTGCAAATGTGTAATAGGTCTCACAGAATAGCTGAGTCTCTATATGTAAGGGAAAGATCGCATCTTAGTAGCCTGTATGATACCAGGAAGAGGGACAAGGCTTTGAGGTGGTCAGTATAGTTTTTATCATTTAGGCCTTTGATTTTTTTTTAATGAAGAAGCATTGTGGTTGTTCCAGCTGCAACAAATATTTGGAGAGGTACTTACCAAAACAGGCATTGTACTCAATGATCATCCTAAAAAGTGTAGAGTACAGTGAAATGATTATACCCTGGACCTGGATGTCATAGTTTCAAATATAAGCTATGCAATGAAAAAATACTTCCTTACAACAGGAGATACTTGTTGATCGAAGGATAGATAATTTTTGACATAGGTTTCAAAGCCGTAACTATAGCATTGATTTTCATGGGTGCATTGATTATCTAATAATTATAAGAGGTGTCATGCTTGCTTGGGTGGGAGATTGGCCTAATGGTTAAGATGTTTACCTTACAGACACAAGGTGCAGGGTTTGATGCTCACATGGGATAACCGGCTAGGCTTAAAATGGCCTGAAAGGGCAGGTAGCCTAGTACTAATCGATTAACTATGATTGCACATTTCTTGGTATTTAGTTTTAGTCCATGGCTCTGACATTAGCTGTTGGTTTGAGACAGATCATTTATGAGAATATTGGTGTCCACTAGAGAGTTTATGATGCCATCTGTAGACTTGGTCATCCACAAGCTGTCAACATTGGCTATGACCTCCAAGAAGTTCATGCCAAAGACTAGTGGCCAAAGGAATGAACCCAGTGGTATATTGCTAGTGAAGAGCTAATATGCTATTCAACAAGCTACATAGGAATACATTTAACTGGGAGAGTCTATCTATGATGCATAAGTATGGGATGGTGTCAAATGACTTTGTGAGGTCTAGATATGCAGTTGTCTGTTTGTCCTCATTCATTGCTTGAGTAACTTTTTCAAAGAAGTCAACCATCTTAAGTAGGCACAATCTTATCTTGAAAAATCCTTCCTGAATTGGTTTGAAAATCTGTGTTACCTATGTCTTTATTTTTTAATTTCATAAGGATCTATTTCACAGTCTTAAGGATGAGGCTCATCAGGCTTATGGGTTTATAATTACCTGCTCTGTTGAAGGTCCACCTTTGTGCAAAGACATAACTGTTGCCATCCTCCAGATGCCCAGCATCAAGCCTATTTTGAGGCTGATATTGAATAGCCTCTGCAGAGATCTGTTAAGTCATGTTTCAGACTCCCCAGCATGGTATGTTATGTAGCCTCACAGAATTAGTAATCTTTATTTTCAGAGGGTGCCTTAAGTATTTGTTCTTCTGAGATTAGGGGTAGACTAGATAAGGGTATGTGATCTAGGAATACTGAAAGGGGGGGTGATCTGAATTTGCCCATTTGTAGATTGGCTATGTCCTCTGGGGCCATGTATGTGATGAAAGCAATAAGGCCCAGCAGGGTGTGTGTTATTGTGGAAATAACACCCACTCAGGGGTGTTAGGATGTCCGATTTTGTAGGTGCAAAGCCTCTACACTTCTAGAAGGGTATTATTTCAACAATAGCACACACCCTGGAGGGTATATTGTGCTTAGAAAATGGGATAACTGTACCATTGTTGTCTTTTTATTAAAATTTTTTTATATATTTTGGTGTAAAATAGTTCCTCTGCCTAATGTTTCAAACTTGCTGTAGTATATGTTAATGGTTTTGGAGGAAGTAATTTACATCCAAAATATAACACTTTAAAAATATCCATGTATTTACTTTACTTTTTGGTCCCTTATTCCTAAAACATTTGGTTTGTTGTCAGTCACTGGAGTTTAATTAAAGTTAAGAAATAAAGACATACATTTGAGTTTCAGACTTTTATTTCCTTCAGAAAATTCATGCCAAGACAATTCCTTTTATTTAATCAATTTTGTAATTTTATAAGGGTAATAATTAAAATTACTTCCTATTTTTGAGCCTTTGTTCCCCTTTATTTTAGGCTTTATCCAGATTTCTACAGCCGAAAGGTCCAGAGGTATGCAAACCTCTTTACTGCTGCTGCTGTAAGTGGTTGAGCCCACTCACTCATTCTCTCTCACACACACACACACACACACACACACACACACACACACACACACACACACACACACACACACACACACACACACACACACACACACACACACACACACACACACGCACACACGCACATGTGCACACACGCACATGTGCACACGCGCACACACACACACACACACACACACACACACACACACACACACACACACACACACACACACACACACAAATCTCTGCTTCAGAAAATGAATGCTAAAATAAATTGTAATATTGAAGCAACTTTGTGATTTTGTTTCAGCAACATTTAAAATAGCTTCTTTAAGCCTTTGTCCTAAGTTCATTTTAGTTCTATCCAGATATCTTGAGCTAAGAGGTCGAGAGGTATGCAAACCTCTTAACTGCTGCTACCAGGCATCGTTCAATAGCAATCATGCTTCACTCACTCTCTCTGTCTCTAACACACACGTGCACACACACACACACACACACACACACACACACACACACACACACACACACACACACACACACACACACACACACACACAGTCTCTTATGCTTTTATGCACATATTCACTCACTCATGAAGACAGAAACATAAATACATACACTTTTTTCTGTTTCATTCATTTTTTTATACAGTCTAAACTTCAAAAGTGCTGCTTAGGGAGTGTAAAAAAATAGCTCAATCTTTGTCTCACTCTTACACTCACACACAGACATAAGCACACACACACATACACACACACACACACACACACACACACACACACACACACACACACACACACACACACACACACACACACACACACACACACACACACAGCCATTAGGTTTTTCAGTCTGTGCTATCCACAGCAGCTTGATATGCTGCCCTGAAGCGGTGGACTCATTTTTCATCAGGGATTACCTGTAGATTAACACCCTGCTGGAGAATGTTTGTTAACCAAAATAACCCACTCAGGAATTATAGACAGACTCACCAAACTAGACATCAACCCCTATATCACTAGTTAGGTTGCAAATTGCCTCACAGCTAGAACCCACAGTGTGAAAGTAGCGGACTTCCAGTCAGACTGTCGACTAGTCACAAGTGGAGTCCTACAGGATTTGATCCTGGGTCCAGGCCAACCCAGAGGGACTCTGCATGATCAAGTTTGCAGACAATTGCAAGCTGGGAGCCATTATTAACTCCACAAGTGATGTAGACATCCTCCAGAAAGTCCTCACTGAGACCAATGACTGGTGTCTAAACCATGGCCTTAAGCTTAATGCCAAAAAATGTGTTGTCATCCCCTTTGTGAAAAACTCAGTTCCCACTAATCACCACATCAATGGGTACCCACTGAACATTGAAGGCATAATAAGAGATCTAGGGACAGAGGTTAACAGCAACCTCTCCTTCGACTACCACATTGCCACTGTGGTCAGAAGGTTCTTCTATCTGGCTCATCTCATTACCAAGGGTTTTGCATCCAGGAAGAAAGAGGTCATCATCTATCTCTACTCCTCCCTCATTAGACCAGTCATTGAGTTCAGTACCCCATTTGGCATGTACCTTACTAGGCACCTGCAACAGCTGGAGAGGCCACAAAAGTACCTCACAAAGAGGATCCTAGGCCTTAAACATGTGTCCTACATGGACAGACTAAAAAACTCCAACTATTCTCTGTCTCATATCGCCTACTTAGAGGCAATCCTTGCTTGACATACAAACCTATGTCTGAACCAGCTCTGTTAGGAATGCTCCATTTAAAGAAATCCCAATCCCTCCACACCACATGCTCCAGAGACCTCAACCTCATTACTACAATCAACAGAACATGCTGGAGGGACAGGCTCACAACCCAGAGACTCCCCATGCTCTGGAATAGACTTCACATACATGTCAAGCAGATCACCTTGCTGACCCTCTTCAAGAGAAATCTTGATGAGTGGCAGATTTATCTGCTATACAGACATTTCCCTCACACCAAAAAATATTCTCCTGACTTTCTCCCCAACTAAGGATATTTATTTCACTAAATTCCTACTGCAAACAACTAAGTCTAAAAATTAAGCAGGGGATACAGTGCACTCTTGCTATATCACAAACATTATGAGAAAATAGTGCAGAACAAATCAAACTTACAGGTAAACTACCATGCTTCAAAATTCTACTCAAACAATATCTAAATAAATCCTGGTCATGCTCTTGCTGTGCACTAAGCTGATGCTCTTTATATCCTGGCACTGTCTTCCTGCTAACCCCTAACATTTTTTTCATACCCTTGCTCTTTCATAATCATATAAGCTTGATTTATACTCCCTTTCACTCATGCACACCTTTTTTTCTCTTTATCTTTTATAGATTCATAGGTATGTTCTAGCCTAATTGCCCTTGTGCGCCATTTTAAGCCTAGCTAATTTCCCTTAGTGAGAATCAAACCCTGTATCTTTTTTCAGTGAGGTAATCATCTTAACCATTAACCATTATGCCAACCCCCAACCATAGAAATGGGGTTTGAGGGAATCAAAACCTGTACCACAAAAACTACAGCTTAGAATCTTAACCATCTGCACCAACTGGCATGCAGTAACCCTATAACCCACTGAAGCTACTATTACACATCCTTGCTAATATTAGTTTACTTCCAGAAATGCAAAGATAACCCTTCAATTCACTGAATTAAAATACATCTGTTATTAAACTCAAGTGCTAGAATTATATCTTAATACGTTTTACAAATGTAAATGTACCAGGATGTATGCATCATTGTCAACTGTAATACATGTAGGCATCTGTAATTGTCACAGTTATACTGCTGTAATATTCTAGTAGATTGTTTCATTTGGTACCTGTCTGTATTTGGAAACCTGTATTTTAGACCATGCTTAGATTTTGTAAATTGAGGACTCTGAAAATGTACTTAGATTTTGTAGATGGAGCTTTTCTCTCTGGGCCTCTGCTGAAAATGAGTTATGCCCAGTCTGACTTCCCTGGTCAACAAAAACAAATAAGCAAACAAATAAAGAAACAAAAAAAAAGATAAATTGTTATTGTGTTAACCACTTAAGGTAAGCAGACAAAAGCTTATTTTCAAGGTTGACTCAGGTTACTATCTAGTTAATAACTTGCTCAGGATTGTACAAGAGGTACATGGAAGATGAAGAAAATGCTCAAAAATTATTCTAAAAATAATTCATTGGAATGCCAGGAGGGACTGGAAATGAAACGGGAATAAGAGGCAAAAGGAGGCACAATGAGCCAATGCAAGCAACTGCAAGATAGTTTAAATCCAGTCAACATAATTAAATAATATACACTCTACAAGTTAAACAGAGCAAACACATTTCACAAAGGATGACAGCAAAATTGCTTTGCAACTATTAGGCTGTGCACATCGCATTTTTTTACTTTAGATTTAATGTGTCAAGAGTATTTTGTGTGAATCATGCTGTTTAATGTTGAACTCATTTGGTCTGGTTTGTCATCTAGTCTTGTTGATCTGTATGACACTGCCAGCCCAGCTATCTGGAATTTTGTAAATAATTCTATGCCATTTGTAAATATTGATATGATTTATACAGAACTGTATGTTATATACTGAGCTTCAAGAATGTAACCACAGCATACCCTGCTGGAACATGGAAGATTACCTTACAAAACTTGAAGAAAATAAGCTGAAATTAAGTGCTTTATGATTATGCTATAAAAGTTAGTTTCAATGCAGACACAATGTATAGAGCTAGAAGATTTTCTATTTTCTGGAAAGAAAAGTAATTACTAGGTTTAAAATGTAAAGTGTTTTATTGCTTTATGACTTCCAACAGATACACAGTTCCGAGGAAGCATCCAAGAGATATGTATTTCTCACACAGGGATGTTAAAATTCTATTAGTTTCTGGTTTAGCCTGGGAACTGAAGTCAGGTGACAAAAAGTGATGTCATCCAGGCTAACCCAGCAGTAACGTTTGATATTAATTTAAAACTCTCTCAGAGAGACTGGGCATTTTTTATTTTGTCTTTGACCTGGAAACAGCCACTCATCATCACCATCTGCACTTGCCTTGCTAATACTAATTAACTAGGGAAAGGTAATTTCTTTTAGATATAGATAGGAATATAGATTAGTTTATATGTTTTCTGTATTTAATTGACTGTCCTGCAATGTTGTTTTAAAAATATTTTCTGTGATTTTGAACTCTGAAGTAACTGTGATTGTTTTCTGCATATTGTCTTGTTCTTTTATTATGTATTATTAAATATATTTAAACCTATCTTTGTGGCTGGTATTTGTCAGACATATTTAAGCTTTTAGAGTACTGGCATATGCATTTGATGACACTGTACAGGGCACTCCTAAATAGCCTTGCAAGTCTTGGACAGACTACTATTTGGATTAATGGTAACATTACACAGTAGGATTGGACACCCTTTATAAGGGCCTTATAGTAGCTGATAAGTAAGAGTGGCGGATGGCAGCTGGTGCTACCTTATTTTCTGGCCAGAAGGGGGCATAGTTAGTAATCCTGTGCTAGCCTTTCCCAGGTGTGCGAGTGTGTGTGTGTGTGTGTGTGTGTGTGTGTGTGTGTGTGTGTGTGTGTGTGTGTGTGTGTGTGAACTACTTGGGCAGGGCCACAAAGCACTGGTTGGACCGAAAGGGTACTGGAGGTCTTAGCTTGGCCACTTGGCTGAGATCTTAACCCTATAGCTGTGCCAGTGGGGAGTCTTATTGGGGATTCGGAGAAAGAGATAGAAACTAGCCCCAGACTGACTGTGATCTCTGTGTGCTCTTAAGGGAAGTTGTACTTTACTGTGTGTGTACTTGTCATTATTTCAGTGTGTACGGCCCCCATTGGTACTAGTGGTGAGAACTGAGGCTCCTTGATTACTGGGCCAGTGCAGGGGTGTCACAGTTTCAAGCACAGGAAATATTAAAATAACATAGATGAACAGATTCACACAGATACAGAAAAATAGTACTTAACTAATCTTACTATATTTTCCTGACTCATCTAAAGAATTACTGTTCCCTAGTTCACTTACTAAAGCAAGGAAAGATAAAGTAGGTGACGGATCCTTCTTTCTGAGGTTCCGAAAAACAGACTACCCTGAGACTTCAGTCTCATCTAGTATAAGAACATCATTTTTGTGCAGGTTTACAGGATGACATCAAATACATCTGGTAATCTGAGTTTTGGTTCCCATACTACCTCCTTTACTAGAAACTGAACCAGAATCTTACACATATGTGTTATCATACATACATACATACATACAGATAGAGCTTTCCTAAGATGTGTTGCAGCTTCTGGAAGTCATAAAACAATTTCAAACTTCCACCCTTCCAGAGTAGCAATTAGTTCACACCCAAGAACAATACAGAAGGCTTTCTAATACAGAATTTTTGTCTCTGGCTGCACTGAGACCTGTGAGATATATGATCTTTATGGCCTATATTAAGTAATTTAATTTCAGAATATTGTTTTCTAAAAGTTAGCTGGAGCTGAGCTTAGCCTCTTCCCTTCCAGTATCATCTGTTACAATATTAATTTCAACAGTTATAATTCAGTTTGACATACAGGTGTATTTCTTTTTTCTGTCCAGCAGGACCCACTGTTGGTACATTTTTTTAACACAAGCAGCTTTATAAATACATTTTCAGCACAAGGACATGAACAAATAAATTTGATATACAAATGACATATAATTCTTTCCAAAACTCCAGCAATCTGTAGTGGCATATGCTAGACATCCAGTGTCCTGCTTCTGACATAGCTAGCAGTATCTCACATTGTCACAACATCTAGGGGTTTACTATAGGTGCTTGCATGCTGCCAGCTCATGGTACACATTTTCAATACCATTTGCTCAGAAAACCAAGCATTCTATGAGAGGTTGCTGAAAAGTTCTGAGCCCGACTAGCTTTCCAAATTCTGAGCCTTATTTTGCCTCTGTAAAAGAGGGTTATTTCATCTTGAAAGTGCCAATTTGCAGAATCGTTATGCTATGTTTTGACGTTGTTCAAATCATTGATTGAACTGTGTCAAAGAAAAGTGTGGAATTTTCAAGTGTGAAAGTCTGAGCCATCATGAAGTTCCTACTCCTGCAGAAGAAAACTTCAAAGGAAATCCACGTATGTGTGATGCAAACACAGAGTGACAAGTATCCTGCTTATTCAACTGTGGTGTGCAAACATTCAGCCTAGAGATTTTCAGAATGAAGATGCAGCAAAACAACCACTCCTCCTCCCCATCTCTAAACTATGCCCCTGTTCACTCCCTAAATCTAAAACTCCAACCCCCCTCCCTAAACATAAATGCTACAATCACTACCTAACACTAACATTTCCTTCCTGCACCCTAAACCTAAAACTCCAAACCCCCTCATTAAACCTAAACTCTGTGATCACACTCTAACCCTAAAACTCTCTACCTTCTCCCTTATTCTAACCACCCCTCCCCAGAGCTGCAGCTTATCTGTGCTACAAATTGCTCAACTTCCTGGATTCTAGACAGTGATTTTTTGCACATGGGACTTGGGTGAGTATAGTGAATCTGTCATTTAATGCAAGAAAGGCATAAGCTGCATCAATAGACTTTAATAGACACACTATGAACTAAGGCATATCCATAAAAGTCTACACGAGCACCTCAGATGTCACAATGCACATAAGAATGTCAGCAAATCAGTTTATGATGTCATGATTTCTGACTATAAGAGTATAGCATTCCAGCAGGAGTCATCATATAATGATTTCCTGTTGGAATATCATATAAGCTAATGGGATTTTTTTTATTAATTTAATCATAGGAAATAGCTTTAGGGAACAGGAAGGAAATATCACATAGTATAATTTTCAAGGTGGATTTACTAATTGTATTTATCCTTTGTTGACCAGGATAATAGTCTCTTTTTGGGGGAGACTTGAGGTGGTGTTTACACTTTTAGGGGAAATTTGACCAGGGCATCAGAGAACTTAATCTTTTGCATCCACCTGAGCTACCATAAACTATAGCAGATGGGACCTTGGCTTAATGTCTCATCCAAAGGATGACACACTCAGGAATGCAGCACCATCTTTATGCTACACTGCAGTGTCAGCAATCAATCTACCTGGTGTGGAAATAGAAATCATTGAGTTCTGTTTTAACACAAGCAGCTTTATAAATACATTTTCAGCACAAGGACATGAACAAATAAATCTGATATACAAATGACATATAATTCTTTCCAAAACTCCAGCAATCTGTAGTGGCATATGCTAGACATCCAGTGTCCTGCTTCTGACATAGCTAGCAGTATCTCACATTGTCACAACATCTAGGGGTTTACTATAGGTGCTTGCATGCTGCCAGCTCATGGTACACATTTTCAATACCATTTGCTCAGAAAACCAAGCATTCTATGAGAGGTTGCTGAAAAGTTCTGAGCCCGACTAGCTTTCCAAATTCTGAGCCTTATTTTGCCTCTGTAAAAGAGGGTTATTTCATCTTGAAAGTGCCAATTTGCAGAATCGTTATGCTATGTTTTGACATTGTTCAAATCATTGATTGAACTGTGTCAAAGAAAAGTGTGGAATTTTCAAGTGTGAAAGTCTGAGCCATCATGAAGTTCCTACTCCTGCAGAAGAAAACTTCAAAGGAAATCCACGTATGTGTGATGCAAACACAGAGTGACAAGTATCCTGCTTATTCAACTGTGGTGTGCAAACATTCAGCCTAGAGATTTTCAGAATGAAGATGCAGCAAAACAACCACTCCTCCTCCCCATCTCTAAACTATGCCCCTGTTCACTCCCTAAATCTAAAACTCCAACCCCCCTCCCTAAACATAAATGCTACAATCACTACCTAACACTAACATTTCCTTCCTGCACCCTAAACCTAAAACTCCAAACCCCCTCATTAAACCTAAACTCTGTGATCACACTCTAAACCTAAAACTCTCTACCTTCTCCCTTATTCTAACCACCCCTCCCCAGAGCTGCAGCTTATCTGTGCTACAAATTGCTCAACTTCCTGGATTCTAGACAGTGATTTTTGCACATGGGACTTGGGTGAGTATAGTGAATCTGTCATTTAATGCAAGAAAGGCATAAGCTGCATCAATAGACTTTAATAGACACACTATGAACTAAGGCATATCCATAAAAGTCTACACGAGCACCTCAGATGTCACAATGCACATAAGAATGTCAGCAAATCAGTTTATGATGTCATGATTTCTGACTATAAGAGTATAGCATTCCAGCAGGAGTCATCATATAATGATTTCCTGTTGGAATATCATATAAGCTAATGGGATTTTTTATTAATTTAATCATAGGAAATAGCTTTAGGGAACAGGAAGGAAATATCACATAGTATAATTTTCAAGGTGGATTTACTAATTGTATTTATCCTTTGTTGACCAGGATAATAGTCTCTTTTTGGGGGAGACTTGAGGTGGTGTTTACACTTTTAGGGGAAATTTGACCAGGGCATCAGAGAACTTAATCTTTTGCATCCACCTGAGCTACCATAAACTATAGCAGATGGGACCTTGGCTTAATGTCTCATCCAAAGGATGACACACTCAGGAATGCAGCACCATCTTTATGCTACACTGCAGTGTCAGCAATCAATCTACCTGGTGTGGAAATAGAAATCATTGAGTTCTGCACCAAAGGCATGTGTACTACCTGTTGTGCCAGTGGTTTACACTAATTGCATAAAATACTGCCTCATAGACTACAGGCAAATTCAAAGTGTGACACTGATAAAGTATCAGCTTTTAAATCTGTTGGACATGCCTAGTGCATTGTGTGTGTGTGTGTGTGTGTGTGTGTGTGTGTGTGTGTGTGTGTGTGTGTGCGTGCGTGCGTGCGTGCGTGTGTGTGTGTGTGTGTGTGTGTGTGTGTGTCTGATATTAAGAGCTGTGAAAGGTGCATAACAAAATATGTAGTGCATGGCATGGAACACAACAATTACACTACAAAATGGAAAAATTGGAAGCTCATTCAGCACCTGTCTGACATCAGAAAGGGGCTTAACATTCTTTTGTCAAGTACCTCTAAGCTTTCTACCCTAACAGAGGATTTTAAAAGTAAAAAGGACAACAATCTTTAAATTACATGACACATGGCAAGATGAGCAAAGGGGAAAAATAACAGAGGAACAGTAACATGAGCATACAAAAGAAAAATACGATTCAAGTTAACTCACAGAGTAGTCTGTTGTAGACACTGCTGTAGAGATTATGTAACTGTTAACATGCTGAATGTTAAGAGAGAAATGATGAGGAAAAAAATTATCAGCTTATACACAACACTTGTATTTACCATAAGGCAACCTGGAAAAACACGTTCTTAAGGTGAAGGAAAGGACAGAATCTAACAGTAGAAAACCGAGGCTTGAACATAACCAACAGTGTGGGCAGTACTATTTGTTTATACTAACTCTCTGCATTTTCATGCAACCATCAGTACTTTTATGCATGTTTACCAAATAGCTTATTATTTAAATAAGGCAGACATATTACATTTCATGGCTGTCTAAAGTATGTAATACTTATGCTGCAGTAAACTATCTTAAGCACTGCTGATCCTGGTTTAAAAGGAAAATCAAACGAAGATAACTCTACATGCATCTCAGCATGATGTGAAATGTGAAATGTGACATTTATAATCTTAACAGTCCATCTGGAGAACTGGAGACTGGTGGCAGAGATAACAAATGACTCATAGCTGAGATAATGGAAAGCACATATAGATAGGCTTGTTTGACTCTGTTTCCAAAGCAGATCAGTTAAACAAGCCGTAATCAGTTTCCAATTATACTGCAGATATCACTGTTAAAGTGCATGCATTTTTTAAACTATTTGATGGGATACATAACAAAACTACAGCACAAACTGCTGTCACTGAGCCAGCTATGTAATGCATTACACAAAGTTCCTATAACTTTTTCCTTTAACTTCATCCATTATGCTGTTAAAAGATGTACAATGCTTATTGAAGAGAATACCTTCAGTTTAGTGCCACGGTGAGCAACAAGTTATATGGCATTCTATAAGACACCTCCTATATCTATTCACTAAACTGCATAATGCCAAGTGATAGTGAATGCCATATAATGCAATTAGTATTGACCTGTTCTATTCTGTGATTGTGTTTGTGACAGTATGTTTTTGTGAGTGTAGACTGCTGTGTCACATGTTAAGATTATTTAGTTTAGACAACTGTTTTACCATTTAGATGATACTAGTAATATATTTTGTGTTTATTTATTTGTCTTTGTTGATAAAGAAAGTTGGACTGGGCAGAATCCATTTTCAGTGGAGGCCCAGAGAGAAAAGCCCCATCTACAACAATCTATGTGAGAATTATAAATTTACTTTTGCATTTACAGCTGGATAGCACATCACATTTCAAAATTTTGAATGGGTAATATTTAAATGTTTGAAGTAGGTATAACTAGGCAGGTATTAAAGTGAGGTTTTAACATTATTAGTGTTTAGAGTAAGAAGAGAAGACAGAAAGAGAAGAAAAAAGCTTATATGTACGAATACAAGTTAGGGGAGATTATAACCTTGACCTTTATTAGATGGTCATTATATGCAGACTTAGTCTATGATCAGCATTATCTGCCCTTGTCCATGAGGGACATAGGTGCCACCCCTGGGGTGAATTTACGGTCTCTCATGTAATTGTCTAGGCTGTGCTTGAATAGGGTTATTAAGGATCTCTGCTTCACGTGAACTGGGAGTTTTTTCCAGAGAGATTACTGGTCCACTGGAATAAACTCCCAATTCATGTGAAGCAGATCTCCTCAATAACCTCGGTATAATAATAAAGCTACAGAGTGACCTGGTGTTTCTTTTTGTATCTTGCTTCCAATAAAAGAAGATAAACTAGGACTGCTGCCTAATATTCTTTGGAACTTTACTACTACTCCGCTGGAAACATAACAATGATTCTGTGCACCTTAGTTTGATTGACTTTATTTCTTAAGTAAATGCAATAACAGCTCAAGCTTAGCAACCTGCTTGCAGTCACAAAATAGACATTGAATCTGAGGGAATGAAACCCAGGGGTGTACGATTAAGCTTATTACTAGTTCATAACTTTAAATGAGTGCACTGACAGACATACCACGTGCATTTTACTGCTGTTGTTTATTCATTTAAGCAATCTTTAGTTTACCCTTCAGATTCACATAATTTGTAAAAAATCTATCATATAACATTGTGGTTAATGTTTTATAAAGTGTCAGTGTCAAAACTGCTTACAAGTCCACCTTTTTGCCAGAAGATCACTCAGCTTTGTCTGTATATCCACAAAATAAATCTGCAATTATGATTATGCTATCAGGGCATATTCATGTAGTAACAATATAATGGAACTTGAAAAGGGCAGATGTACTTATGAGATGCTATTTCATCTTCTGTACCTACTTTGGTACATTTTAGGAAGAGAACCAAAATCCCATGGTACTGCTATGTAAAGCGAGTTATTAGAGTTCAGATTAACTCATTCTTAGAGATATGACATTAATAAATAATATAGGTCAAAATAAGTTGCTATTTCTATGTGTAATGTTTTATGTGAAGACTATAAGCAAATGAGGGAAATATTATTCTTTGGTTTATGTTTTAACTTTGCCTGAAAATGGGTGGCAATCTACAGTAAAAAGCAAACAGAAGAATAAAAACACTTGACAAATACATTGAGATTATATGCCTTTCTTTGAATGAAGCCCATCTTTTAAGGACTGTCAGTATTTCAATACTGCTACATAAGGAGTTACCATGGCTTTTCAGTTTATAGCAAAAAGATTCAGAGGTGTGATTCCCATGGAAATTGGTATCCTGCAAAAATGTCACAATAAAGCAAATGTAACTCAAGGAACATTGGCAGAAAGCATTATTTTCCCATAAAGATAAAAGTCTGCAAATGGATAGTTGCTACATGAATTTTCTGAATCCTGCTGTATCAAAAGGATATTTTCTAAAAGAGCATTGATTTCAGCTGTTTCTCTGCTCCTTATTGGTAACATATTTTCAAGGCTTTATTGGCAGGCAAAATGAAAAGACAGCATCCTGAGTGACTTCATGTGTGTTCTCAAAGTACAAAGTCTGGATACACAGATTGCATACTGAAGAGCACAAGTTCTGATCCCCACAGGAAATGTCCAATGGTTGTCTGAGGCCTAGATTTCTTTTGTTCCCCTACTCAGTGATTCTCATTTGACAACATCAGACAACATCACCAGAATGCCATATTGAATGCAGCCTCCTTTAAAGAAGAATTGTTTATTAATGTATTAAACTCTGTTATTAATATCAAATGAGGCTCCATAAGCCAGAAAAAAAATAATTGCATACACTCAAACTATTGCAAGGTACATTAAAAAATAAAATTAAAGGTAAAGAGTTTTATATATGGTTTTGACCTAAGACTTTAAAACACTTCTTATTTATATGAGGTAATGTATACAAAAAGTGTACAAAATTTCATCAGAACAATTTATGTCTGACATATATGTATTGGCAAACTACCTATGAATTAATAATCACTACAAAAAGTACATTTTTATAGCAAACAAGTTACATATTCAGTCTGAGTCAATACCAGCATTCAGCTGAGTAGCAAAGACCAATTGTATGAGTATACTTACTGTAACAGTACATGTCTCAGCAGGATCACTTTTGCCATAGTATTTATGGCATATGGAAACTAGCCACAGGTGGCATCTGACTGAATTACAGACGTGTACTAATGTAATGATGTGTGCTTGAAGCCAATCTCCACACACACACACACACACACACACACACACACACACACACACACACACACACACACACACACACACACACACACCATTACTGAGATATAATGTTCCATCTCAGGTAAAAACATCATCCCACACTACTTTTTATTCTTTTTTGCCACCAAAGGGAGTAGATATGATGAGTGATTCATACAATGCATGGTATGCCTTTGATTTCTTTCTTTCTTGGGGGTCAGGAATAGCCTTGAGTGGGATCCCAGCTCTTCAAGTTGGATAGTTTCTATTGTTTACTTGGCCACTGATGAGCCTCTGGAAATGTTATCATTCCTGCGATAGGTAGAAGGGTCTTGTATTCTATTTTATAAAATTAAATGATACCTAAGAACACCCTTGTTCTGGGGGTTATCTCTATCTCTTTTTTTATCTGAGGCAAGATCAAGTCCAGGTGATCCTTGAGAATTGTTGGCATTGCTATGAAAGATAGAAGGGTCTTGTATTCTATTTCATACAATTAAATTATAATATCAAAGACTCCCTTTTCTGGGGTTATCTCAGTCTATCTTTCATCTCTGATGGGCAAAGGAGAGAGGAAGAAGGGAAGGAGAAAGAGGTCAGTTTCATATCCACTTTCATATCCATGATTGAATGTAGAGTCTTATGGATGTATTGTCTACAGACCTCCACAACTCACCTGCTTTCTTTCTTTGTCTCCTCAGTTTCTCAAAGGCTCACTTTTGTCTTGCCATCTTACCCCATCCTGACTGCAGTAGAATAACCAGCATTTGTATGGATAATTTTTAATACAAATGGGGAAGAAATATGGAAGAGGTGATGGATTTTCTCCATAGAGTTCCTTTTCCTCCATTTTTTTTTAATGTTGATAAGGTAAAGTCCAAGAAAGTGATTCCTGTCAGGGGTGTATTAAGTAGCTACCTTTTTACATCAGAAAGAATGGCCTGGATTCTTAAGCAGATGTATTCCCTAGTCACAGATGACATAGCTGCTTCTATAATTGCTGTATCTACCACATTATAGTCATATTTTATAACAAGCTAGCCCACTTTTGGACTCTTTGAGCCACCACTGATAATTTTAAGGTTTCATACCTGCTCTGTAGAAGAAGCTCCCTAAACTGCATGAGCATCTCTCACTGATACTTTACCATGTTAGCCTTAAAGTTAGTGCCCCTGAAAGACTGAGTGTAAGATGGCACTTTTTTGATTCTCTAAATCCGTACACTCTTTTTCATTTGAGGAAATCCTTGTGCTCGGAGCTAATTTGATTCTAATTCTGATTCTCTTTAATGAAAAAAATCAGGTGGAGGTGTTATGATAGGGATTAAACATAGTTATGAAACCTGTGATTATTGCATGTTCAGTGATAACACCAATACTATAGACTGTGTAACTATGACAATAAAGACAACCCTGGAAAATATAACAATTGTTGGAGTGTATAGACCACCAAAGTCAAGTGCAGATGACCTAGAGGACTTCATATATTTCTTGAATGAAACACAGCAGGGAAGAATAATATTAGAAGGGGACTTAACATTTATCAGAAACAAACTGGAATAATATTGATTCTACAATGTTAGTAAGGAAATTATTCACAGGGTATGTTCAGGAACAACAATTGCATCAGATTGTAAAAAAAAAAAACTACCAGGGGATGACAGAACATATTAGACATTGTTTGTGTTCCCAAAGAAATTAATGTAACTTCAAATTAACTTTTACCATCATTGATGTGCAGTGATCATGGGTTTATAAAGGTTAATTTCTTGCTAGATAATTCTGCCAAACTAAAATCTAAGCCAATGCACGGAAGGTTAATTACAGATTATATGGAAGCAAAACAGTCACTATGTAAAACTAACTGGAGTGAGGTGTTCAGTGGAAAAGCTGCAGATGGAATGTGGAAAGTTTTAAAAGAGAAATTGTTTGAGTGCAAGAAATCAAAAAATGTTTAACATCAGGATCTAGGCATACAATATCAGGTGGATATATTTCCATAAGAACAAGATATCCGATTAAGGTGAGAGACAAAAAAATCTAAGAAATGGAAGAGAGGTTGAACTGCAACTTTAAAAACTGAAATAAACAAACTGGACAAACAGATTAAGCAGTGTGAGACAAGATCAGGAAAAATTTTAAGAAAATTTATATAACGGTATTGAGCATAATAGGAAACCTTTTTATAGATACATAAGATGTGAAAGGAGCAATGACACAAAAAATGATAAACTGTTTGCAGATTCTAAAATTTATTCTCAGACACAACAGATTATAGATATATTTACAAAAATCTTATACAGAACAGTTTGGCTCCACAAAAAGGGGGGGTAAGTTGTCCTTGTGACATCCAGGTAACCCCAGATACTGGTAACAAATTAGATTACATTGAAAAAGAACTGCACAAACTGGATCCAAACAAAGCACAGGGATGAGATGGAATTAGTAACAATGACCTGAGAACACTTCATCAAGAACTTACGGTACCATTACATCTATTAATCACTAGGTCATATAAATATGGGGAGATTCCTCAAGATTGGAGACATGCGCTTATTAAACCCATTTTTAAGGGAAAGGGGAGTAGGACAAACCCAGAGTCATATAGACCCTAAAGTCTACTTTCATGTTGTGATAAAATAATGGAGAAGGTAATATTGGATAAGTTATTGTCAGAACTGGATAGGTAGGGACTTGAAACCATATATCAGCATGCATATGTTGAAAACAGATCTATTACCACCTGTAACATGATGTTCTATAACAATATAATAACAGCTATGAATGAAGAATTGTGCTGTTTTGTAATTTATATATATTTAACTTTATCATTTGACAGGGTCATACACATAACACTTATCAATAAATTAGTACAACTAGTTATTGATGTACCCTTCATAAGATGGATAGCTGCATGGCTTACAAATAGGACATGGCAAGTATCATGCAGCAAATGTACAGGCAAAATCCTCTGTTACAGTCAAGGTGTCCCACAGGGCTCTGTCCTAGGCCCTTACTTGTTTAGATTGTATCTTTCAGACCTAAACTTTTTATCTGAGTTGTTCTACAGTATATATGCAGATGACCTGAAATTGGGTAAACTGATTACATGTATTACAGATAAGGCATGTCTGCAAAATAACTTGACTAAATTGACCATTTGGGCACAGGAGAATAATATGCTGATAAATACATCAAAAACATCAAAAACTAAGCATATGAGATTTGGTAGGCATAAACTGAAAGGTGAATATTTAATGCAGCACACAGTGATTAAAACTGTAGACTCATTTAAGGACCTGGGTATATGGGTAGATTCAGCTATGAGTTTTTCTAATCATATCAACCAATTGGTTAATGATAGTCATATAACTATAGGTTGCATAAAATATTTATAAAGTCTAAGAAATCAAAAATAATGAAATCATTGTTTATTAGTTACATTAGACGCAAACTTGAGTATGGAATAACAATATGAAAACCCTATAAGAAAACAAGCATGAATAAACTGGAAAGAGTACAGCGGAAATATACCAAGGGCATCCATGGATGTGAAAATGTAAGTTATTATGAAAGACTAAAATATCAGAACTTGTACAGTGTCTCTTACAGATATCTAAGATGATATTGTATTCAGGTATAAAGAGCATTTAGTAACAACTACCTCTGGGAATGTTTGGGGTTAACAAAAAGTACTAGACAATCATCAGAGAACCTATGCAGGAGATTCAATAGGAATGAGAAGTGTGCTAACTGCCTCTCTGACAGAGCAGCTGATGCATGGAACAGACTACCAAATTACATTAAAGCAAGTACTAGTTTAGATATTTTTAAGAACAGCCTGGATACTTATTATGTGAACAAGTGTTCTGGCATATTGGCAAGCTAGAAGTGCATTAATGCCCATGCTTGAAATATCTGTATGTATGTATGTATGTATGTATTTAATTTGGAACCCCTTGAAACATCAAGGGAAACCACTGCTGGGTCCAATATCAGATTGCTGTAGAGGTATTAATTAAGACTACTAAACTATGAAATTTTTTTTTGTCTTCTTTTATATCGAGTGGTTTTGAGTCCATCTCAAATGAAACAGTCACAGAAGCATCTACAAAGGCCTCAAAAATTGCTGTCTCAGTTGAAGATATGGGATAATTTGGCTCAACAGGTACATATACCTCCTTTCCATATTAATGTGCTACCCAGAATTCCTTTTTAAAATGCTTCCTTATGATAATGAATGCCTCCAAAAAGAAGACATCATCTGGTGATGAGCTTAACAAAATTACTCTTCATCATCCAAATCATATCTAAGGAGGTTAGTGGCCAATAAGTATATGAAGAAATGTTCTCTTCTTCAAAGAAAAAAATCTGATTACCTTGCTGGTAAAGGCTGATCTTTCTTTTACTAGTCTGAGAACCTCCCATGGGTACTAGGTATGGATTTCCTTTTAGCTCTACCACAGCTTAACTTTCTTCAGCCAATATCTTAAAGTCTTGCAAGACCAGATTTTGCTGGGTAAAGAGACATCTAGGCATAAGAGTTTTCAAAGATTATAGGTCCTAAGACATAGAAGCCTTGCAATAATCACACATCAGGATTTCTAGGGAAGGAGAGTAACATGACAGTCACAGTTCAGCTCTATAAGCTTTGTTAGAAGATCAAATGAGATCAATCACTATGTCTATACATTGTGCATTATCAGAGTCAGAAAAGATGAAATTTTTGTACCACTTGGAGCTTCTATTTCTGAGCAAATGTCAATGTCTGCTGCTTTTGGGATTGAGGCCTTGCATCCACATAATCTATGACATGTAAAGAGACCTGGGAAGATGTGTGGGAAGTTGTTAACATGTCAACCTCCAGAGATGCCAGAAAGAGGCAAGGTGCTCAAGGCTGGGACTTAGGAAACTGCCTCATCACTTTTGGCATCCAATGATTTTCCATGTTTGATTCATATACTTTTTCAAAGATGATTTAACCCCACCCAAAAAAAAAACAAAACATGTTTATGCATGTATTCCATATTTTACCTTTTCTTAGGAGGCAGAGAATTTCCTGTGCTAGCAAATAGTTGCTGCATCTCTAAGGCTTGGATTAGGCCTCCATTTTGTTTTTCACAAATCAGGCAGATAGAGAGTCCTCTATATCTCCATGGCATTTCCTAAGGAATAC
This sequence comes from Protopterus annectens, assembly GCF_019279795.1. Classification (NCBI taxonomy): domain Eukaryota; kingdom Metazoa; phylum Chordata; order Ceratodontiformes; family Protopteridae; genus Protopterus; species Protopterus annectens. The sequence goes on from NC_056725.1 coordinate 886,998,520, forward strand.
TGCATAGTTTTGACAGTCTTCATTAAGGTGAGACTTTCCAAGCAAAGACATAAAATGCAAGTCTTTGTATAGTATCTAACACCTGCAATGGCAACCTTGGGAACCAGAAGTGTTTCCCAGGGAATCATTAATTTGCAAAAAGACAACAAAAAGAGAAACCAGGAAGGAACCCTTCCCAACAAGGCACTTAGCTTTTAAAAATCACTGTGAATTTGAGCTCTTGGGTCAAACCTGGGTGAAGTGAAAATAAATTTCTCAACAAATCTTAGCAGCATCTGTGGCAAAAATTAACTGAAGGTGGCATAGACCGACTGTACATTTTATTCAGCATGCTGCCTTCCTTCCCAGAGGGGCCAGCACAAAGCAGGATGTTTACAGAACTTTGTGAATCTGGACAGTCAGTTGGATGTCACCGGTGACTAATTCTTTTATGTCAATAGTGCTTCTACAGCAGTGATCCATACAAAGAACATTTCTATTCTTTAAGAATTGTTGGCCAGCTACTATGCAAGGAAGCCACTGTTTGGCAACAGATTTTTATCTCAGTGTAAAAACCTGGTAACAGAATATACTCTGAGCTATTTTTTGACTATTGTATAAGTAAATTATGGTAAAGTTAAACAGAATAACACACACACACACACACACACACACACACACACACACACACACACACACACACACACACACACACACACACATTTTATATATCTGCCATTCTTTCTCTAAGCTATCTGCATCTCCCCAATTCCACTGAGTATCCCTTTCTAATATCTCACTTTGCATATTGATTGATAACTACTAACTACCCCACACCTGCTATCTTGTGTTAATTGTGGTATGAACAGATGAATGGAAGAAAGAAATTAAATTAAGTAACCAGCAGAAAGGATGGAAATGGAGAAAAACTGGAAAATTAATGCATTAACAAGTAAATGATAATAAGGCAAATATTCATGTTAATATTAAGGGCCTCTGTGGGTGAGTAAATCAAATATATCTTAAATAGTGATGACATGTATTGCAGATAATTACAAGTGCATGTGTACTGGTAGCTTGCAACGCACTTCCCTACTGCTACTTGCTCATTCTGCAAGTACTCTTAACTCTCACAAACTCAATCCCCATAAATTGACAAGAGACTGTCTCTCCAGAACCCTGAGCTTAACCCTATACACTCCTGCCCCATCCATAAACCTAAATTCCCAGGTGTTCCCTAAATCTAAAATTCCTCTTCTCTCTCTATCACTAATTTTATAATCATTTCCTCCCTAAACCTAAAATCCCCTGCTACTCCCTAGCCCTAACCTTCTGATAGGTGTATATCACTTCATGAAAAGTGGAAAATATTGAAGCAGTAAATTTCACAAAATTGAAATGGGGGGGGGGGGGATGTGGAGTGCAGATCAAAAACAACTTGCACCATGCAGGGGCCAAGACCCCCTGCACCCCCCACACCCCCTTCCATTTGTATATTCCACTTTGGAGATCACATATCAGTTCACTACAGTGCAAAAATTGGAGATTTCCATTTCCTACACTGTAGAGCAATCTCAGAGTTGTTATATTTAAGTAGCGGGGATGTGGGGGGAAGGGGGGCTTGCCCCCCTGTCTACACCCTTAATATTCCATGTCCCCATTGAGAACTGTCATTGACATCATTTTGATGTTATCATGGTTCGTTGTTTTGAGTTCGATGTTTAGTGCTTTGATGTTATCTGTATTTGATGATGTGATATAAACCCCCTTCTGATATCTTCCAGTCACTTCCTAAACCTAAAATCCCCTTCCTTCCTCTCCATAACCTTAACATTCTGATACCTTATGATTATTCTCTAAATGTGAAATCCCCCTCCTCTCCCTAACCCTAATCTTCTGATCACTCCCTAAACCAAACATCTACATTCTCCCTCCCTAACCTAAAGTCTCCTCCCCTCCTGTCTGCAATCACTCACTAAACCTGAAATCCCCATTCCCTCCCTAACCCTGAAGTCTACACACTGCACTCTCTGTCACCCTCTCTAAAACTAACAGCACCCTGCTGGGTCCCGTTCCCCACTTACCTAGTCTATGGTGAGCACTTGCTTGAATTCGGCCCTGAAGTGGCATCCTGTTTGAGTGTAGCAGCTGAAACTGGTTGGGTAGGTGATCAAATGGGGTTGCAGCTATTAGATTCCCTGTCTGTGAGTTCCAAGAATTTGAGTATCTGGAACTTGAGTGGTTGTGGAACACCCTGATATAATTTAGTAAGGTTAATTTTCAGTGGGCATGGAGATGTTGTGATGAATCCAGTGGTTATTTTTGGAAAAATCTTAAGGAAATATGCAGAATCTGAGAGAGGCAATGCATTTGCTTAGATAAAAATTTAAAATAGGATTTAAGAGCTTAGCTTTCAGGAATAACCTTGACTGAATTTCTTAACAATAACTTACAAAAACTAGAATACCTTTGATAATTAACTTGTACATAATAATGAAGACCTGGAAAAAGATTTCTAGGTAATAACCTTTAAACATACCAATATTTTATTTTTATTTATTTATTTACATTTTGGTTACTGGGACAAAGCACTGAAGAGTAGAGCTTATTGTACACTGGCTTCTGAGGTTGTCCTTTGGAGCAGGAGAAAATATGTGCCCTTTGTGCCACCCATTGCCCCTCTTATTTCAATAAGTAAATGCTCATTGTTTCATATTAAAGGTTAGGAATCATGCTAGCAACAGTCTTCAAGAAAGAGGAAATAGTAGGCAAAATGCCACAAATGTGCAAATATATAAATGTTCTGCAGATAGTAATAGATATGTTAGACTATGACAGTTGGCATATTTGTTGAATCCATTACACTAGATAACCACAGGGACTAAAAAGGGCACTGTTTGTACACTATTTCGTTCAGTGTACATTGTACAATTTTTCTGAATCCAGTTTTTGATTCAAACTACAATGTTATTATTAAAATACTGAAGACTCCTGTTCACCACAGATACTGTGTCAAGCTTTAAATCACCACCCCCCCCACACACACACACACAGTGGAACACAATTACAAACAAGAAAATAGCTCATAACATTAAAAAATAGAGCAAAAGCTCAAGTCTGTTCTAACCAAACTCAAAAGTTTAACAAATAACTCATAAGCAATATCAATTTCAGCAGAGCTTAATATGAACTAAACATTCTATGTCAGCAAGACATAACCATAAGACATTCTTTAATTGTGTAAAGAACCTCAGAAATAATCCCCAGCTCTAAACCAGGCTTATTTCTATTAACAATCTCCACTCAAGCCGTGAGGATATAACTAGCAAATCTGTACATAAATGCATCTCCAATCTCTCCCTTCTGTCACCCCAAAATTGTCTAATGCAAGGTATCTAGTCCATACTTAGAGGAAGTGTATCCCTCTGAAAGAGGTAATATAAAAATCCCCCAAGACCAAAAACACATGAAGAGATAATAAAAAAAAATCCCCAATACCAAAAACACATGAAGAGATAATAAAAAAATTCTCCAGGACCAAAAACACATGAAAAGATAATAAAAAAAATCCCCAAGACTAAAAACACAAGCTCTGTGTGAACAGATAGCATGATTGTCTGTTTCCTTTTCAGTATGAGACACACCTTATCAGGCCTCATCCTTAAACTATTTAGGCACAATTTCTTCAGTGGATACATATGAGGAGCTTGAAAAACAGCTGTAGTAGTTCCCCTGTACAAGGGAGGCCACCCATGGATCGTGGTAATTATAGATCTATCAGCCTCACCAACATCAGTGATAAAGTGTTGGAACACATCATTATGGACCTCGTAAACAGGGATATAAGGAATCTACAATCCCTAGAGTCTAACAAATTTGTCTTTGTAAAAGGTAGATCATATCTATTAAACCATTTTGACTTATTTGAAAGAGACACAGAGGTATTATATAAGGCTGACACCACACAAACAGCTTGTCTTGATTTAGTTAACTTTTTTGACACTCTCCAGCACTCTGTCATCATCAGTAAACTATTATAACTCAGTATAAGTCCCTATAGGACTTATTGGATTGACAAATGGCTCAGTTATAAACACAACTCTATCAGAGTCAAAGACGTGTTATCCTCCAAGATTCTTGTCATCAGTGCTGTACTCTCAGAGCTGTTTTGGGACTTCTGTCTGGTATATATTTAGTATTTACTTCTGTAGTGTCATATCTGATGTTAAAGGTCTCTAGGTGAACAAATTCATGAATAATTGCATGCCTAGAGCCATCATCAATTCCACTGAAGGTACAGAATGTTCTCCCAGAGGACCAAACTTGGACAAACTAGTGATGTTGGAATCATGGCCTATGGATGAATGCCAATAAATATAGCATTATGCAGTTTGGAAAACTCTCAGATCTATCACATAAATTATCTCATTCCTAAAAATAAATTGTCATTGGAGAACTAAGCCACTTTGCTCATAATAGGATCTCCTTTGACTTCCCCATATCCACAGTCATTATGTAAACATTCTACCTCACACAGATGATTATGACGGGCATTTCCTGAAAGTCAAAACAGGTCATCATTCCCCTTTTAAATATCCCTTAGGTGGTCCATACTAAAATAAAATGCACCTTTCAGTATGCAGCTATGCAAGCACCTAACCCACCTTGAAAATCTTAGTGAATTTTCACTAAAGGAATCTCAGGGATGGACTCTTTATGTCAGCCAGAACACTCTGTCTCTCTATTCTGTCTTCTGCAGACTCTTATGATCAATGCCTCATTTGCAAATGTGTAAATGATGCAATCCTGCATGATCTACTACATATCTGTGAAGCTAGTAGTAACACAAAAGTACAGTTGTGATAGTTGAACTTACCATAACAGTAAATGTTCAATGATCACTCAACAGCCGTCCAGCTCCAAAGCTTCAGGGCACCATTCATGTACCAAAACTGTCAATCAGCTGAATGGAAACTAATAAAAGACAAGTTTGGATGCGAAGCTCTTCAGAGTTTTCCTGCCAGTAAAGAGAAGGAGGCTGAGTACTGTAAGGACAAGGTTAGGAATAATAAAAAATAAATGTCCACATCCTGCCATAAAAACACACCAAAAGCCAAGGAGTTGGAGTGAGGCAGCAGTTACTGCAGCAGTGATCATTCAAACATCTATTACTATAGTAGGTTTACTTACACAACTGTACTATGTTTGTCATATTGATCACTGCTGCAGTAGCCTTAGCTGTATCAGTAGATTATCATAGATAACTATATTTGGGAGTTGGAAAGAGAAGAGTCCAGGAGCCCATGGAGACTGGTCCTTGCAAAATGTGATAGAGAATGAAGTATCAGCTTCTAGAATACTTCTGTAATCCAACACATTCCAAAAAGCCATAGAAGAAGCCATGGCCCTTGTAAAGTGGGCCTTGACTCTGTCTAGAATAGATTTTTCATGGTGAGTATAATAAAAGGTAACAGCCTTAGACATCCATTTGGAAATAGTCTGTTTTGACACCAGTTGTCCCTTCTTATTATTTTCACAAGAAATGAACAATTGATCAGACGAGCTGAAAGATTTCATTCTGTGAAGATAGTACCGGAGTTGTCTGCTAACATCCAAGATATGGAGTATCCTGTTTCCCTAATTTATAGGTTCAAGAAAGAAAATACAAAGATGGATAGTTTGACTTAAGTAAACTTGGATACCACTTTATGCATAAAAGGATTAGTTCTCAAAGAAACCCTGTTCTTGTGGAAAATGAGGTAGAACTGACTCACCACAAGTGCTTGCAACTCAGAAAGCATTCTTGCAGATGTCAGAGCAATGAATAAGACTGTTTTCCATGTTAAGAATTGCAAGTCAGCCAGATTAGCTGCTTCAAATGGAGTGTTAGTATCTCTAACACAAAATTAAGACCCCAAGGAGGGGCCACTGGTTTACATGGAGACCTTTTATGCAAAACCCCTTTCAAGAATATTTTCACATGTGACTGCCTTGAAAGAAGAGGCTCCATGGGAAACATGATGAAATGGCCAATAAATAAACCTTGACAGAGGAATAACAAAGGCCAAAGGAAAGTAACTCACACAAATATTGTAAAACTTGAGAACAGCTAGCTTTGAATTTTCTATTTGCTAATATATTATTTTCTAGTAGGAGGCCTTCTTTCTTCCATTACTACCTGCTGTACATCCTCAGAAAACATGTGCCTAAAAGGAATTAAGACACTATCTTACAGGCAGTCAATTGAAGATGACTGATGCTGAGGTGTATCCAGGAGCGGCCTTAGGTCAACTGGTGCCCTAGGCAAAAGGGCTTCACGGTGCCCCCTACCACACCACATGGTGCCCCCATCCTGGTCTACCTACACCAAATAAATACTGGAAAAGTGCCCCTGCTAGAGTGGTGCCCTAGGCAGCCGCCTAGTTGGCCTGTGCCTAAGGCCGGCTATGGGTGTATCAAACACCTCCTGTTCTTGTGTGAGTAGATCCTGTCTGTGAGTACATGTGCAGTAATTGCCTCTGACCATTTTGAAAAGAAGGGAGAACTGCAGTTGCCTGAGACAGAAGGGAGTCACTACAATTATCTTGGGTTATTCCTGCTGAATGTTCAGAAGTACCCTGGATATTAGTGGAAAGGTTGAAAGGCATACAGGATCATTCCTGTTCAAAGAAAAGAAAAGGCATCTGCCTTCCAGGCCTTCTTGCATGAAGTCCTGGAACAAACATTTTGACAGTTTATTGTTTAGAGAGGAGGCAAAGACGTCTACTTGAGGAGTTCCCCATAGATGGATCCAATCTCAGAAGACCCCCCAGATCTAGTTTCCATTTGTGAGGGTATGCTCTGGTCCTACTCAATTGGTCTGCCATACAATTTTGCTCTGACAGAATAAAGGATGCCTGTAGAGTGCAAGTATGCTCTGAAGCTATATCCCAAGCTAACATGGACAGTCCATAAAGGGGGTACAACCTAGTTTCTCCTTGCTTGTTGCTGTACCACATCACTGCAGTATTGTCTGTTACCACTTGAAGAAGTCTCGGGGACCAAAGATAGTTCAGAGAATTGAGAGGCTTGCTCAGGGAAAGTATCTCCTTGATATTTATGTACTTGAGTCTCTCCTTGGTGTACCACACCCCCAGTAAAATCTGAAGCATCTTTGGTGACTGACTGCTTTTGAGCAGGGAGGGAGAAGAGGTGACCTTGATTTAAGGATCTCTGCTGTCTGTACCAAGTGACTTCTCTTCTAACAAACCTCAGTACTGGGATCTGAAAAGATAAAGGATGTTGATCCTGAGATTGAAGAGATTTCAGATACCACTATATCATGTGGAGTCTTTACAGAGGGTATTATGAGAATCACACATTTCATAAGCCCCAAAATCTTGAGGTACTCCTTCACAGTGACTCAGGTCTGAGTGGTAAAATGTGGAAATAGATCTAAATAAAGAACTATTTTTTCCTTGTGGGAAAAAATTATTTGGGACCAATATCAGCGACCAAAACCAGTCAAAAAGTATTCAGTCAAACTGATTTGGTTGGATTAACCCAAATTGGTTGAATTAGGCGGATTTAATAAATACTTTAACTGTTAGGGTGACTACTTTTGATTTGTTTTCGTATTTGATTTTGGCTTTGTGTGGTCTAGATATACCAGACAATGTGACCTAACATTTGGCTACTTGTTAATTAAGATAACACAACTTTCAAACTGACAGAATCAACCAGTGCTTTGCTTAAAAGTATGTTACAGTCTTGAGACAATGTATTAAAACATAGCACTCTTAGCTTTAAAGTAACTTTCCTGAAGAGGAAGTTAATAAAACATCAGTAAAAAATGAGAAAAATGGAAGGTTTCCCAAAAGGTAAGTTTTCTGCCCAGCTAGGGAAAGCACAAGCCAACTGTCAATCCCCAGAAGCCTCGGAGAAGCATACTTTTTGGTGGCAGTAAAGATCTGAACTCTTTGTGCCCAAACTTGTCTTTTAGTCAGCTCAGGCAGGGTTGCTTGACAGTTTAAGTGTGTGGAAGTGTGCCCTGAAGCTTTGGAAGCTGGATGGCTGTTATATCCTTGGTATAATATAATCCATATAGCTAAAGCTACTGCAGCAGTGATCAATATGAAGAATATCACAAAATCAAGGCATCTAAATCTATATTGCAATATAAAAAGGTTTGTTGGCATTATAGATGTTTTGTGCCCAATAATTCTCAAATGCCTTTTAACTATTATAATCATCTTAGAAGATGATGAAATCACAGGAATGAGAACTCTGTGGCACAATGAGTTCTGAAGGAAAGGAATGTATTCCATGTGTCTGAGTGAAATGGAATTTTAATTTCAGTAATTTTATTTTGGTTAGGTATTATTCACAAATGACAACATTTATTCCACTGTGATGAAACACAAGCTGTTCAACCACAGTAGATTTAAACAGCTTTAATTCTACCCAAAAACAGGTTAAACAAAAGTATGCAATTGTTCTGTTTAAGAAAGAGAGTGTATAGAAGGTGGGACTCCAGCTTTCAACAAACAGAAGGGGATCATAGTACTAGATGACAGTGACATAAGGTAATGGTATTGCAGTTTTATAACATTATATAATTCAGAAAAATAAGATGATGCTTTTGGAGTTCCAGTGTTTTTGGTACACAGGGAGAAATGAATATGTCTTTCTATGAGATTGTGTAGATAGTGAACTAGATCTATTTCACTTGGTCAGCCAATGACATTGTTAAAACCCATATGGTCGAGATCACATGATTGACAATGCTGTTCATCACCTTTTTAACTGAGACCGCAGAACAGTGCAGATTGTGGAATGTACCATTTTCCTCAATGTAGTGCGATCTTGGAGTTGGTATATATAATTAGCAGGCAGTATGGGGATGCAGGGGGTTTGCCCCCCTCCCAAAAATTATTTTTGGGTTGTTTCCATTGATCAAGAATTGCATTGTTGACCATGTGGTTTCAAGCATGTGGGTTTCAACAACTTCATTCGTCAATCAATTGAAATAGATCACAATGCACAGATGGCATACAAACAGTTATTTTTCATGTCTTTCGATGTAGTGATAGATTAACACAAACATCTCTTAAGAAATTTAGAGAATTTCTGTTTTTACTGATATTCAAATTGTGGTCACAGCTGTGTGGATACTATTTGTTATGCGCATAAATGTTTAGACATTTTAAGCAGAGGCATTTGAAGGCCTTAGCCATGGAAATCTACTGGCCTATAAAATATGGACATAGATGGCAGAGGAAGACAATGGTGAACCTTGCCTGTCTCTGTGTTGCTACAGTTGTACATAAACACACATATTCTGTACAAGTATTCCACCACCTAACCCTTCTGTAGACTATTCATTCTGTAGGTGTTCAGCAAGGTGGTGCTTGGGGGGAGAGTGTAAATCCTGAGATACCCACAAACAGTCATGGATTATTGCTATAATACAAGGACATTACTTAAAAAAGAAATTGCTTACTTTTCTTAAATAGTGCCATTGTATAAATAGACTTTCAGTTCTTCTGGCAGTTCTTCCTTGTGCATTTGTGAAGCATATACTGCATATATAGTGTAGAACCTTGCACAACTCATGTTGTAGAACCTTGCACAACTCATGTTTGTAATAGCCATTTTTGTTAGAAGTTTAAAAAAAGTGTTAGGATGTCATAGTCTTGGAGCTGTTTCTACTTCTGATATCCTGACTATGAGTTTCAACTGTCCAGATATTCACAGAAGGTCAAGAGTTTTGTCTTATACATTTAGAATGTTCTACATAAATCTTGTAATTTTCTGGCCAATAACTGAGGATTGTAATCACTGAATAATGGCAGAATTTTGAGTTTCAGACTTTATATCTGTCAAAAATGCATAATAACACAACATCATTTAGCACATCTGTTAGTTTATAAGAGCAATAATGTAACATCTAACTGTCATTTTTGGCTTTGATCAGATATATGTGCTAAGATTTTAATGCATCTGTTTTCTTTTTTTTTATTCTAGATCTGATGAATATAACTTCAAAGTGTTTTGCTGCCCACACTTTTGTTTGGCATCTAGCAGTCATTGCATGGCATACTTTAGAGCAGTTGTGAACTCCAAATTTAGTAGCCATGCTGAAAAATGTAAATATCCTTGCAGCACAGCTTCTAAACTCTTTTCCATGAAAAATATTTGATTAACAATAAGAATGCTGATTGAGATGTCCAATCAGTGTGCAGGTTTTGCAATAAGCAATTCCTTTATTGTATAATTAAAGATTAGAAATGCAAGTCATAGCCCTCACTTTAGGAGATGCAGAAGTAATAATATTGCATACTCCCTTGACAAAGAGGGATAAAGGCCTGACTTCCACACAGGTCACTCAGTATGGTGCATTTAAAGAAATGAATGATGTGGTTGTACCTGCTTGCCTTTCCCAGGGTTGAGGGGTGTAGGGGGCATGTATGTGAGGTCCAGATCATTCTTCATAGCCTGGTGGAGATGGACTCAGAATTGCTGCCAGGATGGAATATGTGGGATGGTCTGGGAGGCCTTAACTATCCTAGGCCTTAGAGCAGATATTCTCTTATAGGCCATGTCTCACTCCCTTTCCAGGTTACAACTAGTGAAACCAAAGAGAATGGTCTAACTTTCCAAGTGTGTCTGTAACAGAGGTGTTTTTCAAGCTTGCCTTTCCCCTGCAGGATGTCTATCACTGTTGGTGATGGGAGGTACTGGTGACCCCAGCCTGGATACATTTACATTTTTTTTTCTTTTTACTAAATTTGCTAAGCATGTAAGCTCACTGAACACAAGCATCCCTTATCAGTGGCAAGTCCTGACATTACTTGGTTAAATGCCTTGCTAAGAGTTATACACTAGGCAAATGTAACTCCCACACAGGATTCATTCCCTGGATAAAACTGCATGATGCCTGCAGGCTGAGGAAATATGGAACTCAATGGTACCATGCTTTAGTGGGTTTATGATGACATACCTACAATGAATACAAGGATGTGAAAAAAATATTTATTTTCAGTATGATATATCAGTCACACTAATCAGTGCATAAAAAAGAAAAAGACTCATTAGAAACTCGGCATGCTATATAGGCACAGAAAATACCTCACAAGTCAGTCACTTGCTCAGGCCTACCTAATTCCTACTCTATTTTATGTCATCCCAATCCTTACTAATATACAATCCCATCTCATATCCATGTTTAAAAACACATCACAAAATCACCAGATTTGCTACCAATCAACCCTACTGATCTCACCACTATCTATCATTAAGTCCCTGACAGTGGCCTGAACTATGCCAACAACCCCTGCTACCTCAACTCCACCTGATCCACTTTATCCTAAACAAACCCACTACCTGCCAATCTCTGTCCCCCCTCATCCCTTCTGCTCCCCCAGTTATACACTGCATAACTCCATCTTGCACCTGCTGGATATTTATAAACCCAAGAAAAACATAGAACAACTCCTCTGTAGTGACTCAATTGCTAATGCATGGAACAAACTGCCCCCTGCCTTAGAACAATCGCCCGCACTAACTCTTTCAAAAAATCTCTAAAGGACAACCTGCTCAAACCCTGGTCCTGTGTCTGCACACCTCCTATCTGTTCTGTTCTCCCCTTCACTGTACTCCCGGCCTTCTAGTCACCAACCTTGCTAATATCACTCTGCTGTGCCTCTCACTGTCTTTTTTTTGGATACGTACCATGTATTTAACAGTCCTAGACAAATGACAGAATTGTTTAGCTCTTCTAAAATGACCCATTTTATAAACTGCATGCTTGAGTTTGATTTCTATTTTATATCACTATATTTTGTATTTTAACTTTATTTAACTGCATTATCATGTTTGATTTCTGCTTTATAACTGCCATAATTTGTATTTTTTTCTATAACTGAAACTTCCTGTATATTTCTATTACTGTCCTACTTATTGTAGTAACTGTATTTACAACCACTTCATCCTCTTAATTGTATTTCTGAAGCTTTTTCTCCTCAGGCTTCCGCTGAAAAAGGACCTTTGGCTGAGTTGGACTTACCCGCTCTACAAATGTCAAATAAAGAATAATAAATAAATATCACAATGATGTACTGGATGGGTATTAAGCTCCTTCATAGCAGACCAGACATGATGCATTTAGCTTCAGCAAGCCGATGTAGATCTGTTATGAGATATTACTATCATTCATTTCCACTGTTTATGAGTTCGGTCACACATTAAGCAATTTTTTCTAGTTAATTACTAAGTTATTCTGTCAGCAATTTGGGAACGCCCAAGGGAAGTCCATGTAACATGTGTGCCTTTTACACCCTTAGGAATTCCATGTCTTTATTCACCTTTTCCCTGAGTCACATTTCCCTCAGTCCTCATTTCAACACTAACACACTTTCACCCTCCCTAACTGAAACCCTTTCTGTGTTCACCTTGATAAAAATTGAAGAAGTTGTTCAAGATATCTGTGGATTCCTTCACTCCTTGCTACTGTTCCTCCCTCTGACATCTGTCCACTCCAGTCCACTCCAGTCCTCCTTTTTTTACAGTCCAACAGAATAGCCTTTCTTAATTTCTATAGATTTGAGTGTTACCTCCTTTGCATCTGCACTTGCACATTTGATCCTTTCCTTTTGTCTTATGTTTTTCTTTTTCTTCTTTCCATCCTCGTCTTTTTTCTTCGTTCTTCTTCTCATCATTGCTAGTTGCTCAACAGGTATAATACTTGTATTATTTTTTTTTTTTATGTTATTTTATTTGAGTTAGGCAGAACAAATCATCAGACAAAGACAATCAAAGTCTTAATGCATACAGATTCAACATTTCAGCTAGAGCACAGATACTTCCAATTACAAAACGTTGGCAGGCTTGTCTATATTTTATCACTTAAGTTCATATAAGGTTGTGGATCATGTTGGATGCCCTCCTTACTGAGATTAGCAGTAACTACCCAAAAACTAATCGGACACATTGTAAAAACTTTTAACCTTGGCCCAAGTTTCTTTAACTCCGTTCCTGCATTCTCTATCTTCCTGAGCAACAATAAAAATTGTATATCTTAACATTGTTTATTGTAACAGTATCACTTTGTCAGTTGACCCTTCCTTTCCAATTCTTTGCAATAATGCTTCCTAACCAGTCCCAAAAAAGAGAATGACTACTTTATCTGATTCTGTCCATCCAACCTCCTCTGCTCCAAGGTCCAATAAAAAACAGTTATGTCACACCTGTCTCTCAAATATATTTTCTCACTCTGAAATAAATTCTCAAAACATATGAATAAGGCCCGCTTGTGAAATTCCACATCTCCAATAATTACTTGAATAATGCCTCCCCATCCTTGAAATCTGTAATGGGGCCTTATAACATCCTTGCAACCATCTCAAATAATGATTGCAGATTGCTGTAGTACCTTTTAGCCTGTTTATCCTTGTAATGCAATCCCACCATTTTCTTTAGGAAAAGTAATATCCTCCACACTCTCCAATTTACTCTTCAAACTTTCCATATTTTTTTCTGTACTTGTGTTCTGTCAGGAATTTGTATAGCATAAAAAAGGAAATCTTTTTCATTACCATTCTAGCTATGGGGAAAAATGTTAGAAATCTCTGTCTCTCTAACAAATCAATCATATTTTGTAAACCAAAATTCAACGCCCACTCTTGAACTGCTTATTTTTGCTGTTCAATTTGGGGCCATGTCCCCTCCAGTAGAGAGAATCTTTGTTGAAACAGTATCCATGTCAGAGGTTTCAAACATCCATCAGACTCTAAATTGTACAATTCCCTAACATGTTATATGCCTCTATCCTGCCATCTATTCTAATAGAAAGAGCTTCCCTGTATCTTTATGAGAATTCCAAACCTCTGCACACAACAGACCTATAATTGAATTGGGGCTTCCTTTTAGTTCCGTGAAAAAAAAAAAAAAAACAGTCTAGAATATGAGTCTATATTGAATCTGCGAACGCTTAAAAAAAGTGAATGCTGATTCATCAACCCTATTTCAGTGAACGCTGAAAATGCCGAACACCCGGAACAGCAATTTTTTTCTCAGGGAAAAAAATTGCTGAGCTGTTTTCGGGAGTTTGCCGTTTCCTCCACTGTGGTGCAATCTCATAGTTGGTATATTTAAGTAGGGGGGTTGCCCCCCACATTAAAAACTGTTTTAATTTTTAATTTATTTATTTATTTTTTTGAAGAACAGTGATTTTTTTCACTGTTCTAAGTGTTTGGCATTTTCAGCGTTTGCTGAACTAGGATCGGGAGTTTTCGGGAGTTTGCCGTTTCCTCCACTGTGGTGCAATCTCATAGTTGGTATATTTAAGTAGGGGGGTTGCCCCCCACATTAAAAACTGTTTTAATTTTGAATTTATTTATTTATTTTTTTGAAGAACAGTGATTTTTTCACTGTTCTAAGTGTTTGGCATTTTCAGCGTTTGCTGAACTAGGATCGATGAATAAGCATTCACTTTTTTAAGCGTTCACTTATTTAATATAGACCCTAGAATATTACCTACTCTAATCAGCCCTTTATTATTAGTTTTGTTCCCCATCTCACTGATCAATTCTTGTAGCCACAATGTGCTGTCAATGAGCCTAAAATTAGACAACCTCAACCCTCTTTCTTTCTTAATATGTATGGCCTCTCCTAATCAATTCTACTTGTCCTCTCTGACAATACAAATCATAACACATAAGACTCTTGACAAAATTATTATCAGAAGTGTTTAATTCTGCTGGTCAAAGTACAAACTGCTCTGCACTACTTTCTTAGAAAAGTGTAGATCTGTTCAAATACAGATGTGTACTTAGCCACACAAATCTCTGCTACCCCCCAACTGAATTTTTTTTTCAATTCCATTATATTCCACCAACTATCTTAAATTTATTAAAAAAAGAAAGTATGTCAGATGAGATTATATCTAGTCTATCCCTAGCAAGAATGCAATCACCCACAAACATTGTACAAAATATTCAATCTATAAGGGACAGTTTGCTGAAGATGGTGTACATTTTGACCCCAGACTTCCATAATTAATATAATCAGGAGGAGTGATAAAAGCCTGTCCTGCCTTGTCATCCTATGTATGGGCACCTATTATGAAACTTGACCATTAATTATTAGTTAAGCTCGAGCATAATGATATAAAGCTATGGCTCAGTTTACAAATATGCGATCCAGTATAACTTCTTTTAAAATCTTAAAGAAAGTGCGCTCCACAGAGTGTTTTTAATATTGAAAGTATAAGTCTCACATGCTCTGACTTATTAATCTCAACACTATGTCAAAATGCCATAAAAGCCACTAGTTAGCCATAGTTGATCTGACTCTTACAAAATCTGTGAATCCCCTCCGATTTTAAGTCATTTCACCAAAATACATACCAATATTTCAGTAGCTACGTTAATTAGAAAAATGGGGTCTACAGTTTTCAGGAAATTGTCTATCTTGATTATCCTTAGGCAATACTACTATCACTGCTTTTGAAAAGGAATTGGGAGAATATCATCTGTTGCCCATTTATTATCGACCCATGTCAAGTGATCCCTCAATAGAGCATGAAATAGTTTGAATAACTCAAATAGAAAGCCTTCACTCCCAGCAGACTTGCCTGTTATCAAACCACTTATAGTCCCAAGACCTCTTTTAGAGAAATTTCTTGGTCAATACAGACCATCAAACTTTCAGACAGCTTTGAACCAGTCCAAGACAATTATTGTAACAGATGTTGCACATCTCCGTTTTTTTCCCCTAGAAGCATAAAGCCTTGAGTACAAATCAAAACAAACTTTACCTATCCCATAATTATCCCTATAAGGTGAGCCATCTATCCCCTGGAGAGATATATACCTGTCGGATGACCAAAATTTCAAAACTTTGAATATCGTACAGCTGACACCATACAATCGAAGTTTTGAAACTTCAAACGTTTTGAATGGAGATCGCCGTATATGGAGAAATGGTAAATTTACTATTTTCCTCACTGTACTGTGGTCTCAAAGTTGGTATATTTAATTAGCAGGGGTGCGTGCAGGGCACAGCCCCCTGCAATAATGTAAAAATAAATTGTTTTTATTTTTTTTCTATTTTAGTTTAGAAGTTTGAAAACTTTAATCATATGGTCTCGGCCGTATGATGTTTGAAATTTTGAAACTCTGGTAATCCAATAGGGACACATATATATATATATATATATATATATATATATATATATATATATATATATAAGATGGTCATATTATTAGCTTTTTATCTAACTTTAGTAGCAAACCATTCCCAGACTTCCCTCCCAAACTCCACCAAAAATCCTGTCTAGTAATAAGCCCCATCTCTACCCTTGTTATAATATATTTTTCTACCAGAATTTTCAAAACGTTAAGTCTATAAATTGAATAAACTGAATTAATCTCCTCATAAGCACCATTCACCTTGTTTTGCAGGGCAAGAATTTACTTTTCCCAGACAGTAACACTCTTCAGTTTATTTCTTTTCGTGCATCCTTGAAAACTCATGAGTTGCCCTTTAAATGCACATGTAATATCCTTCTACCTCGACCAATGTAGTAGATTTGCCTCAGGGCTTGCCTCGTTCCATTAGGCATTGCTCTTGGCTTACCCATAATCTAAGTTGCCACTTTAATCTCTTCTAAGTCACATTGCCTAAAGTAGCTGATAGGTTGATTATAAATAAATGCATGCTCAGATATGTCTCGTTCACCTATGTCAGCCAACTGTATTTGCAATAATCTCATTCCTTCCATTAGAAAACAGCTAGCCTGCTGGCTACTTAACTTAATTCCTAGAGAAAATATCTCTTTTTACCATTGGATGTTGTTTCCGCAAAAATGTCTACCTGCCCCTGTTCTGCGGTCCAGTCCTTCATTATCCCTCACATCTTTCCTTATGAGCATATTTCCTATTTAAGGAGCAATATGACATGACATTAAAATCTCCTCCGTATTAAATCCTTCTCACAAAGGCGCAGAAGATCCTGCCATTGGCATTAAAAATTGTCAAAAAACTTAGGATCATCTCTGATGGGCCCATAAATCATTCTCATCTTCCAGTCTTGTCCTTCTACATTGAATCCACCTATGACCCATCTTCCAATGATATCCTTCCTCACCTTCTGTACAGTAATCATCAGTGTTTTTATAATTATAATCATCACCCCACCTTCTACTGTCTTTTAATGTACTGCAACTTAAACTGTCCAGTGATTGCCACTTCATTTCAAAGCCTCTTAGCATTTCATTTTTAAGTCTTTCAAACATTTTATCCTTTCTCCTATCAAGTCCCTTTTAAATGGATTACTAATACCCCTTACATTTCATGAAGCACTCTTTAGTGGGGGCCTTATTCTTGTCCCCCAACCACACGATCAATTCCCCCTCAAAACCCTATATGGGCTAGGTTTTGAATGATCATTGGGTCCCAACTGGACCTATGCATGATCTTTAGATTTGAGAGTGCCTAATTGCTGTGTATATTGCTAGCAACCTTCTTTGAGCACCTGCCTGCTCCCTAACTACAGTGAAACCAGCAATCTGACTAAATGCAGCCACCAAAAATAGCAAACACAGTGTGCTAAAACTAATGTAATGAGAAAAAGGATACATAAACAAGAAAAGCTACTGTTTTACAAAACTGCACGAGTTGTATGCAAGCTACCAGATTTTCAGTAACACAATCTGGCTGTCCATTTGAGCTGCATATCTGCTAATAACTATAATTCAAGAGTTAATAAAGTTTTAAACAATGGAAAAGAGAAAGAAACAAAGAATGCTGCAGTAAAATTCAATATTTTACCACATACAGTGGTTTGTCTTGACCCTTTACTTACTTAGCTAGCCTGTTATCAATGTTTGACCAGCTTTTTGCAGCTAAAGAAGGAATAGGAGAATGTCTGGTCACCTGTTATAGCGTACCATCTTCTGCTGAGATACCTACTTCAGCATCATCCCAGGACTTGTGTGATACTTGTTTTGTATTTCCACTAAGATCCCTGTCAGTGCTGGGTCTATCAAAGCCTACCTTGTCTTTGCCTTAGTTTGGAGTTGCTGTTTGATCTAAATTCAATTCCTGGGTGTTCAGGTGGGATAAGACATCCCTTTCCATATTGTCAGGCACATTTTCAACAGTGTTCCCATTCTGGAACCTCTTTCTATGTGCAGTAGAACACTCTGTTTCCTCATCTGGAAGATACTCTCCCCATCTGTAATGACTACACTTCTATTCCATTACTTGTCAAAAGAGTGCTGTGGGTGCTGAATCATGGTTGCAACTTCATTTTATAAATTCTGCCCTAATCTGACCATGTTGCAGAGCATTTTGCAAGACCATCAGTGGGGCCTGCATGTTAGCAAGGAACAACCTAGCATCACCTGGACTGGTATATCTCCATCTCTGGTCACTTTTTACTTCTACCAGGATGGCTGAGAAAGTGAACCAAGATGTGACCGCCCTGACATTTAAGGCTTGTCTCATCTCAAAATAAGCTAAGAGCTGAAGATATAGATCCTGAGAGAAGTCCTGATATGCCCAAAACAGAGAGCCATCCAGTCAGACTCCATGAAGAAGATGTTGTTGAGAAGCCCATTCTTTAGTCAGGTTAAGATTGGAGTTTGAGCATAACTTGTCATGGTCACCTGGAAGCTGCAACCACCTTCCATACTCTGAGCATTCTATCACTGTACCAGTTTATATCTATAGAGGTATTTAGAGGTATTAAAGGCATCCACAGCACTCTCCCTCCCTCTGTCTCTCTCTCTCTCTCTCTTTCTCTCTCTCTCTCTCTCTGTATATATATATATATATATATATATATATATATATATATACATGAAAGATTTGTCATCACAAGGTTCTTACATCTTATCATTGCTTGTAAAATAGTATACAGACCTCATTGCACCACAGATTGTAATCAAAAGCAAAGCATACTGCAATTCAAGTAATAGGTTTAAAACCTTTTTATATGCTTTTTGCTGTCATCAAATGTTTAAATAAGAATGACATATAGGAAGCGTAAGAGAATTTGTTTTAATAAAATAATGACAATTAGTGTATTAAAAATTGGTTACTATTCCCACAGCACATACAGAATTCTGTAGTCTTTGAAACTTTGACATAATGCTCACATGTTCACTGCCACAGTAACATCAACTAAAACTGTCCGTGCATTACAAAAGCAAATTATGATGGTTCTAATCACAGCTTATCATCACATTTTCTGGAAAGTAAAGCAATTTGTTAAGCACTTAATAATCCAGTTATGATTGACGAAAATGTTATAATCCTCTGTGTTTTATATCACATTGCCATTAACGTGTGCAGACAGATACAAAAACCACTTCAAGGAACCATTGTCATAGCATGTGTTTATATGTATATGAAATTTATGCACACAAATACATGTCAGCTCTTACACATGCTTCAATCTCCCTTGACTTCTAAATGAATGAATAAATGAATAGATAACTAATTAAATAAATAAATAATTGACAATGTCCTAATGAGTAATATATAGAGCTAGTTTACAAACAATGTGATAAGCAACTCCAAGTCATACAGTGACATCATCTTTTTTTTCAAATATAATTTTTATTGCATTTCACTTCTATTTAAATACAAGAAAAGAATGACACAGAAAATATACATACAAGCTACTTGGAATATCAAGTTTCAGTTGTCCAAATACGATATACATAACATAAATCATCAACGTTAGTGTAACAATTATACAGAATTGTCTAATAATCAAGCTGCTCTTAATGAGCTGTAAAACAGACATTTACATAAAGATAGTATACAACATATTGAAAATGTAACATTAAAACATTGCACAGTGACATAATCTTAAAAGCTTGCTGTTTCATTTTCATGGGAATTCACAGCATTCTCAGTATGTAACAATGTTCGAATCACATATCCAGGGCTGAATGCTTCCAACATCAAAGAGAAAACACCGATGGAGCTGCAAAACACGTTTCATCATCTTCAGAATTCACATCTACTACTTGTTCAAAATCAAAGAAAGACTATATTCCTTTCAAAGGCACTTTCTCATCACAGAAGATATAATCCAGCACACATTACCTTTCAGAGCTCGTTAATATTAATGTAAATTCACATACATGTGACTACTTTTACTTTAAAAACAAAATAGTAAATAAAATCATGTTAAAAACAAAAACTATTGGGATATGGCTCTAACATTAAGGGGGTGTTAAAATAGCTTTATTTAAAACAGGACATTTGTGACAGTGTGTCTTTAAGATCTCAAACTGCTGACCTAACCTTTACTTCTCTTTTATGAATTGCTGTGACCAGTCCTTCAGTTGCTACTCTAACCTCCAGGCCTAACATTCAGCTCTTTGCTTGACTTTGTTTTGAAATGATCTTTTCTTTGCATATATCCCAGTACAAAATCTAGCAAACACTTCAATCACCAAATGCATGTAGATGATTCTCTTACCTTCTTCAACTCTCAGACTTTTGACTATCATCTTCCTGCGTTCTGTCTCCACCTTTCACACCAATAATTTCCCTCTTCTGTTTTCTTCCCTGTACCATTCTGTTTATCTCCCCCTATCTTGTCACTTATTGAAGTTCTCCCTTTCTTGTTAATTGTCCACTTCAGCGTTTGCACCTGAATGTTTTGACTCAATTCAGTCACGGATCATCTCATTTGTACATTCCTAAATTCTGCTTTTCACTTCCTAGCATTGGTAACCATTTGAAATGTCAGGAATCCACTGGAATGAGTCCAGAAACACAGAGATTGAATGACCAAAAAAATAGACTTGCATATACTAAGAGTGAGATGGCCATTTCCCAGAATATTCCCTTTCCCAGAGGTATGGCAATCTTGGAGTTGGTATGTACAAGTTCAGCATGTGGAGGGATTTCCCCCACATCAGGGCATGTATGAGGAACTTGCCCGCTGCAAAGAAAAAAAAATGTTTAAACAAGAGAAATCATCAAGAGTGGCTCTTTTCCTAGGATTTCTGTGTTTTTTTAGCTTGTCAGCAAACTTATGGTGGATGGTACCACTCACACTAAACCTGAAAAAACTGCGAACCTGCCATCCAACAGATTTGGCAGTAACTTCACTCCTCTGTCCCGACCTGACATACCCAAAGCATTCCCCGCCACCAGTCCTCTACTGAGTATATTCAAGAACAAGTCATACAAGCATTCTCCAAGACCAAAAATACAGCCTCTATGGGACCCGATAACATCCCAGACTGCTTACTAAATGATCTTAAACAAGACCTAGCAGAACCACTCAGCACTCTCTTTAACCATAGCCTGGGAACTGGCTTTCTCCAGACAGAGTGGAGAATAGCTACAGTAATTCCCTTGTACAAAGGGGCTCCATCAACTGGCTTGGGAAACTATCCACACATTAGCCAAACCAGGCTTATCTGTAAGGCCATGGAAAAAATCATCACAGGCCTTATCCATAAAGAAATAGGTGACCTTCAGACTCTTGACCTTACACAGTTTGACTTCATCAAGAGTAGATCTTGCTTATAAAACCTGGTAGACTTCTTTGAGAATGTCACCAATGCACTGGATGAGGGCAAAACAGCACACATTACCTATCTTGAATTAACCACGGCTTTTACACAATCCCCCATTCAGATATCATAGAGAAATTCTCCCAGCTGGGGATTAACCCATACATTACCAGATGGGTGGCCAACAGGCTCATCAACTTCAAAGTTGAGGAGTCCACCTCCACCAGTAGACCTGTTACTCGTGCAGTACTGCAAGGATCTGTACTGCGCCCTCTACTGTTTGGGATCTATTTCTCTGAAGTCCAGGAGAAGGCAGATGGCCTTAGGCTTTACCAAGTTTGTAGAAGATTGTAAACTGGTGCAATCATTGAAACCCCCAGCAATGCTAACTTATTACAGAAAGGGCTGACACAGACAAATGAGTGGTGCCAAACTCACGGACTAAAACTTAACGCAAAACAAAAAAGCCTCATTATCCCCTTTGGCAAAGCCTACAGCTATCCATTGTAGGCTGCACCTATCCATCCCTCCAGTGGTTTGCAAGCTATCTATCTAACAGCTAACAATGTGTTAAATGGCAAGATAAACTATCCCAATATCAAACCAACACAACTGGGGTATGACAAGTGTCCATACTTGGATCCTTACTCTTCAATGGTTTCACCAACAACCTTCACACCTCATCACTCCTTAGCTCCATTATCCAATAAGCAGATGACACTATCATAATTTCCTGTTCTAATAACATACATCTCCAACAACTCACCCAAACCACTTTCACCACAATAGACACATAGCTGAGAGAAGCCCAGGTATTCCTAAATCCTAAAAAAATTAACCTCTTGCTTTTCTCGGCAAAACCAATCTCATCTGACTTTAAAATATTCTCTCAGGAAAACACAGAAATTGAAACAGTTCCCACAGTCTACTAAGCTACTAGGCATTACCATAGGCAACAAACTAACTTTCAAATACCATATCTGGAATAGCATAAAAAAAAATCACACAGCAAACTAGGAACACTCTATAGACAAAAAACTTTCTTGGATAACTTCACCAGAAAAACCCATGCCAACACCTATTTGCTTCCCTCTCTCTTATATGCAGCCCCCTTATACACCAATTTACAATATTCTCTTAAAAACAAGTTCAAATCCCGCTACCATAAAATTGCCAAATTTGCCCCAGGCTACTCCTACCATTCCCATCACTGCCTAGCTCTGAAAGAGGTAAAGTGGCTCGAAATCCCACACCACCAAAAGCTAGTTCATCTGTCTTCTGCACATAAAATGATATATACAACTGATAGTTGCACAGCCCTTAAATCTGACCTAAAACCCTACATCCCCACCAGAGCCCTCTGCTCTGAAAACAAACAACTCCTAACCATCTATGTTCCAAACAAAAGAGCTGGACAGTGCCTATACTCTCATGCTATCGCCAGCTTCTGGAATTCTCTGCCAACAGACCTTACTACCATTGTGTGTTTTAACAACTTCAAACACACTGTAAAAAGACATTTTCTTTCTAATCAGACCTGACACTGCTCTTTAACTAACAGGTGAACTCCATCCACTCTCCAGGGCCTTTCCTTCCTATATCAGGAGATGCCTAGACCATGAATTTCACCCACTACCAATAACCATATTGAACTAAGAAACTGTATGTATTCTTACACCCTTAATTATTCGCTTACTATACCACAATTCCTCTACGTATATGCTTGCTTCTAATATTATGACCCTCTGTTTGACCCTCATTCTTTACCTTAATCCTACCTGACAAAAAACAAAAAAAAAAGTTGTAATCTACCACATTACTTTTATTTAGTACTGCCTATCTAGTACATGTTTTATTATTATATCTACCTCTCTGTACTTATTTAGTGTTCATTATTTATTTAATGAGTGCTTTAATATTTGCTGTTGTCTTGTTCATGCATAATGTCTTAACTTTCATGTATCATTTGGAGCTTTTCACCCTGGACCTCCACTGAAAATGGGTTCCTGACCCAGTTACTCCTTCCCGGTAAACAAAAGTTAAATAAATAAAATAAAGTAGCCCCTGCTAATTATGATATAGATAGCATCCCTCAAAGCTCAAACTCAGTGGTGCAAGACTTAGAAACGCAGGTTGATAGCAATCTAAACTTTAATCACCATGTGTCCATAGTGGTGAGAAAAGTATTCTACATTGTGCATCTCATAAATAAGGGCATCGTATCCAAGCCACAGGAGGTTACAGCTCCACTGTACTCGACCATTTTCAGATCACTAATTGGGTATAATGTTCCTTTCTGTATGTCCATCTCCAGACATCTGCAGCAACTGGAGAGACCACAGAGGTTTCTTACCAAGAGAACCCAGGGCTTCCAAAACATACCATACTTGGAAAGACAGAAAGCCCTGTCACTGTACTTTGTATCATACAGGCTGCTGAGAGGTGACCTGTTCCTGGCCAACAGAGTAATCTTGGATTCTGCGCTAATGGAATTGGTGCACATCTGCAAATCAAATGGGACAAGAATAACTCACTCCAGGGATTTAAATCTAGCCTGTGACATTAACAGAACAGACTGGAGAAACATATATATCTCACAGTGACTACCACTTCTCTGGAATAAGCTCCCACTCCATGTGAAGCAGAGCTCCTCAATGACCGTATTTAAGCAAACCAAAAGATATATATATATATATATATATATATATATATATATATATATATATATATATATATACACATGCACACACACACACACACACACACACACACACACACACACACACACACACACACACACACACACACACACACACACACACACACACACACACACACACACACACACACACACACACACACACACACACACACACACACACACATATATATATATATATATATATATATATATATATATATATATATAGAGAGAGAGAGATACATACATACATACATACATACACACACACACATATATATATATAAATGTATATTTATAAGATCAGTAAGAATGGCTGTGGCAAGACAGAGTAACTTCTATAAAAAATGGGAAATTTTCAAATTAATCCTTAAGGGGATGAAAGTGTTCAGTCTCACTATCTTTTGAGCACTAGTCTTTAGTAATGCATTCAGGTATACAAATATTTTTCTTTACAAAAGTGGGATGTTACGTGTGGGAACACAGCTTTAGTGTTTTGCATGACATGTATTATACAGTTCATTTATAGCGTTTTCCTTTAGAATATACGGACCTTGTGGAAGTTCAACTACATCTACTATGTCTATTTGACTTTTAATAAGCATTGTGAAATGGCATTAGCAATCATTTCTGAAGATCTTATCATTTTTAGGCCTGAGGGGAGACAAACAGATGTTTTATGCAGAATCTGCAGTTTACAAGACCAGCTAGAAATTGCTATTATTACCTAGCAAAAATCCTGTCATGTATCTGGTCCACAAGTATTGCAAGTCATCAGACCCAGTCTTATAAAAGGCTATCACACAATTCATTAACGATCATGTAGGCTTAGTGTGTGTGTTAGCATGAGGAATAGCAACATGCACTGAACATGCTTGCCTGCACTTATACATTTCTAAGCACATTTCCATGGTGACCATAAAAAGGTGCAGGGAAGTACAAGTACATAATATAAACAAAATGGCTTGTTTGTAAGCAAATCTATTGTGCAAGCATGCGTGGATTGCTTATATGCACTAAGGGCAAGCTGGGGTATGTTAAATGGAAAGAATGTAGACAGAATGCGATGGTCTTACAGCCGGCATAAGTAAGAGGGGAGGTTAAAAGGAAAAATGTACAGAGATAATGCAGTCAAATGTGCTTATGTCACAAAGCAACATATTGAACATAAACAATTGCATATTGATGTACTAATAATTAATCCTGTGTACAAATCTTGTCCCATGCATATACCTAAAACAGACATGCTAACAAAGGATGTGAGAGGGACACAGCAACATTGTAATAAAAGGGAGTAAATGTGATATTAATGTTGATTCAAAACCAAATGCTGTGCACGTGGGTACTGCACGGCCGGAAAGTACCATTCAACAAACACAATTGGCCCTCAATATTAGCAGTCAAAATGCAGTCCAAAATCGATAGTGAATAAATAAGACTTTATTTACATTTATAAACAGACCGGTTTTGGCAAATTCATGCCTTCTTCAGTGTTAGACAAATGGACAGTATTGATTTTGGACTGCATTTTGACTGCTAATATTGCTGACCAATTGTTGATAACATGCTGAGGTGAGATAACAATTTACAAGGACATTGGATAAAGTTGGGGCTATTCACAGAGACTGCAGTGAGTGAATACAACATGTATATACAAGTTAAGTATGTGTGTATGTGTGATAACTGACTGTTCCTGCTATATTCTCCACTTCGTCCTGTATAAGCAAGAAGAAATGGGCTGTACAGCTACTATGCCATGCACATCAGAAAGGGACATGTTTTACCATTTGTTGTCATTTGGCAGCCATTGAATGGAAGTTATCTTCTTTTTCTTTTGGCTGTTCTCGTTAGGGGTTGCCACAGTGGATCATCTGTTTCTATTTCTTCCTGTCATCTGCATTTTACTCTGTCACACCAACCACCTGCATGTCCTCTCTCACCACATCCATAAACCTTATCTTAGGCCTTCCTCTTTTCCTGTTACCTGGCAGTTCCATCCTTAGCATCCTTTTCCCAATATACCCAGCATCCTCCTCAGCACATGTTCAGACCAATGCAATCTTGCCTGTCTGGCTTTGTCTCTAAACCATCCGACCTGGGATGACCTTCTAATATACTTATTCCTAATCCTGTCCAATCTTGTCACAACCAGTGCAAATCTTAGCATCTTTAACTCTGCCACTTTCAGCTCTGAATCCTGCCTTTTTGTCAATGCCACTGTCTCCAACCCATATAACATAGCTGGTCTCACTTCCCTCTTGTAGACCTTCCCTCTCACTCTTACTGGTACTCGTCTGTCACAAATCACTCCTGACACTCTTCTCCACCCACTCCACCCAGCCTGTACTCTCTTCTTCACCTCTCTTCCACACTTGCCATTACTCTGAACCATTGATCATGGGTTATATTACCCTAAAACATGTATTAGAATAGCATGTGTTGTATAGTCATGTACATTCTAAACAGTAATATAATAACACTGAAAATACACAAATAACCACACAGATCTATTGACATTTCAGTAGTTCAAGGTCACCCACTATAAATGGAGAGATGCTACAACATAATTATACTGGGCAGGCTCACAAGAAATTCCACAAATACTACCATAACAGCATGTAAACAACACAAACACACAAGAAAGTGTTTTAACACAGGCCCAAACACACTGTATAATGATCTTGCATCATGCCATACAATAAGAAATGTTATGCATGTCCTCATGTCTTATGAAGCTCTACAGAGTAAAGACAAGTAGCACAGTAATACATAAATGCTTGGCTGAAGATATCCAATGCAGAGCATGATTATTTTCAAATTAAGTAATGTGTCTGTGAACGATCAATGACAAATTCAGCATTTGCATCTTGCCAGACTTGAACACATGTTAGGACAGATATCAAGTCTGTATCAACCTCTGACACCACAGAAACAGGCATAATGTGTGTGTCATGATGAACACACTTGAAGGGCTTACACCATTTTCTGATTATGATGGGTATGGATCCCCTACCTTGGGAGGTGATGCCCTAAAAATGTGGCCCTCTGACTGTGCCATAAATACTTTCTTTATATAAGCCACTTCAGTGTGACACACTTTTCTGTAGACAGATATTACCAGATTTAAACCCCTGCCTATCATACTACACCCTCAACAGAGCTGTGCATTGGCCATGTCTACCACAGGACATAGCAATGGACATTGTCACAAATAACTGAAATTAAATTAATGTCCCAGGTAAGAGAAATCATTAGATTATAATTTGTACAATAATATTATGTTAACATGATGACAAGGAGATAACTATGCTAATGTTCACACAGCTCTGATCAGTGCAATATCAGTGTTTCTTGGCCAAGGGAACATTGTTTCTGTTGTTTTTTAAACACACTCTCCCAGGACTGAAACACGATCTGTGCAGATATGCTATACAATCATTAATGGATGCATGTGCTGCAGGAACACTGACACCACAACATTTACAGAACAATTGTTTCACTGCTAGAAAATTACAAAACAAGTGTATATTTCTTTCTACAAAGTAAATCTTGAGAATAATAACTTTATGCAGTGTTCTTTGTGTAATGTCAGTACATTCACATAATGGTTGCCCTGTACTGGAATTGAACAGCAATCTATGTAAGTCTACTGACTAACAGCACATATATGAACCACATGCTCCACAGTGGAAATCTTAACACAGCTTTGAAAAATCCACCTATGTGAGGTCATTGTCATATGATTGCGCTGCAGACAAGTTGCATTAGATAAAAGGGTTGAGGGAGGCTTCCTCCACTGTAACTATACATATCATAACAGTTGTGGCCGTCATTCATGCAAAACAGTATAAGGACACACAATGCTTACTGTAATTCAATATGAGTTTGAATACCTGATGTTATAACAGAAGCTACAAGATATTATGAAAGAATGAAAGTGCCATGGAGCAGATGTTGCTCAAACTTTAAGTTATTTGGGTATTTGAAGCTATGATATCATGTTATTGCTGCGAGAGATATGTATGCCTGTAATTTCTTTAAAACACTGTGGCTGTATGTCTATTTCTCACAAAACATAGGTTCATAGGGTCACAGGTGGTTACTGGGCTATTGACCCAAAGGTCTTTATAAGCCTAGCTGTGTGTGCCCAATATAATGCTAGAGAAACCCAATATAAAGGATCTTTCCAAAACTCGAGATCTTAGCTAACAATGACTACCCATATCTAGGAGGGTCATAGGTGAAATCCCCAGCAGGAATTTACAGTTTCTCTTGCAGTCATCCAAGCTACCCTTAAAAAAAGGTCATAGAGGGGGTGAATTGGTAGCTTCTTCCAGAGGAGTGGCAATGTCTGAGAGACATATCTGTATCTCCATCAGGTCAGTTTAAGGTCTCTGGAGCAGTTGACCCTTATCCCATTTGATGTGTAGCATTTCCATTAGATTTGGATCAGAGATTGCTCTGTAGGCCAGGCACAAGTCTCCTCTATGTTGTCTGTATGCTACTGAGTACAGTGACAGTGACTTCAGTCTGTCAAGGTATAACACATGCTGGAGCCCCTGAATTTTCTTGGTCAGAAATTTCTAAGGTCTCTGAGTTGCTGCAGGTGCCGGCTAATGTACATACCAAAGGGAGCATTGAACTCAATTTTTGTCCTGATGAGGGTTGAATGCAGGGGAGTTATGACCTCTTTTGCTCTTGAAGCAATACCTGTGTTAATGAGATGTGTGACATAGAATGTTTTTGTTACCACAGTAGACACATGGTGGTCAAAGTTTAGGCTACAGTCAACTTGCATTCTCAAGTGTCTAACTGCTGAGTTGTCACTTAGGGTATTATTATTTATATGGCAGTCTGTAGGGATCTGGTTTTACCAAAGGGGTGATACTTTTTAGCATTGAGTTTGAGTCCAAGACATTGGCACCAATCATTGGTTTGTGTAAGTCCCTGTTGAAGTATATTGACATCATTTGGAGCTACAATGACTGCACCAAATTTACATTCATCGGCAAACATAGTCAGCCACAGCCCCTCTGTTTTGGCCTGAACTTTTGGGAAGTATATTCCAAACAATAGGAGGGACAGCACTGACCCCTGTGGAACCCCACTGGTGATAAGTCTGCTGTTTGAGGTAAAGTCTCCAACTTTGACTGAGTGTGATCTATTGGTGAGCCAGTTAGCAACCCATCTGATGACATAAGGGTTGATATTCATTTGGGAGAATTTATTAATGATGCCCAAATGTGGGATTGTGTTGAAGGCTTGGGCTAAGTCAAGGTAGGCTGTATCCACAGATTTGCCTTTTTCTATGGCTCTGGTGATATATTTGAAGAAATCCAACAGGTTTAACAGACATGACATGCCTTTGACAAATCCAAACTGTGTCAGATTAAGAGTATGAAGATCACCTATATCCTTGTTGATAAGGTCCATAGTGATTTGTTCTATGACCTTACAGATAAGGCTGGGTGAACCTATGGGTCTGTAGTTCCCAGGGTCTGTTGCAAGGCATTGTAGCCTTCCAAGGCCTGGATACTTTCTGCGGCCTTGACCCAGGTTTCTATGTCTGCCAAATGTCAACATCCTCCAGGAAGAGGAGTGCTTCCTGTGACTGCTTTTTCTGAATTAAACTCCTACCATTTAGCAGCATAACCTTTACTTTATTTGTGAATGATATTTTCACATTGGAAATTTTGGTCTTGAGGCCTACCTAAAAAAGGCACTATAGGAGTAGCAAGTGCCTTAGCCAGTAACCAAAAGCCCAGAGACTTCGGGTGAAGACCATCTCTGGCAAAGTAGTGTGGTTTGTCAACCATGTCATCCCATTCTGACAGGAAGTGGATCCCCTTAGAATGACACCAGAAACTAAGGCAATTTTTTTTTTCATAACATTTTTTATTATTTTTGTGCAACAAGTACAGATAGGGTAAATTGTACATTTGGGTACAGCTGTAATAGTTACATGTGTAAAGCCAAACAACTAATAACTACTGCTACTATCAACATATATCACTATATACACCATTTACAAGAAGTGCGATGAAGACAGGTGAGAAAGAAAAGTATCAAAAAAGGTTTGTATACATGAAAAAGTATCTAGACATATTTATCAGATGAAATATTAATTGTAGAAATTAACTTAGGCCTTACTATGTCTTAATTTTTGGTCAGTTCTGCTATTTCTAACTATTATTTAATCTCCTAGAATGTGGTCAAAGAGAAGTTTCCAGAATCTCTGACAGTAAACTTGTTTATTTATGTTCCTTATAATTAGTTTCTGAGAGAATATATATTTAGTTGCCATATTTCTGAATTCCTTCCATGAGAACTTAGTGCGATCTAGCCAGTTTTTAGTTATATATAGAATGATTAATGAGCAGAGGGTGAATAGAACATGATATTTCAGTTTAGGAAACTTAAGATCTGAAATATGGAGGACAGAGAGTTCCCACGATAGGGCTGTTTTTTGATAACCCATTTTGTCTAAATGTACTTTTAGTGAGCAGCAAAGATTGTGGGAATATTTACAGAACCATAGGACATGCAGAAGGTCAGCTTGGGGAAATGAACAGTATGGGCAGGAAGGGGAGATTTTGGCATCACATTTGTTCATAATAGAAGGAGTATAATATGTATTATTATTAATCATAAGTTGTGTATAGACAAGATTTTTGAATAGAGATAGCTTAATAGTGGATTCAATAGCTCTGAGCTTCTGCTCTTCTGTGAATTCACTATCCTGTCGGTCCCAGTATTTAGAGTATAGAAGTAAGGATTCATATTTCTTAGAGGCGATCAGCTTGCATGTATTAGATAGCATTCTTTTTTTGCTAGATAGCATTTCGAAGACTTCAACTAGCCCGGCTATATGTTTTTTGCTGGTTGGTTTGTCTTTGATAATCTCTCTAATCTGACACAGAATGATAATATATTTATTATTAACTTTTAGTGCATTTCAAAGTCTCGCAACATTTTTTCTCTATGTTTGTGTATATCCCATACCATACAGTCTTTAATTAATCACTAATTAATGAGATTTAACCACTAATTGTTGATTTTAATGTTATGGTTCAGATGGATTGGTTGAAGAAAAGGGAAGACATTAACCACTTTTATAGATTTTATTAAGTCCTGAAAGTTTTTTTTCTGTTTTAGGATATTGTCAAACTTGATACTCCTAAGGTTCATTGGGGTGATGAAGGAGAGAGATTTAGGATTTATGTTGAGACTGACCACATGTTGGTGGCAAATTTTAAGTCATGATTGACACCAAGACTTCTTATCAAAAAACAGATTTGAGATAAGAGCAATTCTGTTAGCACAGATGATCTTGTAGTACAGCTGTAAGTCTGATAAGCTTAGACCTCCTTGTTCTTTGGGATAAATCAATTTTGGGTAACTTATTCTGACCGATTTAGGAAATCAAATGAATTTGGCAAGTTCCTTATTGATTTTGTGGAAGAGTTTGTTTGGTACTACAGAATTTGATGCATTGAATTGATAGAGTAACCTTGGTAGGATGTTCATCCTGATGATTGCTGCTTTAGACAGCATTGGGAGTTTTAGTTGTTGCCATCTTTGGAGATTTTAAGTGATAATGGTCCATGTTTTAAGCAAGTTATTCTGAAGCATGGATGCATGATTGTGCTCGTAAAGAACTCCTAGATATTTGAAAGAGTAAACTATTTTCTAGGGAGAGTCTGGAAGATAATTCTCTTTGTGGTTTATGGAGGTGACAGGAAATATATGAGACTTCTTTTCATTAATTCTGTAATTTGAGACTCTCAAGATTTTGTTAATTGATATGACTATCTTCCCTAAATCTGCGTTGGAGTGCTCAAAATAGATATTTAGGTTGTCTACAAAGGCAGAAAGGTTTACTTTAATAATAAGGTTTAGTGTTTAATGCTTTAGGGACTGAGTGGAAAGTTCTTTGCAAGATATAGAGAAAGGATCAATGTAAAAATTAAATAAGTAAATGGAAAGTGGGCATACCTGCCTTGTTCCATTAGAACATTTTATAGGGTTTGATAGTATTTTGTTAATATAAAGATATGTATGTGAGTTATTGTAAAGGATTTTTATTAGGTTAATAAATTCTATGGGCATATTGAATTGGGACAAGGATGAAAATAAGAAATCTCAGTTAACTCTGTCAAATGCTTTACAGGCATCTAAAATAAGATCATATCTTGGGTTTCTTTCAAATTTAGTGAGTTGAATCAT
Source organism: Protopterus annectens (assembly GCF_019279795.1). NCBI lineage: Eukaryota > Metazoa > Chordata > Ceratodontiformes > Protopteridae > Protopterus > Protopterus annectens. Next base: position 887,030,952 of record NC_056725.1, read on the forward strand.
GGAATCTATAGTTAATGTATTGTCCCATGTATGCCTATTGCATATGAATCCAACTTGTTCATGGGATAATATGAAGGGCATAACCTTTTTGAGTCTCTCGGCAAGAAGTAGGGACAAGATTTTAATGTTAACAGTGATGAGAGAGAGAGTGGCCTATAATTATGCGGGTTAGATTTATCTAGGTTATACTTGGGGATAAAAATTGTTTTGGAGTTATTAATATAAAGATCAGTTATGCCTTTGAGTTTAATGTGATTATATATTTTTAAAAGGATAGATGACAGTTTTTGGATGAAAGTTTGTCTATAGTGAACCCATCTGGGCCAGGATCCTTGCCTAGTTGTAGTTTACAGATGACATCAATTATTTCATGCTGACACAGTGGGGCATTAAGGAGTTCCATTTGACTATCATTTAATTTAGGGAATATGAGGTTATTTAAGAAACTGTCAATCTCGTTGTTAGGCGTTTGTTGCATACTTGCCCCATAGATCTCAGTGTATAACTGCTGGAATAGTTCTATGATTTGTATATCTAAGTTAAAGTTTTTATCTTGGTATTGAAGTAACGTTATCCTAGTATCTTCTTGATTGTTCAATATTATGCTCGCTAGTGTTCTAGATGGAATTTGAGCCCATTCAGAGTATTTGGCTATGGATTTGAGTTCTGGCAGTGAGTAATTGTGTTGGTGCAATTTGAATAGCTTTTTTTGATTCTTGTTAATTTGTTTCTTTAGATGAGTGCTTTGGTTTATTAAATGATTCTTTTCTAGATCATTAAGTTCAGAGATTAATTTATTTTATTTCTCTTTTCCCACTTTCTTAAAGTAAGAGGCTTTTTGGATCAGTATTCCCCTAAGGTTAGCTTTGCAAGCAACCCATTGAACGTCATATGGAATGTCAGAGTTCACCAGATTTACCTCAAACTGTGTTAGTCTGTCTGATATCTCTTGAGCCACTTCTTTCTTAAAAAGTAGATTAGTATTCAGAGACCAGTTCCATCTTTTAAGCCTGAATTTGCCCGATAAGTTTATTTTCAGTGTGACTTTTGAATGGTCTGACAGAAACCTAGGTTCAGAAGAATATTTATTTCCCCTCTTATTAGTGGTTCTGAGATTAAAAAATAATCCAATCTTGACCAGGACCTATGACATTTGGAATAATATGTATAAATACTATTTTTGTTGAGGTCATTGCCAAAAGAAATGGGATCAGTGCGGTTTAGATCTGACATAAGTTCAACTAGAGCATATGGTACTTGGAGATTTGTTGTATTCGAGTTACTAGTGTGATCCAAAACTGGATCTATAACTGCATACCAATCCCATCCAAAAATGAAGTGGTGATGTGGAAACTTACAAAGCAGATTATATATTTCAAGGATGAAGTTTTGCTGTTTTGCGCATGAACTGTAAACATTCAGAAAAAAGGTGTTTTTTTCTGATAAGAGGTTTAGGGCTGTGAAATAGCACCATCTTCCATTAATGTCAGATTTACAGTCTAAGATCGATTCCTGAAAAGAGTTTTTGATTATGATGGCTGTTCCTTTAGCGTTAGAACTGTCCCCAGATGCGATAATGGATTTAATCCCTTTCCTGTATAAATCTCCTTCCCAATCTTTCTTAAGCATGTATGTTTCTTGTATAAGACAGATGTTTGCCTCTGATTTAAATATTAAGTGGATCAAGAGTTTTCTCTTATTCTTGTCTTGCAATCCTCTCACGTTCCACGAGTCCATTATCCACATTCTTTAAATCTAAGTTGTAGCACTGGTATTAACTGTTTTACTTTGGTATGATCACTATCATTGTAGGCCCAAAGTTTATTTGAAGATATATTGGGATCATCCCTAACCTTAGTAACACTTATCTCTTTCAATCCTACCCCTATGCCTCACCACCTTAACTCCTTGTTTGAAAGAGCTCGGAAATAGGAGGTTACTGAGTGAGCAAAGACTGAAAAAAATTTGGTCAAAGAAGGAGTGTCACCTATCACCATTTATCTAGTTAACCTTTTTGACTCACAAATTCCTCTAAAACTATAGTACATTAATCTAACTACTCCAAGATTAGTTATCCTGTACCCTACTTAGGATATCCACATTCCTCCTAACTGTTGGTGATGCTAAAAATGTGGAGACATTTAAGATTGAACCTAATGTTACTTGTGAAAGTATCTGATGAAATAACAACTCTCATACTAGTATTGCTTAATGTTTAGAATTAGCTAAGAACTAAGGGAAGTTGTACATCGAGTCATAAAGTACACTAATATTTGTGTTGTAGATTTGTCGTTCAAATTAAGAATGTAGAAATTCCAACATATAAGATCTCTTCTTTGAGTTATTGAAACTTAAGGCTACTTGAAGGTGGCCAAAGGCATAATGTGGATAAAGCATGAGCTGTGGCTTACGTATTATATTACAAAGCCCTTATTGTAGCCTAGTATAGTGTTATGTGATATCCAGGTCTCAAATTACATAATTTCCAACTATAAGGAAAAGGTCTAAGAACAGTGTAACAGCATAGTAGAGAAAAAAATAAAAATACTATTATGTGATCTAGTAGTAAAAACACTCTGAAACTACTTGTGGTGAATACATGAAAATACAATAGTCATAAATACAGTAGAAGTCATACAATAGTTATATCAAGCATTGAAATTGTGGTAGTCTCTCTCGAGTGACTTTTGCAAAGCATTGGATAGCATTGAATAAGGTAGTAGAATATCACCACTCCAAAACACTACTGGCTATCTTAAGAGATTGCCAAGATCAACTACGAAGTGTGGAAGACATAAGGTAACGGCATTGATCAAACTTCAAGTTAAAACAACATATGAGAACAAAAAAGGAAAACAAATCAAAAGAGAGGAATAGATATTCGCATGCTAGAAAATAATAAGACTGTTTGATAAGAACAGCAATTACTTTATAAAATCTTGGGGTTCGGCCTCCATCACCTTTGTTTAGCTTGTTGAAGTCAGCAAGGTTTTAAAGGAGTACCACACCCACAGACTCAAAAAACATGTTTAAAACATCATGGCATGATGTTTCCTACATTTTAACAGCACTCTGGGATTATTTACAGGATTTTAAATATTTTTATATGTAATTCCAGACTCTGACCATCTGGAGGCTGGCATATTGACGTGGTTTGGATAAATCAGGTTGCCATCCAGTATCCCAGAAATCATTGTTTGGCTCAAAAATGTCACATCATGCAGGCCCCAGTTTGCCTAAAGTTCCTGTCATTTTATAGATGTTGCATGCGTACAAAGTATTGAGTAAAACAGAACAGTTTAAGTAACATTACCTGCTGCTGGATGATTACTTAAAACAGAAACAGTGCAAATGCCACAGAACACACTCAAAGTGCTGTTTACTGCTGCCTTTTTTTCTAATTTAGTTTAAATGGCACTAATTTGTGAGATAATGAATTCCAGTCCGTTTACTTCTCCCCTCCCCCATAACACTTAGCTTGCCTAGCTGTCAAAGTCATGAGGGTAATTTGACCTGGTAATTCCATTGTTTGGCAGATCTCAGCAGGGTGCTTGACTCATGTAATTTAATCTTTGCTCTAGCATTTCCTTTGTTAGAGGGGACATTTTTTGCTGCACTATAGCCATGGCCTTACTTGACTGCAATCACATCCAGTAAGGTCTTGCACCAAGAAGCTAAAGAATAAAACATTTATACTATTAACCAGTTTGGATCTTTATTAAAGTGTTAAGGTATCACTTCATGCTTCCACCTTGTTAAAAATTGAGATTTACATGTGCAAAGTGTGTTGGTATGCAGTGTTTGCCTTCATATGTTTTTACTCCACTGGTTGGTTTGCAAAAAAAACCTTTTGCAGTGTCCCTGGATTTGTCTTTGTACATACAAACCACATTGCTATATTTCCCCTTCCTTTTTCTTGTGTCCAGAAGTCACTTATAACAAAGTAAATTTTTTATTGATTTTTTTTTAAATAAAGGACATCAAGGTTAACTTACCTTGAATCAGATAATGGATGCCACTGCAAAGAATCACTGTTGAAATATTTGTGCATGGACAAAATCCCTTACTAAATCTATTTGCCAGCCTCCAGTTCAATTGGTGCTATGGCTTTAATATACTGGTGTGTTTGCTCATGCCTTCCAAATATCTCCACCATTATATACAAGTTTTGCAGTGTAGTAACCACCCGACATGCCCATACACCTTTGGCCATCAATATGCAGCTACTCCTGTTCATGTGAGTATGTGAATTCATTTTCAGACTTAAGATGTGGAAGCTGCACTGAATAATTCTAGGTGCTTATTCAAGTTTCACATGGTGCTTGCTTAGAGCTACTCTCATGTTAAGCCACTATGAATATGTTGCACTGCCACCTCTGATACCAGGGCAATGTTTTAATCTTTCTATTCCCGCACTGCACACTAGCAGTATCTGGTGCAAATACAACAGAGAAGTATGCAAGCGATACACCATCTAAGCATAACTTGCCGTGCAGAATGTACAAGTATGCATACCAAATTTCTGTGTTTCCAAATATCAGTGTTACTACACTACTACTGAATAAAATGAACAGCACTCAGGCTAGGGGAAGGACAAGGGAGCCATGACATCACAGAATGGGTGGGTCTTACTATTTTAGTTAGAATCAGATGATGGCTGTGGTGATGTCACTTTGGGGGAGGAAATGATTAAAAAAAAAAATGTACCTGCACTTCCTGGCCTCGATGATGTCAGTAATTGGGCGACTCCAGCATGCTTTATTCAAATGCGAGAGAATCATTTTGTAAGTGAAACCATCACAATATGAGAAGGTAGGCTTCTGTTACAGAAGTAAGGGGAATTATACAAATTGTAAATGCTTTATTGTTGTTGCTTTACAGAGGACAATGTAAATCGGGAGGAAAAGGGCTGTGAAGTTGAGGAATACATTAGAGAAACCTGTTATACTCCTTTAAGAGCAGCAACATAGTAACAAAACAACAATATAGTAAGATAACAAAGTACTATATATAAATTGTACAAATATGTGTAATGTAGATTCACCAACTGGGAGGGTTCAAATCTCTACAATAATGTACAAGACCAGTGGAAATAAGAAATGTTCCATTCATTGAGTACTCTCATCTGGGTAAGGGGAAGAGAGGTTTACTTTAAGACAGCTAACAAAGATATCAGTCATATGGGGTTCTAAAAGTATTATAAAATATGCTGTGACAATGTAGGACTAAAGAGAACATGACAACCAGGTTGTAATATAACCACAGCTTTAAAATATTTGACATCATATAAATATATATATAAGATGATAATTTTCTCCAACAAATAATGTCACAAAGCATCTTCAGACTGTTACAACACAAAATGGTCTTGAAACTAGATATTAGCTGCATAAGGTCTTATCCTTTCTGAGTAGAGTGAAGAAGGGGCGGGTTAATTCATACAGAGATACCGAGGGCTCAGCATATGTAAAGAAGCAAGACATACTCTGACTAGCCTTGTAAAGTACAATATTCATGAAAGGGATGTGACTCTGTACCAGTCATTACAGGAATCTGTGCTTATCAACATAGACTCTAAAGGTGGAATTAAATGTAATTGTTTTGCCTTTTCATCATTTTCTATTGAGGTGTTTGCTGAGACTTTTCTATAGGCCTGGGTCCTATTTGGATTTGTGAAGTGTCAGAGGGTAATGCTTGGTGGAAGAACAGGAAATTGTAGCTTATAAGAGAACCCATTGCACAACATCTTTGTCAGCTTTGGTTCCTAGGTGCTGACACTCGTAATAGAGGGTTCACTTCCATTTTTTTTAAATTAGTTTTAGTCAAGTTACTAGTCAGATCGAGCACACTCACTAAACATAAAAAGAAAAAAGCTGAAGGATTACCTTATGATCAGGGCTAGTGGGAAGCTAATTCTCAGCAACAGGGATTCAACGCTCAGGGGCTTTACCAAAACATTAGATGAAAACTACTTTTGCATCCTGAGGTGAGTCAACTGCAAACTTGGTTTCTTTGTAGAAAAAAATTAAGGTATTTGGGTAGCACATTCGAAACTTGATTTTTCATTTATTCAGTTCTGCACTATAGGGTGAGAGACCTTGCTGTTTCTTCTTGATTGCTAATGGGAAATCTTGGGATAGAGTGATTTTGTGGCCATTCCAATAAACTTGTTTCTGTTTTTTGGCAGCAAGCAAAATTCTTTGGGTATCTTGATAATTCAGTAGTTTGATGTACACTTGTCTTGGGGTAGTCAAGTCTTGTTTTTTATGCAGAACTCGGTGGGCCCTTTCAGCTATAATCTTGTTGGCACTCTCTCTGGATTGTAAAAGTAATTCAAATATCTGTTTAGCAACCTTAGTTAGATGATTATGATCATAAGTCTCTGGGAGTCCTCTTATTAGAATATTGTTATGCTGGCTTCTAGCTTCTGGATCAGTGAGCTTCTGCTGCATTACTGTGAATAGAGAGTTTTGGCACACAGTTCCTCTTTTATTTTTCCAACTTGATATTCATTGGCTTTTGTTTTGGTCTTGATTTGATCCATGAGTTCAGCTATTTGAGTGATTATACTTCTAAAGCTGGAAAGTTGTTCTAAAAATCTTTGAACTGCAGACTGGAGAGGTAGAAGGGCTTGTTTGAGTTTGTCCATGTGGATGGTAGTCTCAGATTTTTGTTTAGCATTTGTTTTGGCCATTTCTTGCTGTTGCTTATTTGTTTTTTGTCTCTTTTAAATAATTTCCTTTTCAGGAGAGGCTATTGCTGATAGATTCATTTTGGTGGTCTGAGCTTCCATATTTTGTAAATCCTTTGACATTTTGATTATTAGTTGAGTTTGCAGGTTCCATGAATAACTTGTAGACTGCAGTGCTGGTGGTTTTGGGCCTGAAGTTTCCACGTGGTTAGGGGTCCTGGGGACGCTCAGGAATAAAATTAGCAATTTTTGAAGGATAGTGCAGTAGAAGACCCCCTTTTTAGGTCAGGATCAGAAGCAGCATGTAGTTATTTTAGACCTTATTTCATCCATTTTGCAGTTGCATAGCTTTTTAATGTGGTTTTAAAAGTTTTGCAAGGAGCATTGTGGAGAGAGTGTTTACTAGGTGTCCTCCATCCTGGAGCTCCAAACTAAGGCAATTTTTGAATTCAATCATTTTTTGTTTATATTGTGGCATCATCGTAGGTGAGGGTAGAATGCTGCTCAAGGCTAGGGATATACTTGCCTGGGACACGTATTGATAGACCTCAATCATGTCTCTCTTCTTATAGTCCAGTGAGGTATGTCTCAAGTCATTCACACCAGCATGAACTATGACAGAGTCATAACAGTACCTTTTGTTGAGAGACTTGAGCGCATGTGTGCTCTAACAGATTCTGGCACCTGGTAGACAGCTGACCGTAACCTTCTCTTTGTCCAGCCTGGTGAGTGGGACATCTGTAGTTCTTACATTAGAGTCACCTATGACTTAAAAATTTGGTTTAGATGTGCCTTGCCTTAAGAGCTTATTTGGTGAGACACTGATGCTGTGTTTTTATGTGTATTGAGTGCTGTAGAAATATACCAACTCCGAGATCACACTATAGTGAGGAAATGGGCAAAGTTCACAATGGTGGCCAAGTGGTTAGTTTCCCAGAGTAAAACTCTGGTGATCAAGGTTTTCGTTAAAATAAGTTTTTGGTGAAGTCGTCTCATGGATGTGAATTTCCAGTAACTGAAAGTTAGATAATAACAAGTAGACCCATATATATATATATATATATATATATATATATATATATATGGATCTAGGTTACAACATCGACAACTAAGAAGAGTGACAGCCAGTTCCTCGACATGAAAACACCGACACAGACATAATCGAAACTGCAAATCACGGACATTGCACAGGTAACGGGTTTAAATTACGCTAATCTTGCCTACCATAAGGACTAAGTAATACAATGATCGTAACACATGCATAACACTGCCACACTTACTAAAACATGGTAAGGCAAGATTAGCGTAATTTAAACCCGTTACCTGTGCAATGTCCATGATTTGCAGTTTCGATTATGTCTGTGTCGGTGTATGTTATAACCTAGGTCCATATATATATATATATATATATATATATATATAAGAAGAAGAACTAGAGAAAGTAAAGGAGATGTTTAAGCAGTGGTAGCTCGAGATATCGAACTGCAGCCCCCATCATTGTGAACCAGAATGGTACAGTCATACAGTCCTACAAATCCTCCATACAAAATGAATCTGGACTGCTGCCTTACCAGTCCGCATTCAGGAAGCAGACTGCTGATTCCCCAGAGGTCAATGCAGTGCTAACTGCATAGACTGGAAGGGGATCAGACTGCAGAGTTAGCAGTTTTGGAAAGAGCCAAGAAACCAGAAGTGTGCATTCCAGCAGGAATGCAGGATTACCGTTTGAAGGAGAAAGCTGAAGCTACTATGGGATGAAGGAGAAAGCTATGGATTGCAGGTGCAGGAGACTCAGCTGTGTGTTTACTGCAGGAGAAAGCTGAAGCTGTTATGGACCAATTGCAGGTACTGGAGTCTCGAGATGAAGAAGGTCTGTTTGTGTGTGTGTGTGTGTGTGTGTGTGTGTGTGTGTGTGTGTGTGTGTGTGTGTGTGTGTGTGTGTGTGTGTGTGTGTATGTGTGTGTGTATGTGTGCATATATCTGCCTGGGAGATAGTGGTGGTGAGGTGCACATGTGTGTCTGCGTGTCTGTGTGAAATGCCCCAGTTGGTTTATACTGGTGATTAGTAAGATGGCTGGTGGTGGTTAGAAAATACCTGAGGCTTGACGCCTGTACCTTGGGTGCAGCTAACAAGAGCCTGAATTCCCTATCCACCACCATTTGTGAAAGTTTTGCAGATTTATGCCTCATATTTTGTTCCGCTCTGTTCCTCATAAAATCTGTGGTTTCTGAGTTTTTAATTCCTTAAATAGTTGAGGGTGCAGTGGTAGCATTGTTGCCTCACAGGTAGAAGTATTCTGGTTTGATTCTTGGCTGGGGTGCCTTCTGTGTGGAGTCTGCATGCCCTCCCTGTTTGTGTGGGTTTGCTCTGGTGTTCTCCAATGTTACAAAGACATGCATCTGCAGTATTTCTCCATGGACCTCTGCTGAAAATTGGCTTTTATTTCAAATCAGACTTTTCTGGTTAACAAATTTTAAATAAATAAAATTGACAGGCATTTGAATTTCAGACTTCATATTCTTCAGAAAGTACATAGTAACACAGAACCATTTATTCTAGCGATTTTCTAAGTTTATATGATGAATATTTGAAATTTGTCCCTATTTTTGGGACTATATTCCCCCATTATTGGCTTTGTCCAGGTATTTTGTGCTAAGATTGAGAGCTATGGTGAGAACTGAATTCACTGAATATGTTTGAGGGCTGTATTCCCCATTACTGGCTTTGTCTAGGTGTTTTGTGCTAAGAGGTGGACAGCTATGGTGAAAACTGAATTCACTAAATGGTAGCCATTTAAATTTCAGTCTTCCTCTCTTTCAAAAAGCAGCTGATTTGGCATAGTGGTATGTTGCTCTGACTGTTTTGCACAGGGTCCTGGGTTCAGGACTTGGCAGAGAAATGCATGGTGGTAACACAGCATTTTATTCTAGCAACTTTCCCAGATTATACAAGCAAAGTTTAAAATGTGTCCCTGGCTTTTGTCCCTCCCCAATACATTTTGGTTTTTCCAGATTTCTTATGCTGCAAAGTTGAGAGATACAGCTGAGTGTCAAGTAGATTTTAAAAGGAGCTGAGAGGTGCAGGGGAAGAGAAGTTTAGTGCTGCTTATGCTGAGCCTGCTTGCATTGTTAATAGCACAACAGGTAGTATACTTGCTTTTAATGCAGAAGGCTGTGGGTTCTACTCCCACAGTACGTAGATGCATTGCTGATATTGTAATGTGTTGTAAATGGGGTGGATGCTGCTGTCTTGAGAATGTCCTCTTTGGCAAAGATACCTAGTAACTATGAACCCATCCATTATTTGCCATCCATTCCCTGTTGCAATATTACTAGCTCATCATTTTTAATGTAATATAGGCAATTTATTCCTCAAGGGCAGCAGGCACTTTATTTGTAGATGAAACAATGAAATATAAAGTTGTTTGCTAGCAGCAACCTCTTCATTTGCTACAGATCTTTTTAATGTGGAATTATTTAGATGACTTTTACTTCTGCAAAGATTGTGCATATTTACTGATACTGGTGGAGTGTAGAAGTTTGAGTAGACTTTTATGATGGAAATGTTCTCAATTGGCAGTATTGTCATTATATGGTGCATGCATTTTGTTTCATTGTTTACTGGGAAAATGTTCAAAACAATAAATTTAAAACACTCTCTCACAACTGTACTGTATTATACAAGGAATATAATTTAATGCAATCAGAAGGGTGCATTACAGATCACATGTATGTTTTGTGTGCAAGGGGCCTGTCATTTGAAAATAGCCTAAATTTAATCTTTATCTGCCACTAGACAAATGTATTTTCTTTGAATGTGTGTTTCAATGCTATTTCAATGAATTTGAGTTTCAAGGACAGAGAAGTTTTAATGCTAAGTCTGCTTTCATTGTGAGACTGCATTGCTTTGTTTAGCAGATGTCTTAGTGTTGTGCTGTAAAATGCAAAATAAAACTTTCAAATTAAGTCCAAAGCATCATAGAAGTAAAGCAGTATGCACATTAGTGTTTATGGTAAATGGGGTGAAATAGCCAAGTAATGGTTCACTTGAATGGCTGCAGGGGGGAGGCTCCACTCAATCATGATTTTGTGAGGGGGAAGGTGGCAAACTCAGACAGCCCCAGCTGAACTATACCTCTCAACTGTCCAGACTTTCACAGAATGAATAGAGTTTTGTTTCTTATTTTGGTTTGTTACAAATAAAATTTGTTGTTTTCTGGCAAATCATTTAGGAATTAAAAATTAAGAACATAACACCCACAAATGTAACAACACGGCCAATAAAGTGGCTAAGATGTACAACCCACAGGGTCTTAAAATCGAGAATTCCTTTTGAAGGGCTTGAACAGAGTATAGCGACTAAAGCGCTTTTCGCCAGCAATCTGGCTTCCTCAGAGTCCTCTGAGGAAGCCAGATTCTGTTCAAGTTTATCAAAAGGACTCAGTTTTCATTACAGTGTGGCTTTATGTGGAAGAGACTGCATATTTTGGTGGCCGTATTTTGTTTACATTTAGGAATTAAGTCACTAAATGACAGACACTGAGTTTAAGACTTCATAACCTTCAGAAAAATGCATGCTAAAGCAAGACCTGTTATTCTATTAACTGCCTCAGTTTATACAAGAGCAATTTTTAGTGCTCTTTATATGTTCTCCCAATATATTTGGCCTTATCCAGATTTCCTGCATTAACAGGTTGAGATGTACGCGCAAATAGGGTCTATATTAGAACATCAAAGTTTCAAAACTTCGAATGTTTTAATATCGAACCTTATTGAGCGAATGTTGAAAATAGTGAAGCTACAGAAAACCAAATTTTTTCCTAGGGAAAGAATTTGGTTGTCCGTTTCTGTTGCTTCACTATTTTAAGCACTGTGGTGGAAAGTTATGGGTTGGGTTCAGGTAAGTGTGTGATTGGGCATGGGTTAGGTGAGTTAGGGTTAGGGCGCAGGTCAGGTAAGTGTGCGATTGTGTGGACATGAGGGTTAGGGAAGGTTAGGTGTGTTAGCATTAGGGCTCGGGTCAGGTAAGTATGCGATCATGTGGACATGAGTGTTAGGCATGGTAGGTGAGTTAGGGTTAGGATGCGGGTGAGGTGAGTGTGTGATAGTGACGGACCTTAGGGTTAGGGTTTGGGTTAAGGTAAGTGGAAAGTTAGTGGTGTATGTACAGTTTAATGTAGGGTTAGATGTAAGACTTTAGGTGTATGTGTTTGGATTTCTAATTGTTTGGTGTGCTTGTGTTGTGTGTATGTGTTTTAAAAAATTCGCTGTTCTGCATGTTCGATCTTGTAAGCGTTCGGTGAATAGGGTTTGATATTAGAACATTAGAAGTGTTGAAACTTCGATGTTCTAATATAGACCCCACAAATAAATTACTTTATAGAATTAGGCACATCCAAACCTTTCAACTGTCCCCGATTTTGGCTCAGAATGTTGCTCTTCCTCTAATAATCCCTCCACAAAATGGCAATTTTGGAAGAAAACACGGAGGGTTTACAATTAATAAATAACTGTAATAATCAAAGTTATGGATTACTTTTATTTCAGAAATGCATGTAGATTATTTTATTTTGTCAGCTGCTCAAGTTAGCAGTAATAATATTAAAAAAGTGTCCCTTCTTTGACAGGTCACAGTTGTATTGTGTGGCTATTTTATATTTTTTGCATCAAATTTTTGGTGCATTTTTCATAAAATTGTGATTTTTTGGCAAATTACTGGCAAATCATTAAAGACTGAAGTTAAAAAATAATGACAGACATTTGAGTTTCAGATTTCATACCCTTCAGAAAAGTCATACTAATGCAAGACCTACTTCTAAGTTTATAACAGCAATATTTAAAAATTGTCCTTATTGTTGGGCCTTTGTCCCACTTCTGTTTATGGCTTTATCCAGATTTCTTGCTCTGAAGTTGAGAGGTATGACAAATGTATCAGGGCCATCACCATCAGCCAGAGCCATTTCAAATTGTGACATACTTGTTTCACCCCACTGCCCCACGTAATGACTCTGGATGTGTCCAAGCAAGGCAAGGAGCAGTTATGCAGTGTAAATGTACAGAATATTCCCTCCATCCAAGGTAGACACAAGTACTACAGTGGCTTTTCATCTGTCCTTGATTTTGCAGAATGTTTCTGGTTTCTGTCATATTTTTATACTGTTGATTTATGTTTATTATTATCAGAAAGTGCCTGTTGCTCTGTGTTTAAGTAGCAATGATTTAATGACCATCAGGTAAGCTTGTCTGAGATTGTAAGATGCAAGTAAGCTTTAATATGCGTACTGTTAAAGAATTGTCAACATTGAAAGCCTTTCTATTGTTGCCATGCAGAGAATACTTACATAACTGGATAACGTATAAGCCTTGGGTATTGAAATGCATATGACAGTATTTGTAATAAAGGACAGGATTACATTATATTAAGAAGCTCATTACATTTGTTGGAGACTTGCAGTCATCTTTGTGGGCTTTACCTGTAAACTAAACAGAATGCAAATCTATCATGTGTGGTCCATAACCTGTGCAGTAATCCTTTAAACAATGTATCTTGAGCGTGTTTCTTGTTTGCTTTTCATTTTTTACTTTGATTAAGTTTTCCCCATGAAACAAGTAGATAGTTGTTGTCAGGCAGCAGGTCTTTTTTGGATAAGAGACATTTTTACAAGTGGGGGTATCACAGAGATTGCTACTTTCAGCATGTTACTTGGTACTTTAATAAAGCTGAATATAAATTACAATTAGAATTGCAGTGCAAGGAGAAGTGGTTTGAGTTGAGTGCTGCTTGTTTTTCTTATACTTGATTTTGACTGGCATTCCAGTAATGTATTTAAAAAGAAATTTATTTTTTCATGCCTCACAACCTTTTTGTTTCCATCTAGATATTAAGTAAGCTGTCATGCAGCCAATGCATTTAAATATTTTTTTCTACACTTCATTTTGTCTTGATTGGACTTTCATAATGACAGTTTGGCACCCAGGTAAGTGTATTTAATTAAAGTCCCAGTTTTTGTGGTTTTGAGCATAGCTCCTCCCCATTTTAGTTGGTCACACCCCTTCTCATTGACCCCACCCATTCAGCTGTCTCCTGCAGCCCCCCTTTGATTTGAACTCATCAGCCACCTCTGTCAGAGGGTCTGTGGAGGCTGCAGGTTTGGGGAATGAAGCCCCCCATTTGGGTGGATTTGATTTGCTTCCGTTTTTTTTTTTTTTTTTTTTTTTTTTTTTGTGGGCAAGTGTTTGTTTCCCCAGTAAAACTTTGGTGAGTCAGGTTTTTTTGAAAATAAAGTTTTTGACAAAGACGTCTCATCGATGTGATTTTCTGGTAAGTGACATTTTGAAAATGCAAAGTAGCCCCATGTGTGTGTGTGTGTGTGTGTGTGTGTGTGTGTGTGTGTGTGTGTGTGTGTGTGTGTGTCTATATCTATCTATCTATATATATATATATATATATATATATATATATATATATATATATATATATATATATTTATATATATATATATATATATATATATTTATATATATATATATATATATTTATATATATATATATATATATATATATATGGATCTACTTCATATGGAACATTTCAGAATGTCGAAGATCATAAGGCCAAGACCATATGATTGACATTAAAAATGTCGACCATTGAATAAAAAAAGTAAAACACAACAAAAACTTACCTTCATGCTGCTTGTAGAGGGCTCTGCCCCCCATAACTTCCGGAACTTAAATACACCAACTCCGAGATCGCATTACAGTGCGGAAGATGGAAATCTTTCTATTTAGCACTGTACAGAGATGCCGGTTCCGCATGGTCGACATTTTGAATGTCGATCATATGGTCTCGGCGATATGGTCTTCCATATTCTGAAATGTCAACCATGTGTGAAGGGGACCCATAGATAGATATATATATATATATATATATATATATATATATATATATATATATATAGAAATATATATATATATATATATATATAAAACTCTCCCTCTCTCTCTCTCTCTCTCTCTCTCTATATATATATATATATATATATATATATATAAGGGGTTTACTACATATGATTTCCAGTGAGAATATTGTTGGTTGGGGGTGTAGCCCCCCACATAATTGCAGTTTATGTACTATGATATTCATGTGTATCCATTAAAAATACATGAAAACTTATAACATCAGTACAAAGTTGTTTCAACATATGGGGGGCTACACCTCCAACACCCCCCCAACTTAATATTCCCACTCCAGCATCGCGCTACAGTGGGGAAATGGGCATATACCTGCCAGTGCTGGTTTTCGGTCAAATGAGTTTTCGGTCATATGGGCTTTCGGTAAAATGAACTTTCGGTATTATGGTCTCAGTCAAATGGGCTTCGGTCATATGAACTTTCAGTCTTATGTAGTGGACCCATATATATATAAATATATATATATATATATATATATATAGATGTATAGAGAGAGAGAGAGAGATAGATATAGATAGCAGGTGCCTGCCCTTTTTATATTTTGAGAAGAACAGAAGGAGGCAGAAGCATGTGAAGGCTTTAGGAAGGAGGTAGAGAAAGAAGTAGGTTTCAGTCAAACAGAAGTTCTCATAGGCTATGCATATTAATGGCACATAGCAGTCTGTCTGTCTGTTGCATGCTGGTGGGAGACACTCATACTGGCTTACTAAGTGGTATACTATCTGTATGCATTCACAAGTTCAACTGAGAGAGGTCCTGCCATTACTGGTCTGCATATACCTGATATCTATGTGTTTGCAGAAGCTGACAGTCATGGGTTTTTGCACATCACAAAGTGTAAGAACATAGTGGTACTATCAACAATGTTACTAGTAGATAGAAGACTCCTGTCCCACACAGCTTATGAGATTGAAGAGATCCAAGATGGGCCCCTTGCATCATATGTGCTTAGGGTAGCATCTCCCATCTGTATGAACCCCACACATGATACACAGACATCACCAATGCAATCAGCAACTGAGGTTGCACCACCTTCTTTTCAGTATGTCATTGAGAAAAGCCGCATTGGTGGCTGTCAGTGCACTGGGGATTGCTTATTCCATGACATAGGTGTTATCATAGGTATCAACCAGAGTATGAGCATGGCTGTGATACAGGCACAGGAAGATTTTATTCAGAAAATGTCAGAGCTGTTCAGTGCTCTGTGTGGCTCGCATGCAGGCTTCTAGTTCCTGTAGGGAATGTGAGAGGGAATGCAGGCATTGGTAGACTACATTGCAGCCATTAATAAATCTATGTTGCTGCTTAAAACTGTTCACTATACCTGAAGTAGAGGATAGATGCACATTGCAGGTGGCACAACCACTTTGCACAGATGGCAGGTACCATTTCTGAACTACTGCACTGTCTATCACTGCCTTCACCCCTGGCCATAGACACTCAAATGGCCATGGCTGGCACTCCTCTTGTTTAAATGTAGTCTCTTCAACAGTCCATAGACTGTTACTTGCTCACAGTCATTTCACAGCTATTTCCACAGTGGCCTCTAATGCTGACTATAAGCGCTTAACTAGTCATGGACAGAACTCATCTGACTGAACAGCTCTCATCACTGTGGCCTTAATTCCTGGCCATTGACGCTCACCTGGATCCAATAAAGCATTCTTCTTTGGCCATGGATGCTTATATAGATTAATTTGTCTGCACTGTGGGAACACCACTTTGCCCATCCCAGTCAGGGTACCACAGTTCAACATCAACCTGTACTCCTGTAGATCACCCCCAATTAACAGGTATCCAAGCCCATTCATAGCAGCTTGGCAATTATCTTTCTGCCAAAAGCACATTACAGGGACCATTATGAAATTCTCCTACATGCAACCAGCATTCTATGCCATCCACTGGAATACATGCCTCTGGACCTGGAACTCCAGGGACACAAGAATTCAACCCCTATAAGCTCCATGCAATCATCTGTGGATTGGATCTGTTGTAGCACAGGTATGGCAGCCAGTACTACTTCCTGACCTTGTTATAACACTTTGCTTAGCACCATGTTGTGCAGTATGGAAAATGTCAAAAGCATTTCACTGCCCATCTCTAAAGTAAATTGCAGTATATTATCAGATGCATCTGGGGAGGGGGAGGAAAATATCAATGTTCTAAAGATACATTAAACGTTGTTATGTGCCTGTGCCAATGCAGTGTTCTACACCATCTCTGTCTGGGATATGTGGATAGCAGTCATTAGTCATGTCTTCAACATGTATGCAGTATCAGCTGCAGCACACAATAACAACAGCAAAAACCATTATGAGAGGCTTGATTCCTATGTTCAGGGATTGGGGCAAACATGACCATTAAGGTTGCAATATATCTGCTTCTTCAAACTAGATGAACCTGTTGACATTCTGTAAGCATGAAATGCTGGGATAAGGCACATATGCCAGATGTGGGAGTCATAGGAAAGTGTATACTGCACAGACACATTGTACATGATACCCTACACAGTCCGTATGACCTGGCAGTTTCTAAAGTGGAAGCCCTTCTGGTGATAAATGAGGCACCACGTAGAGCAGGTGGAAACTTCATAGAGATGCAAGTGCATTAATGGTCTCCCAGACCTCAGGAAACCTGGGTGTGTTATAAATTGTATGCATAGTAGTGGTTCTTTCCTGTGTTGCCTGTGGAAGCCAAATATATTCATCCAGCTGAATTAACATCACATCAAGAGAATGGTGCATTTGCAAGCCTGAGACAAGTGAGGATGATACATGTTTATTAGCTCCTGTATAATGTTTCGGTTTACATGTTAATAGTTAACTATATCCATGTTGCGTTGGTGATGATGTTGTAGTCAGCAAAGGAGTCTTCTACAATTTGATGGTCTGTGGCATACAGAAACGTGGATATTCAGTTCCACGATTGTCCATAACACATGAAGATCAGCTGATGTAGACACTACTTGCATCTTAGTTTGAGAGATACACCTCTAAGAAATGATGATATACAGATAAGTTAAGAACCATGGCTTATGAAGCAAATTGTACATGTTTCTCAATTGCACCATTGTGTTTGATTTTATTACTTGAATGCAAGATAGCTCTCATTAACATGTTGACACATTTGCTTGATATTATATGGTCATTTGTATGCAGTGCATGCCAAATAATTTTTCTCACAAGCACGGTTCTATTACAGCGGCCTGTGAATCACCCAGCCTTGTACAACCCCACTCAGTACATTGTTTTACATAACACAGTGCAGTCTTGTCTTCTGCATGCCCACTTTGGAATGAGTTATATGTTATGTTTTTATTTTGGGTATGTTTGTATGGTAATCTTGCTTGATTTTCCTGTGTCTTTAGCCAGGATTATTACTGAGAATGTTTTTTTAACCATCTGACATATCCAATAAGCAAATTAAATAAATAAAAAAACAAATAAGTTATTTTGAATTCAAATGCCTTCAGATGCTTGTTTTATGCAGAGATGTTTGAAATGATTCCTATATTAGAACTTTTGAAATAAGGCAGCAAAGTGTGGATGTATTTTGAGATACCTATAAAATTATTTTTTTAATCTGAATTTCATCTGAAAGCCCTATTTTAGTAGCCCACTAAGCTAACAGTCTATGGCAGTCTTTCTCAAATTCTAGGGGAATTGATCTATTCTTTCTGCTCATTTCTAAATCTTTTGAGGAGAAGAGCAGAAAGGATTCAGTATATAAATAAAAATTCAGTATAGTTTTTACCCCATAAATGATTACTCAAAACCAGCTTATTACTGAATGTCTCAGATCACCCATCATTACTAGAAAACATGTACTGATGGTGTTCTCCCGGTCTAAAAATAGTTCCACAATGGGACATGATAATATACCTGTCTGTTTAATAAGCAGTACTAAACAAGTCCTGGTCGAGTCAGCCCTTGAATTATTTTACCTGATTTTAGCCACTAACTTTGTCACTGAGGTTTGTTGCACAGCAGTAGTGATGCCCCTCTACAAAGATGGCCCCACCACTGACCTCAAGAAATATAGACTCATCAGGCTGACAAGTGTTATTTGCAAAGTTATGAACTTAGTTTAACTGACCTAGATATTCTGATATTAAAAATCTTATCAGTTTGGACACACAACAGTTTGAGTTTGTCAAGGATATATTCTGCCTAATGACACTGGTTAAATTCTTCATAAGAGTAACATAGACTGTTGACAGAGGTCATGCGATGATCACACAGAATACCCTGACATGGCCAAATTATTTGACATCATATACAGTGCTGGCATAGTTAATACACTTAATGCATTACAAATTAATCCCCGTGTAGTAAGAGGGATAGCAAATTAGTGTGGGTAGCAGGTACTTTAGCAGAATGTGTGCATGACCTGAATTGTCCCTTAGGACTCTGTACTGGGATCTCTCTTTTGTTCAACATTCACTTTTCTGTTTTCCTGACCATGAACCAAGCCATCTGGCTAACTTCACTTGCAGAAGAATGTAAGATGGGAGTCATTGTCATATCCGTTTTGCTGTCTTAGGCCTTCAGCAAGAACTTACACTCAGAAATACCTGGCTTATTAAAAAGGGCTTACATTAAACACTAAAAAAGTGCATATTGTCAGATTTGATAATCAGCCCCTCCCTTCAGCATACAGCATAGACAACATCCCACTCCAAATGAGAATGCTGTTAAAGATCTTGGAACTTTTGTTGAAGTCATGTGACTACAATAGTCAGCATGTCTGTTTACACAGGACAGCTCATTGCCAAAGGAATGTCAGCCAGATCTCAAGATGTCATTTTCAACTTATATCCATCATTTACTAGGTCAAATGTTGAATTTAATGTCCCCTTTGAGATATACCTCACTAGACATATCAAACAACTGGCAAGACTGTAGAGGGTCCAAACCAAGGAGATCACTGACTTAAAATCCCTAAGCTGCTGAAAAGAGTGGAAACAGTGTCACTTTACTCAGTATCTCAGACTTCTTTTTTTTTCCAAACAGGTTTATTGTTTTAACATATAAGAGAAATATCATAACAATTTTATACAAGTAATTAAAAATAGGTATTATTATAATATTCAACAAAACAACTAAAGTATTTACAAAGACATCCACTACAATCAAATCAATTAATTAAACTAAAATACCGTGCTATTGAAATTAGAATTTTTTTAACAAATTTTGTAAATTATCCCATACAATATAATATGATGTTTTTCTAGTTGTTCTCATTCTAATTGTGCTTATTTCCATATGGCACATTATATTCATAACATTTTTAAATTCATTGAATGAAGGAGGTGTATCTGAAATCCAATTTCTAGTTATTATTTTCCTGGCCACTGCTAGGATAGACCATAACAAGGGAAGCTTAATCTTTTTAACACATTGAGGTACAGGTGTGTTGAATAATATAAGAGACTTAGAAATAATGAAATTATCTGTAAAAGAGCCTGCAAAATTCATTAATTGACTTCCAGTATTCTTTCAACTTCATACAGTCATAAAACATATGAGCCCAGTCAGCATTAATTTCTACATTACATCTCTTACATAGATTATCTTTATTATTTATTTTATTCATCATCAAAGGTGTATAAAAAGATCTATGTAAACATTTCCGTGTATAAAGTCTCCAGACAATGGAAGATGTAGTTCTATAAGCAGATTCCAATATATATTGTTTATCTTGTTGAGTTGGTGGGTCCCCATTAATAGAGGTGAAATAATTCCAGTATGAATCTACACTGTAAAAAGTTTCTTGTCTGATAATTTTATGTATATATGAAAGTTTACCTTTATCAGAAACTTTATGCTGTAAATTTAATATCAAGTAATCAATCAGTTTTGGAATAGATTCTTTAACTGTTATAGACATTAGATCTATTCTATCAATGAGATGTTGTCTAAAGATCTGAACCTCTAACCAGCAAGTTTCTCTTAGATCAAATTCTTGTTTTAAGAAATCTAGATTTTTAACTTTATTATCAGATATCAGCTGATACCAGTACTTTAGATCATTATCTATAGCTAAATGAGCTCCTTCAGAAGTAGATGACATAAGCATACCCTGAGTATACATTATAGGGAATACAATAAAATTCCATTCCCTATACTTAGGGTGCATGAATATAAAGTTACGATAACTAATAATAATATTTAATGGGTAACAAACCATATGTTTAGGTGTAATAGGTGAAGTACAAAATTCCTTTAGCAACCACAACATGGAGTTATTTACAATCATATTTTTATGTGTTAAGGAGATTTTCATGAAGTGCATACTAATTAGCTCCCAATAATCTTTCTATTTTGCGATATATGACTGATCTATTAATAAAGTAATAACTTTTATAATAGAAGAGATAATATATAAATTAAAGTCTGGAAAAGAAATACCCCCTTGAGACCAGCTATTAGTATGTTTCTTTAATGCAATCCTAGGTCTATTAGGTGCCCATAAGAAATTTAACATTAGTGTATTCAGTTTCTTGATAATTATTTTTGTAGGTGAAAGTATTATTGATTGTATTAAGTATAAAATCTTGGGGAATATTATCATTTTAATAATTGTAAGTCTCTCCTCCATAGTAAAAACATATTATTCCAGGTATTAAAAGATTTTGTATATTAAGAAAACAGGTATTATAGTTATTATATATAATAGATTTAATATCTTTAGATAGTATTATACCTAAATAAGTTATCTGACCTGAATTGGGTACATATTTAGTAAAATCACTAATGAGAATATTTTTTGTGTATATATAGGTAGTATTTTAGTTTTTCTTCATTGAATATTAAACCAGAAATACTTTTAAAATTCATCATTTTATCAAATAAAGACTGCATAGAAGAATTAGATCCTGCTGATGTAATTAGAACATCATCTGCAAAAGTTGAATTTTTGATGTTGTATTTTCGTCTATTTCAAAACCCTCTATGTCAGTACTGTTTCTAATCAAATTAGCCCAAGGCTCCATTACTAAAGTGAATAATAGCGGAGAAAGTGGACATCCTTGCTTTGTACCTTTAAGAATGGGTATTTTTTGTGAAACATATGTTCCTACCTTAATATAAGTTTGTATAAATGCTCAATTAAATTTACAAATGCATCAGAGAAGTTTGTGCATTTCAGTAAGGTAAACAGATAGTCCCAACTTACTGAATCAAATGCTGAACCTATATCAAGACTAATAAGTGTTAAATCTTTCTTTTTCCTATTTGCAAAATCAATTAATGTTAAAGTTCTTCTTATATTATCAAAAGTATTTCTATTTACAATGAAGCCCGTCTGATCTATATCTATAATGCCGGGATGATTGTCTTCAATCTATCAGCAAAAATACTCATAAACATTTTATAATCAACATTAAGTAATGAGATGGGTCGATATGAAGAACATCTAGTTGGATCTTTATTAGGTTTTAAAATTGGTGAAATAAATATAACCATGTTATAATAGTTTGGAATAAACTTTGTATAATATAGTGTTTTGGAAAAAAGGCATGAAACCACTCATCAATAAATCTTAAAAGTCTGAAAAATAAAGCCATGCATGTATTAGCTACACTGCATTTTTCAACGTGTCCTTTAGCAGGATGGCACAAAATGCTGAAGAAAGGCATATAGCCATAGGTGTTTGTAGCTGCAGTGCTATGAGTTTAAAGGTAAAAGGTTGTGAAGTATGAAAAATAAGGAAAAACAGGAAGGCAGCAATCAGAGGGTCATTCACAAGGGTGATATGTAGAAGAGTGCAAGATGGTGGAAGGTAGGGCAATTTTTTTTGTTTTG
Organism: Protopterus annectens; assembly: GCF_019279795.1. NCBI lineage: Eukaryota > Metazoa > Chordata > Ceratodontiformes > Protopteridae > Protopterus > Protopterus annectens. Next base: position 887,053,420 of record NC_056725.1, read on the forward strand.
GAGGGATACAACTTCATTGTTGTTTTCATGGAGAAGGGAAGAGGAGAAGACTGAAACCCAAAGCAAATAGGAGAATACTGAAAGCCAAAGCAAGGAAGAAAGGAGTAACACAGTCTGTGAAGGTGCACATCAGCACATATGACCATTCAGACAAATGAGGTAGATGTGCACACACTATGATAAGGAAACAGGGGATGCAGGGGTATGATAGAGGCATTCAGAAAGTAGACAAATAATGCTGGGGAAGGTTGAACAATGTGTAGGTTATTGGTTGTGATGCAAGATGAGACAAACATTGATGGAGTAACAATGAAGTCCATTGTGCTGGCCAAGATGGACATTACAGGATCCATCACCACATGACGGATGTGGGTGAATGATGGCATAGGCCATCCCCTCTTGGTAGTCTGATAAGAAGGACAGTCACGGTAAGTTAATTGTTATTAGAGGAAAGGCTCATAATTTTTGCTCCAGGGTACTCACTATGCAGACCATAAAGGGTCCGAATAGAAAGATGAAAAATCAGCAAGGAAAGGAATGTAGTATTGATGGAAATTAATTCATCCTCAATTCTTAGTAAGTACCTTCACAAGGCGACCTTGTTTTTCACAAAATCTCACCAAGACAACACTGATCTATAGACTGCATTTTATATAACATATATCATGGACAGAAGTAGGTTTCATAGGTTCATAGGTTCATAGGTTCATACTAGGCTATCTGCCCAAGGGCATTTATAAGCCTAGCCCATAGTTATGTGGCTTTCGCCACCCCTTTAGTTTGAATAAAACTATGGCTATTATTTTGCTGTGCCTCTGTCAAGCAGTGACACTGAAGTAATCCCTGGGGTATATCTGCGATCTCCCATCCATTGGTCAAGATTCCTCTTGAACAAGGTCAGCGAGGTGCTCTGCCTCACATGTACCGGGATTTTGTTCCACAGCATAGGGAGTCTCTGGGTGATGAATCTGTCCCTCCAGCACGTTATATTAATAACCGTGTCAAGGTTTAAGTCTCCCGCCCTTGTGGTTCTGAGGGATCTAGATTTTTTGAGGAGAAGCATATTCATCAAATCTGGGTTTGACATGGCCTTATATGTCAGGCACAGGTCACCTCTGAGCAAGCGGTATGAGACTGAATAGAGCTGGAGTTCTTTTAGTCGGGCAGCATAAGACATATTTTTGAGACCCTTTATCCTTTTGGTGAGGAACTTTTGGGGCCTTTCCAGCTGCTGCAGGTGTCGGGTCAGATACATTCCGAATGGGGCATTGTACTCAGTCATAGGTCTAATGAGTGATGAGTACAGGGGACGATGACCTCCCTTGATCTAGATGTGAATCCCTTCATGATCAGGGTGGGCAATGTAGAAGGTTTTCCTAACTACTTTAGCAACATGAGTGTCAAACGAAGGCTACTGTCAACCTGGGACCCCAGATCCCTGATGACTTCTTCTGTGCTCAGTGGATTGCCACCTATATGGTAGCTAGGGGTAACCTTGTTTTCCGAAGGGTATGACTATGCATTTCTTGGTGTTTAACTTTAGGCCATGGCTCTGGCACCAGTTATCCATTTCTGTGAGGCCCTTCTGAAGGATATCTGTGTCAGATGTGTTTTCGACTATGGCGCAGTTTGCAGTCATCTGCAAACTTTGTCAGCCATAACCCTCCTGTGTTTGCTTGTACTTCAGAAAAGTAGATGCCGAACAAGAGTGGACCCAGGACTGAGCCCTGTGGGACACCACTTGTGACAGGCTTTGAGTCTGACATGGCTCCAGCAACTCTGACCCTGTGGGTTCTGTCACTTAGCCAGTTTGCAACCCATCTTGTGATGTATGGGTTTACATTCAAGCTGATGAGTTTTTCAATGATACCTGAGTGGGGTATTGTGTCAAAGGCCTTTGCCAGGTCGAGGTAGGCTGTACAAGGTTACCCCTAGCCTTTCCCCTCATCAATGGCCTTGGTGACTGTCTCGAAAATGTCAACCAAGTTTAAAAGGCATGATCTGCCTTTGACAAAGCCAAACTGGGTTGGATCCAAAGTCTGCAAGTTCCCTATGTCTTTATTTATGAGTTCCATTATGATCCTCTCCATGGCTTTGCAGATAAGGCTTGTCAAGCTAATGGGACGGTAATTTCCAGGGTCGGTGGAGGCACCGCCCTTGTGAAGTGGGACCACAGTTGCTGTGTGCCACTCCTTGGGTATGTATCCTGAGGTGAGGCTAAGATTAAACAGCTGTCTTAGCTGCGGGTTTAATTCCTCATTGAGTTCGTGGAGCACACAGCTGGGGACACCATCCGGTCCCATGGATGCTGTGTTTTTTGCCTTGGAGAGAGCAGTTCTCACCTGGGCGTTGGAGATGTTTGGGGGGCTACAATCCTCTGGTATAGATATCTCTCCTTTTGGGGGGAAGGGGAGAAGTTTGCACTGAACCTGTCAGCCAGTATGTTGGCAATGTGTGTAGGTTCAGTAATCTTCACATCATTTTGAACTAATTCTGAGCATATCTGGGAGTTTCCTCCTAGGTTTCTAACATAGCTAAAGAAGGCCTTATAATTGTCTTTTGAGTCCTTGGCGATTTTTCTCTCAAAATTTGCCTTGGATGATTTTATGAGAGCTCTTAGTTTTTTTACTTATAATGATCAAAGGTGTCTTACCTTTCAAGGATTTTGCTCTATCTTGTAGTAGCTTCCTCCTTTTGTTGTAGAGCTTGTTTATGGCTGGGGTCCACCAGACTGGACGCTTGCCTATGGTACAAAGAGTCTTAGTTTTGTTTGGGATTGCCTGACCCATGCAGTCCTGTAGGTGCTGGTAGAAGGCATTTGTAAGTGATTCAGCGGTTTGAGTAATGTTTACCACTGGCTCAGGGGCCTTAAAGGAGACCACACTAGTTTTTAGAAGTGTGAAGTCGGCTTTTGAGAAGTTTTTCACTGTAGTCTTTTTTATTTCAGGTGGGGGCGGGATGAGGACCTCCAGCGAGATTAGTTTATGATCTGATCTCACCAGTGAGGGGTATACTTCCGGTGTTGAACATTGTGATCCCATGTTCGTGATGATGAGATCAAGTATGTTTTCTCCTCTTGTGGGGATGGTGACTAGTTGTTCCATGGCATTTGAAAATTTAAAAATAAAAAGTTAGCTGGGTGCACAAGACCCAGGATAAAAATGTGGCCAATCCTGATATGCACATTGGTGCCAGGAATTGAAAAAAAAATGACAGTGCAGAATCCTCAAGACACAGAAACATTCCTATAATGTGGCTAGGCCAAGCTCAGGGAGGATGGCCCCTTGTTGTAGAAGGAAGGAGTAATCCACAAAAATCACAAACATTGATAGACCAAAAAGAGCCATAAAGTTAATAGAATGGACTACTGAAGATAAGAAAGAAATTATGTATTGCTACTATTATGCAAGAAGCCCAGACTTTCCAGCCAGAAGATATACAAAAGATTAAGAGAGAAATTAGAGAAAAAAAATACTACCACAAGAAAAACTGTCCAAAGTTTCAAATAAAAAAATTTGTTCATTAATAATTTGTGAAAGATGTTATATAGAACAAGAAACCTTGGGCCATTTGGAAAAAGAAGAGACTGAGGAAGTACAAAATAATAAAGAACAAAATCTGGAGACTTTTGAAAGTTATAAAAAAGAAATATTGACATGGGAAAGAAAGAGAGATCTAATATGGTGCAGTATATATGCAAAGCAGAAAGCCAAACAGTCGGTTGTGAGTTAATACCCTTAGACTGTAAATATCTACTACCCCCCTGCTAAACCACCCTCTGTAAAGGCAGCCTTCATTTTCTGGCTGGAAATATTAAGCTCATACCTCCCAACTACAGCCTTTAAACTGCTCTTTGCTGATACTTTTTCTGCCATACTCACCTCTAGTGTTCTTTCCGCTCTGTTTGCCCTACAGGCTCACGCCGCTCCCCCACCCTACCCCCAATTCACACCCGCCATAGTACTCCTAGCTTTATTATAATATCTTACCCCACCTTCTCAGCCAAATTTTCCCAATACCAGCTCCCCCCTCATTACTCCTCCCAGCTATAGTCATCCTTCTTAAACTCTGTAATCTGTAGTCCACCCAATAATTATAGTCCCCTCCTTTTTTCCTTAAATCTCTAGAATACCTCTATCACTTTTTAAACTCTTCTTCTTCATAGCCTTCTCTATTTTACTAACCACTCATACCACTCTCTCTTTGCTTCAACATGCTCTCCTCAAGTTACCACACCCTCCAGTCCCCCAGCCTTGTCTCTGTTCCTACTTCCCTTATACTATGCTACCTCATATTCCACCTATGCTTGTCCAATACTACCTACAAAGACAACTACCATGCAAACCCACCTTCTCCCTCACTCTTACTCCCATTTCCACTCTATCTCCTCTTCTCTCATTCAGCCCAACCCTCTACACCTATTCCACTGTAAACTCTTCTCCTCTAAAGTCAAGACACTGTCACCTACTCCAAACTACACTCTACCAATATTCATGCCTGGCAGACCAATATGGCTAAAGGGTATCTCCTTTAACAACCTAGTCCAAGCTGGTGATATCCATCCTATCCCTGGTCTTACATCCTTTATTAACAACACTCATCCCTTACCCTCTTCCTCCTATCTCAACACCCTAAAGATTTTTACAATTAATGCACAAGGTCTAAACAGCAAAGTACACCAATTTCAAGCTTGGTTAAGCCATAACCAACCAGATATTTTAGGCATCTCTGAAACCTGGCTCAAGCCCTTTATCTCCAACTCTGCAATTCTGCCCCCAGGATTTCATTGTCTCAGAAATGACCGACTAAATAAAAAAGGTGGGGGCACTGCCCTAGTCTACTCCAACTTTCTTACCTTAATTCTCGTCCAAATTCCAATTCCTCAATTCCAGAACATTGAACTAACTGCTGGAATTCTAAAACTAAATAAACATAAAAATATCTGCATCACTGCCCTATATATCTCACCTGGTAACAATATCTCTACACTCAAAAATATTCTCCTATGGGCCTCTACTAAAATTAACTATGAAACTTATATCCTTGGTGATGTGAATATTGACTGGAATAAAATAAATTGCCCCTCTCCCTCCCTATTCATTAACCTCTATAACTTCACTCAAATAATCCACTCCATCACTCGACCTAACAAAATAAATCCTCCCGGATCCACTACAGATTGGATCCTAGTCTGAGATCCAAATAAAATAAGCAATTCTGGCACAATTCCTGATACCTTTTGTGACCACCACCCAGCCTTCATACATCGATCAACTAGTTCCTCCCCACACTAGCATCAATACATTCAAACTCATAACCTCAGTAGCTTCAACCCAACTACTTTCTTAAATACATTCAAACAAATGAACTGGCAAATTCTAAACATCCTTCCTCTTGACAAGGCTATAGAATACTCCAACTTTGTCTTCCTTGATACTTTAAACTCACTAACCCCACTAAAAAACAAAAGGATAAAAACTAAAATTGCTCCTTGGCTATCCAAAGAGACAAAACAGATTATGCACCACAGAGACAAACAATGGAAACTTTACCAAAGCAATAAACTGGCCAATACCTTGCTCCAATATAAACAGCTCCACAACCATGCAAAACGACTAATTACCAAAGACAAAAAATCCTACTATATCAAACTTCAGTCCAATAACAATAAAAACCCCAAGAAATTCTGAAACTCAATAAACTCACTCCTCAATCCAGGCTCCAAGAATAATCCCTAACCTGACCCAAGTCAATCTGACCTCGAACTAGGCTCTGAATTTAACTCATTTTTCATAGAAACTGTTATTACCCTCACCAAGACATTTCCCAGTAATAACCCAACTGCTCTACACTCTCCCCCTTCTAACTCACCTCATCTGTTTGAACTCAAACCCATCTCCACTAACTTTATAAAAAAACTTTTGTCCAAACTCAAACCTTGCTCTAACACTCCGACAATATTCCCTCTTCCTTCCTAAAATGTGCTGCTGATGACATTGCTCTCCCAATCAGCATCATTATCAACTGATCCATAAAAGAATCATACGTCCCCAAACTCTGGTGCTCAGCTTATATTATTCCTCTTCATAAAGGAGGCAAAAATACCAGCATCTCAAATTTTTGCCCCATTGCTTTGCTCTCACCAATCTCCAAAATCCTAGAAAAATGCATCCACCTCCAACTTTTGCCCTTCCTGATGCAAAACAATCTTCTCACTCCTAACCAGCATGGCTTCCGCCCAGGCCATAGCACAATAATCGCTTAACTCTCTTTCCTAGAAACTGTCAATCAAGCCCGAGATTCAGGACACTTCGTTTCTACTGTTTTACTCGATTTGCCTAAAGCCTTTGATACTGTTTCCCACAAGCACCTTCTCTGTCATCTCTCAAACCTTAATCTCTCACATAATGCTTTATCCTGGTTCTCCAGCCATCTATCAGACAGATCAAAGGCAGTCAAATGGAAGAACTCCATCTCTTCCTTCCTACCTACCCCAACTGGCATACCACAGTGTTCCATCCTTGGGCCAATGCTTTTTAACATCTTTATCAATAACTTTCATACTGCTATTCCTGATGCTAAAATCATTCAATATGCAGACAATTCAACCTTAGTCTGCTCTGCCTCAAACTTCTCTGAATTGCTGACTAAAACCCAAACTGCCTTCTCAACAACTGAAAACTGGATGTGCCAAAACCACCTCTTTCTCAATGCAAATAAATCAAAGATTCTACTATTCCTCCCACAAGGACCCTCTCCTACAATAAAAACAACTTCAAAGTCTATAGTCAAACCAACTTACCTATAGAAGTGGTCTCCTCGGCCAAACTACTTGGCATTACTGTTGATGAACACCTCAAGTTTGATAGTCATATTCAACAAAATATTAAGAAAACCCACCAAAAGCTAGGTATGCTGTATAGGAATAATCGCTTTCTCTCCAACTCTACCAGGCAAACTCTGGCCTCAACTTATCTTCTTCCTTCCTTATTTATATGGAGCCCCTCTCCAACTCAACCTGTCCTCCTCTATCACCTCTAAACTAGAAAACTACTACAACAAAATCTCTAAATTTGCCTGTAAATCTAAAAATACCACCCATCACTGCCTAACCTTACAATCCCTGAATTGGCTTGAACTCCCAAACTACCTAGACTATTTCCAACTCACTACTGCACATAGACTCATATTTCACCCCAAAAAATGTCCCACTCTAACTAACATCCTTCCCCTTTATACACCCAACAGAGCTCTCAGATCTGAAAATCAAAACGTAATTACTAACAATAAACCTAAATGCTCTGCTGGCCAACTTCTCCTATCTGTCTCATGAGGCAAAAAATGAAATTCCCTTCCCTCCACGCTAAGAACCATACCAAACTCAGAAAACTTCAAAACCCAACTATTCAAACACCTGTCCACTAAATGGAAATGTACCTGCCTTCACCCAACCTAATCCAAGGGGGTTCTCGCTCTGGTTCCCAAGCTCTACAACTCTCATAGTATCTTCCTATGAGCCTATCTAAGCTCTCAACGATTTCTATAGCTTCGCTCTAAGCTCTCAACAACTCCTACAGCTACCCTCACACAGCCCAACCTTGTAAATATTGTAAATAGCATTCTACTGTTGATGAGTGTATGTAAAGTGTATTTACATTTTCTTAAGAGGTTTGTATGTAAACTGTTTCCACACCTAACACATATCTGTTTTCCTCAAATGAAACTGTATGATCCCTACCTTCAAGCTTAATGAATTTGCTAACTATGTATGATATTGAATGCGTTTATGTGTAACTATTCGACATAATGCTATCTTTAATATTAACTGTCAGTTGTATCTAAATTGTATAAAGCATCTTGGAGCTTTTCTCCCTGGGCCTCCACTGAAAATGGGTCAATTCGGCCCAGCGGACTTCCCCGGTAATCAAACTGCAAATAAATAAATGAAATTAATCAACACAAAAAGGCAGCCCCATACATATTTATTTATGTATTTATTTATTTATTTATTATTTAACATTTGTTTGTCAGGATAGTCCAACTGGACAACAAGTGTCCATTTTCAGTAGACTCCTGAGGAGAAAAACTCCATAAGTTTACAGAGAGAAGAAAAATTTACAAAAGAGATATTACAAAGTAGTAGCATACAGATTGTAGACTTTACAGCCGTTAGTATGCAATAAGAGGATTATTCCCCCTTTTGGTTGAAAATACAAGCGTACAAAATATACAATGAGAGTAGATAAGAACCTGGTAGAGCATTACAAGATGTTTCATAACTGAATGAGTATATAAATGTTTAATAAGAGTATATAAATGTTTAAGTTTCCATATATACATTCAAGCAAATATACATGTAATAGCATATACACATATATAGATATACACACACACACACACACACACACACACACACACACACACACACGCACACACACACGCACACACACACGCACACACACGCACACACACACACACACACACACACACACACACACACACACACACACACACACACACACACACACACACACACACACACACACGTAAATACACTCATATACAGGTTATTGTTCACACATAGATAGGTATAGTTAGATGTTGTTTGTGTTGTCCAGGACAGATGGGGTGTATAAATAATGAGTGGATGAGGCTTCAAGGGGTCAATTACAGTTGCATAGTTGGTTGGTAAAGAGGTATGTTTTAAATAGGCTTTTGAAGGAGGTTGTGGAGTTTTGTAGTCTGAGGTCAGGAGGAAGGTTGTTCCATATTTTTGCTATTTTATGGGCAAACAGTGATTCCCCAGAGTTGTTTTTGCATGTGATAGCTTCAATTAAGGCTTTGTTGGAAGACCAAAGTTGTCTATTTGAATTGTAGAAGTTCAGCATGCCAGTCAGGTTGGGGTTTTTCTCAGGATAGTACAGAATTAGGGGAGCTAGGCTGAGTCAATGGTACCTTAATAGGTTTGAAAATTCAAGCCAGTGCAAGGGTACCTAGGTATGGAAAATTTTGCAATAAAAATAAGATTACAAAAAGGGAAGGTAGAATGATAAGATGAGTAAAGTAGAAGTTAAAAAAATAGAAGTCGAAGTTACAGAATACCTGCAAAGTAATGGATTTAGTGTAGAAAGTCTAACACAGGTAATATTACAGCATGATGGAGCAATGAGTCCCCAAAGTAAGGTGAAACAGGAGGAGCAGGAGACGCCTGAAGGAAAATATAGACATGGGAAAGAAAAAGAGATTTAATATGCTGCAATATTTATGCAATGAGAAAGCAAAACTAATCAATACAAAAAGAGCATCAACAAAGATATTTGAAGAGAAATGTAGGCAAAAGCATTCAGACATGGAAAACTCTACAATACAAAATGTAAGAAACCAAACAGGAAAAGTAGAAAAGAAGATCAGTAATGGAGAAGTTAAAGAAATTGATTCTGAGGTTATGGATTACCTGCAAAGTGAAGGATTTAGTGTAGAAAATCTATCTCTGATAACATCACAGCAGGATAGAACAATGGATCCCCAAAGTAAGGGGAAACCAGTGGAGCAGGAAACATCTGATGAGTTGCCACATGAAGATACTTTGTAGCCTTCTATATGAAACCAGTTCAAACATTCAGTTTGAGTTGCACAGTAAGGGAAGAAACAGGAAACTTTGGCAACACTGATTCAGTCAGTGTTGTGAAATGATAGGCCAGTGAGTTCCCATATGAAAGCACAATGGATGACGCAGGATGAAACTGAAGAGAATGTGGCACAGGAAGATGCTATGGAACTTTCTATAGAATGCCTGCAGGTAATAATGGAGATCGAATGCCATCATGGAAGTATTGAATAGAGAAAACTATAAAGCAATTGAGACAAGAAGTGTCACTGTTAAAAGAGTATAGAAGAGGGAACAGAAAAAACTACAAACAAAATACTTAGAAAAATAGACATGATAAAAGCAATATGCAGTATCAAAACAGGTCAGGATCGATCATGCAATGTCATAAATAATAAACTAAAAAGCTCAGAACAGGCAGAAAACCTTAGAAGATATGCAAATAAATTTAAAGGAAAAGTACAAAATAAGCAATTTATTGGTGACCCAAGAAAGTTTTTTTAGGGGAATTAGAAAACAAGGGAAAAGGGATTGAAACACCACCAAAAAAAGAAGAAAGTGACCCATTTTGGAGCAATATCTATGAAGATCCTGTGAAACATAACAAAGATGCTAAATGGATAGAAGAGGTAAAAGAATGAATAAGAAATTCAACTGTACAGGATATGTAATGGGATGAGATAATGGCCAGAGAGATTGAAACAATGTTAATAAAAGCTCCTAATTGGAAAACCCCAGGCCGAGGTGCTGTACCTAACTTCTGGCCGAATGTATTAACATCTTTACATGAAGATTTAGCCATGAGTAAGAACTATTAATATGCACACCCTGAACAGACACCAGCCTGGTTAACAACAGGAAAAACAATGCTCCTACTTAAGAGTGTACCTGCAGGCTGTCCTAAACATTATATACTAATAACTTGCCTTCCGATGGCATATAAACTATACATTGGAATTGATGCTGACAGAGTTTATAGTCATTTTGAAGAAAACTCAATCATGGCAATAGAAGAAAAGGGTAATAAAAAAAGTCATATGGAACAAATGATATTTTATTGTTAAATAAAGTCATAATGTAGAACTTAAAAAGGGGAAGAATCTAAGCATGGCATGGATAGATTGCAAAAAATAATTTTGACATATATAAAAGACTGCTTAAAAATGTATAAGATGCACTGTACACTATCAATTATATTACAGTGACCATGAAAAAGTGACAAACCACTTTGCAGTTTAGCTATGATAAAGGATAAATTATTATTTCAGGGATAAAAATTCATAGGGGGATATTCCAGGGTGACACTCTGTCACCATTGCTCTTTTGTCTTGTCATTAACCCATTAAGCTGTCTACTTAACAGATTAAGTCTTGGCTACAGTTTGGCTCCCAGAAAACAAAAAAGTGTAAAGAATTGTGATATTCTTGTTGTAGTCGACTTAAAACTGGATAGTTCATCAGAAGAGGAACTGAAAGCACAACTGCAAGTGGACAATTTTTTTTCAGATGATATAAGAATGCCATTTGGTCTTAAATATACAAAAGCAACATTTAAAGCAGGAAAGCTGCAACACCAAAAAAACATCATTTTGGGGCAGGAATATGATACAAATAACTTGAGTAAGAGGGAGTGCATAAATATTTGAAAACTGTTGAAGGATCAAGAATAAAAAAATAAATAAATGCAAATAAAACTTAGGAACATTGTAGAAGACTTAAATTAATACTGAAAACAGTATTGACATTTAAGAGAATAGTCCAAGCTATAAACCAATTTGCTCTTCCTGTCCTAACTTACAGTTTTGGAATGATTGAGTGGCCCCAAAATAAGTCATATAGGTTGGAAAGGAAACTAGAATGATGCTTCATGCTCATCAAATGATTTATAAAATCCATTGCATACCACCACTATATATTCACATTCTGAAGGAGGTATGGGGCTCCTTAAAATTGATTACATGTACAAATCTCATAATCTTGGGACTGCATACATATCTGCCGACCTTACAAAATCCAAACATTGTGAAGGTTTTGAAGCATGAGGAGAATAAGTCTAAAATGACTTACCTGCTTAGTTTAGCAGAAGCATATCAGTGTCAAGCTGTAACAGAAATCATACCAGACGTTGATAAACATCTGGTAGCAAATGAATGTGCCAAAAAACAAAAGAAAGAATACAAGGTGAAAGATCAGATGAGAAGGCAAGAAATGTGGAAAATCCATAAATATAGTGTGAAGTACAGAAAACTCTTGGAACAACCTCATGTTTATCAGGATTGAATCCAGGAATAGTTAAAGAGAGGTGAATTTAAATTAAAAAAATGAAAGGTTAATATTAGCGGCCCAAGACAGTGGACTGTGTACAGCTCGGTTTACAATGTCCACTGAACATGTTGGAGAAGCAGATAAATGTAGGTTTTGTAAAAAAGAATTGGAAATAGTCATACATCTTGTTGTTGGTTGTGATATACTATTGCAGAAGGACTGCATACTGAAAGGCATAATAATGTGGCAAGACTGTTGTACTGGGGATTGTGCAAACATTATAATATTGAAGAACTGAAAGGTATTAGAAGCTTGAGCCAGACAGCATTATAGAAAATGATGACCCCCACATTCAGCAAACAGCTATGCAGGAATAAGTTATTCCTGCATGACAGGGACTGTTCCTGTTCAGCACTGCAGTGCGCCATGCATATGTATGAAGGTGCACTGCCATGCTCTAAAACAGACATGGTTCTGTGTATGAGCGCAGGGTGTGTCTCTGAGAGCAGAGCTTTCACAATACACATGCCCCCTGTACTACAGAATTGACTTTCAGAAATTTAAAATGAGTGAGAATGCTTGTAACACCCCCAAACCATTAGGATAAGAAATCTGGTCAAAGCCATATGGGTCAGTCATCCATACCAAGGCAAAAGTTGATAGAATAACACACTTAGCATAAGCATATAGCACACACCTCCTAACCCATCAGAGTAAGGAATGTGGACAAAGCCAAAAGGGACAATCATCCTACAAAGCAGAAAGTTGATAGAATAACAGGTTCAGCATTAGCAGGGATATTCTGAAGGGTACAAATAAAAAAAACACAACAAATACTTTTTTTTTAAACATGCAATAAAGTTTAAGCATAGCTGCATGGGTGTGCCCATTGCTTAACTATGCTTAGTCCAGCTTAAACAGCACAAGAAGTTAAATAGCAAGAGACATTCAAAATAAGAAGTATTGCAATAGTGTAGTGGTTAGAGTGTGTGCTTTATAAACAGCCATTCCCAGTTTGATTCCCCCTATTATTAATTTGCTTTTTACATGTGAAAGCAGTACATAAACATTTTTTATAGTTAGCTACTAAATAATATATATTTGTTAATCGGAGTACTGTAGTAAGTCCAGATGGGAGGTGTCAGTTTAATACAGTTGTGAAATCCCCATATAAACACAAGTGTCCCATACAGTATAGTCACACATGAATAAATGTAATGAAAGCACATTGGGGGATGTCAGGGACAGTAAACACATTTATAATATGTAATGAATGATGAAACAATCTCATACAACAGACTATAAAATAAAAAATAAGTAATGCTAAGCATTGCACAGCTCTGCTTACCAGGTGTAAGCATTGTGTAGATATGACGGCTAAGTAATGAGTTGCCCAGCTAAGTGGATTTGCCCTTTGGTAGGCAGTGCTGAACCTGTCCATTTAAGCACTGCCAACATTAGCTAAGCACGTTTGCCCATAGCTTAGCTTAGCTCAGCATACTCAAAACTGTCCAATCATGGCAAAGGGCGGGAAATCAACAGTATTAAAAACCCACAGGTGGGAATACAGCTCATAACTGGTTGCAGCTTCCCACTGTAGGCAGTATGGCTGGTGTTGGCAAGGGCATGCACTTTCGGGTGCAGTGCTGGGGCATACAGGAGTCCAAGGTCATGGTAGGACTCCTGGTAAATAACCATGATGAGAGACTGCTGCAAGGTCAGTACCAAGGCTCCCAATATAAAATGTAAGCCTTGGACGGTTTCGTCTGTGATCTTACCAGTGCCACTAGTATCCTTCTGACTGGTGAGCAGGTCCAGCACTACTATGCCAACTTGATGCAGAGGAAGAGGGAGCTCTTGGACGAGTGGGTCCAAGAATCAAGGCAGAGGGGTGATGTCCCAGCAGTGTGTAAGTATTCATATCGATAACTGTTTACCAATGTCCAGCTTGTGTATGTGATGGATAGGTATGGCTAAATATTCCTCTATTCCCTTTATAGCTGCAGCTGAGTGGGCTGTGAATAAGGAAGCCCATGCCAATAGGCTGCAAAGGCTGCGTTGCTAGGTGGGTGAGTAGCAATCCTGCTTGCAGTAGTCATACCAAATAAATATAAAGTAGTAGAAAGTCACCTAGCAGTATAAAAACTGTGTATAGGTTGTACTGAATAAACCAGACAATATGACAGTAATAGTCCCATATAGGTGATATTTCAATAAAATCGTAGCTGCCTGGCAATAAAGGTCTAAATCCTGGACTGGTTGTGTTTACTCTGGTATTGTATGGCATTTAGTCTTGCAATCTTTGAATAGTAATGTTGTGTTAACCACTGTTACTCACACTGTGCTATATAAAAAATATGTCTAGGAATGTCTGTATAAGACTATTGTAAGTACAAGTCTGATTGTACAACCAAGGGAGACTTAGACAGAAAACACTGAAAAAATAAACAGCAGTTTCTAAATAGCTCACTCTGATGAAACTCAAATTGTTATATTTTTAGCACACACAGCAATGGTTCAAATCCTGCGGGTAGTAATAAGCTGTATGCATAATCATGCCTCTCAACTGTACAGAATTTCGCAGAATATCCAGATAATTGGCTCATATTTTTAGCTTGTTCCTCTGTCTCCCTGGCAAATCACTGGGATGATCTCAGAATTGTAGTCACTAAATAATAACATACATTTGATTTTCAGACCTCAAATCCTTACGAAAATGTATATTAAAACAAATCATGTTACTCTAGCAACTCTCCAAGTTTATAAGAGCAATATTCAAAATATGTCCCTATTTGTACCCCCATGTTGTCAAGCTTTGTCCAGAGTGTGTGCATTAAGAGATTGAGAGGTATGTGCATAATATTAACTAGGAATATGTGTAAAAACAGTCAGGTAGTGTTAACAAACATTCCCCCCACAGGTCTTTCAGATAAGAAAACGGTAACTGCCTGGCAATAAAGTTTTAAATCCTGGACTGGTAGTGTTTACTCTGGTGTTGTATGGCCTCACACGTAGCATTCATCAACACCTGATATCAGAATAGTACTGTTGTGTCAACCACTGTTTCTCACACTGTGCTACATAAAAATATGTCTAGGAATGTCTGTATAAGACTGTTGTAATTACAAGGTCAGATTGTACAACCAAAAGAGAGACTTAAATAGAAAACATGGAAGGAACAGACACTGCTGTCTAAATAGCTCACTCTGATGAGATAGAAATTGTTGCATTTTTAGCATACACAGCCATGGTTCGAATCCTGGGAGTGGTAGCAAGCTGTATGCATAATCATACCTCTCAACTGTACAGATTATCCCAGAATGCCCAGATATTTGGCTCATATTTTTGGTCTGTTCCTCTTTTTTCCTGGAAAATCAGTGGAAGGATGTCAGGATTATAGTCACCCAATAATGACATACATTTGAGTGTCAGTCTTCAAATCCTTCAGAAAATGTATATTAAAACAAATCCTGTTACTCTAGCAACTGTCTAAAGGTTTATAAGAGCAATCATTAAAATATGTCCCTATTTGTACCCCCATGTTTTCAAGCTTTGCCCAGATGTTGCACATTAAGAGATTGAGAGGTATGTGCATAATTACAACTAGGAATCTGGGAATATGTGCAGAAACAGTCAGGTAGTGTTAACAAACATTCCCTCCACAAGTCTACCAGGTAAGAGAAGTAGAATTTAGCTATAAGACAGTTGAAGTATACACTGTGTACAAACATAAAACCGTCTAAACCAAGGCCATAGGGTATTGTAATAATACCTGTAGAGTAATGATTAGATCAATGATCATTAAAGTTGTAAGTACTGCAAGGATATATAAGTTGTTAATTGACATTTCTCTCTCACCCTCATCATATCTGCAACAATAATCTAAACACACAAATCAATGGGTTTGTTTACACCAAGCCTATTGTTGGGACATATGTCCTATTGTTCAACAAATACTGAAATGTGTTTCTATTAATGTTCCATTTTGAAATACTATCATTGGTGGCCTGTTGCTATCAATCTAACCTGCATGCTGTTGCAATGGTCACTGTGGTTCCATATATGCATGTGTTCTGATTGCTATGCAACTGTTTCATATCTGTTGTTTTGGTTAATGAGATTATCTATGCATGCTGTTATAACTAATCCTGGATTGTGTTGGCTATTACTAACTCACATATGTTCTAAAACTGCAACACCATAGGACATTTGGGAAGGCCAGTCCCAGTGGACCCACCTCTCCCACCTCATTTGGTCATGGCACAGGGCCACAGCACATCTGAGACCCACCCCAGGACCTCCTTATCTGCTGTTCCTGTACCACCTTCAGATGGAACAGCCTCTGGGGATGGAGCTTGTCCCCCCCCCCAGGAGCAGGCACTGACAGGATCCTGTCACCTGAAGTCAGGTCCGTGGATTGGTGCATACCAAGCTCCAAAGGGAGTTTGGAGATCTGCTACATCAGCTTGAGGACTACATAGCACAATTAAAGGGTCAGCCTTCCCCTCCTACTCAGCCCCCAGCATAGCCACCTTCGGGGACATGAAGGTGGTGTGGTGACTGCCCATGGGTAGGGACCTCAGTCCCACTGTTTCCATTTGGGGGCTCATGGGCTTACAATTTCCAAACCCCCCCTCCCTATCCAAGGTGTTTACCTCACACATGTGTCATATACCACCCCTGTATGCTGTCTTGTCTGTCTTCCTACCCAACCCACCTCCCCAAATATACCTATTATCCTTCCCCAATATCCCACTCTCACCTTACAAAAAAGGGCAATCTGTTCCCCCCAAAAAATTTGCCCCATAACAACTATCCATTTCACACATGTGTCCACTGGACACATGTTATCTGGTCTAATTAGCTTCACAACACAGTATTGTTGTCCTTAGCCCTCTCTCAGGGGTTTGAGTGAACAAATATACCTCCAAATTCAGTATATATGCACAGCTGTTCCTGTAGAAGAATTGGACAGCCATTGACCTTCCCTACACCCGTCCTGCACATCCCTAGCTACTTTCCCTACTGTTTTTCCCTCTGTGTGCCCCCTTTTACAACACTTTCCTATCACCCCTTTTTTCTTTTTTTTCTTTTAAAGAAATTAGTGCAGGTGTAAGCAGGAGTAAGCACTTTTAAGCAGTAGTAAGCGAGATTAAACCTGTTTGCATGGCACTAAGCAATGCCTAGAGAGATTAATCCCTTTTCAGGCTAACTGTAAGCATATCTAACCAGATGTTAGCATTGCTTACTGCCGCACAAACCCATATATATATATATATATATATATATATATATATATATATATATATATATATATATATAGATGTATATATATATATATATATATATATATATATATATATATATATATATATATATATAGTGCATTTGGACATTGAATCCACACTCTGAACCTCTCACTGCAAAACATCTGACCAAAGGCACTGTAAATGGAGGTGAAGGGGCCCAAAATAGGGATCTCTGATAATTATTGCCATTATCCTGTCTTCCACAGCTGAACTGCTCTGTCTTGCAACAAACTAACCACCACTTGCAAGTCTTAAACCCAGGACCCTGCACAACATAGCCACAACATGTTACCAGTAAGCCATCTCAGCTGGAAGATGTTGGGATGATTTCTGTAACATATCATGCAGAGCAGTTAGTCTACCATATGGAATGTACAATGTGGAAGCACTAAACATTCTAATAAAACATACACACACACACACACACACACACACACACACACACACACACACGCATATATATATATATATATATATATATATATATATATATATATATATATATATTGATCTACTACTATACACCGAAAGGACTTTTCACCAAAACACATTTGACCGTGCACTGTTCACCGAAAGCACATTTCACCGAAAACACAATTCACTGAAACACATTTCACCGAAAGTTGTAGATGGCCTTTTCCCCACTGTAGTGCGACCCTGGAGTTAGTATATATAATAAGGGGGGTGTGAAGGGCACCGCCACCCACATGGGGGGTGTGGGGGGCTAAAATATTTTGAATTATATACATGGATACATGTAATTGCAATATATTACTGTTCTCTGACAATAATATATACATAAAATATGTGGGGGCTATGCCCCCCACAACCCCCATGTGGGGGTGGTGCCCCTCACACCCCCCCTTACTATATATACTAACTCCAGGATCGCACTACAGTGGGATAAAGGCCATCTACAACTATCGGTGAAATGTGTTTCTGTGAATTGTGCTTTCGGTGAAATGAGCTTTCTGTGAAAATTGCACTCTAATTTGATTTGATGTGAAAAGTGCTTTCGGTGGATAGTAGTAGATCCATATATATATATATATATATATATATATATATATATATATATACATATATAAATACTTATAGACATATCTAAAGAGAATATATATATATATATATATATATATAGAGGGTGCATAGCATATCAAACAGCCATTATTCCTACAGTTGTCACCTTTTCAAATGGCCAGTGTCTGATTCTTTCCTACAAATGAGAATTATTGCATGAAACATATACCCACATGCAGTGCAAAGGACATGACACCGCACACAGTCTTCGTATATATAAATGTTTAATTGTGTACTATTGCAATGGTTTATGTCATTTCTTATAGCATTTAGGTGTTTGAAATACATAATAACTGATTAATGCAACTGTCAAAGAAAACATATGATACAGTAATCTGCAAAACATAACATACTTCGCTGTCTAGGTTAAAGCTTTCAAGTAGCACAACAGTAAAAAACACACTTGCCTTGAAGATAAGAATCAATTAGCACTTAATTACAGATATAGTTCATTAGCCTGCCATTACACTCTGTACTCAACCCTGTAGGGGGAAAAGTATCAGTTGTCACAATATAAATGTATCCGTTACATAACAATGCTTAACTTTAAACATCACTATCACACTGACAAACAGAACTGTGTGCAACACAGTAAGGTCTAGCCCACCACTGTTCCCATGGTGAAACATATGAAAATGTACAGCCATATACTTTAATGTTCCCTATTACTGATATCCCTAACATGTTGTAGCAGCCTAGGTCCAAAACATTTAATACCCCCCCATAAAACGTCTTACAAGAGCATATAACAGTGTTCTCCATAAACATAACTCCAGACTGTATAGGGTCACACACGTTTTGTCCAGCTGTAGCCCTCATATATATGGACCCTACCCCACAAGTTGTGTGGGATTCCACAACATCACTGGAAAGATAGCAGGAAAGTCAGCACTAAATAATGATACACCATTACCTAAAAGCCTCAGACCGCATGATATCTGGATAAAGCCTGGTATATAGGTGGAGGACAGAGGCTGAAACACAGGGCCATATTTGAAATATTGCTGTTATACACTGTGAAAGTTGCTGGTGTTACAGGATTGGTTGCAACATGCCCTTATTCAGGAATGTGAAGTTAGAAACACAAATGGATGTTGCCATGTACTGATAGCAGTCAACGGAGAAAATGCCATTGATATGTCAGGGACAAGACCTGTCTGGAAAACAGACAAAACATAACAACCAATCCTCTGGCCATCATGTGGATAGGTCCACAGTTCAAAGTTATGCAGACAGACTGCATTCCAAGCAAAACTAGCATGTACACACAATCCTTGTAAAACTAGCAGTATTCAATGCATATAACAGCAATACTCACACACTGTCCCTTTGTCTGGAACCTTATACAAACATGTAGTTTCCCTGTCTCCACAAGTCATGCTGTAAGAGGTATAACTACCTGCTGCCTGTAAAACCGCTGCCTACACACAGGAAGGATGTCTTCCATGCAGGAAAGGTAAAGAGACAATGCCCACATGATGTAGTTATTTATAGTAGTGGGTTGTTATGCCATTGGCTATTGGAAGACCTGCACAGCTGACTGCGTGCAATTAGCAACTGGGGAACAGCAATTGGAGCAGAGGCCATCACCTGAACATGAGCAGATCCTACAAAAGCCATGCTTCAACCTACCCAAGCAACAAGCTCAATCCTAGTAGTTGAGGGAAAGATATAGATAGATAGATATATAGATAGATAGATAGATAGATAGATAGAGACAGAGACAGAGGGAGAGAGAGACACACACACACACACACACACACACACACACACACACACACACACACACACACACACACACACACACACACACACACCAAAAAATAAATAAATAAATAAATAAATAAATAAATAAATAAACTTTGAATTATGGAACAGGAAGACATCCTGTACACAGAAGGAACCTGAAGATAAACCAAGTATGTGCAACATGTAAGCATGTAAGTGAATGTAGTAATTGGTCTGTAAAAATGGGATAGATGATTATGAAAGGTGTATATGTGCAATCAATACTTGCTGTAATGATGTCCTGCTGAACAAATGCTATGGATATAGCATCTAGCTCTGTCTGCAGTGGGCCATACCTGTCAACTGTGCAGATCTTCACAGAGTGTCAGGATTTAGCCATCATAGTGTTTGTTCTGTTCCTCCAAACATCTATATTGCTCTGGCAAATTGCTGAAGATGGAAGTAATGAAGTCATGACAGACACGTGAGTTTCAGACCTCACCACCTTCAGAACAGTCATGGTAATGTGAAATATATCATGCACAACCTTCATAGGTTTGTAATAGGCATATATATGATCTGTCCCTATATATCCCCCCTAATGTTAGGCTTTATCCACATGTGATTCTCTAAGAGGTGGATAGGTTGGGTTACAGTTGAGGAGCCTGACACACCCTGGGAAAGGACAGCTCACATATGGCAACCACTAGAGTGTCTGTCAAACAGTCATGTCTATGCCTCTGCTAGGCCAGTTAATGGGATGTTGCCCATATTCATATGTTACCTGTGAATATGAGTATTCTACATGTTTGTATTGTAAATCTAGGATTCCAACATAGGGCATGAGCATAGTAAAGCACTGTTGCAGCTGTATTAAACTGCATTTGATATACTGAATTAATAACATTCAACTGTACAGTGTTCTTCTGGACAAAGTTCACATGTGTCACAGATATCTGTAGTCACTTACATATATACTTGTGTTATGGCAGCTATATTGATACGTTATCAAAAGTGACTTCCCTGTGTTGTCACTCAGTGAGGTGGACCAATGACCAGAAGTCCTGATATAACAGGTTGAGACATATGATTGAGCTGCAAGACTGTAAATACAGTATGCCCTAATGACATAGAACACAAATGTGTACCAGGTATCCCCTGAGTGTATATATATATATATATATATATATATATATATATATATATATATATGCGTATGTTCAGCTGAAAGGCACAAAAGTAATAACATGGGTCACAAGCAGTGTGGAAAATAGGATGTGCATGTTGCAAGTGTGTAATATCACTGTCACTGCATACAACAAAATAAAATGTGTACTGCTACTGATTGTTGCATTGCCATGACACTGATATGGGTACTATAGTAGGCATGCTTATCACGTAATCAGAGAAGTGTACATCTGTGTTATGACCCACCATCCATGCCTACCACTAAGGTAGCTATATCAACACCTATATACACTGGATATCAAAGTGTACACACCCCTGTTGGAATGCCAGGCCTGTGTGCTGTATGCCAGTGAGACCACAGGAAGTAATTTTAAAATGTTTCTCACCTCAAATTTGACACATAACATATAAAAATCCATTTAAAAAGAAACAAAGCTGTGTTATAGAACGTGAGCAACCTCTGTCAAGTGAAGATGTGATATGACGTTAGAGTACAAACCAAGACAAATGGATGTTATCATCTCAACAGGTATTTTCACAACATACCAGTGTAAGGGTGTGCACAAATATTCAACTGGATTACTGTACTGAGTATTAATTCCCATTGCTGGAGGGACAGGTTCATAACCCAGAGACTGCCCATGCTATGGAATAGACTTCCCATACATGTCAAGCAGAGCACCTCACTGGCCCTCTTCAAGAGAAATCTTGATGAGTGGATGGGAAATAGAAAATTCCCTGCAGGGATCACTCCAGTGGCTTTACTCAACAGAGGCACTGGGAACTAAGGTTGGTTGGTATGATGACAGGGTAATTCCATGGACTAGGCTTGTAAAGGCTCTAGGGCCATTAGCCTAGTACACACCTATGAACCTATGAACCTATATGTTTCCACATGACAGGTTGTTATGTTCCATATTGAACTGAGCAGGCTATAGGACACATCACAGGAGGGGATTATGTTGACATGTGCTTTTGTGGGGTCATGTTCCAATTGCACAAGTACCATGCATTGTAACAGCAGGGTGTACACTTCATATTCACTGTAGCTATATGGAATCAGCAGTACCTTGCCTGTACAACCATCCTCCACCAACGATAGAGTAATCTCCCTTGGTGGACACCACCAAGACACAAAGCATATAATAAGTTGCTATAGTGGCTGTACAGGGGCACATAGGTGCAGACCACAACCTGGAAGCAAGTGCACTTCTATCTGAGCAAGCATGTAGGTTCACAGGTTACTTCCTGTAAGGCTGACTATGACTAGAAATCAGACATATGAAAACCACCAAGGCCAATTGCAACCATGTCTACACATATGTACACAGTCTCAGAGTAACACAAGTCAATCTGTAGTAGGGGTAAAGCACACCTCGTACACACATGGCATGGATACAGACAACCTGCATCAGACAGGATAGGCGGGAACAGTGGCACCCTGTCCACGACAGTAGCACAGGGGGATATGCACATCACCAAACTTCTGCCCACATCAATGGTGAGCATGTACATAATGCTGAGTGATGGCAACAACAGCAAGTTTCCATGGGGAATGAGAACATCACAGTTTGCCTCCTACTTGAACACAGGCATGTGCTCACAGTCCCATCACACACTACAGTCAAACACACTCATGCCACCATCCACACACCATCCACATGGAAGATGGCCACTGTCATCCCTCTACACAGAAATTAATGATGTGTAGTGGATTATGCCATTAAGTGTCCAATACTGGGGGAACTGGACAGGTCAG
Organism: Protopterus annectens; assembly: GCF_019279795.1. Taxonomy (NCBI): domain Eukaryota; kingdom Metazoa; phylum Chordata; order Ceratodontiformes; family Protopteridae; genus Protopterus; species Protopterus annectens. The sequence goes on from NC_056725.1 coordinate 887,076,355, forward strand.
GGACAGGAGTGTAATGCAAGATGTGCAAGCCATGATAGCTTACAATGTTATGGTATAGTCTGGATTATTTGCTAGTAATATTTACTGTTAATGTGCATGTGGACAACTGTATGAGGCCCTCTGACCTTTTTTCCTATTTATGTCTTCCAGGTACAATGTCCCAAGAATGCCTGCCTGCATACACACCCCTGGAAAATGATGCTATAATCCAGTTCCTCATAGTCCATCATGCCATCTTCTTCAGGCACTGGGCCAAGGATCTGCAGGAGAGGACCACCCTGTGGAACAAGCTCATCCACAGGGTAAATGATGTTGGCCTGCACAACAGCAATTATAAGCAGGTGTGGCATCGCTGCATGGATCTGATCCACCATGTCCGTCAGCGTGCCGCTGCAGTTAGGATGGACCAGATAGCCACAGGTGGGAGTCATGCCATCCAGCCCCCACTGACACATGCTGAGAAGCTGCTTACTAGCCTTGGGGCACCCGCCCACGAGCCAAGCCAGCAAGCTGAAGACAGCATTGTGGAGGTGGCTGCCACCCACATAATGGATGAAGAGCATGCAGTTAAGGCCCTAGGGCACATTCATAGACCACTGTTGCTTATCCATTTTCATCTGTAACATTATCTACATGCATATGTCAGATAAGATAGTCTGTTTTTGCAGTGTAGTAATGAACAGATGTGCATAATTTCTAGTAATGTGGGTTTGTACTGTTGATCTGCTGAAATGCTGCTCCCACCCTGTACCAATGTTACAGGTGTGGCTACTGATGTTACATCTCTCACACAACTATTTAGGTCCCTCTGGGTATACAACTGGGGCACAACCTGTAGCTGGTGAGTATGGAGTTTTTTGTTTATGTTTGCCAATACACCAGCCATGTTATGGCCATGTTATTTGCCATGCACACATTTAACACACCTACCCATAATGCATGCTGTACATGTTTACTTATTGTTGCTGTTAACTGCACTGCATCACAGTGGTCACCATGGTGGCATATCTGAAGGGTATGTAAGAGTCCTGCAGTATACCTAACAATCTGTCAGTGCAAGATGTATGGACAGAGATGAACATAATGGTGGGACAAATGGCCTACAGTAGGGACATATCTGAAACATTACCCTTATACAGTGGCTAGAACAGTGTATGCACCACTATTACAATGGCAACTGTTCCTGATCTAAACAACGGCAAATCACAATATCACATTCCACACCTTTTACAACTTGTAATGTGATCCTAACATGAACAATTAATGTGTAATATGGAATCCTATGTTAGGACAACAAATATGGGGAATAAATACTTTAACAAACACTGGAAGCATATGTGTGCACACACACCAAATAACATATTGTGGAAGCAGCTTGTGAGGTACTGACATCATTCACTCTTCTTGAACACAAACCTTCTATCATGTATAGGGCCTCAATGTCACACCAAGTAATGGTCTGCTGTCCAAGAAGTATGTCCATGACATTTGCCCACTCACCTGCAACAGAGGCAGCCGTGGCTTGCACACATCTTACAAACCATGAAATTGATCCCATATCCTTAAGGTAGCACTCAGGAGTGGGAAAAGTAGCCTTACCTCACCATTGCATATACCATGGCAAACAGTGCAGACAGTCATGTATGTGTGTATGAAGTATGGGACAACATTAATGCAGAAAATAAACAGATGCCCATCCAAAACAGATGACAACACATGTTGCAAACTGGTCATGGAGGCTGCCCAGAAAAATGCAGCAAAACTGAGGGACTTGCAGGAATGTCTAGCAAGTACTGACTGTGCAAGACCTGTGTTGACAATTGCTTGGAATCTGCATAAGTGTGGCCTATGGGTTAGGGTAATCAGATGGAAGAGTTGGTCCACAGGAAATATCATCCAGGTCTCTCTGTAGGTAGCATATACATAACATCATGTCTCCCAAAGGAATGTGTTGCAATGCACAATGGTGTCATGAGACCAAGGCTGAAACCTATAGACAGTATTCATAAAGGTACATGTGGTGCACAAGCAACACCTCACTCCACCTCAGGGCCACCATTCTCATTTTTACCTTGCTGGGGCCAGTGTACACCTTTAGGTTTGCTGTTCATTAGCAGAAACTAGGCTGGTAGACATGGCATTCAGAATTTGGAACACTGCAAAATAACACTCATGTGTGGCCCATAGTTGTCAAACATCTGCAATAAGGCTGTGGATGGAGAGGGGTGTCATCCTGAAACACAACAATGAACTGAAACATACATCCAAAGCTTACTAAGAATGGCTGTATCTGAACACATTCTCGGTCATGAATCGTGCCAGACTTAATCCTGACTCCACAGCAATAGTGAAGGCACTGTGTGACCTCCAAGGGCTGTGCACATGAGCTGACCTTGCAATCCAGCAGAGTTGGGGGACATTTGTAGGGCAGAGTGACCAAATAATGGCAAGTGAAGATGGGCCATGCTAGTATACCCCTTTCAGGAATAATGACTGCAGTAGTTCACTTAACAGGTGCTGCAACAATCCATTGTGTTAAGGGTGTGCACACTTATGCAACCCACATATTGTATGCATTTCATTCAGCATCTGCACAACTAACACATTTGTTTGATAGTGCATTGGATTGCACAAGTCATATGTCACATATCAGATGTGTGTAATATTAACATATGCAGTATTGTGGCCCTATTGCATATCATGGAAGAGACTGGCATTTCAACAAGGGTGTGTACACTCCTCATGTTCACATGAAGCTTTGAAGGTTGTCAGTGTAATCGGATTTTATTGCTTATACATGCACTGATGATGATGAGATCTGCAAATCAGAGGTCAGGTATTAACTACTGACATCAGTCCTCATATCATCCCAAGTATGTGTTAGACAAACACATAGGGGCTGTGAGCAACAGAGAAAACATAACTGCCACATATATACACATTCAACAGTGGTGTGTACACTTGTGAGGTATGGTGCACAGTACATGCCAGTATGCTGTACAGGTGCACAGCAATACTGTGTAAATTCCAGGGGAAGGGACATAACATCACCTACTAACACAACTCATGCATCACAGAGATGTATAATGTTGGTAACAAGGATTGAGTATGGCTGCAATGCATGCTGCTAAGTGCTATATGCCATTCATCTTGACTGCTGGGTAATGAGAGGTCTGTGTAATATCTTTGTACCTCCTCACCTGTAAGAGTGCGTGTGTGTGTGTGTGTGTGTGTGTGTGTGTGTGTGTGTGTGTGTGTGTGTGTGTGTGTAGAGGTAAACCATAATGTACAGGTCTTAAATTACATTTTTTGTTTGCCCCTCACAGGTGGCAAGGTGGGTTAGGGTCCATCCTGCAGGCAAACTGATGTTAGTGTCCATACAGACTCTGACAATGATGATAGGCATGGTGAGGCACAGGCAGGGTTGTCAGGGGCTGAAGCTGTGCCATCGATTGACTTCCCACCCCATCCCCGTACACAGTCTCAATGCCCATACATATCCTATCACCAGTGGCCATAGATGTGGGACATTTGGCAGGTGGTGGCATGGGACAGGACAGTGTGGTAACTATGGCAAGGGTGTCTGTACACAGCAGCCATAGCTGGAAGACCGGTGAGGTACCACACAGGCAGATGTACAGGGGTGCTTGTAGGAGGGCTGCTGGCCATCATGTCCCTGGCAGAAGTGCCACAGCAGGTGTCACCAGATGTTTGTTTTGGGCCATCATGGAGGCACAGGCACATATGGAGCATTACAGCAGACAGAGTCTGAGGATACAGAGGGCTACTCATTCTGTTGTACTTGACAAAATCCGTGATCTTGCAGGTGCCCACCGTTATATTGCTGAGGTCCTGATTGGATGACATGGTGAGAATCCTCCACCGTGTGGTGTCTGTGGTAGATAGACCATGTGGTGGAAGTAGGGAAGTGGCCACGTATATACCATGGCAGTACCAGCAGCAGCAGCACTGCAGGGAGGTGTTGCCCACACCATAACGCAGTCAGCCATATGCACGTGGTCCTGGCCAGTCCCAACAGGGATGTGTACACAGTGGCTAATTGTCATCATCATGGGAGAGTACCATATCTGGGCCTCTGCCTGGTAGTTCCCTTGAAACCCCTGGCAGATACAGATCCCATGTCCATGACTGGAGACAGTGAACAGTGCACCCTGCCATGTACGGTCTGCAGCTGTCCAATAAACCTCTGTATAGGGCAGCTACATGGCAGACGTGTGCATACATACACACACACTTCACCAACACAGTTAGGGCACCTCCATATCTAGACAGACCACATCTGTACAGCCCATTTTATAAATAACCCCGTAACCCACACACATGATGTCAACCAAATGGCTCAGCCTAGGCCTCTAGCAAACCCGCAACACACCCTGTGCAAATGATGATACCTGTGCCACATCCCTGTCATCCACACCATTGATACAGGGACATGCTGATATGGTTCTGATGCACAGGGTGAATGTTCTAAGGTTTAGCAATGTAATGCTGTTTAAATTGTTTTCAGCTGGAATGATTAATGCTTATATGTCAGGGTATGTAGCTGTCCGGCCACGATGCATTATAGCTGTTATTAACACTGACTGATTCTGGTCTCCATAATATATTCTGTTTGTGTTCTAGCTGTCTATGTGTCAGCAGATGTTGGTCTGCTGTCCTGTCCTACAAGGAGTGTAGCACTGTGGTGACACATTGACTGTGTCATATCCCAGGTACAACTGAACACAGGTAACAGGTCTGTATAACAGTTACTGCATGTGCCACATGGCTGATAGGTCTGAGGGGTGTTTACAGGTGAGTGCATGGTGGCTGATGTCAGCAGCTCTTCTACAGTGGACAATTGTAAGTGTACTGGGTAGCACACACCAAATTTCCTTAAATAACACACACACACACACACACACACACACACACACACACACACACACACACACACACACACACACACACACACACACACACACACACAGGCTTTGGTGTTGATTCTATACACAGAGAATACTGTTCACATGGATGTTCTTCATTTTGCAGTGAACTCATTTTGACCTATGTAATTCCACCCAGAACAAATTGCCAAAACCTCACATCAGGAAATAATCAGTTCACCAGTTTAATGTAATTGATGATGGTACTGGCAGGGTATATGTCCTCTTCCCCAATGTAGTGCAATCCTGGAGTTGGTAAACATAGGTGTGCCAGTGTGAGTGGCACAGCCCCCCACTTTGGAGGGTATGGGGTTGTGTAGAACCACACATAATGTGATTAACAACTACTTAACCTGTTAACATAAACTGTACATTATGACAGAACACTAAGCGGGGGAATAACTATAACAATAACCCCAATGTGGGTGACTGTGGCGACAACAACCACATCCATGTATATATACCAACTCCTGCATCGCTGTACAGCAGTATACTGGGGAAGAGGGTATTTATACATCCACTACTAGTTTTGCTTGTATGTATTTCCACGAGATGATTGCTTTGAAATGTTACCTTTAGCCAGTTAGTTCTCAGACAAATGATCTCCTGGGACATATATTTTCTGCAAACTGAAGTAGATCCCTTCACATACACACACATGTACTTAGCAACACTGAGAGTACAACCCTACCTGTGTACTTATTGCTACTAATGTGTTTGGCTTTAATTGCACACACCATAGAGCTTTTAGGGTGAGGTGTGTGCCAAGTTTTCTGTTAAGTGAAGAACATCACCAGGCCTCGAACAGTATGGTAATGGGGGATGGGATGGGTGTTAATGAGCAATACATAGTATGACATACTGTCATATACACATTGACAAACACATACAATCATATACACATTTGACTGATCTAGGCTTAGCAGTGCTAACTACCTTGTCAGTGAGTCCATTCTTTTACAGAGGTTTTTGTACACAGCACATGCATCATTGGGCTGGATAGTGTAATCAGTTACCTGTATGGTTGATGGTGACAGTGATCCTCATACAGTGGACCTTGGGACATGTACTGAGGGTACCATGGTGTAAAGACAGTATACCCAGCACCCACTCCCCACACTGGAAATTGTGCTCACTGAAACCCATGATAATGCTCTGACATACCCACAATCACACATTGACCAGGACTGCAATACAACCCCTTGTCTATCTAATCAGTGCTACTCCAGGGATATGCATTTATTGCACATGCCACAGGGATAGTAGTGTGAGGGTTTGTTATGGCTCTACTAATGTCAGCAACATCACTATCCCTTATAATGTATGGCAAGGTTTATAGTACTTGGAGAATGTGGCCTCAGAATGCTGTCTCCTACAAATATGCACACTCACACACATACACACACTTGCCAGGACTCAGAGGGTAACCCACACCTCTCTACCCTTTGTAGAACAGTGTTACGTTGGTACTGCAAGCTCCAGGTAGCCCATAAGGTGAAGAGTGTAACAAGGTATATTTAATGTCAATTACAACAGCAGCCATTTCTAAGTATGGCAATGGGAGGGGGGTGTAGTGGGTGAGAAGGCCCTCAGAGGATTTTCAACTACAAGTTTATAAACACACAGACACTGTTATTCTCAGTAATGCACACAGACACATTTGTCAGTACTGAGGTCCATAGGTGCAGGTGTTCCTGGGTGTGTACCAGGCTAATGTCCATGGAGAGATGAGAAGTGTAGGGCATGTGGGTACACTGGTATCATGCCACCTGATATTTGTCGGCAGGCCATCTGACAACTGATGCCACTTGAGTGATCCCCTGGGTGACAGTTAAATTCAACATCCAATCATCTTGTTTTCTCTTGCAGAGGGCCAGTGAGGTGCTCCAATTGACATGTATGCAACATATATTACATAACATGGCCAGTGTCTGGGTTAGAGACCTGTACCCAAGTATGTTCGTTTGACTGTGGTAGTCTGGTTGAGGTATCCATGGCATGTGTTGCATACAGGGTGGGGTTTCTTAGCTGTGGCATTCGTAACACAGCTGGGAGCGATGTCAGTGTCAGTCAATCATAGATTGCCTGTAAGCAGCCAAGATGGATACATGAAATCTGCACATCTGTACAGAGGACAGACAGAAATTAGCTAGCCAATGGGTTATACATTAGGATGAATGTTTTGACAGATAGATGTCTGACACTGATAGGTATGCCATTACTACATGACAGCAGCCCTCAATGACATGTGGAAACACCTGAGGTCAAGGTGATCCAATTTCAGTACAAAGATCGTCCCGTCCCATTCTCCTGATGATGACCTGAGTACTGCTGCGCCGATGGACTAGAGATAAAGGAGCTCTCCTATTCAAGAATTATAGGCTGGAACAAAGACAACCCTGGCCAGCTGCTCAGCATTCACCAGAATGATACCACAATACAAAGACAAGATGATCGTTCTTTAACAATTGGCTCAAGTACTTGTGTCATTCTAAGGGTCCAATGTCCTGTCTGCCTGGGATGATATGTTGGCTGCTTCACTGCTGCTTCAAAGGATGTCACCACCCTGTCACCACTGGCTTTGGATATTGGCTAAACCACCCAGAGGTGCCTTTTTCCTTTAGGGCAAAAAGAAGACAAAAACACACCTCAACGACAAAAATGGAAAAACAAAAAATGCTGCTCAATGACTCCAGTGCATCACTCAAAGATGAGGCACTTGATGCACAGGCACTCCTCTAAGAATCGACGAGCCGGTGCCTAACTTGTAAACTGGTTCAAGGGCTTGAGCACCCCAAACAGCTTCCAAAAAACTAAGAGGGGTATCATGCTTTTCATAAAACTCCAAGGTGATAAGGGAGGGGGAGGTGTCCATATTCATAAAGGACACACACCAGTGCCCAGGTTAGTAACAACATGAAGCATCAGAGAGCAAGCAGGTGCAATCCCACAGCAAAAAACAAAGAACCGCACTCAGCCTTCCAGAAGACCACTCCCCTATCTCAAGAACTCAAGACCATCATAAAGAGACATTGGAGGATATGGTTAGTATCACAAAATACCATCAATACTGAGACTACTGGGCCCCAACCAAAACCCAATAATAATTCTTCTGGCCCTAATAATTTAGCCCCCTCCCACTAGGGGATTTCAAAACTAAATGCACTTCATACACCTCTCCACACTAAGGAATATAGACAATCAGCAGATCATCACAAACATGGAACAAACAAAATCCAATCACCCTGGAGTACCTCACTAGAGCTCCCACCACAATTCCTCACTGAGACCACAGACCCTAATATAAACACCCCTTCACAAAACAAAACCAAGAAAAACTTTCTTTAAAAGAAGCTGTCTTCTTTCATACTTGCTCTGTGGTAGATTATCCTTCTGAGTGGATATCCTTTACCACCACATGACCATGGATCTCACAACTTCAAACAAAATCAAGCACAAATGCACAAGAATGACATCTCAACCAAAATCAAAAACCCATAAACAAATTGCATGCCCTCTAAAGCAACCTCTCAGCCATAAACAAATTAATAAACAAAGAGTATAACAAGTTGGAAGCAGAAAACTACCCCACTGCGAAGAAGAGAGAAAATCAACATGAGAGAAAAAAGCTAAGGGAATAAAAAATTCCAAAAAGCAAAAGATAAAAGCAAAGAAACCTGGGAAGAAACCAGATAGATAAAAAGCAAACCACAAACCTATCAGAAACCACATAGAAACCTAACAGATAAAGCTAACATTTCAGACAACAACAACAACAACAACAGCCCCACGACACACCCCCACAAGCTGCTGCACTTCTCCCAGCTGAAGAAAACTCTCCTCTCCCCCAAAGATTGTCCCCAAAAGAACCAGCTGAATGAAACAAACCAATCATCTCGGAATGGCAGAAACCCCCCCTAAACAACAAAGCTTAAACAAAGCATCAAACCTGGACGGCAAAAACACACAATCCATATATTTAACCTTAGCAAGACCTCTAAATTAACACATTACAAGAGATGCTAACACACCTTAGTGTGGTATTAACCCACACTGTACAAGGCAAGACTGTACCCAAACCACTTCCCTCAGCAAATCCAGCCCCTACTGGAAACCTAGAGCCAGAATCATTAAAGCTACTCCCAAAGAAAGACATAGACACCCAATCATAAACAGAGACATAATCATTCAACAGACACTAGGTAACCCACCCCTGCTTTGTAAACACAGTTTTTCAGACCCAAACTTTAAACCTAAGGGCAGATCCTTCAAGCAGTCCACTTGGCTTTTGACTTGGCTGAAGCCCTTTGACAGCAGGAACAGGCATCATAACATAGACAAAACTGCACTTGTGGCTAACAAGCTAAAGATACAAACTGGCTAAACGACAAAACCCATATAAAGTAAAATGGCTAAACCAATAATGTCACTAAAGCCAGTCACAAGTGGTGTCCCATTAAAGAATCTGGAGCACTGTCAGTGTCCTAGTAGCCAGTATTCTGATGTGTCCCAAAACATGGGTCCTAGGCGGTATTCAAAAGTTCATGGATGACTGCAACCAGGGCTTCATAGTCGCATACAGCAGTGACACACACATAGTCGAAAAGGCTCTGGACACGGACAGACAACTGGTGCAAACACTGCCTACAAAAATAAAAACCAAAAAATGTATAGTCATCCCTAAACTAAATGCCAAAATCATAGTCATCCCTTTGGAAAAACAAACAACCTACCCTTTGGAAAGTAACAGCAACCCACTGAGTATGGAAAAAGCGTAATAACTCTCATTTGACACCCACGCTTAGCGACCTGGTTAGAAAACATCACACCCCACACAGACAATCATGAAGGGATTCACATCACACCTCATCATGACAAAATCACTATATTCCCTCCCCCATCAGGACCCCCATGATTGACCCTCATGCCCCATTTGATTGAGACCAATTCCCCATTCACACATCCCCTCACCCGAGAATCCCAATCACAAAAGTACCCAAACCAAAACTCAACAATACAACAACACTCTCACCAACAGTGCCAGACTATGTCTACTTCAGCAAGATTCAGTACACTACCGCCTATCTGTGCCGCTGGCTCCGAGAGCTCCTATGATCTCTGCGTGACCAACAGGGAAGATGATGGACGGATCTGATCCACATGACCAACTCCAATCACCAAAATCCAACCCCAATAAATAAAGACCTAAAGACTTAGTACATGAAAAGGAGATATAGCTGGATAGATTAGGAGGGAAGAGGCTCCCCATGCTTGGACCCAGGCTTCCCAGACATTAGGTCAGACAGACTCACTGACTCTCTCTCAAGAAGAATCTACTCTCTTGGGGATGGGAGAGGATGAAGCTCCCCAGTCATCCCACATCTGTCATCTGTGTCACTGCTAGACAGGGGACAATGTTATATAAATATATTATATATTTGGGGTGTCACTACTAGGACAGACAGACAGTATTATAGATTTATTCATTCTTTATTTTTTTGGTTCATTTCATGGGGTGGCAAAAACACATCACTCATGCTACTAGGCTTACAAATGCCCCAGGGCAGATAGCCTAGTACTATACTATGAAACTATGAAACTATGTCCTAAACACATAGTAGTCTACAGTTAATATCAACATAATCAAATCATTATCCAATAGGAGATACTTAATAACATACAGCTCACAGACCAAGAACATGATAGTCAGTACTCAGAGTCCAGTTTGCATGCAGGGGTGTATGGCTACAGTACTACAGTCTGCAATCTACTTTTACTTGGAAAAGCACTGTTAAAAGTAGGAAAGTAATGATACAATACATGCAAGTGTGACTGCATATAACCTGGGATACTACCCAATGTATGAAACACATACAAATAAAACAGATTGTTGTACTAGCCATGTATACTCAGGTGTCCTATAGAGTATACTGATGCCCCTTGCTACTGTAATGACAGCACATAGAAGCATGTTATGTACATGGAATTAAATACACTTATTAAAGATGTCATTACCCTGCTATTTTATCAGACTGAAATGTGATCACTGGTTACCAGGGCTGAGCTATGCTTAGCAGGTGTAAACATTGCTTAAATGTAAATGCTAAGCACATTTGCGCACTTGTAAGCGAAGTAAGTGCCTATTCATTTAACCATATGTTAACACCGCTTACCATCGCACAAACCCACGCAAATCCACTTAAAGCTGCTGAAAACTGCTTTAACCACTCTATATCCAACAGTCCTTGTTCTGCCTAGCAACAAAATAAACAACCCTTGCAGGTCTTGAACCCAGGACCCTATACACTATATATGTATGCATATCTAACATATGCCCATAACATGTATTGCAATCACACCTCAGCACCATAAGTCACAACCTCTTAGTGCAAGGGAATGTAATGTAAGTATTGCAGGTATAAATGTAAAATGTTGCTACAGTAACAGGGGTTGTGTCAACTGACATGTTGTGTAGGAATTCCCTTCTGATACTGACATGTACGCCATCAGTTACTGACAGACATCATAAAATCATCATAGTGAAGTAGCAGACAAATCACAGTAATGATCCTATGGAATACAGCAGAAATATGACCAATAAACATGGACAGTCTGAAGCAATCTGGTCAGTTCAGAGGTATACACAGAATTCCTTAGTGCAAGATGTGTGGACCAAGCCTGACAAAGAGGATGCTTACAGCAATGAAAATGGGGATATCACACACATATTGGAATAGATAAGCTCACACAGTTGATGCATTCACACCCTCCTGTCTGTCCTAACACATATTAACTGGATGAGCAGAGATCCCAAGCCCACATACTTCCAACTAGTTAGTGACATACATCTTTAGAGCATCCCAATGCTTTTTCAGAAATACAGAACACATATGGTGGCCAGGCAACAGTACATCTGACAAATATCAGTACATAACATCACACTAGGTAAATACACATTGAGCTGCTGGCATGTCACAAAGCACTGTGGTAAACTACAAGCAGACTGCCACAGCACTGACCCAAATTTCCTATGAGGGAATACGCATGTACTTGCAAATATAGCAGGCACTACAGGCATGTAACAGCACAGAGTAACAGACACCAGTGCAAAACTGCATACCCACAACCAATCTCAACACAATCGCAGTCACATTATGGTAAGCTTAATTAATAGTACAGTATATGGACTGTTTGAACAAAACCATACTCATATTTGCCACTCACACACTAACCGTACATATACTGGCCCAATTCACAGTGTAGTCTGATGCCTGACTGTGGTATGGGACATGTCTCAATCTGGCCCTACAAATATATACACTGATAGAGTACCAGAAACTGGAGCAGCATGCAATGTTAGATAGAACAGGACCAAGAACACTGACATCTACCACAGTCTGTACACAGGCCAAGTAGTATATTCACAGTACACTGCTACACAATACTGACACTCTGTCAACAATCACCATAAGTACACAGATCTCACTGCTGTACAGACTACAACAGAATGTCTAGGTTTTGTCCTCAAATATAAGGTCTACTATACATGACATATCTAGCAGTCTGATATATCACTGGCTTGTTATCAGGAATGATGTCAGTAAATAATGATATACTGTACATATGCACCTCTTAGTGCATGATATGGACAAAGGGTGACAGTATTGGGGGACAGATGCACAAACCCAGGGCCAATATTGACATATTACTGTGATAAACTGAGAAAATGTAACAGGGTTTGTTGTGACATATCTCTTCTGAGGGATATGAAGTCAGTAACACACATGGATGTCACCATGTACTGATTGCAATCATCAGATTATTCTACTGCATTTCTAAAGATAGGAACTGTGTGAGTAACACACCACATCTAAGACTCTAAACACTGGCCAGTCTGCAGATAGTCCTACAGGTGAGAGTTTCCTCAACCACATAACACTGCCATGCCAGACTTTAAATCATGTTGAACAGCCATATCCGCACAAACTCTGTTAAACCAACATTACTTCAAATGTAGAACAGCAATACTTACATTCTGTCCCCATGTATGGAACATCCCCGTCCTGTTTTTTGGCCTGTCTCCCCAGTCTATGTTGTAAGAGGTATTTCCAACTACCCTCTGTGATGCTGTTTGTCAGACACCCACATGAAGTCCTGCTCACAGTGAAGGAAAAAGGCTAAAACCCACATGAAGTGCTTAGTTATAGGAGTGTGTTTCCATGCAATTGGTTATAGGAATGATACCACAGCTGTTCCACATGCAATTAGCAAGTGGAGGACTCCAGTGCATGCACAGGCCATCAGCTGATCATGAGCATTATCTGCAATTAGCAAGTGGGGGACTCCAATTTGTGCACAGGCCATCAGGTGGTCATGAGCATTACCTATAGTCAAGCTGCTGCCTATGCAAAACAGATGTATTTTTCCACATCCAGTAGAGAGGGAGAGAGAGAGACAGAGAGAAAGTAAGAAAGGAAGAGAGTAAGAGCCAAGCGTGTTTGTGTATGATCTGTGGGTGGAGAGTGGTATCTGGGTATTATAACGGTTGCTTATATTGTTTACTAATCCATACTGTCACATAGTAATTGCACATGGCTGTACACATTTATGGTCATGGATTGTCTACAACAACCTCTACAGTGTTTGAAAACTGTTGGCCTTGTAATGTGGACATTGGTATATATAGGTACTCAATATAATGATGTAGCAAAACCCACACTGCAATGGATCCTGTTATTACACAATCTCCCCGACAGGATACTGATGACACACACACAAACACACACTTAACAGTGCTGAGTTCCAAACCCCATACCTGACTATGCACTGCTTTTTCAGTGTTACGCAGTTATTGTGTGTGCCATGGAGTCTTCATGTTGAAGAGCTGTCCAAAGGTATCTTTGAAGGTGAATGACATTAGCAGGCATACTAAAGTAGGGCAATGGGAGGTGTAGTGGGTGTGAATGGCTTCAAAATCATTCATCTCCACACAGACACACACACACACACACACACACACACACACACACACACACACACACACACACACACACATTTGCCTGTACTGAGATCCATAGGTTCATTGCTTCACAGGTGTGTAGTAGGTGAATGGGCTTGAAGGTTGTACAAGGCTAGGCCAAGGGAATACCTTGGCATCAGTCCAAATGACGATAGTCACCAGTGTAGTTCAGGGGTGTAGTCCCTGGAGTGGTCCCCAGGGGTGGATATTGTATTCACTATCCACTTATTTGGGTTACTATTGTGGGTGGCCAGTGATGTGCACTGCTTCCCATGTATGTGATCTATATTCCATAACATGGACAGTGTCTGGATTGTGCACATATCCCACACGCATGGTCTCTGACATGTGGAAGTGTACTTGAGGTCTCTGGGGCATGTTGTGTGAACAGATCATTATCTTCTGATGTAGCATTCCTGATCTCATTTGATGAGACCTGGCTATTTAACTGAGGTCGTGCTTGCACCTCCACTGACAGCATGATGCGGGTATTCAGTGGAGTTAGTAATGTCTGTCCATACAGGGAATGTGTATAAGGCATGGTATTCTCTTTGTGTGTTACATTTGCAGACTCTACAGTTGTTGCAGGCATCCAGTGTGGAACATAGCAAAAGGGCCAATGCACATTTATTTGCCTACTGAGGGGGTGGAACAGGGTGCCATAGACTTTTACTTGCTGGATAACACACAGTCAGGAGATGTAACACATCAATGTACTTTCTGATGTCAGTGGCACTGTTGTGGTCAACAGGCATGTAGTCCACTGCAATCAAACCGTGGTTACTATCTGTGAGTCAATATGCAGGGAACTATCAATATAGTGGTTGTTGCCTAGCCAAGTGTGTTTGTGTATGAGACGTGGGTGGAGAGTGTTCTCTGAGTAATATAAGGGATGCCTATATTGTTCACCAATCCATAATGTCACATGTAGGGCTATGGATTGTCTACACCAACTTCTCTGGTGTTTGACATCTGTTTTCCTTGTAAAGTGGACACTGTGACATATAATAGGTCCTCAACATTATAATTTAGCAAAACCTGCCCTACAATGGATCCTGTTATTACACAATCACAGCAAACTCCACATAGGATACTGATGACAGACAGACAGACACACACACACACACACACACACACACACACACACACACACACACACACACACACACACACACTTGTCAGTACTGAGGTTCACACCCCTACCTAGTATGTATTGCTACTATAGTGTACCATATTTATTGCACATACCACTGAGCTTATAGTATGGATGTTGTCCCAAGGTACTTCTAAGGTGAGGAATATCACCAGCCCTTGTAAATATTGGCATTGAGTGATGCAGTGGGTAAGAGATCCCAAAAATAATTTTATTCTACACACACATTTACATTTGTCAGGGGTGAGGTTCAAACCTCTATCTAACAATTTTTACGGACCATTATGTTACACATTTACCACATGCACTACTGACCTAACATGGTTTCAGGTTGGCCACAGGTACTTCTAAGGTGGATGATATCTGCAGAACTGCTAAAGTCAGGCTCTGAGAGGTGTACTGGGTGTAAATGAGGCCGAAATCTTTGAGGTACACACAAACACTTACCACGGATGAGATTCAAACCCATACCTAGATAGTTATTGCTACTATAGTGTTCCACATTTATGGCACGCACCATGGAGGTTACATATTGGAGAGCTGTGCCAAGGTATCTTTGAAAGTGACTAACATCAGCAGCAGTACTAAAGGAGGGGTTAGGGGAGAGTAGAAAGTGTCACTGTCCATAAAATCAGGTATCATCAAAGACACACACACTCTTGCACACAAACACACACAGTTTCCATGTCTGGGATTATAACTCCTACCTAACTAGTATACAACACTATAATATCACACAGTTATCACAAGCACCATGGAGCTTATATGTTGGAGAGCTCTCCACACATATCTTTGAAGGTGACTAACATCAGCAGCAGTGCTAATGGAGGGGTAAGGCGAGAGTAGTAAGTATCAATGTCCACAAAATCAGGTATCATCAAAGACACACACACTCGCTCACACACATAGTTTCACAGTTGCAATGTCTGGGATTAGAACTCCTACCTAAACAGTGTGCTACACTATAGCATTACACAGTTATTGTAAATGCCACGGAGCTTATGGGGCTGGCACTTGTCCAAAGAGTTATTTCAAGGTGACTGACATCAGCAGGCGTGCTAAAGTAGGGCAATGGGAGATGTAGTGACTCTGAATGGCCTCAAAATCATTCATCTTCACACACACAAACACATATTTTTATAGTTGTCTTGTCTGGGATCAAAACTCCTACCTAACTAGTATTCTACATTACAGTATTACACACGTATCTCAAGCGCCATGCAGCTTATATGGCTGAGATTTGTCTAGAGGGTTATTTCAAGGTGACTGACATCAGCAGGAGTGCTATCATGGGCAATGGGAAGTACAGTGTGTGTGAATGGGACATAAACCATTCCTCTGGAAACACACAGACACTCAGTCACACACAACTTTACATTTGACAGGACTGGGTATACAAATGTTAAATGAATACTGATTTGTGCTATCATATTACACAGTTATCACAAGCACCACAGACACTATAGGACTGAGGGCTACCCAAAACAATTCCTACAGTTATAGACTTCAGAACATCATGTGATATTGGCCAATTGGATGTGTGGTGGGTGGGAAAGGCCTCATGATGGAAGTCTCTCTGTCACTGTCTGTCTCTCTCTTCCCCACATCTGTGTGTGTGTATGTTTGACATAGTATAGTGTGTTGGCCTTGGATATGTGTGAGTATTCCTTTCCAATGTGTGTACAAAGCATGAATGGTGTACAATGTGGTGTGTGTGCATAGACATATGTGACTGACAGATATGTATAGTCCACTGTGTTGTCAGACATGGGCTTCCTTTCTCTAAGTGAAGGAGCATGCCCAGTATGACCTTCTGTACTGAGTGTGTGAATCCATTCCAGGTACATTGTACTCCAGTGCAGGGTTTGGTCTTCTACACCTACAGCTAGCATCCTGTTTCTGCAGGATATCTGTAGATAGATTGACAATATGGAGTCACAATGGGCAACAAATAGTGGGATACTGTAACTATTGTGTCTGTGCTGCTTATGTTACATGGTTGGTGTTAGCAGAGATATTCAGACATTTGTACTGTTTTATACTGTAATGTATTATGTCATCAACTACTGACAGATATACTTATTTGCTCACAGTTATTTCCTGGGAAATTCAAAATGAACGAAGCTGCATCCAGTATTGTGGTCTGCAGCCTACATATTCTTGCACACTCATGCCATTCTAGAGAAGTAGCCGCAGACACTTGCTGATGGGTCTGTGTAAATGGGCCAGCACCTTGGTACTTTGGTGGCTGAGGATCCCCTTCTTGTACATATATCAACTTAACAGAATGGCCATATCCTGCTGTGGTAATATCTCTCAGGTTCATAGGTTCATAGGTTGGTACTAGGCTATTGGCCCTAGAGCCTATACAAGCCTAGCCATAACAATTCCCTGGCTATTTCTTCCCACAATATTTACTTCCCTGTCCCTGTCAGCTGTACAAATTCACCCAGGTTACCCAGAGGCAGGGCTCCTATATCTGGTCAGTTCCTCTTCACATTGTGGTTTATGAGCAGGTTTGTAGCCACCCATTTCTGGGTTTGCAGGCAGGGGTAGTATGGGTACACATCAGAATTTCAGACTTCACACACTCCATGATGTCCATGCTTCTACACCCTCCAGTCTGTTATTCTATCCATTTCCTAACATTATGTGAGTGGTATCTGAAAAGTATCCCTATAGTTGTCCCTTATCCCAGCATTATTTAGTGGTTGGTCCACAGTTCATGCAGTAGGACATGGTGGGCAGGCTATTGGGATTTGTCAACATGGCCTTGCATTTGTGTTCTGTTTAGTGTGTTATGTTGTTAGTTGGGACCCCATGAGATAACATACGTTGGCACTACAGATGAGGCACATGCCTTTGACAGAAGATTGTAGGCCATTTGGTAGTGATGCAGGCCATCTGTAGCAGGCCAGTGCATTCTGTCACTCCTACATTCCCAGGCTGTGAGCCAATGGCTTCCCCTGGGTTGACAAGGTAAGTCTGCGAGGTGTTAATGGCAATAGTTCCTGTCCATATTAATCCATTGGTCTGGATGCTGGCAGGGTGCTACTTACAGCTATGGACAGACCTGCATGCTTCATTCTGTGGGTATTCACATACAGAAGTGGGGGTCATACTGTACTCATTCCCAACAGCAAGGATATGACCTGTGATAAACCTCTGGCTGATGGTGGGGGTGAGCTAAGTGCATGTGTGATATGGAAGCTCCTTGCAGCTGACACACAGATACACTTGGGACATTCCCCTTATGCTGCCTTGTGTGGGGACATAGGCAGTCTCTCATTACTTCATAACTGTGTCTTTTGTGGTCTGCCACTGATTGGCCAGACTACATCAGTATTCCATACTACACAGACAACTAATGTGTTGCTAATCTGTATGTACAATTCCAAAGGTGTGTGCAGTTGACAGTTACAGTTTATGTACTCTGTCTAGGGTACTTCCACCTGTGTACTGTGTGTATGTCTGGGTCCACATTCATGGCATGTCCATCTTTCAGATGGTGACAGATATTGACATCTGGACAGTGAGTAGGGATTACTGCTGACATGGGTATTGCTGAGAAGCATTGTGGTTGGTACTGCAGTTGCCGGAACATGGCCTTGTCATCAACAGTACTGGCCATAGGCCACCACGACACAACCTTCCATCCCTACATGCTGACCGCTTCCAGACAATATTGAACACATAACAATCTAACACACGGACCCCTGCATATTGTACACATGCAACAATCTATCATGTAAATTGGTCCAGCTCAGGTAATCTGTGCTTCACTGTTATTAAACCCACACGTACATGTTATTGCATTTCTACATAGGATTGTGTGGGGGGGCACACCTGATGACGTTAAACATTTGCTATGACTGTACTGGTACTTCAGGTACTCTGTTGGCTTCCATTTCATTTTGTATTCTGACCTATCATGCAGGCTGGAGGCATATCAGTAGAGTACAGATCTTAGGTTTTATTGACCAACATTTCAGATTCAGACTTCTTACCCTTCAGAACTAACATACAACTGCCAGGCCTGTTGTAGTCTGTTTGTGTAGGTCTGGAGGGAGGCTGTTCACCATTGCCATCAACTGGAGGTCTTAGACCAGCCTTTCTTTATGGTCATCCACACCTGTCCTGCTGGTTGAGGCTGGTGTTTGGTATGTGAGCCTCACTGACATGCATGTGTGTGTCCTATGGACACACATTTTGGCCACCACATGTACTGCAGTGGGATTTGTCACCTTGTCTAGTACTGTCTAGTATGTTGACACCAGTATTTGTTATGGATTTCATGCTGCCCATATAGGTGTCCACTATCTGCTGCCATCCCATTCAGCCACCCGATTCCCTTGCATGCTCACGTCCATACCATAGATACAACTATCAGAACATACTACTCCATTCAGCAATTGATAGGAAGAGTGACTTACCTTGTGGCTGTGCCAGTATTGAGGACGGTGCTGGAGGGCTGACTATGTCAGATGCACATAGTACACTCCCTATACATGGTGAAGCACGGGTAGTGTCATGTTTGGCATCCATTTTACTGTATGTTTGAGTCATACAGACGTGTCATTCCCTGGGTCTCTACCATGTCTGTGTAAGTGCTATGCGTTGCCTATTTGCCACAGCCTGGTCATACTGGGCATGTCTCCTTCTGCCTACAGAGGCATGCTCAGGTTGTTCCTCCTCCGAATCCCTCTGTGCCTGTGATGACCTTGGCAATGGTGGGGGGGGTGGCCTTACCCCATGCTGTTTCTGCTGCAGCTGTTTCTTCAGGATCATATTGTGTAGCATGGCACATATTATCAACATTTGTGTATATGTAGCTGGAGAGTACCGCAAGGCTCCACTGGATATGTCCAGGCAGCAGAACCATGACTTGAGCATCCCAAACACATGCTTTATTATAATTCTGGTTTGTGTGTGTGCCTCATTACAGAGTTCTTGTACGAGTGTGTGTGCATTTCTGATGGGTGTCATCAGCCACGGCTCCAGTGTGTAACCAGCATCCCCCACTAGGTGGCCATATGGGATGTTCCCACTGGCAAATGACTGGTACAGCTGTGTCATATGCCAGATGTGGGAGTCATGATAGCGTCCAAGGCTGCCAGCACACATATTCAAGATAATACCCTGGGCATCGCACACAACCTGGCAGTTGATGGAAGGGAAGCCCTTGCGGTTTATGTACACCCTATCACTCTCACCAGGTGGTACTTTGATGTGTATGTGTGTGCAGTCTATAGCACCCACTACCTCAGGGTATTCTGCTATTTGGTGGAAGAGACACATATTGCTGGTCAATGCCTCATGAGTGTTGAGGAAATATATGTGCTCACTGGCATGTGCTGACATGGCATCCAGGAACTGGTGGAGTACCCTGGATGCTGATGTCTGTGAGATCCCCATGATATCCCCAGCTGCCCTTTGGAAGGTACCTGTGGCTAGTATTCTTAAGCTTACACATACCTTGGTATCCACTGGGACGGGTTCCCCTCTGGTGATTCTGTGTGTGAGGTGTGGCTGGCACAGCTCAACAATTTGCTGTAGAATGTCCCTGTCCACCCTATAGTGCTCCACTATCTCTAGCTCATGTAGCCCCTGGTTGGTTACCTTGGGTCTGTACACTCTTCTTCTTCTCCTCATTGTGGGTTGGTCATCAGCATTCACATCCTCACCACTCTCAGCCTCTTCCACATATTGATGTATGACAGCAACAGTAGCCCCTAACATTTTGTTAGTTTTGTCAGGTAAAATTTCCCCGTCTGTGTTCACCGGTGGTGTAGAATTTGTGGGAAAAAACAGACTGGAAGGTGTTTGCATAGCTTATAGTAGTCTGTTAGGCTATTCCATGTAGAATTGGCTGATTCTGATACATTTCACCTGCCAGCTATGCTAGTTCTCCTTGATTGCCTTTCTACTGCTGTTTTCCCTTCCCAATGCCTTCCTGTTTAAGCCCCGAGGCACAGAGTGCATACCCAGTGCTTAGATGTGAACAGAGCTGCTATTTCCTATTTTTTTTTTTTTGTTTTGTTTTGTTTAAAACCCACTGCACAGCATGCACACCCGTTTAGGCAATGTAAACACTGCTAGGCAGTCTCAGACACACCCCCTTCCTTAGCTGTGCTTAGCTAAGGACAAACAAAGGCTACAGAGCTCCAATAAGCTTACAGCATGCATGACACTCCCCCTTATGAGGTCATCTACCTCTTATACTTATACCATGGTTTTGCTGCGCCTACACAGTTGGGTGCAAGCTAACACTGAGAGGAAATCTGGGATTCAGTATCAATCACCTCATTTACATAAAACATAATGCTAATTCATAGTTACCACACTTGCACTGAGCCTTCCCTCTTAGCAACCACTATTCCCTGGTATTGTTGTCTTATGCATGCCATTGACTATCATGGCAAAATGCTGATTTGGGTTTAAAAGCTTATTTCCAACTTTTTTCTTATTTTCGGGCCGATCCCATTTGTGCACCGCTGCCCTATGCTTAAACGGCCGAAATCGGCCAAAAAAATAAGTTATTTTTTATAATTTTGCAACTATTTCTCATGCCAATGGCCATATATTTGGCCATTGGTATGCCTACTCCATTGAATACATGCTTTCTTTGGAGCTGTCATGCCTCCGTTTTGTAATTTGCAGAAATGTATTCCGTTAGTAAACGAATACATTTCTGCAGGTTACACTATTCCTGCTCAAATGCCTGCCTGCTTCCTGGATCGCTAATTCACCTCATTTGCATGATTTTCACCAGCAAATGGGGTAATTAGCATATAGCCATTGTGTCCATGCAGGAATAGTGTAGGAGCGCTTGTGCATGTCCCGGGAGCTCGTTCCTGGATCTCTCGTCGGCCATATTGCGTGCAGCAGCTCTTGCACTATTCCTGCACTCCGTGTAGAGCTTGCTGAATCCAGGGAAACATTTATATCACATGGGATCACCCAATACCAACAGTTCAAAAAATAGATGTGAGAAAGCCAGATATCCTAATCCATGAAAAGAAGGCAAAAGTAGCATCGATTATTGAAATTGCTACACCAAGTGACTATAGTGTCTTACGTGCAGAGAGACACAAAGTCATAAGATACCAGGATTTGCATGCAAAAATAAGGGCTACAAGAAGGATACACAGACAGTTCCAATAGTAGTGGGAACCATGGGTCTCATATAAAGAATTTACAATCGTACTTAGATATGTTATCGATACATGCAACTCCATATGAACTGCAGGAGTCATTGTTGGGCACTTTATGGGTGCTGCAAAGAGCACTCCTGGCTAACATACATCAAAGACTGAAAAAAAACTAATTTCATGAATGGGGTCAGTTTCTGTCATGGTATTAGAAATCCAAAAGACCTGTAGAAATTAAAAAAGGATGAAACCATATACTAGCCCACTGGTATCTCAACAGTATATTTCCCTACATGCTGCAGTCATGTAGGGCCACCTAAGACAACTGGACAACAGTAATATTAATGAGATATCAGGACCCCATTCAATGTGCTACTTCCAGTCTCTTCATCCTTAAGCTCCACATCAATTGCCTCATGAGATGTCAGGATCCCATTCACCATGGTGCTCTCAGAGAGTCTCATCATCCTCAAGCTCCATGTCAATAGCCTCAGCAGTGGAGGGTCACAGTGGAGGTAACTGCTGCGGCTGCTGGCTGAGCATATCTATCCTCTTGACCAGACATGTGGAGACACAATGAGAGTTTGTTATAAGTGGACTGTGTTAACATTGTAATGAATATGTCTAAAGCACACATCTGTATTAGTGTCTGTATCTCACAA
The DNA here is from genome assembly GCF_019279795.1 of Protopterus annectens. Taxonomy (NCBI): domain Eukaryota; kingdom Metazoa; phylum Chordata; order Ceratodontiformes; family Protopteridae; genus Protopterus; species Protopterus annectens. The sequence continues at coordinate 887,099,286 of NC_056725.1, forward strand.
TGGTGGGTCACAGGACTGTCCTGCTTCCTGAATGGGCGACATGATTACTGTCAAACTCTACTCATTGTGAAAGAGAAAGGCACATCAGTGAACTGTAGCAAGTTATAAGGAAAGATGTTATAACAACAAAAACTACCCATAAGTTCATTATGTATGCCCTTGTAGGTGTGTAACATGCATATTTTGACAAACATGCACAAAAACTTACACTGTTACACATGGGGTCACACTGGGTAGCACTAAGGGATACTGAGATGGTGCAATGTAATACCACTCTATGACAGGTCTGCATAGTAAAAAACATTAAATGCAGTTGACAAGTTGCAGTAAGTACCAGCAACATCACCACCACCATCTGATATTGAAACTCTGCCCAGAAGCATGCAGATACACCATACGCTGACCTTAAAAAATGCTTTCTAGTGACAGGAATGGCCTCCTCCTCCCCCAAAAAAATAGCTACAATGTTATCCCATTTGGGGTGACATTGCCTAATCTATTCTGTCCACACATGGAAGTCTTCAGGGTTTCTGTTCTTCAGATCATCATTGCAATACCTGCATTTTTCCCTAATCCTCATAATACCTATGGGTATGGCCAATTCTTCAACAAAATCACACTTCACCTTTGTTTTAAGACACTGTCATAATGGTCAGCAGGTTCTCTGTAAAATGGTTAAGAAGGAGACAAAGCATAATCTTGCTCTCTGTCAGTTCTGTGGCATATAGGGATAAAACCCTAACTATGCCCTAGATAACACACATTTGAGTAACAATTCAGATACTAGAACAGCTGGAGTGTGGGGTTGGGAGTTTCCTGATTCTCAACAGTGGACTAACCTTGAGAGAAGGGATGGTGGTCCCAATTTGCCACTTTGCTTCCATTCATGCAGAGGCATGTATAACAACAAAAGACCAGTAGACTAAGGGATAGTGGCTTGGTGGTCCCACCCAGATGGTGGTCGAACTTGAGTTCACATGCATGGTTTGCCGTATCACAGAATCAAAGAACATACAAAGGAACTGGATCATGTTAACATTTATGCCTTCCCAGTACCAACCTTTAAACCTTACCTCCTATTTCAAGGAATTGTAAGCCATTTATACTAGGGGTGTGTTACATTGTTTGATTCAGAGAGAGATAGACTTTGTTCTAGAGAAAGGCTATGTCAGTGTGCACAAATCTGTCTTTCCACTGTGACTTATTTATTTTCAAAAGCAGGTTCAGATTTCTGGTAATAGTGTTCACTTTTCTGTTTGATTTGTGGAGAAAGAAGAGGTCTTGGATTTCTGGATTCATAACAGCCCAGGAGACTAGAAACAGACTACCAGTAAGGAATCTACAGGACAACAAATTCATGAACAAGCCTTCCAGTCAGTATTGGCAGCTCAAGTCCTTTAGGCTCATGATCTTTTTGTTTTTTCACCTGTTTGATATGTTTAGTAAGATATATCCCAAAGAGGGTCATTCCATGATGGATATGATCAATGGAGAATACAGAGAGGAAATGTCTTTTTTGGATCTGGAGAAAATGCCCTTTCAATCAGTTGTGCCATATGGAAGGATTTCCTGACCACTTTTGCCACCTGATGATCAAAACAGATGGAGTTATCTACCCATGCTTCAAGGTCTGTCACAATATCTCCATTATGTTCTCCATTATGTAGTGGGCTGTTTTCTATACTATAAAGTGGGTGTAGGGTTTGTTCACAAAATGCATCATTGTTGCATTTTTTATAATTTAGTTTTAGCTCATTTTCAGAGAACTAGCTATTAGCATAGAAGTTCACGTTGTATCTTCTGTATATCTAAATGGGATTTGAATATGATGCCATGTTTATAATCATCTGTAGACATGGTTAACCAGAGTTCCACTTTTTTTGATTTGGGGACCAGAGAATTATATGCCAAAGAGCAGAGGTCCTAGCACAGATTCCTGTGGTATTCCACCAGTTACCTTCATGTTCTCTAATGACATGCTTGTCGCCCTCAATTAGCTATCTATCTAAATATATAGGGATGAATTTGGAGTGCAATTTGCTTGTTGAAAATGATTGCATGTGCTTTGGTATCACATATCTTGGTGAAGTCAAGGTATGTTGTATAGACAGAGTTACTGCTGTCAATGGCATGCACATCATTTCTGAAAATTCACCACATTCATTCAACATATTCTGCTCTTAAGGAGGCCAAATGTGGATCAAGTCTTGTAAGATTTTTTTATATGGTATACACCTGTCCAAACATGTGACACAACTGGAGCAACCACTCTGCTTTATCAGTAAAATAATCAAAGCCTTGATCACAAAAACTATGCAGACCATCTCAAAACCACAATTGTCTTCTCAGCATCATACAGGCTACCAAGATCTGACCTCTGTCTCACTTATACAGCCTCAACAGCCCATATCCTGTCAGACCTATTAAATATTCAAAAGTTCAACAGTAGCATGAACATCCTGTCAAGGGATTGTAATTTTTTTGCATAATCAATAGAAACTTTTGGAGGTATCTGCATAAAAGCAAAGTACTCCAATCACTCTTTTCAAATGCAAATTGCACAAATGGATTAGTAACAGCAAATTCATCCCAAGTTTAGCAGCCATGTCTCTCATAGATATAGGCACCAAGTAAATGCCCCAACATATCCTAATTCTGCCCACTTCTGGGTTTTTCATACACAGAATATGAGAACAAAAATTACCTTGGGAATGTAAGGCTAGGCTTCTTAAGATCATCATATCTTAGTAGCCTATTAAATACAAATGAACATATATCATAGTTTATCAATTATGTTATGACCTATTCTATGGCCTTCCAGCCGAGGCTTGTCTGACTGATGGGTCTGTAACTCCAGAGGTCAGTGGTGGGGCCATCCTTGTGAAGAGGCATCTCAAGTGCTGTGTGTCAGTCCTTGAGTACAAAGCCAGGGAATAAGCTGAAGCTGAATAGTTTTAGGAATAGGTCCTCCTGTGCATATTTAGTGTTCTTCAGCAGGCAGCCTGGTATGTTATCAGGTTTCACAGGCGATATATTTTTGTCTTACAGAGTATATTTAACAAGTGTTCTTTTGAGGTGAAAGGGATTTTGAGATACTTGGGTGTATGGGGATTTTGTATAGAAGTCTCTGGGGTGAAATTTGCACTGCATTTATTTGTTAATATATTCTTGATATCCACTGATCAGAGTAGGTAGTGACATTATAAATAAGGACAGGGTAATGCAGGGTGGCATTTTCTAACTTCCTGATGCAAGTAAAGGAGGATATGTAATTATTTTTAGCTTCCAATTGCAGTCTAAGTTCATGAGAAGTCTTTGTTTTCCTGATGGTGTTTTTAGTAGGTTGGGTAACCTTTCGATATTGACCTAGATGTGGTGGTCTTTACATTCCATGATTGTTTTTTAGCCATGTACATTGCCAATCTGGTTTGCTCTTACGCTCCCATTTCATTTAATTTTGATAGGGACTGACTGATTTATTCAGTTTTTTGAGGGGAACATGATATTTATTTGAATAACTACTACCAATGTCAACATTTTGGGGATTGCAGTTAAACTTTGAGACTTTGTCATACAATTTTAAGAAGTCTGAACAACTGAAGTCTTTGATTATTGTGATATTTCTGTGTTTAGTGATTTTGAAGGAGGTGGTTACAAATTTGTAGTCAGACTTGGCTGGGGAGTTGTCTAAGTGAGATAGTGCATATAGGTCATATATTTGTAAGGACCATGCCAGTGAAATTTTGTGCTCTAATGAGCTCTTTAACTATTTGATTCAGGGAGTTCTTGTTTATGAAATAATATAATTTGTAGGCATAGCTTACATTTTATTTTATTATTATTTATTTATTTATTTATTTAAATTTGTTGACCGGGAGTGTCCGACTGGACGTGGGTCCATTTTCAGCGGAGGCCCGGGGAGAAAAGCTCCACAGTAAAATAAACAGACAGTAGTTACATTGGATTACATAGTGATTAACAATTTAACATAGAAATTACTTACAACATATTTACAGATGAAGAACATAGTACATCAGTAGACAACTAGAATCTTTATCTGTGAAGTACATAGCAGGCATTAACAAATGTAACAATGAGAAGTTCCTGCTGTATAATAAGTACTAGGCTTATGAGCATCTGAGCTTGCTATAATCAAGGTAGTTAGTGGAGGTGAAAGAAAGGTAGTAGTTGGATGGGGTGGATGATATTAGAGTGGGAGTTGCAAGGGCATAGCCAGCATGTTTTTAGGTGCGCTTTTAATAAAGTTTTGAAGTTGGTGCATGATGGTACGGAGGTAATTGTGGGTGGGAGTGAGTTCCATAATTTGGCTATGGCGCAAGAGAATAGTGCTTCACCAGCAGAGTTATTGGCTTTAGTGATCTGCAAGTGATTTTTATTGCTGGATCTTAGTGGTCTGGTGGTGCGATAGGGTTGGAGTAGATTCTGGAGGGATGGGACATTTAGTGGATGGTTTACTAGTTTGTGGGTGAGTGAGAGTTGATACCACTGAAGGAGGTGAGGGAGTTCAAGCCAGCCCAGTTCAGCAAGTGAGAGACAGTGGTGACTACGGTAGGATGCCCCTGTGGCGAATTTTGCGATTTTGTTGTAGCAGGTCTCTAGCTTGTTTAGATCACATTGCCTTAGGTTGGTATATACTGGAGAGGCATAAAGTAGGGCGGAGATAAGGTGGGAATTTGCTATTGAAATCTTTGCTGCTTTGGTGAGAAATTGTTTATTTCTGTATAATGCTCCTAGTTTTTGTGGACTTTTTTATGGTCATGGATATGTGAATGTCAAATTTTAGTTTATTGTCTATTTCCACTCCTAGCAATTTGGTGTTTTCAGTTGGGTATATAGTGGTGTTGTCTTTTGCTGTGATGTTAAAGTGAGAGTTATTTTGAGTATGTTTGGTGGGTTGGAAGATGAGTAGTTTAGTTTTGTTTGGGTTGAGTATTAATTGGGCATCAGATAACCATGTTTCAACAGAGGAAAAGGCTTCCTGTGTGACTTTTTGCAGTTTGGGCTGAGCAGATGATGGTAGAGTCATCTGCGTATTGGATGAGTGTGCCATGTTTGGTGGCAGAGGCTAGATTATTGGTGTAAACAGAGAAAAGTAGGGGTCCAGGGATGGATCCTATGGAGACAGGTAGTTGGGGAGATATGTCATTCTGCCATACAACGGATTGTTGGCGGTCAGAGAGGTAACTCTGAAACCAGTTGGTGACGGATTGTGAGAAGGATAGGTTATTGAGGACAGAGATAAGTTGTTTATGTGGGACCATGTCAAATGCTTTAGATAGGTCTAGGAAAGTAGCAGAGGAGAGATAGCCATTGTTTTTATGCTGAAGGATAGTGTTTGTAAAGGAGAGTAAGGCAGTGGTGGTGCTATGGTTTGGTCAGAAACCATGCTGAGTACTGGAAAGGAGGTTGTTAGTAAGGAGGTAGTGTGAGACCTGAGAGTGTATGCATCTCTCTAGTATTTTGGAGAGTGGAGAGAGAATAGTTATGGGGTGGTAATTGGTTACCGCCAATACATTTGAGGTTAAGTCTTCCAGTTTTTCAACAGGTAGCTAAAGTCACCCAGTGTGATGGCATTTTTGTGTAGTTATAGCTCAACCAATATATTTAAGAAATAGACATGATTTATGTGGGGGTCATTGAGGAGGTTCTGCAACATGCTGTAATTTGGTTGTTGATTTTGAGTAAGTTGAATCTCAAGAAATTTAGTTTGGGAGTTTCTGGGAATTTGCCTAGAGGTAATGTGGTCTTTAACAAATATGGATACTCCACCATGATTTCCTTCAGGTCTAAAGATAAGTTAGGTACAAAACTCTTGTATGGGGAGGTTCTGCAGTTTAAAATCAGGTTTCAGTAATAATGCACACATGAGTGTGCACCAAATTTGGGAAGGCTTCAAGGTAAGCTATTTATTAATCAGCCACTATCAGAGCAGCATCGGCTTTAGCCATTATGAGGAAGTCTTTGAATGAGAGATGCAAGTAGTCCTTGACAAAGCAAGTAGGGCAAGTAGGGCATGCATCAATTCATCCCTTAATGATGAATACTGGAACCCCCTCAAATGATGCCAGTTATTCAGCTAATACAGTGGGCATAAAAAGTTTATACACCCTTGTTAAAATGTCAGATTTTTGTGATATAAAAAAAAAAATGAGACCACAATAAATAATTTCAAAACTTTTTCCACCTTTAATATGACCTATAACCTGTACAATTCAATTGAAAAACAAACAAATCTGTTAGGGGAAAAAATATAAAAAATAAAAAAAATACAATATGCTGGTTGCATAAATGTGCACACCCTTAAACTAATACTTTGTTGTGTGTGCGCACCCTTAAACTAATACTTTGTTGAAGCACCCTTTGATTTAATTACAGCATTCAGTCTTTTTGGCTAGGAGTCCATCAGCATGGTACATCTTGACTTGGCAATATTTGGCCACTCTTACTTGCAAAAATGCTCCAAATCTGTCAGATTGCAAGGGCATCTCTTGTGCACAGCCCTCTTCAGGTCACTCCATGGATTTTCTATTGGATTTACGTCTGGGCTCTGACTGGGCCATTCCAAAACTTTAATTTTCTTCTGGTGAAGCCATTATTTTGTTGATTCAGATGTATGTTTGTGTCATTGCCATGTTGAAAGGTGAAATTCCTCTTCTCTTCAACTTTCTAGCAGATGCCTGAAGGTTGTAGGCCAAACATGACTGGCATTTGGAACTGTTCATAATTCCCTCCACTATGACTAAAGCCCCAGTTCCAGCTGAAGAAAAGCAACCCCAAAGCATGATACTGCCACCACTATGCTTCCCCATGGGGATTGTGTTCTTTTGGTGATGCAAAGTGTTGTTTTTGCACCAAACGTACCTTTTGGAATTGTGGCCAGAAAGTTCAACCTTGGTCTCATCAGACCATAACACATTTTCCCACATGCTTTTGGGAGACTTGATGTATTGTTTTGTAAATTTTAGCCAGGCCTAGATGTTTTTCTGCAAAACTATCCCATAGTACAGACATATGGGAATATGGGAGATTGTTGTCACATGTAGTACACGAACAGTACTTGCCAGAAATTCCTGACACCTTCAGTGTTGCTCTATGTCTCTTGGCAGCCTCCTTGACCAGTTTTCATATTGTCTTTTCATCAGTTTTGGAGGGACGTCCAGTTCTTTACAATGTCACTGTTGTCCCATATTTCTCCACTTCTTGATGACTGTCTTCACTGTGTTCCATGGTATATGCTGTGGAAATGTTTTTGTATCCTTCTCCTGAGTGATACCTTTCAACAATGAGATTTCTTTGATGCTTTGTAAGCTCTCTGCAAACCATGGCTTTTGTTGTAGCAGGCAACTGAGTAAATGTCAGGAAACTCCTGCTAGGACAGCTGAACTTTATTTGGGTTAATCAGAGTCTCTTTAATTGATGGCAGGTGTCTACCCAAGAAGATGGAATGGTGTAATTAAATCAAAAGGTGCTTCAACAAAGTATTAGTTTAAGGGTGTTCACACTTATGCAACCAGTGTATTATATGTTTTTTATTTTTTCTATTTTTCCCCTAACAGATGTGTTTGTTTTTCAATTGAATTGTACAGGTTATAGGTCACATTAAAGGTGGGAAAAGTTTTGAAATGATTTATTGTGGTCTCGTTTTTTATATCACAAAAATCTGGCATTTTAACGGAGTTGTTTAAACTTTTTATATCCACTGTAGATGAAATCAGTAACCGTTTCCTCGTACATAACATCATTTTTGGTGAAGGAATTATTCTGTTCAATACCATAGTCTTTCCTACATTTGTGATATGCATAGAGAGCTTGGAAATGTCTCTCATATCCATTAGGATTTTGTGCTCCAGAACATTCATACTCACATGGACAGTCATATCTTGGGGTCACACTTTTTCATCTTTTGGACTTTCAAGGATCTTGAGATGTTAGAGATTCTGGCACCTGAATAACAATTCGGTGAAACCCTATTTTCCAGTGTTGGAGACTAGAGACTGTGTCTCTTACTATGGAGTCACTAGTTACTAGTATATTATTATCAGTAGAGAGCTTAGGCACACTTAATTTTTTTCCCCACTAACCTATGGTAATGGATATGGCAGTATGCTTTGTGATTTTTAATTTCCACTGCGACCTATAAACTTGTATTGGGGGATGGCATAGCAAGCCCTCCCAGTCACAGAGCTGTCCATATCAGCCACGTGGAAAGGGTTTATGATCTTAAAAGGAAATTCTCATAGCTCATGGACTACTACAATGAAAGAAGCTGCATAACTCTGGGTATGAGGCAGAAGAAATGATTGTCTACAGTCCACATCTGGGGATAAGCTAGACTTCCTTAGATCAAGGAGGTAAATGCTTCCACAACAATAACAACAACAACAACAAACCAAAGAGATGAATTAGCACAGACAGTGACACAAACAGCCTGATTTCAGCTGGGTAATGAATGGTTCCTCCATATATCTCACAAGAGTGGCTCAAGTCTGATTGGAGAGTAGTTGATGGTTAACATGGATGCATGGGCAAACAGCACAATAGAATTGCTGTCCTTCATGTACCATGCAGGTGTTTTCCAGTAGCTACTAGCAGAAGCTGTCATCCTCCTAAATCTCTTCTGAAAACTGTGTCTCTTTCATAAGGAACAAAATGATAGCCAGGGAATCATAATAACAAAGTGATTTTTGAATTAAAACTAAATATAGCTGCAAATTGTGACATACACAAGCAAGTTTCCTGTATGATTTAACACCCATGAGCTATCAGACATGAGAACAGACAGCAGAATACAATTTAAGGCATTTATGCATTCTCACTTAGTTTGCCTACATCTCATGCCAGCAGCTATAAAATCACATTATTTTACAAGTGCAAAACCATTTTGTTTGTTACGGCATGCAGATTTGGAAACTTCACTGGATAGTTAAGCAGTAAGATTAGTAATAACGAGAGCATTATGTGGACCTCAACCTCATTACCACAATTAACAGAACATGCTGGAGTGCCGGGTTCATAACCCAGAGACTGCCCATTCTATGGAATAGACTTGCCATACATGTCAAACAGAGCACCTCACCGACCCTCTTCAAGACAAATCTTGATGAGTGGATGGGAAACAGAAAATTCACCCCAGGGATAACTCCAGTGGCTCTACTTGACAGAGGCAGTGGGAACTAAGTTGAGTGGCACTATGCCAGAGAAATCCTATGGCTCGGCTTGTAAAGGACCCAGGGCCATTAGCCTAGTACACACCTATGTTCATGAACCTATGAACATACAAGCAGCTCTAAGGAGACTCTATTGTTTTTTCATTTATACAATATACAAAAAAACACATATTGATAAGTTTTACTATACAAAGTCCTTTGCTCTAAGTTCAACTTTTCAAAGCCTTTTGCTCTTTTAATTATTAATGCAGTTTTAGGAAAAATGCCTCCAGTATTCCAGCAAGTATTACATAAATTTATGTCAGTTTACTATGAATGGCATACTTTTATTTCAAGATAACAGCTATGCAGTTTTAATTTTCTTTTCACTCATTTCACAGCCAGAGCAAACAGTTAACATATCTCCATCAATTCTACTTCAGCAATAGGGTTATTTTTTATTATTGTGTGCAATCTTTTTTTTCATTACATCATATGACACAGGCCATTCAGTCTTAGAAATCCTATCAGTCCTTTCTTACCCCCATTGACCAGTATAGGCCAAACATAATCCTTATTTAGTGGGTATTAAGCAGGGCATTATTACTGAAATGGTATCATAGGCAATAGTTCTGCAGCTGTCTAACTTGACTGATCACTCCTTTCCTCCACACCACCCAATGCCCCAGGCAAGCTATAGTGGCTTTCTATGTGCACCTCTGAGGTTTAACTAAGGAATGTTAACAAGATAATAACTGCTCTGTCCCTAGCCTAACATGAGCTACAGTGGCTTTCTGTGCACACCTGTGAACAGGGTTGGTTTTAGACTAGGCTGGGTTCATAGCAGACACCACTACTAAGCCTTTGTCAAAATATATTTATATAGCCTGTGATGTGAGAGGTACCAGGCTCTCAGAAGCTTTGAGAGTCAAGATGTTTGAAAATACATAATTTACCTTATTTATTTGTTTATTTATTGTGTTTTTTTTCAGCCTATTCATTCCAATTACTAGGTGAGAGCCTACTGAGAGGGATCATCATTGAGGCAGCCATCAGAGGTATTTTTCTCCTGACCCTAACCACATGTGCAGTTGATAAGGCACCAGGTACAGGATAGTGGAGGGTGTGGCTTCTGTTTCTCAATGTGCATTTCCTCCTCTCCCCAAAGTAAAAACGATAGTACCTGTAAACTCCACCAGGGAGATTGCACCATCTGCTATACCTCCAATTACACATGAACCCCATCTTTACCCATGGAGAGACTTGTGCACCATTTCCTTCCACTTCTTCCCCATCACACCTGGCTTTTCTAGTGTTGGGGCTGATAAATGCACCAGAATCATAGTAAGAGCACAGACAAAGTTTTTTTACTGCTTATTTTTGAGTTATTAGCTGTTCTTATTTTTCCTGCTACCCAGGTGAGTTATGTGTTAGCCAAAAATATTTGCTTGTACCCAAAGATAAAAAGCGATATAAGGATTTTTACACAGATTCACATATAAACACACACACACACACACACACACACACACACACACACACACACACACACACACACACACACACACACACACACACACACACACAGATATTACTCCTAAAAGTCAGGTCTATCACAAGATGCACAAACACACATAGACACAACACAGCACACGTACGTACATACAAACAGGATTGAGGTAATTCACCTACATCATGTCTTTAGGTTTTGGAGAAAAAAACAGAGTATATGGAGAGAACATGCAGATTCCAAGAGGTAGAAGAGGAAGAAACAATAGCCATAAACTCAACTAGTACTAAGTGCTGTGAAATGGCAGTGCTACTCATCACACTACTATGCCAATGATCAGCCATTTACATATATGTCCTTTTCCTGCTAGACTATGTAAGATAGCCAGTCATCATGTACAACACTGGTATATGTGATGGAAAGTGAAGAAAAGTCAGTCAAATTTTTACTCTTAAATTTTATACAACCCCCTCTCCTTACGCACATAATCCTAACCCATAACAATACTAAGCTTACTCTAATTTCAGCAAATGGAATACACTGTGTGACACTACTGCTGCCAAACCAGATGAGTGACTGACGTTTGAAAATACAAATGGCCTCCATACCCATCAATTGCATGGCCACTTTGCTGACTCTATGCACATCATATGTTTGATTGTGGAACATTAATAAATAACAGTAACAGTAATGCATTTCAAGCCTGTTTCACAAACACACAGTAATTACATTAAGTTATTCCATCTTACTTCACAAAAACATATACTATTCTTGCAAAACCAGTTTGATGACTGTTAGAATGAACACATGAAAAGAATGTCAGCAAGTTTAATCTGCACACAACTTTTATCGTTGCTCAGCAGTGTTATAGCCACATTTATGCTATGCCTAAAAATTATATTATTTCATAAACAAGAACTCCCTGAATCAAATAGTTAAAGAGCCACATTTATCTGCCCTTCAGACATTTAATTGTGATAAAAACATATGGCGGTGAAATGTATTTCAACTTTGCTCCATACATAGAATAGTTATACATTAAAGTATTCTACATCTTTAGTCTTGCAAAGCCAGAAAAAAAGCAACAGTTAGTAATTTTCCCAACCACTTATAGCTACTCCATTTTTCAGATGTCCATCTCTTATGTCATAAAGATAAATAAATAAAAAGGGGACCACAAATCAGGGACAGATGTAGAATATTGCACCTATATACTTAGAAAGCTGCTAGAATGACAGGTTTTCCAATAGTATGCATTTTTTGAAGAATATAGTCTGAAACAAAAATGTCTGTCATTATTTAGTGACCGCAATCTTCAACTATCTGGAAGGAAACTGCAAATTTTTTAAGAAACAAACCAAACTTATTGTAACATCAGTGTTTATTGGGCAGTATAGTATTCAAACTTGGTTGACAGAAATTAGTCCTGCAAAGTCCACTCCCCACAATATCTGGTTGCCTTCCAGGGTACTATAAAGTATCTGCTACAAACTGGTCCATTCTGCGTGAATTGTACTTCAGCTACAGAATTTGCTTGCTACCCCTCATGTCAGCTACTTACTCCCAAAGTTGTATATTGTTGTCACAGCCATTATCACCTATTCTTCAAAGTTTCTAGGCTTTCTGCTCTGTGGCATCCACAGCAAACTAAGCAGTGAATCACAGACCTTTAGTAGCACTTTTATTACAGAACACCACAGCTCTGGCTGCTTTCAAGAGGAGCAATGCAGCATACCTTTTTTAACTTAGTAAAAAGAAAAGCTGGAAAAGCACCCCTAGCAGAATGATAGCATGGACAGCTGCCTTTTTTTCTCTTTAACTAAGGCCGGCCATGTTATTAAGTTAAGTTGAGGACAGGATCCATATTACCTTTTCTGTGTAATGGGATACAGTCACGTGCCTGTCGGGTAGCATACAACCAATAAGAGTGGGTTTTCTCCCTTGTGCTGATTTCTGTTTTCCTACTCAAGGATGTACTTATGTACAATCCATGCAATTCAGATGAGGAGGACAGATATGTTTGTGCTTCTGCTTGCACTGTCCCATGAAAGTGGTGTTGGTCTTAACTAAGGATATATGGATCCTAATTAAAAGTTTGCATTCTTTTCCCTTATATACTTGCCTTTATGTGCTACTCAGTCATTGTATTTCCCTTGTGGTTCTTTTCTAATTCCCATCCAATCATAATCGTCTTTGCCGAGATTTATCAAGTTGAGGGTTCTCTTCCTGAATTTATTTTCTTTCTTCTATGGTTTTCTTGAATCATACAACCATTTTCTATGTTGACAGTTTAGACATTCATGTGCCTTCCTTTCCATGTATTTATCTATTGCTGTTTCAATTTGCATAATGCCATTAAAATCTGTAGACTGTTCTACCACTTTTGGATTTCTTATTGTAGCTCTCTACAAATTCCTACTTGACCATCTGTGCTAAGTCTTTCATACATAATGGAAAGTGAAAAAAGGGTACACAGGTTGGTAATCACCTATGTAATCCATTTCTGCTTGCATCTTTGTCATTGCTTTTGTCTTGTTTTTATTCTGCCTGACTTAGGTACATATACCCACAAAAAATAAAGCTATAGAGATTTCTGTTTGGTAAGCAAAATGATAAAAATCTTAAGAGAGGAGAAAATGTAGGTATGGTTATCACTTGATTTCACTGATTTGGGACCCTTCTGCTATAAAGAAAAATAAAAAGCCTTATACTTTTGAATTCCAGCTTGCCACATTCTTTCTGCTTTTGTGTGTTCCAGCAATATATTTTACTGTCTTTTTCATCTCTACATCTGATTGTGCTGTGTAGTTTCTATTTACAAAGTGCTTCTTCTGGGGAAAAGCTAATACTGTGTTGTTCAGATACATTCACAAGTTTTAACATTTTAGTAATGCTAGAATAAATAAAGTATATGTCACCTTTTTAGGAACCGCTTTCTAATAGTATCAACTGCTTTTTTTTGTCTTGAGGCACCTGATCAACAGTTCTGCTTATAAAAAGAAATGACAGGAAATACAAAATAATAACAATCTTTTTCTGTCTAGGTTATTTTTCTTTTTAGGTCTAGAACTATCTAGGAAGCACAAAGTCCAATACCCTGTGCAAATGTTCATTACCAAATGATTTAATATCTTGAATCTATCTATTTCAGCAAATGTATGTTTGCCAGATGTTTTAAGTTTAAGATTTTAACTCTAGAAGATAGATTTACTCATACAGTCAGCCATCCATCCATCTCTCCATCCATCCAGCCAGCCAATCATCCATCCATCTGGCTGTCCATCCATCCATATATCCTACCAGCCATTTTCCATACTTGCTTTATCCAATTCAGAGTTATGGGTAGCTGGAAACTTTCTGTGGAAGCAGCTGGCATAAGAGCTGAAACAATAATGTATGGAGTGTCAGATCATTGTAGGGCACATGTACCCCCTCTCACACACACACACACACACACACACACACACACACACACACACACACACACACACACACACACACACACACACACAAGCAGTTAAATGCACTCATGCACCAGTGGGCAATTTGAACATTCTCACTTCACCTAATTACAAGTCTTTGCGATTTTGAAAGAAACCAATACCCTCATAAAACCAGATGTAGTAAGTAATAGCTTATACTTGCCACAATCAGGAAAATCAAACAGAAAATAAAGCTGCATTGAGGTAGCAACATTAGCGAATAAACCAATTTGTTATACAAGAACTCCCAACATTCTGATGTTGGAACACCTTGTGCTGTTCTCGTAGTCATTTACCTTCTCAGATGATGCCAAATTAATAGCACACATCCAGACATTTGTAGGCAGCCAGTTCTGGCATCTATTTGTGAATGCTGCCATTTTTGCATATCTACCTATATATCTGCCTATCTATCTATCTATCTATCTATCTATCTATCTATCTATCTATCCATTGATTTATTAGGAAACTGGGTTAAACTGTTTTCATTACAGCCCCTGAACTAAAAGTGTGATGTAACATGAATTAAAAATGCAAACATAATATTTCAGACAATATATATTGGCTTATAAATCAACTATGTGAAAGTCATATGTACAGTATAATGTGATATTTAGTTCATAAACTGAATAAACTCCTGTTAAGAAATAATGCCTTGTGAGTTAGTTAACTAAGAATAACATATCACATAATGCATATGGTGCACTATTATCTCATTCTCACATTAACAGTGCACATACTTACAGATAAGCAAATCTAGAAGCTGTACAGTGGTTTACAAATTTATATGCATACTGTACCACTGCTGTTGCATGTATAATTCATTAAATTACAGCACTCCATAGTTAAAGGGCATATTACTGTCTAAGCTTAAATATGCTCTACCTAGAACTAACTATTCTTCCTTTTTTTATAGGTACGAATATAGCACAGTTAATTCAGACAGACAAAAAGCATAACTGAAGAACAGAGGTGAACTGCAGTTGAAAGTAAGACTTTGGAAGAGTAGGCTTGGGAACTGCCTCTCTTACTTTCAGAATAATACCATAATTGGATAATACTGACAGGACTATTCCATAGTAGACTATTCTCAAAGCTCCTTTCAGCTTTGCTGTATATTTTGTGAAGGGAACTGACGTGCAATAGATAATGGAAAAGAGAGAGAGAGAGAGAAAGAGAGAGGGCAGCAAAACCAGAAATGAAGAAAACTGATGGAAAAGTCCTAACAGAGTTAGTTTGGTTACTTCTTGACAATATATCTGTATATTGATATGTGAATTGCCTTACTATCACAATTAAATGTATTATATTTATTTATTATATTATATATTATATATTTTATATTATTAAAATGTATAAAACAGGCAATAGATTTCACATTCTGAATATGTATATAAAGGTTGAGGGGAAGTTTAATTCTGATAATAAATGCCTCATTTACGTGGCTCTCTGTCAAAATTGTCAATGTTTCTATAGCAGGAAAACAGGTGGATTTGGGAGTATATGTATGAGCATTTATATGAAATTAAAAAAGGTAGGATGTCCAATGCCCTTTTTAAACATATTCAGGACCAACTGAGCCATTCATTTAAATTCACGGTCCTGGAACAAATTCATTTAGATCCTAGAGGGGGAACATGAAAAATAAATTTGGAGGTTAGGGAGGTCTTTTGCAAATTTATTGGAATGCCTACTGCTGGCCGGGCTTGAATGAGCAGGCCAATATTGTGCCATTACTTAAATTAGGGGCTCTAACATGATAATGATAGATTGCAGTTATTGTGGAAAATAATATAAGATAAGCTCAAGTAAAAAGAAAAATAAATGATGAATAAATACACAATGAGTACTAAGGTGAAGCTTTAATGTTTAGCTTGGATTTTTATAATAGTTAATATCTGATGTGGTTGCTTTTAAATGGGAGTGGGATAATTATTGGTGAAACTGATTTGTTCATTTGATATGACATACTTTTTAATGAATAATTTAAACGCAATGGCTTTTTAAGTAAAATTATCTGATGAAGTTTTAACAATGATTAAAATGAAAGCACTTATCTGTATTGGAATAAACAGAGAAGATTTACATTTGACACCTGGTTCTTCTTTTTGGAAAATGTATAAATTCCCAATCTAGCGGACTTGTTGTAAGTATAAATCTTGCTCCCTACACAACCTTTGCTCAAAACAAAGGTTCTCATTGTCTTTGTTTCCTGCATATTTCCTTCAAGAGGATGTCACAATTTCAACTCTTTGTGTATTTAGATATGAGAGTTTTTATGACTTAGAAGTAGGAGACACTTAACACAGTGGAAAAAGCAGCAGCAGACTTAAATGAATGGTGAAACCTGGATGCTAGTATAAATTGCTGGCTGAATTGAATATGCTTCTGACAGCTGTGAGCATTGTCCGTGTATAAATGGACAGATGAAATGTGCCAGACCCTAGCTTCTTATTGTCATGAGAGTATGATATGGCTAGAAAGCTCATTCAGAAGTTCAAAAATGTGAAAAAGGGTTACGCTTTGATGTCTTGGATAACAGAAGTTAGCTAGTAGAAAAAATTAAAAAGTTCAGCTACAAAGGATGTTGTTCCCTGAACTACAGAAATTTGAAAATGATTTGATTGTATGTATTGTTCTTTGTTCAACTAAGGTCAGGAGGTAGAGGACTAGAAGAGGTAGAGATTTGGGATTTTGTGAATCATCTTATGTGACATAAATATGAAAGATGAAGAAAACAATTTGCCCACCTCATCTCCTTTATTCCTGCAGGCAGCAAATTTCATTTCATTTGCCCCTGCTATGCCTTCTTCCATAGTTTATATGTATCACTGATTGTACTGAAGGATTCTGAAATTTATGTCAGTAGTTCACCAGATAAACCAAATTAATGTAGATGCAGTGATTTATGAATGTAATTACTTGATTGACTTTTTCATATTACCAGCAGCAGTTGGGGTTAATTAACAGTTTCACCACATGGAACCTGAAGAGAGGAGGAATCTGAATATTCAGTAACTGCTAGACTCAGGAAGAAGGTTGACAGTGAAGACCCCAGACTGGAGTACCATAAAACCATGCTCTATGACCAAGAACATTCCATCTCTCACTGCAGCTACCCCACAGCAATTACATATAGATACTGTAGCCACTGGGCCTGCATTTAACAAAATTTCTATAATATGCAGTACAATGAAAATTATTTTTCCAGGGCAGCATTCCACATCGCTATATTCTTTACACCACAGGCACAATTTGCCTATGCTCAAAGAACATTTGAGATTCTTAAGTTTATAAAAAGTTTGTTTTTTATCTCTGCAGTTTACCACTTGGATTTTTATTCCATGGGCACAGAAAGCCTACATAAAAGGTTCTGGGGTCTCAAACTTGACTTACTTTTTATTTTTTTCCTCCTACATGTGCACATCCATGAGCTCTGTAAAAATGAGCGCTGTGATTTGTTTTCCACTGTATACTATTTCTCTTGATGTGTGTACTGTTGAAAAATGGGAATCACCTAGTGTAGTTTTAAGTGACTACCTCCCCTGCATATAAAAATGTCTCTTCATCAAGAGGAAGAATAATGGAGACTGGTCAGTTTAATCATGCATATGAGCCTCTTATAAGAAGGAACTGTAAACCTCTTTTCTTATATAAGAGAATATTAGCTTTTCATATTATATGTCATGAGATAATGAGTCTCATAAAAGTTGGCATACCCTTTCATATTACATTTGATAAACTGGAAAAAGTTCTGTAATAAAGCTTTCATAGTTGGCTCCAAGTGATATGAGCTCCACTAATGCAGGCACAACCTCTCATTTTACAAGTGTTACAAAACAGAATAATAAAGTCTGGTGATAGCTGTGTAAAAGGAGGCATTTTCAATGATCAAAGTGTAAATCACTGTATTAGATGGACTTGATGAAGGTCAGGCATAAGTGTTTTCTTAAATATAGTTCTATAGTTGTTGCTCAAAGTGTGTTGTCGTGTTTTGTATGTTAGAAGTTAAAAATAAAAATAGACCCTTTTAACTAAGAATGAGGTTCCACAGGATGCTGAGCTCGTAAACACTCATAGGTCTTTCAGGAATATTCAAATAAGGGACTACCCTCTAAGCTTTGTCATTGGCTCCTTGTTTTCCCATCTTCTAGATTTTCCACCAATCAGCACCCATGGACCCTCCCACCATTGTCTGTAATTGCCTTTAAATAACTTACCTGCTTAACTAAATAAACTACTGAAAACTTTAACAAGGTACTTTTATTCCTCCCACAGGGAAGGTATCAGCAAGGGAGAGTCTCCTTGCTCTGATAGCTAAACTGATTTTATCTAGACTAATCATTTATACTCTGTTTCATGATACTTGAAACCAGTGAAAAGCAGTACCCGATGTGCAGTTGGATTACATTGCAGTGTTTGGTTTGCTGATTAGGGAATACTTTTGGATTCTAATGTATAATTTAGTATGAGAAGTGTGAAGAAGTTGGCCTCCGATGACTTAAGACTTTGTGTGAAAGTTGTGTTGTTAAGGAAGGTTCTTGGTGGTTGTAGAGATTCAGGTTAAGGATTTTGCACATCAGTAAGAATTAAAATAATATGGTTGTTAGTGAGATAAGTAAAACTATTGCTTGGTCGATAGAAATGTGTTTTCAAACTAGTGTGGATTATTGTTTCTTAACTGAGTGTGTTGCTGAAGCCTCAACATGGGAGGTACATAGGTGGATTTCTCACATGAGAACACAAGAATAAATCTTTATTTTTGTTAAACTATTTATAATAATGTATTAAATTTCAGCATGCCAGACATAAGTGGAAGGAATGATTAGTAACTGGAGCTCTAAGTTTATTGGGAAAAAATTATGGATTCACTATTCAGTTTTGCCATAAGTACTTGAAAGAAAATAATTCAGGTTAATAGTTGTAGGTGAGAGGTGCAGACATATTGTAGCATGCCCAAACTGTCACTTCAAAATCCTGGGGTATCTTCTGACACAGAATTAAGGAATGGGGCAGAAAGAACAACAATATTATGCACACAGTGGATCATGTAGTCGTAGTCTCAGTCTCACTCCTGCTAAAAACTGGAAACATGAGAGACTGAGGGACTCAATAAAGATGTCAATATGATTATTTTAAATTGATTTATTGTGTAGCTCATGCAGCTGTCATGAACTTGGTAATTTTGTCAAGTGGTGCACCTATTTTCTGCTGTGTTCATTGTACCTATGTGATTAATAACACTCCTTTTTTGAAAACTGGTACCCAGTCTTTCTGGTCATCCAAACAATAGATAAAAAAAACTATTAGGTCATCCTATTATTGTTGTTATTATTATTATTATTATTATTATTATTATTATTATTATTATTATTCCAGGAGTGTGCATAGTATAGGTGTTGTACAGATTCCCTTAGTACTTAACCACATTAGTATACTTTGTTTTGTAATATGGGTTTGTCTACACTAAAAATAATGCTAAATCATGGTGTTTTAAAGCATTTATGAATTTCTTACATTATTAATAAGCAGTAATCAGTAGTATTCAGACGGTGTTTACTTGTGTTTTAAGTGATTATTGCATTGCTTTTTCTGTTTTTTTTTATTATTCCAGTTGAAAGTGTGCATTTATATGCCTGAACTCTAAACTAATACCAACTAATTTTAAAATATTACCTATCCTTAGAGCAATGGTAGTCATTTTGTTTCTAGGTATACAAAGACCCACATCCATTATGGCAATAGACCATACTTTTAAAACATAGATTCATTTTGTGTAGAACATGATACTGTTATTTGTCTTGTATTATTAATTGTTGAAGTAAGATTAGTAAACCTGATTGTTTTAATTTAACACTCTTTATCCACATACTTTGTAATGGAATTAATTTCCCATTCCTATCTTGCTGACAATGCAATGACTCAGAGAAACTAGTCATGCTCCAAATTAAATACTATTGATATAGTAATTCTGGAACTGTTCAGCATTACTGCACAGAATATTACATTACTATGAAGTGATGCATATCAAATTTGCCTTGTCTTTGCTTACAGATGACAAGAATAGAAGTTATGCTTCTTAACCCTTATGTACATGAAGACCTAATTTGTCATTCCAAGTAGCTGTGATTTCTTTTTCCATGAAAAATGTGTCTCAAGAATTTTAACACAGTCCATTTATTATTCTGCAATACATTGGTAGAATCAATAAAGATTGTCAAGCAGTCATTTGTAGATCTCTTTGAAAGAGACAGTTGGAAATAATTTTTAATGTATTTTTAAAACTTAATAAAACAAAAAAAAAACGAACACCATTTAGATAAACCAGCAGGTATCTCATTTGGGTCTATATTAGATCATCGAAGTTTCAAAACTTTGAATGTTCTAATATTGACCTCTATTCAGCAAAAGCTGAAAACATTATACATACAGAACAGCGAATTTTTTCTTAGGGAAATATTCACTGTTCCAAAACATATACACACAACACAAGCGCACCAAACAAACAGCAATCCACACACATACATCTAAAATCTTACACCTAACCCTACACTAAACTATACACACACCACTAACTATCCACTTGCGTTAACCCAAACCCTAACCCTAAGGTCCATCACTATCGCACACTCACCTCACCAGCACCATAACCCTAACTCACCTACCCCGCCCTAACCCTCACGTCCACACAATCGCACACTTACCTGACCTGCGCCCTATCCCTAACTCACCTAACACACCCAAACCCTCATGGTCACACAATCGCACACATACCTAACCCGCTCTCTAACCCTAACTCACCTAATGCACCCTAACCCTCACGTCCACACAATTGCACACATACCTAACCCAAACCCTAACCCTAACTAACCTAACTTGCACTCAATCGCACACTTACCTGAACCCGACCCGTAACTTTCCACCACAGAGCTGAAAATACCGAAGCAACAGAAACGGACAACCGAATTCTTTCCCTAGGAAAAAATTTGGTTTTCTGTTGCTTTGATATTTTCAGCTTTCACTGAATAGGGGTCGATATTAGAACATTCGAAGTTTTGAAACTTTGATGTTTTAATATAGACCCTCTCATTTTCATGTATGATAAGCATTATTGTTCTTACAACATGATAGTATTCAACAGACGAAACAATAAAAAGGGGTGTCTGTCAAATTCTAATATATGATCAGACATGTATAGTGTGTGAACTGAAATTGACTTTTACTTGAAAATGGTACTATTTTTTAAAGTTTTTACATGAAATCATGCATATCTGCAAATGCATGATAAAAATGTAGAATTATTTCTATATAGTCTGCATTTTCTTAATGGCTGAAGAATAACATGTTTGATGTATTTCGGACACAGTGTTATTAGTGAAGATTTTCCTGCATATGATGCCAAATTATTCAACAAGTTGAACATTATCTTCCTTATTAAGTGAACTATAATGTATTATTAAAACACAGCATGCATTCATTTAAATGTTTACTTGTTTTATAAAGTATGTAGCATAAACTATTATCTTTACTTTTCAAACTAAACAGGACAATGCTACAAACTTTTCCCCAAATTATTTTGAGAAGAGTAATCTTTTTTAATGACGATATAAACAATATGTTACATAACAGAGGTTCTCAGACAGTGAGGTTAGCTGTCTGCCTAAAATGTTAACTGTTTGGTTTTGCTTTTGTGGCAGCTCAGGCTAATTCCAGGAGGATGACAGTTTCTGAGTATGTATATCAGATTTAAATTAATGGTAGAAATGAGTTCCAGCATTCACAAAAATGATGTGCACTGGCTCACAAGATGACTATGCATTATGTTTAATACATAAACATTCAGGATGAGTATTCATAGAAAACTCTTAATCAAGTACAGACAGCAGCAAACAATATACAGTGGGATGTTGCACACTCTAATGCCAATTTATCCTTGATGCTGTCTGCAGCTGCTGTACAACACTGTATTGCACATTATTGTATAACAGCTTAACAATGGAAAGTTTTGAAGTAAGCTATGCATTCTACACCTTACTAAATAGTTTTCTCCTGTGCTGTATGCTCTGTCATCCTGTCTAAATGTGTTTCATAAACACCTTTCAATCATAAGACATAATGGAGGTGATAAGGCAATTACAGTCATGTGGTAATGAAGAGATCAGGTATTGGGTGAGCTTCTACTGGTAAGATCTTGGCTGTGTCACTGTGGAGTGGTGGGGCTGGCATAGGTGTGATTGTAGTCAGATGATTGCCTGCACCACAAGGCATTCCACTGCTGATATGCTTTTTCCTGACATGCAACAAAAGTTATGCTCTATTTTACTAATTTATTCTAATATCATTATATATAAAAATAGAAACTGGGATGAATAGAATGGGTAGCTGGCTAATAAGTTGTCTAACTGATTATCACAGGAAATGAGAAAGGCAGCAAAACAGTTTTTTTAGAAGAATTATTCACAAAACTTTTAAGCTGTGACAACACAGATATGTTTAACTTATGGTTAAATAAGCAATTTGATTCAAACATTTACATTCCCCTTTTTATAATGTGGAATTCATGCGAGGGAATTTCCAACAATCGATACCTACTGTTCAATTTATAAATCATCAGTTTATACTCATCCCAGACAGCACCATAAATTTGTACTCGCCACAGAGTTTGGGGAAGCAATTTCACAGATTTATTTTAGATTTGAGAAAAGGGTTAAGGAACAGACATGCAGTTTTGTGCAGTTCCTGATTTATAATGCATACAGACAATATTTAAATAGCATTTTTATGAAATGCATATGTTAGAGCAAATCTCCCAAACGTATTACATCTACATTCCTACAGTGTAAACATTATTTTGGAATCCGTACCTCAGTCCTCTACAATAGAAAATGTTCTCTAATGATATTTATACTCCAGTCTGAAATAGACGTGTAATTTGAAGTACAATAACAAAAAAAGGAAAGCTTAAGACACAAGTGGTCTGCTGCTGGAATTTTATCAGCTGCTTTTGTTAAAAAGCCACACCACTACTTCTTCAGATATTTAATGATATTATCTTAGAGGGTCTCCTACTTGTTTCTCAACAAGTTTTCCTCTGTCATCACACTTCTACTTTATCACCTAATTGATCTGACTGATAAAGTTCAATATAATATATTATAAATTGTATTTGACTCTAGGGACAAACATAAAACTCTGACTTTCATAATTCATCCATGATGACCAGTTGGGATTAATTCAACATTGGACGACTCAAAGTCCACATTAAAATGGTCAGCTGCATAGCAAAACTGACACTTGGTATCTTAAATAACTTTTATCTATCAGATTTTAAACCTTTATGAGTAGTCAATGCTCAATGGAGCTAAGAAAAAAAAATGATTTCAGTTTTTGAACTTCTCAACTACAACATCGTGCTTGTTTTGGAGAACAATTGAGGAAGTTTCTCCATATTGCTTTCCTTCTGTAAGACATTTATTCATTCTTCTTCTTTATTCAGCCCCCTCCTTTGATTTCCTCTTAATCTTATTAAGGGTCACAGGTGATCCAGATCTTCTTGAAGTCTCTCTCTCACACATGCACACACTCGCACACACATACACATGCATTATGCCATGTATTGTTACTGTATCAAATACTAAGAATACTCAGAGTATGACTTAAAAATATGCTTTGAACAGTATGACACTCAAAGCAACCACAGAACACCCTTTTGTCAAACAAAGTCTGTACATCTCTCATACCTCCTATGTTACTGGGAAATCATTGGGCTTACTCCAAACTTTGAAACTGTGCTTGTGGCTGCTTTGCCAACACATTGAAGTTTTATATTAGAGTTGAAAGCTAATGCAAACTTTCAAATATCAGCATTGTTCATTATAAGCAAAGGAAGCATGCCGTGCAGCATTGGAAGAGCTTTATCTCTATGGCGGCACTGACTAGAAGCACTACATGGCGAAGAACCCAAATACTTGCAGTACCTATTTCAAACTATACACGGAGATGAACTGCAGCTGATGCTGTGTTCACACACTATGGACAACTTTAAAGATTTTTCTAAATTTGAACTGTGTTGTTGTAGTGCAGTCCCACAGCTTGACAATATTGTAATTTTGGACATAATACCACATGCATGACAGAATTTTTACAAGCACAAATGCAGTTTTACAGCTGGGAAACACATGGCGAATGAGATTCATTAATGCAGTGCATTAATACTGTATCAATACATTCATAATAACGCACATTAATTTTGCATTAATACATTCATTAATCTGGTGCATTATTGAGTCATTATCTATTCTTTATATGGCATGTAATCCACAGCTAAGTGGCACTGGGTTAGTGTCAAGCAGACTTTGTGTGCTCTGTTCACAGCTTAACATTATATCAGGGAGCAGATTTAAATTTTGCATTCAAGGTAACATTCCAGTATGGCAGAGGCCCTCAGCAATACTATTCAATTTGTCTTAGAATTGAGCATATGATGTTTTTATGTCCAGGTAAAAAGACCAGATCCCTTGGTTAGGGCACAGTTGTTTCTTCTAGCAATTCAATAACCATGACAGAAGTAAAATCCATTATATTTGAAGAGCTGAAGCTATTTATGATACACATCACTGTCATTAATGTAGCATGAGGACATACACATTACCGTCATTAATGTAGCATGAGTACATACACGTTGCTGTCATTAATGTAGCATGAGTATACACATCACTGTTACTGATGCAGCATGAGTAAAAGTGCTCATTGAAATTATAGGTAGTTATTGATTATGAGATACTGAGGCCCAGGTACTGGCTTTATTGCTGTTCCTCTTACAAGTCTGCAGAACCACGAGATTCTCTCTGAAAAAAATTCAGCCTTAGATATACAGACTAGATGCTGTAAAGTCACTCTTACCTTCATCTCATCATTTTGGAGTATGAAGTTTCATGAGATTCAGTGTTAGTGGCATGACAGGTAGCAAACTTGCAATTGGAGCAGAAGGCTGTGGATTCTAATCCCACTCCAGGTAGATGGATTGGTGCTACAGTACAAGATAATGAAGGTACTGCAATTTGGAGTGTCTTCCTCTTTGAAGGAGATGTTAAACTAAGGTCCCGTCTACATGACCTGGTGGTAGTTCAGGTGAATATGAAAAATCCCATGTCTCCTATCAAAAAGAGTAGGGGAAAGTTTCCTGATGTTCTAACCCAATTTTCCTAGAAGTATAAATAGCACCTCTGGTCTCCTCTGAAAAGAGGATACTAGCTTAGTCAAAAAAGGTAAATAAATAAAAAGCAGAAAGTAATTTTTTTAAGCACTATTAAAAGTGATATACAAATAAAAGAAACATATCCTTTTACTGGGATAGCTGGCAGAACTGAAATATTGCTGAGGGGAAAAGACCATTTATGAAAGAGTTCTACATTTACTTTGAGGAGGAGAAATTGGGCATAGTGTAAGATGTCATTTAACAAAATCTGTAACTAGGAAAGAATATGATGTGTTTCTACACAGCACTAGATAACTGCACTTTAGGAATACCGTTATCCTCCTATATTTTTATTTATGTATGCAAATATACTGAAGTATGCATGGAAATTATTTATTAGGTTAGAACACTGATTATTTGGATTGGACTAAGGCCAGAATCTGGAAGCTGCACTCACAGAACACATTGGCATGTATCAACATTGTCATAAGCATAATGCAGAATGTTAAGATGGCCCCCCTGTTGTAAGATATCCCCCCTGTTGTAGAAGGAAGTAGCAGTACACAAAAATCACAAAAATTGATTGGCCAAAGAAGAGCCATCAAGATGATAGACTGGACTATTGAGGATAAAAAAGAAATTATGTATTGTTACTATTATGTACAAAGCCCAGAATTTCCACACAAGATATATAAAATGATTGTGAGAGAAATAAGAGGAAAGAAAAATACTTCCACAAGAAAAACTGTCAGAAGCTTCAAATAAAAATTTGCATTCATTAATACAACAGATTTTTGAAAAACAATACATAGATCAAGAAACTTTGATCTGCTTGGAAAAAGAAGCATCTGAGGAAGTGCGAAAATATAAACAACAAAACCTAGAGATATTTGAAAAATATAAAAAAGAAATATGGAGATGGGAAAGAAAGAGAGATCTGATATGGTGCAATATTTATGCAAAGGAGAAATCCAAATTAACTAATATAGAGAAGGCAGTCTCAAAGATATTTGAAGAGAAATACAGGCAAAATCTTCCAGATATGGAAAATTTCCCAATAAAAAGATTAATAGCACAAAGATGTAATGTGGAAAAGAAGATTAGTAAAGCAGAAGTTTAAGAAATAGAAGTTGAAGTTATGGAGTGCCTGTGTGTGAATGATTTAATGTAGAAGGTCTAACACAGACTACATCACAGCATGATGGAATAAGTCCCCAATATAAGGAAAAGCAAGAAGATCAGGAGACATGTGAAAAAGAAATATGGACATGGGAAAAGAAAATAGATTTAATATGGTGTAATATTTATGCAAAGGAGAAAGCAAAACTAACCAATACAAAAAGAGCAGCACCAAAGATATTTGAAGAGAAATACAGGCAAATGAATTCAGACATGGAAAAGTTTACAATACAAAAAATAATGAAATTAAGAGGAAAAGCAGAAAAAAATATTAGTAATGACAAAGTCAAAGAAATAGAAATTGAGGTTATGGAGCAGCTGTAAAGAGAAGGATTTAGTGCAGAAAATCGAATGCAGAAAGCACCAGAACAGGATAGAGCAATGGATATCCAAATTACGGGGAAACCAGTGGAACAGGAGGCAATTGGTCAGGTGCCATATCAAGATATTTTGGAACCTTCCACAGGAAACCAGTATAAACATTCACTTGAAGCTAGACAGCAAAGGAAAGAACAGGAAACTATGGAAACTCTAATGCAGTCAATGTTGAGGAGTGATAGCCCAGTGAGTTCCCATATGATAGAGCAACGGATGGCACAGGATGGAGTTGAAGAGAATGTGCCACAAGAAGCTGCTATAGAATCTTCTATAGAATGCCAGTAGGAAACAGAAAATAAGGGACGTGCCCTCAGTTTGGAAGAAAGTGAGTTAAGAGAAGAGTTGCTCAATGTAATAGATATAGACAGGTATATCAAGATAAATGAAAGAAATAGGCTGCAGAAGGTTAATAAAACCCCAAAAGTCAGAAGTTTGATAAAACAAATGAACACAGTAATTAGGATTATCTGTAGAGATCCCTGCAATATAACAGAAGAAAACAGAATATATTACTGTGCTGCTAAATTAATAACTGATAAAGTTCTACTACATGAACACAGGGTAGTGAGAGAAAGGAAGGGGTGAAAGTGAATACCATCATGGAAATATTGAATGGAGAAAACTATAAAGCAGCTAAGGCAAGAAGTGTCACTGTTAGAAGATTATAGAAGAGGGAACAGATCAACAAAAATACTAAGAAAGATATATGTGATAAAAGCAATGGGCAGTATTAGAACAGACCAGGATTTATCATGTACTATCACAAGTAACAAACTAAAAAATTCAGCACAGGCGGACAGACTTAGAGGATATACAGATAAATATAAAGGAAAAGTACAAAATAAGCAATTTATTGATTTATTGATCCAAAAAAAATTTATAGAGAACTGGGAAATAAGGTAAAAGGAATTGAAAGACTGCCAAAAAAAGAAGAAATAGATACACTTTGGAGAAGTATCTATGAAGATCCTGTAGAATATAAGCATGATGCTAAATGGATAGAAGAGGTAAAAGAAAGAATAAGAGGGTTAGAGGTACATGATATGCAATGGGATGAAGTAACAGCCAGAGAGATTGAAACAAAGTTAAAACAAGCCTCTAATTGGAAAACCCCCAGGCCCAGATGCAGTGCCTAACTTTTGGCTGAAAGTATTAATAACTTTGCAAGAGGATTTTGCCATGAGTAAGAACTATTTATATGTGCATCATAAACAGACACCACACTGGTTAACAACAATGCTCTTACTTAAGAGTGAACCTGCAAGCTACCCTAAAAATTATAGACCAATAACTTGTCTTCCAATGACGTTTAAACTATACAAGGGGATTGACGCTGACAGAGTTTATAGTCATTTAAAAGAAAACTCAATTATGGCAGTAGAACAAAAGGGCAATAAACGAATGTTGTATGGAACAAAGGATCATTTGTTGTTAATTAAAGTTATAGTGGAGAACTGTAAAAAGGGGAAGACTCTAAGTACGGCATGGATTGACTATAGAAAAGCATTTGATAATCCCACATTCATGGATAAAAGAGTACCTAAAAATGTATAAGATACACCCTACACTGATTGACTACATTACAGTAACCATGAAACAACGGCAGACCACTTTGCAATTAAGCCATGATAAAGAACAGATTATTATCCCAGGGATAAAATTCCAAAGGGGGTATTCCAGGGTGACTTTCTGTCACAATTGCTATTCTGCAGCCCAGAAGTTAAAGTCAGCAACACGCATCCACCAAGGCTTGGACACCAAAAGTGTTTTTTCTTCTTCGGTTTATTGAACACAACACAGTACACCAAAAGCGAATGCAGCAATCAATCTAGGTTAAGCGCTTTCATCTGTATTAAGACAGACTTCCTCAGAACCATGTTTAAAACCAAAATACTCCTATTTAAAGGAATTTTAGCGCCAAAATCCACAAAGCATTTAATTACATTTTAAAGGGCAATGCTCCTTATCTGGTCGACTGCGTGTATTAACACTGTGTAACATTCGTTTGTGTATATCTAGTGATTGACAGTAACAATGTACAAACATCAAAGGACATCACAATAGTGCCCAAATAGGGCCTAAAAACCTTCTAAAAACAAAGTGTAGAACCAACAATGTGCAAGAATGTTTGATATTAACACCCATAAGTTGTCGACTAATAGACTACAAAATCTCATGCCTTGATAAAATTTTGTACATTGTTACTGTCAATCACTAGATATACACAAACGAATGTTACACAGTGTTAATACACGCAGTCGACCAGATAAGGAGCATTGCCCTTTAAAATGTAATTAAATGCTTTGTGGATTTTGGTGCTAAAATTCCTTTAAATAGGAGTATTTTGGTTTTAAACATGGTTCTGAGGAAGTCTGTCTTAATACAGATGAAAGCGCTTAACCTAGATTGATTGCTGCATTCGCTTTTGTTTTTTTTTTTTTTTGGTGTACTGTGTTGTGTTCAATAAACCGAAGAAGAAAAAACACTTTTGGTGTCCGAGCCTTGGTGGATGCGTGTTGATGACTTTAACTTCTGGGCTGCAGTTACAATTGCTATTCTGCCTTGCCATTAATCCATTAAGCTCTTTACTTAACAGCTTAGGCCATGGCTACAATTTGGCTCCTAGAAAACAACAAAGTCTAATGACTTATCATCTTCTCTTTGTCAATGATTTAAAACTGTATAGCTTATCAGATGAGGAATTGAAAGCACAACTGCAGGTTGTCAAAACCTTTTCAGATGATATTGGAATGTCATTTGGTCTTGATAAATGTGCAAAAGCAACCTTTAAAAAAGGAAAACTGCAACACCAGGAAAACATCAGTTTGGGACAAGAATGTGATATAAAAGAACTTGAGCAAGAGGGAGTGTATAAATACTTGGGAACTGATGAAAGATCAGCAATAAAACATGAACAAATGAGAATAAAACTCAGAAAGGAATACTTCAGAAGACTTAAATTAATCCTGAGAACAGCATTGACATCTAGGAACAAGATCAAAGCTATAAATCAATTTTTTCTTCCTGTCCTAACTTATAGTTTTGGAGTGATTGACTGGCCACAAAAAGTGTTGGACAGATTGGATATTAAAACAAGAAGGATAGTTCATGCTCACCAAATGATTTATAAAAATCAGTGCATACCAAGATTATATATTCCCCGTTCCGAAGGAGGGATGGGCCTCCTTGAAATTGATTACATGCATAGAACTGCAATCGTGGGACTCCACACATATCTACTGACCGCACAAGATCCAAATGTAGTGAAAGTTTTGAAACATAAGGAGAATAAATCTAAGATGACATCTCTGCTTAATTTAGCAGAAGCATATAGACGTCAAGCAGGAATGGAAATGATACCAGAAGTGGATAAAAACCAGGCAGCAACTAAATGTGCCAAAAAACAAAAAAGGAATATAAAGTGAAGGAACAGATCAGATGGCAAGAAATGTGGAAAAAACATAAATATAGTTGCAAGTATATAAAACTTCTGGAAGATCCTCATGCTGATCAAGAACAAATGCAGGAATGGTTAAAGGGAGGCAAATTCAAACCAAGAAATGAAAAGTTAATATTGGCTGCCCAAGATAGTGGGCTAAGTACACGCTGGTTTACAAAGTCCATTGAACATGTGGGAGAAACAGACATGTAGGTTTTGTAAAACAGTCACACACATTGTTGCTGGGTGCAATGCACTAATGGCAGAGGGATTGTATACTGAACGGCATAATAATGTGGTGAGAGTGTTACATTGGAGACTGTGCAAACATTATGGTATCAAAGTGGCTGAAAAACACTGGAAACATGAGCCACAAAGAATCATGAAAAATGATGAAGTTTATATCACATAGGATCAATACCAATAGTTCAAAAGATAGATGCTAGAAAACTGGATATAGTGGTCCAAGAAAAGAAAACAAAAGCAGCATTGATCAGTGAAATCGCCACACCCACTGACTACAGTGTCTTGTGTACAGAGAGACACAAAGTCATAAAATACCTGGATTTGCAGGCAGAAACGAGAGCCATGTGGAAGAAAGATACCCAGACAGTTCCAATAGAAGTAGGAGCAACGGGTCTTATAAAAAAGAATTTACAATTATATTTAGATATGTTACCAGTTCAGGTAACACTATACGAATTGCAAAAGGAGCCATTAATGGGAACATTGCGGGTGCTGCAAAGAGCACTTTTGGCTGACATCAAAGAGTGAAACAATACTAATTTCATGGACTTTAATCATACTTTGACTTAGGAATGGGGTCCATTCCTGTCATGGTATTAGAAACCCAAAAGACTTGGCGAAATTAAAAACGGCAGAATGTTAAATTTACTTACTGCAAGACATTCAAATGCTGATGATCGCTGAAGTTTTTAAGTGGTGTAATTAATAAACATACACATAGACATTTGCTCTGAGCATTCAAAGAAATCTACCAAAAAACTGATGACAGCAGAGGAAAACAAAAGGATGATTTAATGCATATTACAGTTTAAACAAGGACCACTACTAATGGCTTAATAGAGGTAAGGTTGCTTCAGGCAGAGTTTGGATATACCAGTGAGGGTGAATTTGCTGTGGGAATTATGATAGGACTGGAGTTTGAATTTGGATTGGAGACAGGACTTTAAGATAGCTAAAATGTTGTGTATATGTTAAGATAAACCCTTGTAATGTGACAAAATGTACTATAAGAAGATCATGACCCCCTCTGTTAGGTTACACCATAATGGATGAAGCTTTGGCATTTTGCTTTTTCAGAGAGAAGTTTTTGTGCTGCTGGACTCAATTCTGTATGAGTTTAGGTGTTATAATTAAATTATTAGAGGCTGCCAAAATAGAAAAGCTTAAATAGAGAAGCTGTGATGTGCTCAGTGCAATGAAACTTATGTGATGTTTGTAAGGATGAAATATTGGAGACAAGGGACCTTAGGCTGTGCTTCTTTTGAAACATACCCTGTGTGGAATAGGAAGAAATGTACTTTTATGAGAATTAAAAGCAAATACTCTGGAAGAACTGGAGCAAGAAAACTTCTAACAATAGAGCCATGATGATCTAGATGGCAGGACAATGTTGTTAGCTTGTTGGTCTTGTTTGCTTTGGTTTATACAGAAGAAAGATTCTGCTCTGAAGGAGAAGTGAGAATGGGCAAAGTTCCCTTAAGCAGAACAAGTAGTATGCCCTAGACAACAGTTAGCTGCTATTTCTTCTGGTAAAAGGAAATGGGATAGTTTCCTTGTCCAAAACAACAGATTGTTTAGTTTTGCCTTTGTATAATCTAAGGATCTTTCACATTTAATCTGGACAGACGTAAATATTTGAAGCTGCTGGTTATTTGTTACTTTTGCTCATGTTTAAGCTGCTTGTGCAAATTTGCTGAGATTGATTACCATTTTTTTAGTTATACCATCGATGCTTGCTTTTGCCTTTCATGAAGTTCAAAGCTGTTTTATGTGTTTGTGTGTGTCTTTGTGCGTGAGCATGTCTGTCTCTCTGCAGTTGTCAGCAGGATATTTTTTAGTTCTTCTTTAAGGTTTTTTGAATGGGTTTGGGGCTACATCTTACTAAGTGATCCACATATGATAAGACTGAGAGATGGGATTGTCAACTGGAAATTTATTCATTAATGTAAAAATAGCAGAAGTGACGATATATATTCTTGGACATGCCTTTTGCAATGGGTACATATATAAGGTCAGGAAGCCAATTTTAATGTATTTTTTCATAACTAAAGCCCATGATGCAGGAGTAGTATATGTGGTCTGCTATCTATCCAGTATATAGCAATTATGTAGGTGATACGTTTCCATGCCTTCCACAGATATATTATATAAGGTAGATTTGCACCATTTCTGTCTACTTTGCAATTGACAAAGTTGCTGTCTCTTGCTGGTAGCATTGCTATTTCTTGGTGTGAGCAGCTTGTCTTAGCTAAGCCAAAATGTATACCACCTAGGTTCACTCTCTGGTCAGGAAGACAGAAATATAAATAGAAAATTACTCATTATAATTTTGATAATCAGGAAATCCTTGATAGGTTTAACGTGGGCAGGATATTGAGTGTGTATGACACACGGAGTGGAAATGAAGGGATGTGTGGCTTTCCTACCCTGTGGATGCTAAGGTAGGTATTGCCCTCACTATAATTGCAATAGTGACCTTACAAAGCCCAATTGGGAAAAAAAGTTAGGTATTTCTCAGGATTCCTCCTTGAGGATACTTCAGCAGTTCCTCAATATACTCTTGAGTCGTATGGACCATTGCATCTATTTCCCGGTATCACCTCAGGTCTGAGCCCAGATTATGCATGCCTTTTATGCGGTGGCATACTTCCCTGAATTACGAGCATGCTGATTGGTATTTATTCAACATTTATTTATACATATTACAGTGCATGCCACACTCTCCTTCAAAACAAGGATAAGTGGTAGAATATGCTACTGAAGGTGTAAGTAGGTGATATACATGCTAATGACAAAATTAACATAGCAGAGTTATTCAGGAACTTATAAAGCATGAATGTACATAGAGAGCTCACTTTGGGCCACAATTCCAACACTATTTAGAATATAGCCACAAAACACTCAGAAGAAAATGTCAGGGGTTGCTGCTGTCATTAGACTGTATCTGCAAAAGGCTTTAATACAATGTGCTGCTGGTGCTGATGATGATACCAGAGCATGGCCTAGAAGGGGAATTGTCCTCAGACCCTGTTTGACTTATTGTGGACTTCATGATACAGAAATTGTAGAATACTACAGGGTGGACAGGGATACCTTCGTGGAAATATGCAAATTCTGAATCCATCACAGAGGAAACAAAGGTACAGGTAGCATTACTAGCTGCAGGCACTATTTGGAGAATCACATGGGATATGTTAGGGGTGCCACAAACCTCAGCATCCAGAATTCTACATCAATTTGTAAATGCAATGCTACAAATGTAAGGGATCAAATCTTGTTTCCACATATCTCAGAGGAGGGAGCTGCAACCATGCAAAATTCCTATGCCATATCACACTTCTCAGAAGTACTAGGAGAGTGTAGATGGCACATGCATTAAAATAAAAGTCCTATCTGTTTAACAGGGAAGGAGACATCAACAGGAAATGATATTAGTCTGTCAACTGTCAGATGGTCTGTAATGACTAAGGAATCATCTACAATATGAATGAAAGTATCCCTGCCAGTTTTTATGACACACATATGGCACACTTGTGAATTGTATGTAAGGTTTTCTAGGGGTGACATTCCACAAGATCATCTAGTGGAAGATTCAGGCAGGCACTGGAACCTAGAACCTAGGTTCATTAACATCCATGTGCAACCCGCACAACACTACTGAGCTAGGATATAATCATGGTTAAACTAGAAATACTATTGAGCATGTTTTGGGCTTGTTCCAATCAAGGTTCTGATGTCTAGATTATTCTGGTTATGTCCTGCAGTGCGACACAGATACCTCAGCCAAAAAAACAGTCTGTGTCATATTGCAGAATATAATTGTCAGAAAATAGCTGCAGCAAGGATTACAAGGCCACAGACTACAGTTTGCAGCACAACAGGCAGGGCCAGCAGAACCAGCAGACACAGAAGTGGAGTCTGAAGAACAGCCAGGAGCTTTGGATGATCTTGATCGATGTAGGCATGCACAATATGCTACGGTTCTGGCTAAAAGGCAGAGGATAGCATACACACACAATACCTAAGTGAAAACCTAAGATGTAAAGCATGTACAAACATTAAAAGTGATGCATGCAAAATTGATAACCTTTACTTACTTATGTAATGGTTGTGTTCTGTAAGCACCAAATAGAGTCAGCCCCAGAAGACACAGTTTGTAGCAGCAGCAGAATAAACCAAGGTAAGTGATGAAACTGCAAAGAAGAGATAAAAATGCTTACCTTATATTCAAATATTGTATGTCCGTAAGACAAAACATTGCTCAACTGTACATGAATGTTAGCAGTAGCTCATGAGGGATATATTAATGAGAATCTGCCCATTATTGTGTATTATGCATTAAAGTTGCCCAACATAGACACCCCAATAATGAGCAGGACAATCTTATCATCATTTGCATAAGATGTTGAGCAATCACCAATAACTAACTAGTAAGACTGCATTGCTAAGAATACAGTACAAACACAGTGAGGATAAACAACTACATAACAATCAGTTTTGAATATGATCATAAAAGAAAGCAAAAAACAGTACAATACATTTGATTAAAACAAGCATCTGAGTAAGCCAGCAATAGCTGCTCTCTCTGTGCATCAGACATAGGCAACCCTAAGTAACAAAGAAATGCGTAAATATCAGAATACAGTCATCATCAATGGCACAGAGTGCGGAGTGCAGGGCTTACAGGATGGCAAGTGTGATACCAAAGAAATTAGTATGTTAGTGAGAAATCAGGTTAATACAAGTAGCCATTGTCAGGGCCAGTAGCAAAAGCTGTAAATCATCCATTAGTAAATGCTTACATTCACAGACATGCGCGCGCACGTGTGTGTGTGTGTGTGTGTGTGTGTGTGTGTGTGTGTGTGTGTGTGTGTGCATCTGAGGTGGTTTAGCCAATATGAGTTGTACCATGTGTAGATCTGTAGGAGCACAATCAAAGCACTCATGTTAACACTAAGCCCTGGCATCTCCTGGACAGGTGTGAGCCATGCATGACAGAGGATGCAGTTTACTGTCACTGTACCTGACCACAAGAACTGCCTCTACCAGGAATTGTATTGCTAGTTCCATGACCCTGGCTGGGAGTTAGGTTGCTTTCTGAAAGTGAACAATGTCTGCTGGATGACCTGTTATCCTGACTACATCCATGAACGCAACTATGTGGTCTGCCATATGTAAGCATGGACACCTTAATCACTCATGGAGCAGTGGAGGTAGTGACACTACTGGAGTGGAATCTGTGAAGTTGGCTAACACCTGACATTAGAGAAGATTTTTGGCCACATGGATGCTGACCCACCCCTGGCAGATGTTCCATTAGAAAGACTACATGATCCAGGGTGTCATTCATCTGGTCGAAGGAGTCAGCAACGTGGTTTAGATGGTCTTGCATATCAGAATACATGTCATTCAGTACTCTGACTATCACTTCTGAGGTCCTGGTGGACCTTGCCTGTGACTCCATGATGGCCCTACACATGCATCATATGTCACCTGCTGACACAAATGTATCAAGAAAAGGGTGGGCATCCTCTGATCACCTGTATTGACACCCCTGTGTGGAATTTTCCCTCACAATGACTAGGAGGAGAGCCTGCCAGCTCTACAACTGGAATAATGACACTATCCTGTTCAACCTTGTTACCCACAACCTGTCCTATCTCAGATCTCTCCGTGTTATGAATAGAGTGTAGGCATACTGACTGCGTGCAAACTTTGGTCAGGGAATATGGGAGCCACAACCTCAGTATCAAACTGGCCTGCTACAAACCCAGATTGTGCCCTTTCATGACAGACATAATCAACAGAGTCTACAGCTACTCCAACTTCAACTGGTGGGACTTCCAAATAAAGAACAGGGATAAATTATCAGTCTTGTGTTACATTACTCTGTATTAAGCATTAATAGATGCAAGTAAAATTAAAAAAAAGAATTAAGGTATTCCATACATTATTACAAGTTAACAAAGTATGGTCATACCATTTGCAGGTGGTTGTGGAATCTCAGTATCAAATGTGCCTATACAGACAAATTAGAGATGGAAAGAGGGATGATAAGCATTAAAATGAAGATGACAAATTAAAGAGACATCTCATCTACTTATGCACATAAATGATGATCTTATAGACCTTAATTTCTATCATCTCTCTTGCCACTTTCCCTGTCTCCCCTCTTTATCTTTCTTTTTTTCCCTCTCTCTCTCTGTCAATAAAATATACTTGGTATCATACCTGGAGTTTCACAAGAAGACACATTTTGGTCATACTCCACATCTGCACATATGTAAAGCAGTACACTGGGAAGCCTCCTGATGGACTTCCTGTATCCCTTGCAGTACACAGGAACTCTTCTGCCACAATGAGTGATAGTTTGGTAGCAGGATGACCTCCAGTATCCTACCATTCTGGTGTTATAGTACTAGCTCTTTTCTTGGCATTGTTGGTCATGTTACTGGTCTGATGTCTGATTTGTTTGTACTTACAGCCATGGACACCAACAGCGCTGACATCATTGACCACCATTGGCTAAATACAATGACAGAAGAGCTTGTCAGCTAGGACTTTCTGTTTGATGCATGATCCATGTTGACAGAGGGCCTGCACTATTACCTTACTCTGAGTATCTGAGAATGCAAGATTATGTGGCCAAACTTTTTTAAACCACATCCCTGTATGGAATTTAAAAAAAGCACATACAAATATTTTTATCAGAAAAAGATGCAAAACAAATATGAAATGAACTAACTGCTTTATATGAATACACACAAGTAATACATAAGTATAACCTCTCCCAACAACCAACAGGAGGACAAACCTAGTAAGGCTGAAAAAAATGCAATTTCTAAATAGATAGCAATATTAATGATGAATAAAGTTGAGGAAATGAAGATTCTATTTGAGGTAAGCTCTGTTGATGTCAGGCATATACAACAGGCTTAACAAAGTTATTGGTGTAAAACATAACAATTACATTGTTACTAATCATATACAAACTTTATCATATGTGTTCACATCTTCAAGGAAACATTGCTATAAAGACACATAACATTAACTATGGATACTTCAAATACAATCTGCTGCTCGTTCTATAACAACACAAAAGGGCAATCTGCACAAATCATATGATGCTATTTGAAATATAATCCATCACAATGGTTTAAATAATTTATTGGTAAAGAAACAGCATATAGCTTGACAGGATTTGTTTGAAAGTTTGAAAAAAGTCATGAAATGCAGAAGTAAAACAGCAGTATCTCAAGATGGTAAATCCAAGCAGTCTCTCCTGCTATGATACAAGTGCTTTAGCACTAGGCTGTGCTCACACCTCTGGACAATATGAAAATGTAAATAAAGTGCCAACGCATTGTCAGTCATGAATCACACAATCTGCTCAGGGTGCTGGGCAGGTAAACATGGTGTGAAGATGTGCATGATGCTATGCACATGTCCTTGTAGTACAAGTATTGAGAAGTATGGCTTGCTAAGGGCTTGCAAATGTGATCTATTAACAGCAGTGTGTGTATAATTAAATGTTGAATACTCCTGCCACCTTGGTGTACATTTACTGAAGATGTGTCAGTGAGGATAAATTTAGAAAAGAAATTTGAGATTACTTTGACTTACTTAGGCAATACGACATTATAACATATTTTTATAACTGTGATTACAAAGGGTGTATAACTTACGTGAAGTACATTAACATATAGACTAGTCAAGATATATCTAAATGCATAATGCTATAACTTTACAAATGTATCAAAAACAGTTACTGATCAGAGAAGAAAGGGGAGAATGCACTCTTGTATTGCATACATTTGTCATTAGTGTGACATGATATGTTCGGTTAATTGTTGTAAATACCAAAACCATGAAGACATCAACTGTGAAATCACAAAGGACAATTTTTATAATATGGATGTATGTATTGATCTTCCCAAAGTTTCATGTTAATGCTATGTTCACAAAGTTCATATCTACAGAGGGTGATGTCTGTGTCAAACTAGGAATCCTTAATGTCTACATGCTCATATCAGAGCAAGGAGTTTGGAAATCACCACACAGATACATTTTCCTTTTTCTCTCTCCTTCTCTCACTCTCTCTTTTTTTGTTTTGTTTTGGCTTCATCCTTTGTGCAAAGTTTGGCATTGAGCTACTATGATGCTTAGCAGCCATTAGCAATGAATGCTGATTCACTTAATTTGCAATGACATCAGTAGTGCAAATAAGACTGGTTCCAGTGCACCTTCATCATCACTATGGACAGTATTAAGTGAAGAAAATGCACCCATCAATTACATTTCTCTTTGGCTCAAGGTGTTAATGCAGTAATTTTGTTGAAACAGCAGAGATAATGCAGGTTTCAAATCCAGACTACAGATAGTTTTAATTAGGGGGTCAAAATGAGATTTGTCATATATTTTTATTGTGAATTGAACAACCCCAACTCTGTGTAATGACTGCTAAATATGTTACCTATACTCTTTGTGAATGTTTTATTAAGCATAACAATGATCGTATTTAATAGAAATAATGGTTTCATTTGCATAATGCTAAGAATACTTAGTTGTGATTGGCAAAAAGACCTTTTATGTAACTTTCTCTGTGGCTCAACTTGTTAACGCGTATATAAAAAACAACAATAATGTAGAGTTTGATTTCAGCTTTTGATAATTTGAATGTACTATTCACAGTGACACTAAGGTATTGTTGAAGGAAATTGAAGTATTGTTAGTAGTACTAGTTAAATTTGATATGCACGATGTAAAAAATATGATATTTACTAAATTGTGAAAAAATACAGTCAGTAACATGATGAATTTGGAAATATTTACAATATTTTGGATTAATTATCCATATCTCCAAAGTAGTAATCATGACAGCAATACGTTTCCTTTAAAAAGATGTTATTCTTACCTGTATATGATGTGTCAAAAATAAACTTCTGTAATCTCCTGTGTGGCCCTTTCTCAAGAATTGTCATTACCCAGAAGCCTGATGGTTGTGTACCGGAAATGCATGTTATCATCTGGCAAACAACATTAAAAGGTCAAATGTGTCAGGATAATGCCATAGTTTCTCAGTTCAGTGATTGATATACCCTTTATTTGGATTTGTTTTGGCTTCTGCATTTGGGTTGCACTTGGCATTATGCATAGTGACCGTCAGTGGTCATTATCCGTGAGCAACAGTTCATGTCTGAAGGCAAAACCACAAAAAGAATTATTTTGGGATGTCATCAGTAGTGAAAATGAGACTCTCACTTTTGCACTTCCATCAGCACTCTGGACAGTACTGAGTAATGAAACTGTACTTGCAACTGCATTTCTCTGTGATAATACACTACGTTTACAGAAACAGCAGAAGTAATGCAGCATTCAGATCCATTTCACAGATAATTTTAATGAGGGGGACAATAAGTAGTGTCACAGAATCTTTATTGGGATTCAAATTTGAATTAACAGTGACTATTAACAAAATTAAATTTGCCACACAACTCTGTCTAATGATTGATAAATAAGTCAACTATGTTTTCTGCAAAATATGTTAAGCATAATAATGATGATAGCTAATTTAAACTGCACTTACAAATGTATATGCTCAATAGTTATTTTTAAAAAATATGAGTCATTAGATATAATTATTAGGCGTGTAAAACATGTCATGTAAAATGTGTATGGCACCAACCAAAATATGTTTACTCAGGCCATGCATATCAGTGCATATGAAATTCCTTTGCATGAATAAATAAAAAATTTAAAAAATGCTAGTTTTTAAATATAACTTTAGTATCGTAATAGCTGGAAGTCACAAACATACAGACATGTCATAGAACACCACTCTTGTTGAAATTGTTATACTTCAACTTACAAGTTCAAGTTATTACTTCTCTTGTGGCATTAACAGTTGCTAAACAGCTGTTAGCATTTAGTCTTCCTTTTAGCTATGGGTTCAATTCCTGAGGTAGTTTTATTCAAAGTTTATAGTTTGTATGTCTCACCAACTCATTATGTCCAAGTTCATAGCCTTTTACCTCTGAATATCTCTGATTATAACCAACATCATTAATCTAATGTCATGATATTTCAGCATGTCTATGTAAATGATTACCATCCACTGTAACTTATGTGCAGGTGGCAATATTTCCTCTGAAAGCATGTGATGATTTTACTGTGGAACATGTATAAATAGAGTAAGCATCACACATGGCCAAATCCTTCTGCCATTTTTCACATCTCTAGTGTATTTTGGAGGAATCATGCTGAATTTCTCTTCCAGGCTATTTTGTGCTATCAGTTGCAGAAATGAAGCTTGCATGGTTGTCCATTATTGTACACATGAGATCTGAATTGGGCACCAGTTCATTGCATTATTTCTAGGTGTCCTTCAGAAGACATGGCAGGCAAAGGTGAGTGTGGTGCTCCATCTAGAGTACAACGATGATGTGAAGAGGAGACCAGGATCTTTGTTGTACTCCTTGTAAAGAGCTATAACTATATGCTTTTGAAGGAAACTATACCAGGCCTCAGTACAAGACTGAGGTTTGGAATAGCTTGTCTAAGGCTGTTTCCAGGGCAACTGGCATTCCACTCACTGGGGAATAATGTCATTACCATTATGCTGACATGAAGAATTGCAAGCAGGACCTCCTGAACCAATGGGAGGCAGAATTTGGATTTGCAAGCATCATTAAGTTGCTAAGTATATTGACTCATCAAAAGCCATTATAATACCATGCACTGGCCAGGCTATAGAGATATTCATCATGATTCTTGTTTTTCTTTTTCTTGTTCTGTACAGCTTCTGAGGGCATTGCTAGGACAAGGAAGCACATCAGGAATGCTTGGCACCACTCAGACAAGCACAGAGTAAGTATGACACAGGTATAAATGCAAGCAGGATAATAGTACACTGTAACATGATTAATCTTACCAAATTTCAGGGCATAAGTACATATGAGCTTGAGCTACACACATCTGAGTAGGCACACCTAACCTTTATAATTAAGATACATGTCTGCTCCAATAGCTCTTGATCATTACATTAGGTAATGCTTAAATCAACTTTGCTGTGTATGGGTTCAATTCACAATAGTAACAATTAACTTTTATAACAGAATAGGTTGCAAAAATATTTATTGTATTATTAAATAACTTTAAACCTTCCATTTTTTGTACTTGTACTTACATGGAAAGCATACATCCGATATGCCCTAGTCACCTGTTTCCATATTATTTATAATATCACTGAAATTGATGTACTTTATGACACATTAATGCCTTCTCATCATATCTGGATGTGGTAAAGGTTAACATAGTTATGTGTTACATGTGCTTATACCTTGAAAGATTAATCTGACATGGTATTGCTGTTATCTATGTTTTCTGTCCCATAAACCTCTCTCTCTCTCTCTCTCTCCCTTATTTTCTTTTATTCTGTGTTAAAATATTGCTGCTGAAATACAAATGACCATCAACACAGAGAGCTAGACTGACCAATGGGATTTGGTTTACCATACCACCACAGGTGGCTGCAGTGGCACCACCACAGGCGGCACAGTCACCCAGCACAT
The DNA here is from genome assembly GCF_019279795.1 of Protopterus annectens. NCBI lineage: Eukaryota > Metazoa > Chordata > Ceratodontiformes > Protopteridae > Protopterus > Protopterus annectens. The sequence goes on from NC_056725.1 coordinate 887,141,454, forward strand.
CTGGGTCACTATCTCTCACAGCTGTCTTTGACAACTACTGCACTACATGCTCCAACTGCAGCAGGTAGTGCTGCCTTGGCTGCTGGTACAGTAGTACCCAGCAAGAGTATTATTGGGGGGTAGTGATTTTGTCACCTGTCAGGAGCTGACAGGGCTGCTGGAAGACATCATGGAGAGTTGATGCCCTGTCCAACACCGACCCAGGGATGTTAAGCAGACAGTGATGACAGCTCTGAGGGTGTGGACTAGATTCTCACTGTGCTCATGCTGGATGCAGATGCATCTCTGATATCCCCAACTATCCCCAATCATAGTGTCCCCAAACTTTGTGCCCATCACCATTGATGTCTGTCTTGTATTTCCTGTATGTCTGCACCTGCTCTAACCTACCTTTCCCTCTTATTCCAAAAAACCTTCCCTAACAGTCCACTATCTAAAAAAATGGGCACTTGTCAAAAAAATAATAACTAAATAAATAAGTCCAATACATAGCTCTCCACTTCACCTGTATGTCTGCTTGAATCAACACAAACCTTAGGGTCATGATGCCACTGAATAAGGAAACAAATCCTGGAAGGAAAAACCTTTTGGAAGCTACAAATATATTAGCAAATATATTTCACTGGTCATGTCAGTTAATATTATTTTTGAACATCAGCCACAAGGTTGTAGTAAGTTTATTTTGCTGTGGCTTCCAAGAGGTTTGTGTGATTTGGTTATTGTGTTTACACCATTGGATCCTGGTATGTATCTACTTGACACACACTTTATGGTGCCATATTGCCCATACAACATTATTCTGGTATTGCTACACAACAGTGATGTGGTGACTATCCTCATTTATCAAATCCTTGTTACACGTATGTATTTATGTTGAGAAGAAGTTGACAGCTATGGTGCTGTCCCACCACCATCCTGCACATTCCTTTATTCTTCTCCCTTGTCCTACTGTCTTCTTGCTCCATTTTCACCACTGTCCTATCAACTCCTTTTTCACATGTTTAATCTGGTCAAAAGTAGAATCATACACAGTACACATGGCCAGAAATGAATCATAAAAAAAATCAGCTTTTGGAATTAGCATTTGCCTCCTGATGGTTGGCATTGTGCACCAATACTGGGGGATGGTAAATTGCATTTCATATCCTATAGCAAAAACTGATGAGTTTTTGCCATCAGCTGTTCTAGTACAGTTATCTTTTCCCAAATTTGCATAGCTCCACTACCTACAGAAAAACAAACTTATAGCATTATAGTGACACAGTTACTCTAACACTTATTAGGCTGCTGGATGTAATGTACATCTTATGGGATGTTATAATTGTCACTAATGTGATGAAGCCTGATACCTAGATTCTGTCTTCCTTAAGGCTGTTGTCACTGTCAAATATGTGACTTCTGCATGGTGTCAAGAGTATGAATCCAGAAGTTTGTCAAACAAGCAATTATGTTTTTTTTAACTACTATGTGCGTGGAATGGCACAGTGGTGTAGCGATTAGTGCTGTTGTCTCACATCAAGAGGTTCTCTAGTTTGATTCTCGACTGGGGTGTCTTCTGTATGGAGTCAGTATGTCCTCCCTATGTTTCCGTGGGTTTCCTTCCACATTCCAAAGTCATGCAGTAGGTAGACTGGACACTCTAAATTGGCCCTAGCACTCAGCTCTCCTTGTCAATAAGGAAAAATCAATCATAGGCATAAACAGCCTATAACTGCAAAGTACCTTGCAAAGGTAAGGGAAAACAGCTCTTAAACTTTACAAAAAGCACCTAAACAGGCATGTCCAAGGGTCAGCTTCCGGTGATTTCTCCTGTCCACCTGGTGAATCTGGGTTTACTGGGGCAATGCGGCAACTGCCTCATGTACACAGACAATCCTCTCCTCCTACCACCCAACACTACAACCTGCGAGAGATGCACTTACATAGCTAAACTGGAAGCAAAGCTCTCTCCGGCCAAGATTGTGCTAGACAGTCAAGAGGAGAAGGTTAACATCTGCATTACACCTCAAGCAACTCATAGCCCTTCAAAACCCACACCATCAACACCCACACATAGCAACACTAAACCCAAATATGCAGAGGCCCTTAACATTAACCTGCCCAAGCAACAAGGACTTCCGAAGCCAAAATGCAAACAAACACCAGTCACAACCAAAGTGACACATAGCTCACAACACCAGTGTGCCACCAAACAACAGCCCCTAAGGCAAGACAATGTAACCAACACTTTAGTCATAGGTGACTCTATAGTCAGGCACACTGATGTCCCACTCACCAGGCTGAACAAGGAAATAATTACAGTCAGCTGCCTGTCGGGTGCCAGGATCCTCCACATAACACATGCACTCAAGTCACTCCACAACAAGTACAAATATGACTCTGTTATTGTCCATGCTGGAGTGAATGACTTGAGACGTACCTCCCTGGACTACATGAAAAGAGACATGGAAGAGCTATTGGATCATGTGACACAGGCAGGTATGACCCTAGCCCTGAGTAGCATCCTGCCTTCGCCCAGAGTGATACCACAGTATAAGGACAAAATGATTGACTTCAACAATTGGCTAAGCTTCTGGTGTCATTCAAAGGGGATCCAGTATTTGTCTGCCTGGGAAGACATGATCGACAAACCACGATGCTTTGCCAGAGATGGTCTGCACCTGTCACCCCTGGGATTCAAGTTACTGGCTAAAGCTCTTGCCACCCCTATAGTGCCTTTTTTAGGCAAGGTTCAAAGGATAAAACCACCAACGTAACAAATACAAGCATGCAAAATCTGAAGGTAATGCTACTCAGTGCTAGAAGTCTAAACCTCAAAATGCACTCTTTCGAGGCACTCCTAAAAATGGAGAACATCGATATCTTTGCAGTAACTGAGACCTGGTTCAAGGCTCCAGAGAGCACCCCTGCAATACCAGGCTACAATTCTTACCACACTTTTCGGCCACAAAACCAAGACTGAAACACTAGAGGTGGAGGAGTGTCCATATTCACCAAGGATATTCACACCTCCAGGCTAGTTGCCTAACACAATGCATCTGAAATTCTCCAAGTGCAACTAACACTAGGTAAGACTGCAATCCAAATTGTAACTTGCTACAGATCCCCCACCATGCCCCAAGATTCTCACTACACCTTTCTAAACATACTGGAAAATATTAAGATACAACCAAACACCCTAATACTGGGTGATTTCAACTACCCTGCCATTAATTGGGAAATCTACTCGGGTACCAACTCCTTTTCCCAATGGTTCTTGGAATTCATAAATTCCAATGCCCTGGATCAACTAATCGATTGTCCCACCATGGACTCCGATATCCTAGACCTGGTCATTACCAACATGGGAGATAGATGCTCCACACCAGTGGCCAACCCCTCATTGGTCAGGTCTGCCCATAAGCAAATCACCCTTGACATCCACATCCCAGCCCCACCACCCAGTAAGGAAACCTCCTTAAAAGATTTCTCCAAAGCCAACTTCATGCTACTGAAGTATGAAGTGACAAACTTCACAACACCCATGGAGACGAGATCTGGAAGTTCGACTGCAGAATCCTACACTAAGGCACTGTACGAGCACATCCACTTGTGCATGAATCGTGCCATCCCAAATAGAACTAAGATGCTCTTCTCCAAAAAAAGGAAGCCAATCTGGTGGTCCCCTGCTATAAACAAACTATACAACAGAAGGAAGACATTGTTACAGAAAAGAGGAAAATCCCAGGATGCAAAATACTCCCTCCCCAGCCTCAGTAAGAAGCTGAGATCCCTCATAAAATCCTCAAAAGCTATTTACGAAAATAAAATTGCCAAAGATTCCAAAGACAACCACAAGGCATTCTATAGTTATGTCAAGAATCTAAATGGCAATGCTCAGATCTGCTCTGAGCTCCAACAGAATGGCATTAAATATACTGATTCCAAGGATATTGCCAATATCCTGGCAGATTGATTTAGTGCCAACTTCACCCTCCTCTCACCCCCTAAAGGGCCCATCTCAATACCAAAAGATTGTCAAATTCCGATAATCATGGCCACACAGGTAGAAACTGCACTCTCCAAAGCGAAGAATACAGCATCCATGAGACCAGATGACATCCCAGGCTGTGTACTACATGAACTACAAAATGAACTGGCACCGCACCTAAGTGTCATGTTTAATCATAGCTTCACCTCAGGCTTTGTGCCCACTGAGTGGCGCACAGCTACAGTTATCCTGCTCCACAAGGGATAATCCGCTTTGGATCCTGGGAAATACTGTCCCATCAGTCTGATAAGCCTGATCTGCAAGGGCATGCAATGCATTATCATGGAACTTATAAACAAAGACATTGGCAACCTTCAAACCCTGCACCCCACCCAGTTTGGGTTTGTGAAAGGCCGATCTTGTCTCCTGAATCTGATTGACTTCTTTGAATCAGTCTCCAGTGCTGTGGACGAGGGTAAGGTGGTCCACACAGCCTATCTGGACCTTGCCTAGGCCTTTGACACCATCCCCCACTCTGGAATCATAGATAAACTTACTAAGCTGTGCATAAATCCCTATGTCACTCGATGGGTTGCCAACTGGCTTACTGACAGAACCCAGACTGTAAAAGTAGCTGACTCCAAATCCAGCTCCAGACAAGTGACAAGTTGAGTACCTCAGGGTTCAGTCCTGGGACCACTCTTGTTTGGCATCTACTTCTCTGAAGTACATGCCAACACTAAGGGACTCTGGCTAACAAAGTTTGCAGATGACTGCAAACTGGGAGCCATTATTGAATCCCCAAATGATGTTGATATTCTACAAAAGGGCCTTACAGAAACAGATGCCTGGTGCCAAAGCCATGGGCTCAAGCTTAATGCCAAGAAATGTATAGTTATCCCTTTTGGAAAAAAAACATGTACCCATGAATTACCACATAGGTGGCAGGACACTAAACATCGAAAGTGTGATGAGAGACTTAGGGACACAGGTGCCAGTGGTCTCACTTTCGATAACCACTTCACAAGTGGAGTACCTCAGGGTTCAGTCCTGGGACCACTCTTGTTTGGCATCTACTTCTCTGAAGTACAGGCCAACACTAAGGGACTCTGGCTAACAAAGTTTGCAGATGACTGCAAACTGGGAGCCATTATTGAATCCCCAAATGATGTTGATATTTTACAGAAGGGCCTTACAGAAACAGATGCCTGGTGCCAAAGCCATGGGCTCAAGCTTAATGCCAAGAAATGTATAGTTATCCCCTTTGGAAAAAAAACATGTACCCATGAATTACCACATAGGTGGCAGGACACTAAACATCGAAAGTGTGACGAGAGACTTAGGGACACAGGTGGACAGTGGTACACTTCATCACTAAGGGCTTTTCATCCAGAAAAAAGGAGGTCATTGTCCCACTGTATTCATCCCTCATTAGACCCATTATAGAGTATAATGCCCTGTTTGGTATGTACCTCACAAGACATCTGCAACAGCTGGAAAGGCCACAGAAATACCTCACTAAAAGAATCACAGGCCTAAAGCAGATGCCATATGCTGACCCCCCTAAAAAAACTCCAGCTATACTCTGTGGCATATCGTCTACTCAGAGGGGTTCTCTGCTTAACATACAAGGCCATATCAAACCCTGAGCTATAGACTGCCCATACATGTCAAGCAGAGTGCCTCATTGGCCCTCTTCAAAAGGAACCTTGATGATTGGATGGGAGATAGGAAATTCATCCCGAGGATCATGTCAGTCGCCGTGCTAGACAGGGTCCCAAAGAAGTAAATATTGTGGGAAGAAATACCCAGGGAATTGTTATGGCTAGGCTTGCATAGGCCTTAGAGCCGATTACCTAGTACCAGCCTATGAACTTATGAACCTATGTGAGTGTGTGTTGCACTCTCGGATTAAGGTTGGACGTTGGGCTATCAACTTGACCCCGTAAAACCTGTACCTGCTACAGAAACAATGAGTGCTGAAGGGTGTTTGTCGCCTGATGTGGTAATTGCATGGGATCAAATCTAGGATTGTGTGTGTGACTGTTGGCTGTGTATGTTATTAACCCATCCTTATCTATTTATGCCTAAATCATGTTTTTACTCTCCTATCCCAGGTTTCTCCCTATTGGAAATACTTTCTTGTACAGAGCATAACAGAATTGTTATAATGACAAATCTAAGGGTAACACACAACAAAGATAACCAGAACATGGCCCATAAACAAAACTCTTGCTATGTCTCTATCCCTATCTCTCAATCTCTCTCTCTCTCTCTCTCTTCCTCCGCTTCTGCGTCATCATTCTTTGTCCTCAGCATTTGCGTGATGGCTGGCAAAATGCAACTATAGTAACTGATGGTAAATTGCATTACATGGCTTCTTCCATATTAGTGTGCTGCCCTTCACACTACTGTGCTTAGCCTGACTGAAATATGGAAAGACAGGCTAATAGCACTATGAGGAGTCATTTATTATGAAATGTTAAACAGGCTTCAGCATCAAATGTCCAACATATGGAATGTTGCAATTGTAACTCTTTTTATGAAGTTTGCTGCAAACAAACTCCTTGCTTCATAGTGTTTCCATAGGCTGGGATTGTATCAGCATTAACATGTTTGGTCTTGTATGTGTTTCATAATCAGACCCAAAATGCTAATACCTTATCAGAAATAAATGAAAGACATTTGGCGCAAAGAGGCTTTATGGGTTATCAAGCATTGCACACTAGACAGAATTTAAAAATATTGCTACTAAACACACATAAAGTGATAGGATTAATTAATTTTTATTCCCATGCATTTTCTAAATTAATTTATTTAGGACACGTAAATGTATGTTATCATGTAGAGACTGAATGACTCAGTGATGCCATACAAGCACATATGTTTGCATAAGTAGCAGTACAATGTTTCAAATAAAGGGACATTCATCAGATAAGAGGGCTGTCTATCTATGCATCTGTATTATCCATATAAGTACTCAAGACTAATGTGCATATTATGACACATAAAACATTAACATAATACACATCCATTCTGAATAGGATCAGAATCAGAACTGTTTTTATGTTTACACTCCTGAATTGCATGAAGGTTTACATAGAGCATCACAGACTAGTGTGAATTCCTGATCTAAGTTCAAAACCTCAGAATATAATTATGCATACATAAATACTTTGCCGTCAGTTGCACAAATGAACTTGTAAGCAGTACACTTAAAGAAACAATTTTGACAACTGGAATGTAATGTCAGTGGCTTGTATTACTTGTGCATGTTGTAATGGACTGCTGTAGTCAAAATATGATGAGTTCAGTATGACTCTATCTAAACACTACATAATGTAAACTTATGTCCACACTCTCACACATTTAAACTTGCAAATGATGTGCAGTGGTGTAGGATGTTTGCATACATACTTTCTGAGCAGTATTAATTAGTGCCTTTCATATGTTTGACCTGGCTGATTGTATTTACACTGCACATTGTACAAGCATGAGGAAATATTGAAAATAACACAACAAATGATTACTATTTGCATATAATCATTCTGAGATGAACACTCAGGAATGATTAGTTGGTAATCCACTCTTTCAGAATTGTGATTGTTATCAATACACCAAACTGAGAAACAGTTACATGTCACTCACGCTGTTTCAATGTACATGAAAGAAAGGAGAGATAAGTCATATGAGCATTATGTAATTACTTGTGATCAACTAATTACTGTTACTTCTACTTGTCAAGATGCATTCTTTTCCATCCAAACGTATGATGCATGCTAGCTTCTCTGCAACACAGTGATGTGGTAATCCTTAGAAATGTGTTGGGGATGATTCAATGTTCTTTAGACTGTGTAATTAGATAGGTAGATATTTGAATAGAGCAGTGACTGACTAGTATGAGTGTGTGTGTGTGTGTGTGTGTGTGTGTGTGTGTGTGTGTGTGTGTGTGTGTGTGTGTGCGCATAGTGCTAGGTATGACTGGCTTCACCCATGCATCTGATGTGGACAGTTTCATTCAGGAGAAACATTTAAACCAGGAAAAAGGTACCCCCATCAATCTGTAACAGTTTTAGGCAAACATCTTCTCTGCAACACATTGATGTGATCATTCTGTCAAAAATACACTGTCACTGCTATAATCATACTTCTGCTATGATACTTAGGCTTGACACTGGGTATACTAGATTGTGTAACTAGATAGGTTGTTCAAATCCAACAGTACTGAATTAGTGTGAGTGTGTGTGTGTGTGTGTGTGTGTGTGTGTGTGTGTGTGTGTCTCTCTAGTGCTAGGTAGCTATAGCTTCAACAACGGATTTGATGTGTACACTTTCACTCATGAGAAAAATTTACAACTGGAAGAGTGCTCTGCCATTCATTTCTTCCACTTTTATCACAAACATCATCTTTGCAACACACTGATGCAATCATGCTTTCAAATGTGAACTGTCTCACTATTGTACTCTGACTTCTTATGTGAGATTAGAGGTTGATAAAAGGGACACTGATATTTCCTCAAGATGAGTTACTCCAAAGGCAGTGTACAGGACCAGTCTATGAAGAACGAACATAACTTGATAGGTAGCTGGTTCAGATCCAACAGTATAGAACTGGTATGAGTGTATATGAGTCTGTAGTGCTACTCAGGGCAGTCTTCATCCACACATCTGATGTAGTCACTTGCCCTCAGGAGGAAGGGATTATTACTAAAAATACCTTATATCATTTGACAGTGTCTGATCCTTCCCCCCAATACTTTTATATGCCGCCCAAAATTCACAAAAATCCAACATGTCCTCCAGGTAGACCCACAGTTTTGGGTCACGGCTATTTGACTGAGCCTCTTTCTGCTTTTCTAACCCAATATTTAAAACCTCTGTTGATTGGTGTAAGACCCAGGATTAAAAATACTACCAATTTTCTTAATAATTTACAGGAAATGCAATTGGAAACATGATGGTACATGTGCACATTGGCTATTAAGTCATTATATATGAATATCCCACATTGGGCTTGTTTGCTGGCTTGTTGGTAGTTTTGGTTAAATAAATTATGTTTATATAGTCCTGGATTTAATACATTTTTGCTTTGTTTGACTGAGCATGTTTTGACCAAAACTGTCTTTTCTTTTAATAGTGACTATCTTCAATTAAAGGGTACAGCCATGGGGGTGTCCTTTGCCCCTATTTATGCTAACCTTTTTATGGGTTACTTAGAAGAGTAAATAATTGGTGATGTTAGTCACAATATCTACTTGTGACATTGTAATATCAATATCTATTCTGGGTAGCCACGGTGGTGCAGCGGTTAGCGTTGCCACCTCCCAGCAAGAGGTTATCTGGTTCGATCCTTGGCTGGGTTGCCTTATGTGTGGAGTCTGCATGTCCTCCCTGTGGTCACATGGGTTTCCTCCGGGTGCTTTGGTTTCCTCCCACATCCCAAACACATGCTGTAGGTGGATTGGACACTCCAAATTGGCCCTAGGCATGAGTGTGTGCATGTGTGTGCCTTCTGTGGAAGGTTGGGCGCTGGGCTGGCAACTCAACACCGTAAAAATTCCACTGCCAATCATGAGCGGACAGATGATCCTCTGTGGTGACCCCTAACCGGGAAAAGCCAGAAGAAGTCACAATATCTATTTGGATGAAATAAACATTTGGTGTCATTATCCTGATGATTGCTGGCTGATTTGAAAATCTGACTTTACATATTTACAAGAGTTTATACAGTATTTGAATGACAACAAATAGGGCTTACAGTTTACTATATCTTATGATATCCAACAGATTTCTTATTTGGATGTTAGAATTATTAAAAATAGTGATGGTACACTTAAGACTTCACTTTTCCATAAAGATGTTCATTATAATTCTTTTTTGGTGTCAGTAGTTGCCATCCACCTCATATTATCAAGAATATTCCTAGATCTTAATTTTGTATGGATAAAGAGAATTTGTTCTTTTGCAGAAGAGTTTGATAAACATAATGAGGAACATGTAGCCAGATTTCAAGCTAGAGGTTATAATAGGGTTGACTTGCATCAGGCTAATAATTTTGCTCATTCAGAGGATAGATCTGTTTTATTGCAATATTAAACAAAGGAGAAATGTGATACACATATACAGTTAGTCACTGGTTTTGAAAGTTGCACTAATCTTTTTCGTAATTTAATTAATAAACATTGGGGAACACTTTTTTTCGGATGACAACAAACTAGCCAAACTATTACCAACACATTATGCTTTTACATACAGATGCGGCAAAACTATTGGTAATTTTTTTGAATCATTTAAAAAAAAAAACATTTAATTTTGAATCCAATGTGTAATGTTCTATAGAAACATTGAACCTTTTACTACAAACTGTTTTTAATGACAAGTTTCGTTTAACTAAATCTCTGATTTTGTTTAATGTTCCAATACCTAAATGTGTTCCCAGATCAAAATATTTTCTTTTATGGACTTTATTAGCTATAATACATAAAGTGATTACTATGCACTAGAAAAGTGAGACTTCTTCATGTTTCTCAACTGGTGCTGTCTGCAATAAAGATGAGAACTGATAGGGGGCGTGGCCAAGATGCTGGCTGGTTAACAACACTTTCTCTCAGCTCTGCTATCTAATATGCATTTCTGACAGAAAATTTAAAAAAAACAGGACCAATTAACTTATCAGACTTATGGATTAATATTTCTTATAGTTCCTGGATGACTATACTGGAATGTCATTTCTTTATTTGATGATTTTTCTGTCAAAATCTTCTCAAAAGGGACACTGATAGTTCCTCAATATGAGTTACTCCAAAGGCAGTGTACAATACCAGTTTATGAAGAAAGAAGTGCAAGCCTTGATTATCAGATTGAATGATTTAGCCATAAAAATTATAAAAATGGACAGTAATCTGAATACTTTCAAAGAAGAGAGCACTAAACAAATGGAACTGTTGAAACAGATGATTTTACAGAACAGATAGCAGATTGCCGGCATGGAATACTCACTAAATGACATGGAGGGTAGAGTAACTGAACAAGAGCTTCATGTGGAACATTGGTTAAAGCAAAATATTTTTTTACTCAGTAGAATTGATGATCTAGAGAACAGATCATGAAGGAACAATCTACGTATTTATGGTTTACCAGAAAAATCAGAGGGAGACAACATGATAGACTTCCTCGCATCTTGGCTGCCTAGCATCTTGAATGTAAGGAGTCCCTCTCTTTTGGCATATAGAGGGCTTACAGATCATTGTCAACTTCATCATTTTCTAATAAGGCAAACTCTAATCCAAGATCTATTGTTGTATGCTTTCTATCTTCGCAAGACAAGGAACTTCTATTAAAAACAGCATGGGCTAACTCTCCAATTAAGTTTAATGAAAACATCATAAGGTTTGATAATGATTACTTGTCTGCGGTGATTACAAGAAGAAAGGAATGTTTACCATTAATTAAGACACTGAAAAATAAACTTCTTAAAGTTCATCTTTTGTTCCCTGCAAGAACTAAAATATTCTTTCCAGATGGCACCCAAACCTTTGAAACATTGGACTCAGCTGCTTCATAGCTAACAAACAACAATATTTTAGATCAAACAGAAGAAATTAATTGCCTTACTTCCTCTCTTAAGCATCAAGCTGAGACAAACAACTGGAAAGTAGTTGACAAGAAAAAGAAAAAAAAAACTAAAAGATAAATAACTTTTTACCTAATTTTCTTTTTTCTTATTTATATTATTATCAGGTACACATTCAAATTCACCAAAAAGAATTTACACTTTTCTTATAAATCACAAAGAAAAAAAGTAAAAAAATGTTGTATTCTCTTTTCTTTTCACTTGGGTTCATTTACTTTTGTTAAAATAGTCATCATTTAAATGCATTCAACAAAATATTTAACCTTTAGCACAGTCTATTAAAAGTGTTATACATAGTGGCTTATCAATAATCTTAATTCACAGTAAAGCAATTTACTAAACTTAGACGTGTTAATGTACTCTACAACAGCCTCAGAGTGCTTGTGTGTGTAGGTGGAGGGGAGTTTTCAGATTAAGATTATTAAAATGTTCTATTATTATACAGAAATTGTTACAAAGGTTTTTAAAAAAATATATACTGCAAGTGTATATATATTTAAATCTCTAGTTAAAATGCTTTTATTTCTTTAATTTCTTGCATTAAGTATATGATTTACACAGTCTAAATCCACTCACAAAAGTGTGGTTTGTTCAAAATGAAAGTAAAGAGTCAGAAAGGACACAACCACACTAGTTACCAAGCTGGAATTTAGCTGTACTAGATGACTGGTTATTTAATGCGATACATACACTTTTTTAACAAAAATGGTTTTGCAGGTCTATCTTATTTATTAGCTACTTTATCTATGTTTAATTTATTTGTTCATAACAGACCTTCTAGTTCTTTTTTGGCTTTTAATATCAGCAGTAAATAGAATGTTAAGACTTATTTTTTGAATCTTTTTAGAAGTTAATAGTGATACATGTGGGATATTAAACATGTTCATTATAGTCACTGCAATTTAATTTAAGTTTATTGAGTACATATTTGTGTGTTATTTTTAATATAAGTAGACTGTTTTTTATGTACACATCACTTAATTAGATAACTACTAGTAATAATTGTTTACCTTTTGTTAGCATATAATGTTATCAGATAGTCAGACCTGTGGACAGATTGGCACGCTTTATTCACATAGACATTTTTCTCATTCAAGAACTGATAGAATATACATATCAAGAGAATTAAATATATTATATTATATAAATTAAATATTAAATATAAAGCTTGGCATGGTTAAGGTAATTTCATGTCCTCTTTCAGACTACAATGCAATTACTTTTGATTTAGCTGTAGATGCAAGACAAAGGGTTGCTCTTACTAGAATTACATCTTACATAACTCGTTTAAAAGATTTTAAGAAAGTTTATATCAGGGAAATATATTCCTTTTTTGAGTCAAACCTAAATGGAGTTATCTCACAGATATATGTAAGGAACTCAGTGAAGTCTTATTTATATGGGAAAGTCTTAACCTGGGACAATAATAGGAGGAAGAAACAGAATAAAGAACTGATGGAGTTACAAACAAATATTGAAAAGTTAAAACTTAACATTCCAAAATGGATGAAGTATCTAGCTAAGGAACTAGAAGTTAAAAATTAAAAAAAAAAATAAAAATATTACATCACAAAGCAATGATTGATTTAGTAAAGATTATATTTGTTTCTTATACAATCAATCCAAGAAATCAAAAGAGAAAAACCAATAGAACTAAAAAGATAATACAATCACAAGAGTTAAAGGAAGTATATATACCAGGTACTAAGAAGAAAGTGTCAGATTTGGAGGGAATATTAGAAGCATTTAAAATACACTACCATAAAATTACCTCTCAAAGTGTTAAACTAGAACCACAACATATAATAAGTGGTTTTCTTTAGACAAATATAAAAATTAAGTTACAGGATCAGCATAGGGTGGCCACAGTGGTGCAGCAGTTAGCGTTGCCGCATCACAGCAAGAGGTTCTCCGGTTTGATTCTCGGCTGGGGTGCCTTCTGTGTGGAGTCTGCATGTCCTCCCTGTGGTCGAGTGGGTCTCCTCCGGGTGCTCCGGTTTCCTCCCACATCCCAAAGACATGCAGTAGGTGGATTGGACACTCTAAACTGGCCCTGTGTGTGCATGTGTGTACCTTCTGTGGAAGGTCGGGCGCCGGGCTGGCAACTCTGCACTGTAAAACTCCACTGCCAATCATGAGCAGACAGATTATCCACTGTGGCGACCCCTAACTGGGAAAAGCCGAAACAAGAAGAAGAAGTTACAGGATCAGCATATTAAGTTAATTGATAAACAAATAACAATATCTGAATTTAAATCACAAATTAATAAATCAAGGCTTAATAAAGCACCTGGGATGTATAATATTATACCAGAAATGTTTAAACTTTTGCTCAAGAAAACTTTAGTTTTGATATTAAAGATGTGTAACTTAGTAAAGGATGGTAAAGATATACTTCCATATTGGAAGTATACAGTAATATCACCTATTTTGAAATCTGAAAGAAGAGCTGCTGAATGCTCTTTTTCTAGACCAGTATCTCTTGTGAATTATAAATTGTGCATGACAATTCATACAGATAGAATTAAGCAGTTGCTTCCCTTATTAATAGATGAAGAACAAACAGGTTTTATTAAGAACAGAAACACTTATGATAACATTAAAATAATGCTTTCTCTAATTGATTATGTAAATCTTACAAAGAAGAGCATGACCCTGGTGAGTCTAGACATAAACAATGCCTTTGACTCAGTTGATTGGAATTATTTAATGATAGCTTTAGAAAAATATGGTTTCTCCTTTAAGTTTATTCAGTTAATAAAATCACTTTATGAGGAATCTTCAGCATATGTCAGGATTGGGTCATGTCTCTCTACATCTATATCAATTACTAGAGGCACAAAGCAAGGATGCCCTTTATCTCCTCTGTTGTTTGCTTTAGTTATAGAACCCTTTGCATGTTATATTAGAAATAATTCAGGCATTAAAGGTTTGCAGATTGGGAATAACCTAGAAATGAAGGCCCATCTCTTTGATGATGACATCTTGCTTAACTAAATGACAATGTTAGCTCATTAGATGCATTATTGAAGTCAATTGAGCATGTTCAGTCTGTCTCTGGACTTAAATTCAATGGAAACCAAATAAAATTGTTGTTACTGAATCTGACAAAATGAATTTGAGTAAGAAATTCTCTCAATATCTTGTTTCTGATAATAAAATTAAATGTTTAAGGGTTTGATTAACTAAAGACACAAGTGAAACACTATACTAATACTAATATTACTAGTACTAGTACTACTATTTTCATTATTTAAAATGTCGACTAATACTAATATTACTAGTACTAGTACTACTATTTTCATTATTTAAAATGTCGACTAATACTAATATTACTAGTACTAGTACTACTATTTTCATTATTTAAAATGTCGACTAATACTAATATTACTAGTACTAGTACTACTATTTTCATTTAAACATGCCTCATACAAAAATGGAATAAGTTCTTCTTTACAATGGAGGACAGATTATACATAATTAAAAAGATTATCTTTCTGAAATTGTTATATTTTATGCTAACATTTTCTATTCCCCCTTATAAACAATATATAAAATAGTTTAAGTTGATGTTAAATTTTCTATGGTTTAATAGTAGACACAGAATAACTATTAATCATCATCTGAATAACTAGAAAGCAGGTGGGTATAAATCTACCTGATATAAAGGTTTATGCCTCATCATCTGCTATAAAGACCTTATCTTTGTGGTTGAACCCCTCTTATACAGTCAGATGGAAACAAGTCCATGAAAACATTTGGTTGC
Source organism: Protopterus annectens (assembly GCF_019279795.1). Classification (NCBI taxonomy): domain Eukaryota; kingdom Metazoa; phylum Chordata; order Ceratodontiformes; family Protopteridae; genus Protopterus; species Protopterus annectens. The sequence continues at coordinate 887,156,823 of NC_056725.1, forward strand.
AAACAAGCCACTCAGCACCACAGCAATATACAGATTTGATGTCCAATAATTTATGCAGGATATTGAAAGAATACACAGCCTTTGATAAAAAGAGACATATAAGTTCTAAATTTATAACTGAAGAATCCAAATATTAAAGTGTGGTCTTTTTTGTTATATTCCAACACCTGTACTAAGGATTGTATCTATAAATTTGATGTGTCCACAAAATGCATAGTCATACCCTTCGGGAAAAACAAGGTTACCCCTAGCTACCAAATAGGTGGCAATCCACTGAGCACAGAAGAAGTTATCAGGGACCTGGGGACCCAGGTTGATAGTAGTCTGTCATTCGACACCCATGTAGCTAAAGTAGTTAGGAAGACCTTCTACATTGCCCACCTTATCATGAAGGGATTCTCATCTAGATCAAGGGAGGTCATAGTCTCCCTATACTCATCACTCATCAGACCAATGATTGAGTACAATGCCCCATTCAGAATGTATCTGACCCGACACTTGCAGCAGCTGGAGAGGCCACAAAGTTCCTCACCAAAAGGATAAAGGGTCTCAAACATCTGTCCTATGCTGCCCGACTGAAAGAACTCCAGCTCTATTCAGTCGCCACCGCTGCTCAGAGGTGACCTTTGCCTAACATACAAGGCTATGTCAAACCCAGATTTGATGAATATGCTTCACCTCAAAAAATCTAGATCCGTCAGAGCCACAAGGGCGGGAGACTTAAACCTCGACACGGCTATTAATAGGACATGCTGGAGGGATAGATTCATCACCCAAAGTCTCCCTATGCTGTGGAACAAAATCCCGGTATATGTGAGGCAGAGCACCTCGCTGGCCTTGTTCAAGAGAAATCTTGACCAATGGATGGGAGATCGCAGATATACCCCAGGGATTACCTCAGTGTCACTGCTCGACAGAGGCACAGCAAAATAATGGGTATAGTTCCCCATACTAAAGGGGTGGCGTAAGCCACAAAACTATGGGCTAGGCTTGTAAATGCCCTCGGGCAGATAGCCTAGTATGAACCTATGAACCTATGAACCTATAAAGCTCTCAAGAAAAAGGAACTCATTTTTTTAGGATCAATTGTTACATACTGGTAAACTTTTAACAATGGAATAAGCTATCCATATTTATGATTGACATAGTAGAATGTGGTTACCAATACAATACTTAAGGTAATATATTATAAGTAAATTAAAATTAATGAGTCTAACCTTTAGACAAAGGTCCCTAAATTTATTGAATATATTGTTTATTTAACAAATCATGCTGATCAGGGAAAACACTATTTATCTAATATTCATAAAATAGTTAAAAGCACAAAAGCATACTATAAAGATAACTTTTGGGATTATTACAAATTAATTAATAATAGCTCACCTGATGAAAATTAAAAAAGATGGATACTTGTTTCTCTTAAGTGTACATGCTTGTCAATCCAATGGGAGTTATTTGCAGGAAATTTCTTCATAGGTCTTTTTTGACACCTCATAGGTTAAGATTAATGTTTAAACAAAAAATGAATCATTGGAGGTGTAAGGCAAAATTAAAGGCAGACTGGCAACACATGTTTTTTGACTGTTAATTGCTTAAAGTATTTTAGGAAAAAGTGCACTACTTTTTACAAACAGTTTTTAATGATAGGTTTTAGTTGTCTAAATCATTAATTCTGTTATTTTGTGTCTTTTAGCTATTGCACGCAAGACAGTTACAATCAACTGGAAAAAAAGGAAACATCTCCAACTTTTAAGGACTTCAGAAGTGTTGTGTTGACTGTATCTCAGATAGAGTTAAAAACTATCAGGAAAAGAACAGAAACAATTACATCTTATTAAATCTCTTGGCAAAAGGTGGTAGAAATATTGGACAAAAATGACTTATCTAATGTATGATTTAATATAATACTTTGAGGACTTCTTTCTATGTGTTTTATTTGTATTCTTTGTTCTCTTTAACTTAGACATCTATGTAAATAGTATTGTTGGCTTATGTTTTTTATATTGTAAGATGTGTTGTTAACGAATACAATAGGTTTAATTTCCTATGTAACAATAATTCAGATTCCTGTTTTATGAAAATTCAATAAAATCTTTTCAGAAAAAATATGAGAGCTGATAGAATTACTTCATATTGTAACTGGTTAAAAGAAAATTGATTGTAACATAATAAAAAACAGAAGTATACTTTGAATGATAATTGTTTTAGTTTAGTAGACACCTTTTTAAATGGTTTTATTTACTTTAATTTGTTATGAATTTTTCTACTTGAGTGGTTACTTTGTTCAAAAAATTAATGTTTCATTTTTTCTGTTATAAATTGGTATACTTTTTTAGATTGTAATAAAAATACTGTAGATGTGTTGTATTATTTGTGAAGTTTTCAAAATTATTGTGCTAGTAAGTTTGTAAACTTATTGTTCTTAAAAGGTTTTTGTAACATTTTGGAGCTTTTCTTCCTGGGCCTCCTCTGAAAATTGATGCCTATCTGATTGGACTTTCCTGGTAATCAAATGCCAATAAAATAAATAAATAAATACATAAATAAATACTTAGATAAGGAAACTGTCCCTTACAGTTAGTGACCACCTGTATGCTAATAAAATGCAGGGTAGCTACAATGCTCTATAAAGGGTTGACATACATTTTTAGTGATTTTTTTTAAAGCTAATGAAAAGTTTTAAAATTCAGTCTTAGATGGCAGTATCTACATACATACATGCACACACACACACACACACACACACACACACACATACACACGCACACACACACAATATATATATATATATATATATATATATATATATATATATATATTTTTTTTTTTTTTTTTTTTTCAAACGTTTTCAGTATTTTGAAAATTAGGTGATTTGGTCTCAGTGAAATGAAAGTCAGTTAAATGGGTTTTAGGTGATGTGAAATAGACACATATATATATATATATATATATATATATATATATATATATATATATATATATATATATATATATATATATATATATATATATATATATATATATATATATATATATATATATATATATATATATATATATATATATATATATATATATATATATGATAAACTTCTGATCCTTCTTCTTCCTACTCACATCATCTTAAATGTAAGAGTAAAATTCATTTTTTTATTTTAATTTAAAATTTGTTAATTTCTTCCTGTAGCTTGAGTACAGATGCAGAAACATAGCAGCAGAATATTTTGCAATATATCTATGATGTAGTCAAGTAAGTCACATGTATTAAGAGCACAGATCATTCTGCATTGCCTTGGAAAGCCTGCAAAGAGCTTTTAAAAGAAGTTATTTATTCCTGTGGTTAGGTACTATGCTGGTTGGCAATATGAATATCTGTTTTTCACTTGGAAGTTTGTTTGTAAAGAAGCTTAGAAGGTATGGGTGGAATTCATTTGTGTTGTCAGGACAAGCCATTCTATGAAGTTGGTATGATAGATGTGACACAATGGCCCCCAGCTTTTCATGTAGTAGTGAGATGCCTAGAAGAGAAATACTGAAATATTTAGAGATTGATGTTGGTAGTACCAAGTGAGTTGGTTAGCTAAAGAAGGAAGGAGCGTGTGGATGGAGAATAGCATGGGTTGGGACAGCTGTTATAGATCAGCCTATTATTTTGGTCAACCAGTCAAGATGTCAGAAAATAACACAGTAGTGGAAATTGCAAACTGCTATCAGAGTGTATCTTAATGATTACATTTATAGGGATGCATGTATTAGAGTCTTTTTGGCTGAGATAATCAGGATGCAAATGTCACAAAGGAGCTAGGGAAGAAGAAATACATCAACAATTTTAGGTTTAGAAGTACAAATGATAGAGCCTTTGTGATGCTAGAGTACCCTGAATTTTGAAAGTGTTACCTTTACAACAGAGAGATGAGTTGAAAGAATGTCATTGTCTCATGAAGTGGAAAGTATAAAGTATTTGAAATACTTTACCTTCTCAATTCCAGTACAAGATGAATTACTTGATAGCCAGTGGTAGCATGTTAGATACGTAAAACTTTTTGATAGCATGCAGGATAGCTTTTTGCCTTTCAGACATGCATTAGTAGGGCGTTGTTAGAGATCACATTTTTTCAAAAGGTGGCAGGAATACTGCAGTGTAGCTGCCACTATAGTGAGAGAGAAGCAGGCACACAGCAAAGCAGCATTCTCCATATATTCAGCAATGGAAAATCTTTTGCAGTGTTGATTATGTCATTATGAAGAAGCAAAGTAGGAAATGACCAAATACATAACCATCTAATATATAAACTATCACCCCTCCCCTTTCAGTGGAAATACTGCAAGTGAACTTCATCATAAAATATGTCACTCTTAGGCAGCAGATGACGCAGCTGACAGCATGAGTTGTTAATCCAAATAGCAGCATGAAATATATAGTCTCACAGGATTAGTCAGATATTTAATGTAGTTTGGTGGGTGACCCTCTTCAAGATTATAAGTTGGAGGATGTGTGCTCCAACATCTCCATGTCCTTCTATGGTCAGTAATTGTTTTAATGCTGGACCACAGAAAGGAGAATGAAGGAAGAAGCTACACTGCAGGCTAGTAAAAGGTTCAACTTCATTGTTTAGATAAATCATGGATTGTTTATTGTTTACTGAGGTCCCACTGAAAATGGCAAAGTCATCAGTAATGAGTGCACTTGTGGATCCGACATTTTACCAAAGCATACCTTAGCCTCTCAGTGTAAACAATCTGGACAAAGCCAAATATAATGGGGGGCAAAGACCCAAAAATAGAGGCAGATTTTAAATATTGCTCCTACAGACTCAGAAATTTGCTAGAATAATGGGTTTTGTATTGATATATATTTTCTGAAGGATATAGGGTCTGAATTTTGAGTGCATATCATTATTTACTGACTTTAATGCTTAATGATTTGTCAAAAAACCAACAAATTTTATGAGGAACAGACTGAAAATATGAGGGACAAACCAAAAATATGAGGCAAAGATCTAAACATTCTGTGAAAATCTATACAGAGAGGTATGTACAAAAGAGTTAATTTAAGAGTCCATTTAGCTATTTACAGAGATGTTTAGAATTGCAAAGAAGTCTTTCTTGAACATACTGTTTGCAGACATTTAAGCAGTTATGGACGGTGCATTATTGTTGTAGAAAAATGTGTAAAATAAGAAGAAAGGCTGTCATTGATCCAACACTGGCCTGGAAATACTTCCTTGATATCTGTGATCAATGTTTTGAGTTCCAGAAGACCAAAGGCATCCACTTCTCCAAAACACCTTATTTTCTCTCCAGGGCATACTTGTCGAGCATAGATAAGAAACATACCTGCAAGTAGGCAAGTCCATCTTTGATCCAGTCTGTGCTTACAAAGCATATAAGAAGCCTTGGGTGTACCATTTATTAATTTGATAGATGTGATAACATAAAATATAATATATAACATTGTAAGTTAAGTTTTCCAGATGAATACTGGACAGTGGTCATTAATACAATCAATCAGTATGCTGGCTGCAGGCATATTGCCAGGCATTCTTTGTCTACTGTTTTTGAATCAAAACTTGATGACATAGGCATTCATTTTTTTCTTTATTTTAACCTGAAAGGATCTGCTTGGCATAATATTAGTTCATGTTTGATATCATGTTATACTCATGAGATGTACCTAGCTTGGATTATAGGTTCATAGGTAAGTACTAGGCTATTGGTCCTAGGGCCTATACAAGTCTAACCAAACAAGGTACCATGGCTTTCGCCACCCAAGAAAATTATTTTCCTGTGCTCCTGTTGAGCAGAGCCACAGAGGCAATCCCCAGGGTGAATTTCCTGTTTCCCATCCAATTGTCAAGATTACATTATAGGAGAAAAAGGGGTTTGAAAGTGTTATACTCACTGACAAGCTTACTTCCTCTTCAGAACAGAATCTGGATAAATATCACTGTCTGAGGCATCTGATGTAAGGAACTGAACTGGGATTTCTGAGACCTGAAGTGACTCCTTTACATAATAATCAGTACAAAACAGGGCCTGGCATATCAACTCCTCAAACTATTTAATAATAGTTTAGCCACTGACTTTTTTCCCCTGAGGTTTGGCTTAAAACAGTGGGGGTTGCTCCATATGGCTCACCCCACAAATGACCCCACTTACTATAGGTTCATCATCCAGTACAGTCTTGTTTAGAAAGTCAGAGAACATAATATAACTGACCTGATCATTTATGGCATTACAAGTCTCATCAGACTAGACCCGCAGGAGTTTGACTTTCTAATGGGTAGATTCTATCTAATGAATATGGTCAACTTCCTCAAGAGAGTAACACAAGCTGTTGATGGTGATCATGCTGTTCACATGGTATAACTCAACCTGGCCAAAGCATTTGACATGCTCCACCCATGCTTCCATCATTAGTAAACTAAATGCCTTTCAAATAGATCCTTATGTGCTAAGACTGATAACTAATTGGATAAAGGACTTAACCCAAATAGAACTGGTAGCTGGAGCATCATTAGGGTAGGCAGGTGACAAGTGATGTCCCTTAAGTCTCTAATCTGTGACCCCTTTTATTTAGCATTTATTTTTCCTGATCTCTAGACCACAAACCAAGGCCCATGGCTAACCATGTTTCTGAATGACTGACTCGTTACCCAAAACACACAAGATAGACCACATCCCTTCCAAAATGAAAAAGTTGTTAGAGACCTTGGAAAACAGGCTGACAATTCCATATAATTTGCTTACCATGTAACAGTGGTAACCAGGATGTCCTACTTGGTGCATCTACTTCCAGGGGAATATCATCCAGATTAAAATAGGTCATTGTTCCCTTATAGTCAGCTGTAATTAGGCTAATCCTTGAATTCAATGCCCCGTTTGAGATATACCTCACTAGACATATCAAACAACCACAGAGGTTCCTAACTAAGAAGAACACTGGCTTAAAGACATTAAGTTCTTGGGAAAGACTGGAAGCACTGTCACTGCTTTCCTTATCTTACATATTTCTGAGAGGAAAGGTATGGCTGCCTTCTGAACCAATAGTCCATAACCTTCTATATTATCATAAAAGAATTAATCCCTCAAAGATCAGAGCCAGGGGTGTAAATTATCATCAACACATACAAAAAACTAGGTGGAGAGACAGGTTCATTACACAGTACCTTCCCCACCTCTTTAATAAACTCCCACTGCATATTAAGTGGTATGAAAAGACATAACAAATGCATAATATTTAGAGGCATGGTGGGAAATGTAATGGTGGCAAACAGAACACTATATTGTCACTATCCATATTTAGTCCACTAAACTGGAGATATTGCTATGTGTTTGCTAGTAACTCTGAAAATACAAAGCATTTTCTTAGTATATTAATATTTCCAAATCAAACAGCTTTCAGACTATTGTATGGCATCAGATGAAACCTTAGATAATATTAATTGCTGTTGGTGTTTGCACTGCAAATTGTTCATCCTGAGAAAATATTCAGTGTTATTTATATTGTTAATTATAAAATAAGCAAAAGTTCATATTTCTGCAAATGTCTCAATAAACAAGCACTAAGAAAGGAATTTATTGCATTCTCGATTTAAGTGCAACACTGTACTTTCTGTACAGCTTGACTATGAATGCTGTCTAATGTTACTGGCACATGATTAGCTGAATGCCTCTTTTAAGGCTGCCATTCACTGGCAGTTGAAAATAAACAGCACACAGTGCCTGGAGTTGCTGAAATGAGACACTGAACCTTATCAGTGTTTATTTTTGATGGAAGTCTTGAAGTACAGTGAGAGTTGTTAGTTGCCTCAGGTATCAGGCCAGTACCAGGCACAACTAATAGCATGCTTTAAGACTTCCACCAATATGCATTTTATATAAGTGCTTAATTTAAAGCACTTTGTGAAAAAGTAAACATGAAGTACAATAAATTAAATACAAAGAAAAAAAACATAGCGCAGGTCAGAAACGTTATCTAAACAAGTGCCCTTTGTGTAAAAAGTAGGTAAAGAAAATGAAATGCAAAATGAAATTAAACTCACATCAGTCATCATTTATGTTACAAGCTGAATGGCCATAAAATAAGTTTTAAAATCCTGTCAGACAAATCCGGCACAGACAACTGACAAATAATCATTGTAATGTAAAAGTAAACCACATGTCCAAACATTAGGTAACCTGACATGTCTTGGTTTCTGGCCAACATTTCATCTAGTATCTCCAAAAAGAACAAATGTGCAAAGAAAAGAATAATACAATATTGTGTTTGAAATGTTAGTGCAGTCATATGTTCATAAGTGTTTACTAGGCTAACAACCGCAAGGGCCCTTTTAAGCCTAGCCATGCATCCCAAATCACTGTCAGGTTCTGCTACCCTTGATAAGTGTAAGTATGGGCTTGGGAGATGAACCATTTCCCATCCAGTTGTCCAAGTTGTACTTGAATTGGGTTAGGAAGGAACTCTGCTTCACATGGATGAGGAGCCTGTTCCATAGATGGGGTAGTCTCTGAGATACATACCTATCTCTCCAGCAGGACCTATTTATATCACAGGCAAGGTTTAAGTCTTTAGAACAGGTAATTCTGGTTCTATTTGTTTTGTGGATATGCAGGAGGTACATCAGAGTGGGGTCTGACAATGCCCTATATGCCAGGCATAGATCTCCCCTCAAAAGCCTGTAGGAGACAGAATACAGGGATAGGGCCTTGAGCCTGTCTACAGAGGACATTTTACCTATTCCCTGTATTCTTTTAGTGAGGAACATCTGTGGATCTTCCAGTTGTTGGACATGCCTGGTCAGGTACATACCAAAGGGGGTATTGTACTCAGTGATAGGTCTGATGAATGCCAAATACAGTTGAACAATGACCTCCTTGGAGTTAGATGCCATACGTCTCTCTGCTTTTACCCTGATAGTAAATCTGTCACAGGAATCCTAAACATAGGAATATCTTCTAAAATTGAATATTATATTGTAGAGAATGAATGTATCCTATCTGTGAGTTAATATGTATGTCAAAGTCTCTTCTATGGAAATTGTATGTCAAAAGTCTGTCCTTAAAACTATGTTTTGTAAAAAAAAATGTTCTGTTGGAGCTTTTCTCCCTAGGCCTCCACTGAAAATGGACTTGTAATCCAGTTGGACTGTCCCAGTCAACAAATGTAAAATAAATAAATAAATAAATAAATAATACCTATGTTTATAAGTTGTTCAACATAGAATGTTTTCCTCACCACTGTAGACACTTGATGGTCAACTAGTAGTTGTTCATCATAGTACACTGCAATGATACTAAATTGCAAATATTATTTAAGTTTAAATAGGCAAATATGGAAATCACATATAAAAGAAAGATACAAACTCTACAAGTATGTTAAACAAAACTGCGCAGTACTCCAGTTCCTTGAAGTGTCATAGTACCCCAGTTCCTTCAGGTGTCACAGTACCCCGATTCCTTGAAGTTTCACAATACCCCCATTCCTTAAGTATCATTTTATTCCAGTTCTTTGAAGTATCACAGTACCCCAGTTCTTTGAAGTGTCACAGTGCCATTGTTCCTTGAAATTTCACAATACCTTAGTTTCTTGAAATGTCACAGCACCAAAAATCCGTGAAGTGCCACAGTACCCCGATTCTTCATAGTGTCCCAGTACTCAAAATCCTTCAAGTGTCACAGTACGACAGTTCCTTGAAGTGTCACAGTATGATAGCCCGTGGAAATGGTGTGTGAAATGACTTCATCCCCTGTGTAATAAAAAATAGGCTGCATATGATGAGGATGCAGGCCTGTTTGAGTAGATGAGATGTAGTTATATTATAATGTAGCATAGTAAGCATAACAAAGTATGGATCTGAAAAGCTGAATTCATAGTGAAAATTCCATTATATTGATGCTAAGTTAAGTAATTAAAACAGTACCAAAGAGTGCAGGGTTCAAAATTCTAGCTTGTTGACAAGTTAGCACAAGCAATCAAAGTCAAGTTCACTAAGGTCACAGTAACAAGAAGCAAAAAATGTAGTGGAGACAAAAACGTGGATGACAAAAGGGTCATGTAACAGACACAAACAAAGAAGCAGCCTTACAACATGGCAATCTGGCAGAGACTGAGGTGGCCACTGTTAGATTTGAAGAAACAATACACAGAAAGCACAAGAAAATATATATACAAATGTTTAAATGAGGTCATCCAAGCAGCCAGCTGTTGGCAACTTGCACCGATCATATTAAGATGATAATCCCTATGATGCTAAAACACAGCAGCGCTGAGTTTTATTTCCTCATTGAAACATCAATACAATTTTCCATTTCCTTTTACAATACTAAGAGTGAAAACATTGATGTTCTTGTTTGTATGGGTAATGTCCCCCACCACAGCAAATGTCATTTCTTTTGCATGTTCCAAGTCAGCATTCTGCATATAAATGCTGTTCATATAAACAACTCTAAAGACATTTTCTTTTTCAACCGCATCAAAAAAGATGACAGAATTACATATGACCCTGATTACAGGTTATTATACAATGAACTACAGACAGTATATCTTCTCTTCTAATCTATAGAGAACCCTCTAACTTCAGTCTGTAAAACATGCAGATAGTTCTTTTTCTTCTTGAAGGAATAATGAAATGTTTCAATTCCTTTTTCCACCAAAGCAGTGTTAAGTATTGCTAATACATGTTGATCGGCTACCCCTTTGCGACACAGAAAGTGTGCACCTCACAATGTTGTGATATTGCTTGGGATTTGTTATCTTGGAAGACAAGAACAGCTGGGTTACTAGATACTAGTCAGTCCATGCTTTTCTTATTTTCCTATTGCTCTGTCTTATAGCCCAACTGTTGTCTTATAGCCCAACTGTTTCCTCCTATTATAACATCTTTACTTTCAAATGCAAAAATGGCAGGCTATAAAGGAGGACATGAGTGCCTGCATGCCAGTGGGAGAATCATTTAAATGATGGGCTGTTTTACAGGACACTCCATCAGCACTCTTACTGTTGTTTAAAAACATTTGACACATGATGGTATGGCAATGCATGCTCAGACCTTAATCTAGCATGAACTACATGACTACAAAATGTTAAATAAAAATAATTCAAGACAGTGAGTCAAAAAACACATTTACTAAAGAAATAGTAAACTACCAACAAGATAGAGGTGGCTGAAACACAGTTGTCAGATAACACCACCTGCCTCTGCTTATCCACAAAACTTCTCATGTATTGCAAAGAATTATGATTATTTTTTTTTATTACAACTCCATTTTGCAATGTGGTCTCAAAACTGTTTGCAAGAAATTAGTTCTTGAGTTAAACTTCTTGGAATCCATTTTGAAAACAAACAACAAACTGGTTCTGATCAGTGAGCTAATAATACTCATCTATATTATGTAATTAATTTTTAAAATGTCTGATTATTAATGTGAATAAGAAATGATATTTATTCAGTATTCCTTTAATTAGCAATGGTAGCCATGACTTTGTGATTTAGTTATTACATACCCAGTGGAGTACCTCTGGGAGTATGGAGTAGGAGGGTAATGAGGGGAAGGAAGGGCCCAATGCCAATGCACAGCATGGAGCAATCAATTTTCATACATGCTGTAATTTCAGTCCACATACAGTATGAGGTTCTGCACCCAAGAGACACGCCTTCCTGTTCACTAAGAGAAGATAGTGAGTCAAAACATTTGTGTAAACATTGCCATGCTTGTCTCTCTAGGAATGACCTTGAAATGCAACACATCTACCTTTGCTGATTTCCTTGGAGGAAAAGCACTTTAACAATCTAAAATGTGATTGTATTATTTGTTAGGGACAACATCAAGGGCCTGTATCTTACAGGGCACCAGAAATGTATCTAATTGTTATAAGAAACTACACAGTTACAGATTATTTTAAAAGGCTACATAAAACAGCAGACTAAGAATAAATAGAAAGTAAGCCTGTAGATGAGTAAAATGACATTTCTGTGCCTTCATTCTACTGCTTTACTTATAGCGTGTCTTACGTATTATGTAAACCAAGGCATAGATGCAGAAAATTGAAAATGATACAAAAGACAGACTTTATTCCATTGCAGAGGGTTACGTTTGTTTTTGCCACTTAAACCAGCATCAGGAAAATATGTACAAAATAACCCAATAGTCTAAGTACACTCTGTGTACTTTTAGGTTGGTAAATTTTTCTTTTGGAACATTCCATTTCATTTGGCAAACTGAGATTTAACTGAACAACATAAAAAGTGATGCAGAGACAAATGTTATGCGTTTGTTGTGGAACTGAAAGTATAATTTCCACCAAAAGATGCAGTAGGAGAAAACATACAAATAAGCACATGGACTGAGTCAAATATCCTGTGAATCATTCATTTGAACAGGATATAGGGTGGAGGCAAAGTAAAATATCCTGTGTATCATTCCTTTACATAGGATATAGCACAGAGACTGAGTGTAATATCTTGTATATCATTCCTTTACATAGGATATAGCACAGAGACTGAGTATAATATCCTGTGTATCATTCCTTAACATACGATATAGCACCAACACTGAGTATAATATCCTGTGTATCATTCTTTTACATAGAATATAGCACAGAGACTGAGTAACATATCCTGTGTATCATTCATTTACATAGGATATAGCACAGATACTGAGTATAATATCCTGTGTATCATTCCTTTACATAGAATATAGCACAGAGACTGAGTAACATATCCTGTGTATCATTCCTTTACATAGGATATAGCACAGAGACTGAGTATAATATCCTGTATATCATTCCTTTACATAGGATATAGCACAGAGACTGAGTGACATATCCTGTGTATCATTCCTTTACGTAGGATATAGCACAGAGACTGAGTATAATACCCTGTGTATCATTCCTTTACATAGAATATAACACAGACACTGAGTATAATATCCTGTATATCGTTCCTTTACATAGGATATAGCACAGAGACTGAATAAAATATCCTGTATATCATTCCTTAACATAGGATATAGCACAGAGACTGAGTAACATATCCTGTGTATCATTCCTTTACATAGGATATAGCACAGAGACTGAGTATAATACCCTGTGTATCATTCCTTTACATAGAATATAGCACAGACACTGAGTATAATATCCTGTATATCGTTCCTTTACATAGGATATAGCACAGAGACTGAGTAAAATATCCTGTATATCATTCCTCAACATAGGATATAGCACAGAGACTGAGTGTAATATACTGTGTATCATTCCTTAACATAGGATATAGCACAGAGACTGAGTAACATATCCTGTATATCATTCCTTTACATAGGATATAGCACAGAGACTGAGTATAATATCCTGTGTATCATTCCTTTACCTTTCCTTTTGGGATGCTCTACTTAATTATGTAGACTGAGGTTAACATGGAAAAGATCACAACGATGTGGAAGACAGATGTTATTTTGAGTTTCCTGTGTGGTTGTCAGTCTGTATGTATTCAATCAAAAGTCAGGACAACAAGCGTAATTAAGAGCACACAATAAGTGCAACATCCTCTGTGTACCCTTGGCATTTCCTTTTTCTTTTGGAAATGCTTCACTTCCTAAGTAAGGCTTAGATGGAGAAGATTGTAATGATGCAGAGGAAAGATAATCTTTGTGCTTGTAATGAATTGGAGGTATGTTTCCCATGCAGGTACATTGCTTTACCATATCTGCAGTTGACTAAAGGTTAATGAAATTGAAATTCAGTCTTAAATTAATCATCTTTTTCAGAGTATAGCAGTGGAAACTAATGCAAGAAATGATGCACTTCCGAAAACAGACTGGGATACTGTCCTTAATTACTCACATTTGTCTACTCATGATACTGTCATTGAGTTCAGTGATATTATTAAATTATTCATGCATGTGATGCATCAATATACAGTTAAATGCTACAACACCAAAATACAAAAGACACATCAAGACGGGCCAGATTCAATAACACCTGCAATAAGTGTACACTAAGTGAACACGATCTGTTTTCAAGAATTTCCCCACCACATTTGTTGCACTTTCTAGTCACTCAAAAAGTATACATGTAGTCTACTTTTTGTAGTAACCTTTATGAATCCCATTCAGTTATTTAAAGCTGCAAGAAAATTGTTAGGAAAGGTAAAATTAGGTGGAAAATGGTGTAAGTTATGCTTGTGTTGTCTATTCACTCAGAACAGTGTACACTTACCCCCGGATTTACTATTCCTCCATATAGGACTAGCTTAGTCCTGCACAGAGGCGGCTGTTTAGGAGCAGGACGGCAGCGTGCCATGCATAGTAATAAGGTGCACTGCCTGAGCTCCCAAACTTACACAGAGAATGTAAGAGTGCAGGGGGCATGTCTGAGAGCAGAGCACTCAGAATATACATGCCCCCACAATGAAGAACAGCAGAAAGGGTTAAGAAATATGCGAGACCGCTCATAGGTGTCCGCATATCCCCACCAGCATTCCCCCTCATGTACAACAGCATGGAATCACCAATAAAATGAACACATCCTTCATTTTTTTATTTTAAAATCCAATTAAAGCTAACCATAGATGTGCGGGTGTGCCCATCGCTTAGCTACAGTTAATGCAGCTTAAATGGCTGAAGGAGATAACAAGGAAGATATATGCAAATGAAGCAACATAGCAATAGTGTAATAGGCAGAGCATTCGCCTTACGAGCAGGCATTCCCGGTTCGAGTCCCACTACAGAGCATCCAATTTTACATGGCAAAGCACATTATGACTAATATTTATGTTGCACAACCCACCAAATAACATATATTTATGAACTGGAGTACTGCAGTAAATGCACATGTGAGGTGTCAGTGTCATAATGAATAAAGCACTAGTAAGCAGGTTTAAGCACCAATAAGAAGTAGTAAGTGGGTTTAAGCCCTTTTGCGTGGAGTTAAGCAATGCACACACAGGTTAAGAAATCCTGAAGCTAACTCTCTGTAAGTATATGCAACTGGAGGTTAGCATTGCTTACCCTCGCGCAAACCCGCGCAAACCTGCTTACAACTACTCAAAAGTGCCTTAATCACACTGTATCCAGTTGTTCTGCTCACCAACAAAATAAATAGCCTAAAATCCTATACACCATAGTCACAGTAGTTAAACACCAAGCCAACACACAAGTACAGAAAAATGAGGTATCAGCAAACAAATCTTCACCATAGTAAAACCAAACTGAACCTGTGAAAGGAATCACTATACAGACATATGCGCCTTAACCAACTACATAATATAAATATGTGAACCAGAGTACAGCAGTAAGGCCAGAAGTCAGGTATAACTGTAATAGAGTGTTGAAGTCCTCAATAAAACCAAGGACACCATGCAGTGTACATACACATGAATCACGGATACCAGGCATACATATAAGGTGTAATGAATAATAACTCAATGCCAAAAAGGAATTATAATGCAAGGTCTAATGTAAGCAACGCTAAGCATTTCACAGGCCAGCTTAGGAGATGTAAGCAATGTGTAGGCCAGCTAACTCAATGTGCCTAGTGTTATACCCCTTTAAACAATGCCAATCCTAGGTAAGCAGGTTTGCCCATAGCCTAGCCTTTTCAAAACCTGCCAATCATGGAAAAGTCTGGGAAATTGGCCCTACTTAAACCCAAGAGGTGGGAATATATCCCCTAACTGGTTGTAGCTTCCCCTTGCAGGCACAATGGCAGTAAGGGGAGAAGGAGTGCACTTTCGGGTGCAGCACTGGTGCATCCAGGAGTCTAAAGGCATGGCAGGACTCCTTTTCAAAGACCATGATCAGAGACTGCTGCAGGGCCAGTACCAGGGCTCCCAATATAAGGCAGAGGCCTGGGACTGTCTCTCCTGTGACCTCACCAGTGCCACTGGCATACCCCAAACTGGTGAACAGGTCAGTTATCACTATGATGATCTGAAGCAGAGTAAGGATGACCTCTTGGAAGACTGGATCCAAGAGGCTAGAGTGGCAGGGGATGTTCCAGTTGTGTGTAAGTATCACCCCACTGTGTGTATAATAATTGCTAGCTCAGGTGTATCATGGATAGGTATGGCTAAATATTCCTCTTATGTCCCCCACAGCTGCAATGGAGCAGGCCTTGAACCAGGAGGCCAACGTCAGTTGCCAGGTGAGGTTGCAATGTGAGGCAGGTCAGTAATACTCATACATTTACTGTCATAGGAAATAAAACTAAAAGTAGGAGTAAATTAATTGCCTGTATAAAACCTGTATTGTTCAAGGCAAGTACTGCATAAACTAGAGAATATGGCAGGAAGAGTCTCATATCATTTGTATGTCAATAAAAGTGTAATAGCCTGACAATAAAGGTCTAACTGCTGGACTGCATGCGTATACTCTGGTATCATATGGTAATGTAGATATGCAATCATATAATAGTACTATTGTATTTAGCACCATTACCCACACCATGCATCATAAATTGAATGTGTAGGAATGCCTGTATATGACAAGTGTAATCCCCAGAGGCCATTTAGTACAAATGAGAGACACATAGACAGTAAACAGGGAAAATGCAGACAACAAAACCTGAATAGCACATGAATCTGAGATGTGAACTGTTGTTTGTTTAGCACACACAGCCATGGGTTGAATCCTGCCAGTGGTAGTATTCTGCATACAGAATCATACCTCACAACTGTACAGATATGTCCAGAATGTCCAGTAAAGTGGCCCATATCTGTTGCCTATCAACCTGTCCCCTGGGGAATCAGTGGGGTGATCCCAAACATATAGGCAGCAAACAGGAAATACAACTGATTGACACACATCTATGAGAACAAAGCTGGCACACTAGCAACTCCCCAATACCTTATGAGACTAAGAAGCCACGTATGTCCCATCTACACCCCAACTTGTCAAGCTGTGGTCAGAGTGTGTACAGTAACAGAGTGAGATGTATGTGCATAATAGTAATGTGGAATCTGGTACTGTGTGTGGGAACATTCAGGTAGTGCTAATAAACATTTCTCTCAAAAGTCTGTCAGATACCAACATTGTGCCCAGAAATTCAAGAATGATACCCAGTACTGGTACTGTTCACAGTGGTATTGTATGGCAGTGCGACTGATGCAGTTGCTCTGAATAATGAGGTATTACACATTACTGTCACCCACACTGTCCTACAACATATAACTGTCTATGAAATCTGTATAAGAGTGTTGTAATACAAGGTCAGAATGCAAAAGCACAGAAGATTAATAAGACAGAAAGCAGATAGGAGATATACAACAATATCTATATAGCAGAGACAACTGTGATGGACAGTGTGTTTAAGTTGTAGCAGACACAGCCATGATCTGAATCCTGGGAGTGGAAGTGGGCTGCATACAGAATCATACCCCACAACTGTACAGATGAGGCCAGAATGTCCAGTATATGGGCCCATATCTGCTGCCTGTCCCTCTGGTAAGTGTGTGGTATGATCCCAGATGTTTAGCCAGCAAACAGGGAATACAAGTGATTGTCAAACATCTATGAGAACAAACCTGTCACTGTAGCAACCCCCGAAACTCTTAGGAGAGTAATAAGCCAAGTATGTCCTTTCTACACCCCCATGTTGTCAAGGTGTGACCAAAGTGTCTACAGTAACATAGTGAGATGTATGTGCATAATACTAATGTGTAATCCGGAAGTTTGTGTGGCAACAGTCAGGTAGTGCTAACAAACATTGCTCCCACAGGTATGTTGGATACGAACACTGTGCTGAGAAATAAAGACCATAATAACCTGTACTGGAACTGTTCACTCTGGTATTGTAGGGAATTGTGAGTGTTGCAGTTTCTCTGAACAATAACATCACTGATCACTGTCACCCACACTGTGCTACATAATATAACTGTGTAGGAAATCATGTATATGTGTGTGTCAGGTCACTAAAGGTTGAAGAGGGCAATATTCTAGATATGTCCCAGCACACCTGCATGTGGTCAACACATGGCCAGAGTCTGTGCAGAAAGAGTTGGATAGCTATGTGCACAGCATCAACCCAGAATCTGGGAGTATGTGTAGAAACCGTTAGTGTTAACAAACATTCCCTCCACAGGTATTCCAGGTAAGAGGTGTATACTGCAGGTAAAACCAGTTCATGTATAATGATGACAACAGCCATATCACTGTCCAAACTAAGGATATAGGGTAGTGTAGTAAGACTTGTAAGCTACAGATAACAGCACTGACTAGGAGAGTAATGTGGACTACAGGAATATACTACTTGTTAATTGACATATTTCTCTCCCCCCACCATATCTCCAACAATAATCAACATACCCACCCCAACTGGTATGTAATGACACCTATGTTCTGATAATGTCCAATTGTTTGATAAATATATTAATTGCTCCCATGCATGTGCTTTAATGAAATATTCCAGCATTGGTGGCATGGTGCCATCAATGTACTTGCATGCTGTTCTTATTACCATTGTGGTCCCATTTATGCATGTGTTCTGTTTGCTATGCAATTGTTTTGTATCTGGTGTCTGGGTTAATTGGAATATCTATGCATGCTTGTTATATCTAACCCTGGAATGTATTGACTATTAATAATCCACATATGATGATGAAATCTAAACACTATAGCACATTTGGGAAGGCTGGTCTCAGCGGAACTACCTGTCCCACCTCAGCTGGCCATGGCATCGGGCACCAGCATGTCTGGGGCCCAACCTAGGACCTCCCTGTCCGTTGGTCCTGCACCACCTTCGGGTGGAACTGCCTCAAGGGATGGGGCTCACCCTCCCTGGGAGTGGGCATGGACAGGAACCTGTTACCCATCACCAGGTCAGGATCATGATGCATAGAGAGCTCTACAAGCAGCTTGGTGATCTTATATGCCAGCTTGAGGGCAGTGTGTTGCAACTAGAGGATCAGTCTGGCTCTGCAACTCAGCCCCCAGTACAGCCACCATCGGGGCTGTGAAGGTGCAGTGGTGACTGACAAGGGTGGGGACCTCAGTTCCACTGTTTTCACTAGAGGGCTCATGGGCTTCTGATTTCCCAACAGCCCTCCACATCAAGGTGTTTACCCCCTACATGTGTCATATACCACCCCTGCATGTGTCTTGTTTGTCTTGTCTGTTAACTTATCCAACCTACTTCCCCAAATATACCTACTACTCCACCCCAACATCCCATTCTCACCTGAAAAAAAAGGGGCAATCTGTTGCCAAAAAAAATCTTGCCCCATACATAGCTGTCCATTGCGCACATGTGTCCACTGGACACATGTAATCTAGTCTAATTGGCATCACAACTTATTATTGTTGTCCTCACCCCTCTCTCAGGGGTTTGAGTGTCCAAATCTACCTCCCAAATTCAGTGTATATGCACAGTAGTTACTGTAATAGAGGTGGGCAGCTATGGACCTTCCCCAGACCCTTCCTGCATACCCCTAGCTATTTTCCCTACTGTCTTACCCTCTTTGTGCCCCTTTTTCACCACTTTCCTATCAACCCTTTTTTCTTTTCTTTTAAAGAAATTAGCATGGGGATAAGTGGGTTTCAGCCTGTTTGCATGGGGGTAAGCAATGCCTACACTGGTTAAGCAATTTAGAAGCTGAGTATAAGAAACTGTAACCGGAAGATAGCAGTACTTACCTTTGCACAAACCCGTGCAAACCCACTTACAACTGCTCAAAAGTGCCTTAATCACGCTGTATCCAATGGCCATTGTTCTGCCAAGCAACAAAATAAACAGCCTTCGCAAGGCTTGAACCCAGGACCCTGCACACCATAGACAAAGTGATTTTCCACTAAGCCATGTCAGTTATACATAACTCTAATGTTTTCACAAACATATCATCCAGCCCAGTCATTCAACAGTACAGGAAATGTATTTCAACATGTAGATGTATGTGTGTGTGTGTGTGTGTGTGTGTGTGTGTGTGTGTGTGTGTGTGTGTGTGTGTGTGTGTGTATGTGTATATATATATATATATATATATATATATATATATTAATATGTATATAGATAAAACATATCCTATATATGTAGATATAAATATAAATAAATATATATATATATATATATATATATATATATATATATATATATATACATATATACATACAAATGCCTATATCTATAGATATATATGTCTACATCTATAAGTCTAAATATATACAGCAAGTTATATATATGTAAGTAGATATATATAGCTATGTAGGTATATACGGACATACAGCTGTAGATAAGAATGGGTAAATAACAAAAACATGTATGTCCGCATGCACCGTTAATGGAGTTGAGAGGCCCCAAACAATATACGTCTTGTACGAATAGGTATACCCCCCAGCCAAACACATCCATCCTGCAATACACTACCAAGTGCTGCAAATCCTATAACCAGGACCTGACATGACATGGGCACCGCTAGGATACATATACACAGGCACATATATGCAGATACAGATATACACACATATATATATATATATATATATATATATATATATATATATATATATATATATATATATATATATATATATACATATATATATATATATATATATATATATATATATATATATATATATATATGTAACTACACATGCACACACACAGATATATGTATAGTAAGATACATATGTAGTAGGTGCACACAATATGGAACAGCCACTATTCCTACAGATACCACCTTACCAACTGGAGACTGTATGAGCCACCCATACAAATGACAATCATTACCTGCAACATGTACCCACAGAAAAATCAAAGGATATAATACCACACATAGGTTTGCATAAATGGGAAAGCTTTATTTGTGTACTATTACAGTTGTATATGCCAATTGGTATAGCTGTTTAGACACGGTCATCCACATAAACTGAGTAATGCAACTGTGAAACAGCTATGCTAATACAGTAGTCTGGAAAAGGTAACAAATGTTGCTGTCCAGGCCAAGGCCATCAAGTAGTACAATAGTAAAGACAGACAGGACCACAGGATACCAAACAATCAACAGTAAGTCATGCAGCTGTATAGTTCAGCAGCCTCTATCTACACAGGGGTAAGTACCTCAGTTGACACAATGGGATGTAACATGTTACATTTCCTATGGGGGGAATGCACATGTACCTGCATATATAGCAGGCTCGACAGGCATGCCACAGCACAGAGTAACATAAACCTGTGTGAAAGTGCATAACCACAACCAATGTGAACACAGCGACATATGGTATGTTAGCGTATTATTATAGTATATGGACTATCTGTTCAACACCAACCTCATATGTGCCACTCATACACTAACCCTACATATACTAGGCTGCTACACAGTGTGCTCCAATGCCTGTCTGTGGTATGGGACATGTGTGTGTTTGGCTCTACAAACATGTCAGCCGATAGAGTAGCATACAGTGGAGCAGCATGTAACATCAGATAGAACAGGACCAAGAACAATGACATCTATCTCAGTCTGAACACTGGCCTAGGTACATATTAACAATACACACACTACCGACAATCACCATAAGTACACAGACCTCAGTACATACACACAAGCACAGAATGTCCAGGTTATGTCATCAAATATAACCCCTACTATACATAACATGTGTAGCAGTCTGATAACTCACTGGCTTGTTATTAGATATGATGTCAGTAATTAAGGTGTACAGCACATATGCACCCCTTGTTATGGCTGGAGGCACATACACGGGCCAATATTGACATGTTGCTGTGATAACCTCATACATTTACTGTTGTAACTGGGTTTGTTGCAACATATGTCCTATGAGGGATATGAAGTCAGTAACTCTCACGGCTGTCGCCATCTACAGACTGCAATCTTCACACTCCCTTCTGCAGTTCACAGACAGGTGATGTGTGGGTAACACCTGAAACAAAAGGCACCATACACTGGCCAGTCTGCAGATAACCTTACAAATGGGTGTTCCCTCATAAACATACCACTGACATGGCAGGTATGAAAACATGTAGGACAGCCATATCCAGATACAGCCTGTTAAACCAATATTACTACAAATGCAGTATAGCAGCACTTACAGCCTGTAGTCAAGTCAGGCACATACCCCTCCTGTGTGTTGGCCTGTTTCCATAGTGTATGTTGTTACAGGTAAATCACCAATCCATCTGATATGCTGTTTTCCAAAAACAGCTCGAATTCCTGCTCACAGTGAATGAAAGGCCCAACACCAACATGATGTTCCTAGATATTGGTGTGTCTATCCATGTAACTGGCTATGGGAATGTTACCACAGCTGTTCCACATGCAATCAGCTAGAGGAGGGCTGCAATTAGTGTGGAGGCCATCATCTGATCCTGAGCATCACTTAAAATACACATGCTGCTGCCTAAGCAATGGAGGTGTAAGTCTTCACATCAACCCAAGGGGGAGTGAGAGAGGCAGACAGAGGCACAGAAAAGCCAGGGAGGGGTGGGAGAGTAAAACTTAAGCATGTTTGTGTCAGACACCTACCAGTACAGGGTATCAACCCCCTGATGACTATGTAGTGCTATCACATGTCCATGCAGTTAGTGGATGCTCCACATAGGTTACATGTTGGGGAAGCCCTCGGAACGTATATGTGATGGTGAGTGACATCTGCAACAGGGATATGGTAGCTATGTGGTATGTCTAGTACACATGCCTGTCGGCATGAACAGGTGTCAGCGTCAGCACAGCCACACTCTCACAGGGATGCCCACACATTGACACACTTGGCAGGGCCAGGAATACAACTCATCACTAGTGGGATTGCCACAACACAGTACTGTGCAGGTATCACATGTACCACAGGGGTCATACAGAGGTTATATGTGTAGAGGGTATATGGAGGTGTCTGACATCAGACAGCATGCTTCAATATGCCAAAGGGGGTTGTAGTGATTGTGAATGTGGTCATATACATCATGAACCACACACACCGACACGGGTGCCAGTACTGAAATGCATGGGTGCACTGCTTCTCGAGTGTGTTGTGGTCGACGGTGGCAGACAGCTATACAATGCTAGGTGATGGGTATACCTTGGCATCAGGCCACATGACAATAGTCTGCAATGTGGCACAGGGGTGTAGTGTCTAGATTTGTTCACACAGGCAGGTATTGTATTCACCATCCAGTCACCTGGGTGACTATTGTGTGTGGCCAATGCTGTGCATTGCTTGCCATGTATGTGTTCCTTAGTCCATGATATGGACAGTGTCTGGGATGTGCACACCTCCCACATGCATATACAGTGACATGTGGAACTGTACAGAGTGTTATCATCAGATGTGCCAGTCCTGGCCTCATGTGGCGGGAACTGTTAATAGACAGCAGGTTGGCCCTGCACCTACATTGCTAGCATGATTTCCTGGTGTCAGTGGCATAAGTCCATACAAGGCTTGTGTGTAAGACATAGTATGTCCTTTGTGGGTCACATCTGATGGCACCACAGGTGTTGCAGGTGTCCATTGGGGAACATGGGGGAGGTGCATTGTCAGCAGGTACATGGCTATTGGACTGATGGACAGGGTGCCATGCCCTCTGTAGCCCACTGCAATCACACCATGGTTACTATCAGTGGGCAATATGCAGGGTACTACCAACACAGAGGCTGTTGCCTAGGCAAGTGTGTGTGTGTGTATGTGTGTGTTTGTATGAGACATAGGTTGAGAGTGTTCCCTGGGTAATACAAGAGTTGCTAACGTTATTCAGCTGGCATTGATGTTACATTTAGGGGTATGGATTTGCACCCCAACCTCTCGGCTATTTCACATCTGTTATCCCTGTATGGTGGACATTGTGATATATACTTGGCCCACCATATAAGAAGTTTGCAAAATCCACTCCACATTGAGTCCAGTTGTTACACACACACAACCACTTCCACACAGGATGCAAATGACACACACACACACACACACACACACACACACACACACACACACACACACACACACACACACACACACACACACACACACACACACACACACACACACACACACACACACACACCTGTCATGTCTGGGATTAGAACTCTTACCTAACTAGTATATTACACAACAGCACTACGTCATTATAGGACATGCCACAGAGATTACTAGAGTACTCCTTCCCCAAAGGTGTATTTTACAGTGAATGACATCAGCAGGATTGCCAAAGTAGGGCATTTGAATTGTATTGAGCATGACTAGCCTAAAATGCATTGCTCCATACAAAGACATAGAAACACACACAAAACGTCCACAACTGCCATGTGTGGGAATAGAACCATTACCAGAGTTCTATATCACACTACAGCATGATGCTGTTATAGGACACACCACGGGGATTGCTACAGTGCCCCTTCCCCAAAGGTGTATTTCACAGTGAATGACATCAGCAGGATTGCCAAAGTAGGGCATTTGAATTGAACTGAGTGTGACTAGCCTCAAATGAATTGCTCCCTACACACACTCACACACACACAAACACACACACACACACACACACACACACACACACACACACACACACACACACACACACACACACACACATGCCAAGTCTGGGATTAGAACTCCTACCTAATTATTTTATCACATTACAGGGGTGCACAGTTATGGGACACTCTACTAAGTTTACTTGGCAACAACCTTCCCAGAGATGTATTTCTAGGTGGATGACATCAGTAGCCTTACCAAAGTAGAGCATTTGACTTGTAGGGAGTGTGACTACCCTAAAAAGCATTGCTGTCTACACAACCAGAGACAGACAGACACAGACACAATTGCCAAGTCTGGGATTAAAACTCCTACCTAACTATTGTTTCACACTACTGTGGTACACAGTTATGGGATGTGCTACTGATATTACTGGGCTACAGCCTTCCCAGAGATGTATTTCTAGGTGGATGACATCAGAAGCCTTACCAAAGTAGAGCATTTGAATGGAATGTGGCTATCATAAAAAGCATTGATCTCTACACAGACAGAGACAGACAGACACACACACACACACACACACACACACACACACACACACACACACACACACACACACACACACACACACACACACACACACACACACACTTGCCAAGTCTGGGATTATAACTCCTACCTAACTATTTTATCACACTATAGCAGTATGCAGTTATGGGACATGCTACTAAGTTTACTGGGCTACAACCTTTCCAGACATGTATTTCTAGTAGGATGGCATCAGCATCCTTACCAAAGTAGAGCATTTGAATTGTAGGGAGTATGACTACCCTAAAAAGCATTGTTCTCTACACAGACTGAGACAGACAGACATACACACAGTTGTCATGTCTGAGATAGGAACTCCTACCTAACTAGTTTGTCACACTACAGCAGTACGCAGTTATAGGAAGCACCATGGAGATTACTGGGTCACAACTCTCCTAAAGGTGTATTTCACAGGGGATGACCTCAGCAGGCTTGTCATAGTAGGGCTATGTAGAGGGCAGTGTGTGTGCATGGGCCATAACCCATTCATCTCCAGGTTGACACACCACATGCGGGCACACATAGGGTCATATTTCATAGGTATGTGTGTACAGCTGCTAGATGACTACTTCCTTGTACTGTCATGTTCCACAGCTAGCACTTGCACCACATAGTCTGTAATGCTGACAGATACTGGTGGCTAGTATCTACAGTGAATGACATCTGAACCTCATGTGGTTGTGGCCCTTTGACTGTGTGCTGTGTGGGACAGGCCTGGATGTCTCCTTATCACAGTCACCATCTTCCACACATCTATGTATATCTACCTTTGGCTTATTATAGTGTGTTGTCCTTAGATATATATCTGTATTCCTATCCAGTGTGTGTGCAAAGCATGAGTGGTGCATTCTGAGGAGTGTCTGCACTAACATCTGTGACTGCCAGATATGTCTGGTCCACTGGTGTTTGCAGACATGGCCTTCATTTATTTGTGTGTGAGCGTGCCCAGTATGACCTGTCAGTATGTTGACTGACATTGTCTTCATTTCTCTAAGAGTGTGAGCATGCCCAGTATGCCCGTCTGTATAGAATGTGTGGATCGAGTCCAGGTAGTTTGTACTGCAGTGTAAAGCTTTGTGTTGTACCCCTACAGGTAGCATATTGTTTCTGCAGGGTATCCGTCGATCATTTGGCATTGACCGTTACTACATTTCTACATAGGATGGGGGGCACACCTGACTATTTCTACATTTCTACACAGGATTGGGGGGCCACACCTGACTGTTACTACATTTCTACATAGGATGGGGGGGCACACCTGACTATTTCTACATTTCTACACAGGATTGGGGGTGCACACCTGACTGTTACTACATTTCTACGTAGGATGGGGGCACACCTGACTATTTCTACATGTGTACACAGGATTGGGGGGGCACACCTGACTGTTATAACATAACTACATAGGATAGGGGGTACACCTTAAACTTGTACACATTTGCTATGACTGTACTGGTATACAAGGTACTCCATTTCATTCTGTATTCTAAGCTATCATGCTGACTAGAGGCATACCAGTGTACTACAGATCTTAGCTTTGATTTACCTACATATTAGTTTCTGACTTTCTACCCTTCAGAACTAACATCCCACTGCCTGACCTGCTGTGGTCTGTCTGTGTAGGCCTGAGGGGGGGGGGGTTACCCATAGGCATCATTCAGAGCCAATAGCACAGCTTTTGTTTTTGTTTGTCTACATCTGTCTGTGACTGTTGTTGGGTATGTGAACCCCCCCTGACTGGCATGTGTGAGTCACTTACCTTGTGGGTGTCCAAGTGTTGAGGGTGGTGCTGCAGGGCTGCCTAATGTTGGATGCACATAGTGCACTCCCTACACATGGTTGAGCACAGGTAGTGTCATGTTTGGCATCCCTTTTACTGTATGTGAGAGTCAGAGAGAGGTGCTATTCCCTGGGTCCCTCCTGTGTCAGTGTATGTGCTATGTGTTGCCTCTTTGCCAAGGCCAGGGCATACTGGGCATGCCTCCTTCTGCCTACTGTGGCAGGCTCAGGTTGTTTGCCCTCCGAGTCACTCTGTGCCTGTGCAGGCCTTTGCAATGTTGGGGAGCTGTGTGGCTTTGCCCCATTCTTTTCCTGCTGCAGCTGTTTCCGCAGGATCATATTTTGTAGCATGGCACACACAATGACAATTTGGGCACATGTAGCTGGTGAGTACTGCAAGGCTCCACTGGATGTTTCCAGGCACCAGAACTGTGACTTGAGCATCCCAAACACATGCTCTACTATAATTCTAGTCTGTGCATGTGATTCATTATGGAGTTCTTGTTAGGGTGCGAGTGCATTTCTGATGGGTGTCATCAGCCACGACTCCAGTGCGTATCCAGCATCCCCCACTACATGACCATGAGGGATGTCCCCATTGGCAAATCTCTGGTACAGCTGCGTCAGATGCCAGATGTGGGAATCGTGATAGCTTCCAGGGCAGCCAGCACACATATTCATTATTATGCCCTGGGCATCGCACACAACCTGGCAGTTCATGGAGGGGTAGCTCTTGCGGTTGATGTAGATCCTACCCTGCTAATCGGGTGGTGCTTTGATGCATATGTGAGTGCAGTTTATAGCACCCACTACCTCAGGGTATTCTGCTATTTGGTGGAACAGTTGCATATTGCTGGCCAATTCCTCATATGTGTTGGGGAAATTTACGTGCTCACCGACATGAGCTGACATGGCATCCAGGAACTGGTGGAGTACCCTGGATGCTGATGCTTGTGAGATCCCCATTATATCCCCAGTTGGCCTTTGGAAGGTACCTGTAGCTAGTATTCTTAGGCCTACACATGCCTTGGTATCCACTGGGATGGGTTACCCTCTGTTAGTTCTGTGTGTCAGGTGTGTCCGGCACAGCTCAATAGTTTGTTGTAGGAGGTTGCTGTCCACCCTATAGCGCTCCACTATCCCCAGCTCATGTAGCCCCTAGTAGATTACCCTATTTCTGTAACATTCTTCTCCATCTCTTCACTGTGGGTTGGACGACAGCATTCACATCCTCACCACCCTCACCGCCTTCCACAAGTTGTTGTATGATAGCTATTGCAGCCCCTATAATTTTCTTGTTTTGATTGTTAAAAGTTCCCCGCTTGTTTACACCTGTGGTGTACAGTGTGGGAAAAACCAGAGGGGAAGGTGTTTGCATAGTTTATAGTAGTGTTCTGGGCTGGGCTGGTCTGCTGCCTGTGTAATTGCCTGATTCTGATACATTTCACCTGCCAGCTATGCTAGTTCTCCTAGATTACCTTCCTACTGCTGTTTTCCCTTCCCATTGCCTTCCTGTTTAAGCCCAGAGGCACTCCATGCAAACACAGTGCTCAAATGTGCACAGAGCTGCTATTTTCTGGTTTAACTTTTGCTTTAAAACTTTAAAACCCGGTGAGTGGTGCGCACACCCACTTAGGCAATGTAAAGAGTGCTAGGCAAAGTCAGACACACCTCCCTTGTTTAGCTGTGCTCAGCTAGGAGCAAACCTGAGCCACAGGGCTCCAATCTGCTTACACTATGCCTGACACCCCCACCCCCCCCATAATGTCAGCTAATTCCTAGGCTTGCACCAAGCTATTCCTAGTCTTACAATGTTGGGACCTGACTATCATGCTGGAGAAAACTGGGATTCACTATCATTCCCCTCATTTGCATAGGATTGCCTGATAATGTATAGTTACATGTCTCTCACTGAGCCTCCCCCATTAGCAACCACTACTCACTGGCCATGTTTTCTTCTGCTGCCATTGACTTTCATGGCAGAATAGTGATTTTAGTTAGAATGTTTATTTTCAGTTTATTTTATTACTTTCCCCCCAATCCCATTTGCACGCCGCTGCCCTACGCTTAAACAGCTGAGATCGGCTAAAAAAAAAATAAAAGTTGATTTTTTTTATTTTTTACACTGTTTTCAATGCCAGTGGCCTTATACTTGGCCATTGGCATGCTTCCTGACTGATACACAGCCTTTATTTGGAGCTGTCACAGCTCCATTTTGAATTTTGCTGAAATGTATTCATTTACTAACCGAGTACATTTCTGCAAATTGCACTAGTCCTGCACGGCCAGTTTCAAGCTTCCTGGATCACACATTCACCTCATTTGCATGGATTTCTCCTGAAAATGGGGTGATTTGCATACAGGGGCTTAGTCCATGCAGGACTAGTGCAGGAGCGCTCGTGCACGCTCCTGCAGGCTGTTCCTGGATCGCACTGCAGACATATTGCCTGCTAGAGCTCCTGCACTAATCCTGCATGCCGTGCAAGGCATGCAGAATCTGGGGTCAGTGTGCACTTAGTGTAGGAGTTAATGAATCCCAGGGAGATATACTACAGTGGTTTCAAAAAATTACCATGTCATGAAAACAGAATCAGCACTCATGTTTACAGGTGTAAAAAGATAACCATTTGCTCTTGATGCTAGTCAGATGAGAGAATAAATAGGAGGTATATTAGACCATAAAAGACACTGATGTTGATGACAGACAGGCTGCACTCTACCAGGTATCAGTAGAAAAAAAAAGGAGGTAGGTCAGTCTGAAAAGATGGGTAGTATTTCCTGGCATTGTTCTTGGTACTTAGTTATCTTCTGGTCCTACAAATGGACATTCTTGATAAATATGGATGCTTCAAGACAAACGCACAAACACTCACATATACATATATGTATATATCTAATAATCATATAAACCTTCAATGAAATCACAACATATCAATGAAAGCCTGTCTACTTTCCAAACTATTTAAAATCACAATGTCCGTAAAAGAAAAGATCACAGATGGAAACAAATTACACTACTTTGTGATCATTTAAAAATAACTAAATAAATAGATAAAATAAAATAAATAACAAATAAACAGACCACTAACGTGCAGACATCCTTTGTCTGTACAGTGGTGTTTAAGAGCAGAATATTTATGAAGCTAATGTGTAAGGTTGAGTTTAGGGACAAGGTTAGGCTTAGGGTTAGTAAGGGCACTTCAAACAACTATTTAATCTATATAAAACAAAATACAGTCATCACCCTCTCCCAGGAAATCACTGCCTTACTTTAACAAAACCCAAGTAGCCTCTTGTTCAGCAGAGGGCAGACCTATTACTCTCCACCCAACTGTTTAAACTCCTACAACTTGTATGTTTTTCATGACACCCACTTTTTAACTAAGAAGACATGACCACAATGGCCTCTGTCGCTCACACTTTCCACTAAGCTAAACAGTACTAACCCCTGCTTTTCTAGAATAGAGCTTAAACATTGGGAAACCCTTTCATCTCATCTCAAAGAAATAACATCTGTTCTAATATTTAAGTTTGAAACACACACACACACACACACACACACACACACACACACACACACACACACACACACACACATGCACACATACATACACATTTGCTGCTGTTCTGCTATACGTTTCCCCCATTTATTTTGTCTGAGTTAGTAGAAGAAAAGAGTTATTAACATAGCACAGCCAGACTGTTTTTTGATTAGTGGAAGTCACTAGATCCGCAGTGTGAAGGTAATGCTTTAGCTGGTTGTCAGTAAGGCAAACAAGAAGCACAATGTTGTTTAGTGAGACCCTTGAGTCAGAGGAGTCATTAGATGAACGAGGAGAATTATGATGTTTGTGGAATGAATTTGGAAAGAAGAGCATTGACTTGTCCTTGCATGTGTTAAGATGGAGTTCCACCCAATGAGCCATATTTAAAGACTATGAAGACAAGTCCATTTTCAGTGTGCACTGGAGAGCTGACCAAACCAAGTAAAGATCATAAAAGTTGTCCTTGGAGTTAACATCAAATAAAGTGAGAGGTTTGTGGTAACATGTACGAGGAATGCCATGGAAGCAAATTAAGTTCTTCTAGCCCAGTGGAAAATGCAGCACAGAATGGTTTATATTCTGGTCATGTACCTTTGAGTAAGGGAAGTTTGAAGATTGATAGTTGAAGTACAGCACCAGATTATTACGGACTTCTTTTTTATGCTATCTTATTATCTGGGTATGCATATTGTATTGTCATATAATATATCCTCATATATTTTATTGTCATATAGCATATTGTTTTACATTGTATTGTCTCATATTGTGTTTTCATATATGACATATTTATTTATTTATTTATTTATTGACATATTGTCATATATTGTGATTTCACATATTGTATTGTCAAATATAGTGTTCTTGCATATTGTATTATCACATATTATATTGTCATATATTGTATTGTTAAATACTATATTGTCATATATTGTATTGTCAAATACTGTGCTTTCATATATTGCCATATATTATATTGTCATATATAGTGTTTTCATATATTGTCATATATTGAGTTTTCATATATTATATTGCCATATATTGTCTCTAGATGTCTGTTGTAGAGAAATTGAGCAGGTGCAGATGAAAAAAACAAGAATGCTATTAAAAAGAGAATTAAAGCATGATATTGACACATGGCGAGTCATTCATCTATCAGGGATATAATGAACTTTGATTTATTTCACAGAGATAGCAGGAGAAGAGTTGTTATCATTGGTATTACCACAGAATTACAGGAAGCAAAACACTTATAGGTTGTGTTGAGTTAGCGAAGTAGATGAAGGACAGCAAGGGAGACAATTGGGAGAATACATCAAACAGATGGCCAAGTGGTTGTAAGGAAGAGTGGAGTACTGCGAGCGGCAGGGTATTGGGCTTCTCAATTAATGTGATGGCAGGATGTGGACGCCTCTTAGTATGTGCCCTATGTGTGAGACTAGCCACCAAAAACATAGTTGAAGTTCTTCAACATAGCTAAATAACATTTTCAAAATGGATGGTATGTCATGGGTCAAGCATGGACTTATCTTGTGAGGAGAACAAAACTTAAATAGAAGGGAGAAAGTTCGTGATGGAGGCTGTCTTGATCTTAGTCTAATGAGAAAGGAGACATTGGGTGGAAGAAGTCTCAGCAGGAAAAACATGAACATAAAAAATGAAAAGTCTGATCAAGTGAATTCAGAGGTTCGTTAATGTGGCAATAAAGCAAAGTTCTCGGTTTAAGTAAATGAGATAAAACCATATAAATCTCAAAAGATTTAAGCCAAGTGGAGTGAACATTTCAATGTGATAGTTGGCTGTGTCCTGCTGATGCATTGGTCTCTGTTTTTGTTAGAGTGACTCTTCTTAACTACGTCTTTATTTCCATGTACAGTTGCCCATAGTAAAGAGAATATGCTAATTAGTTTGCCCTGCTTAGTTTAAACATGGGAATGCCTTTTTTGGCTCAGACCTTAAACGTCCAGAAAAATGAAAGCACAAATTGAAACACAAATCTTTCTTACACTTTTGTATTGTACTCAAGAGTCTGGAAGAAATGTTGATAAACATTGGTGAAACCAGTTTATTCGACTGTTTTTAATGACACTCATTTATATTCATTCTGTTATGTTTTTTTGCACAATATGAATGCAAAAGTGATACTTAAAAAAAACAAAATTAAAGTCAGTTCTGCACTCTGTGCAAATGAAATATTGTATGGAAATCATGTTTTGCTTGGAACCAAGTAAAATTGTTCTCCATGGCTTAGCACTGTGGCTGGCATCATAAAACAGTCTGTGGCCCACAATTTGATGGACCCATCTTTCAGCTTTTAGAATGCTCATCATTCTCTCTTTCGGCTTTTCCTGTTAGGGGTCGCCACAGCGGATCATCTCTTTCCATTTCTTCCTATCCTCTGCATCTTGCTCTGTCACACCCAACTCTGCATGTCCTCTCTCACCACGTCCATAAACCTTATCTTAGGCCTTCCTCTATTCCTCTTACCTGGCAGCTCCATCCTTAGCATCTTTTTCCCAATATACCCATCATCCCTCCTCAGCACATGTCCAAACCAACGCAATCTCGTCTCTCTTGCTTTGTCTCCAAACTGTCCAACATGAGCTGACCCTCTAATATACCGATTCCTAATCCTATCCATCCTAGTCACACCGATTGCAAATCTTAACATCTTTAACTCTGCCACATCCAGCTCTGACTCCTGCCTTTTGTCAATGCCACTGTCTCCAACCCATATAACATAGCTGGTCTCACTACACTCTTGTAGACCTTCCTTTCACTCTACGGATATCCGTCTGTCACAAATCACTCCTGACACTCTTCTCCACCCATTCCACCCTGCCTGTACTCTCTTCTTCACCTCTCTTCCACATTCACCATTACTCTGAACTGTTGATCCCAAGTACTTAAACTCGTCCACCTTTACCAACTCTACTCCCTGCATCCTCACCATTCCTCTACCCTCCCTCTCATTTACACACATATATTCTGTCTTAGCCCTGCTGACCCTCATTCCTCTGCTCTCTAGAGCATATCTCCACCTCTCCAGAGTCTCCTCAACCTGATTCCTACTCTCACTACAGATCACAATGACATTGTGATCTGTCACAGAATGCTGTGTTGCTGAAATCATAATATGTATATGTGAACACGCAGCTTGCATTTATGAATTGCAGACATTTTGTTTCAATAAAATCTAGAAGTAGAAGTGTTACCACATTAAACAGAATTAAAAATAAAAATAAAAACAAAAAACAGTGCTGTCATCCCATTTACTGAAATGCTGGAAGATAAGCATGCAGTATTTATGTTACAGGAGCTGCTCGCTAATGTACTTATCAGATAGTGTTACACCGGGAGAAGCATTCTGTTTTTCTGTTGCATTCCTTATACAGCTGAATTGTAAAAGTATCTGTATTAGTGAAGTTCCAAAAATGTTTTCATGTCTGGGTTTAGTTATAAATGTAAAACAAAATCATAATAAAAGTCTAGTTTAGCTATTGGATGCACAACCTATAATGCCATAAACAGTAAATAATAACTTCAGCTCCATATTTATGTATCGTTATTTATTGACACAGCTCAGTAGGAGAGATAAAGTTGGATGCATAAAACGTGCGAAATGTGAATAGCAATTTTTTCTCCTGTCACTTTTAAGTGATTTGGATTGCTTTGTAGATAAAGTGCATGGCCAGGTCAGCAGGGGGTTAGATGTGGTAGTGGAAAAACAGCTGGCAGGCATGTTGGATGGAATGTGCTTTACTGACTGTAAAACTTTTTGGAAAGTTCAGGTTGAAGAATCATATTGAAATTAATGAATAATTGGCAGGCTTTATGACTGCAGACAGCATAGTGGAAATATGCACCATCTTCTTTCTCTAGAATATTCTGATTTATTTTCCTTTTTCTTTTAATAACTTTATATGTGGCCATCAAAGTCTTCTCATAATTTTGTTTCAGTCCAAAAATCATATAATATGAATCAAAATATCATCTAACCAGTAAATACAAATAAGTGTTTCTTTGCAGGGGTAATTTGGGACCATAAGATTATTAAACCTGTTCATAATTATTGAGTTTTCAAATAAAGACTAAAAGAAGGAAACCCTGGACCACAGAGTGAAGCTTGGCAGAAGTACATAACCTTATATTTTTGAACTAAATTACCATGCCATTCTGTCTTACTATACTCTGTTTTCACAGATTATATTGTCATCAGATTTATTTAAAGATTTTTTAGAGATTGGTGAGTGAAGAATTCTTTTTCTGTCAGTCCATCTGCAAAGTTTCATATACTTTCATTATAGTTTTTAATATACAATGTAGCATATAAACATATTTCTATAATGTTGTCCTTCACAGATTACCACTGATCAAAATAATTTAGATCTGTGCTGTTGGGACACTAAAATTTGTCATTGTAGATAGCCAGTTTACGACGAGACAGTAATGCAGGTTATCTAAAATACAGAAAAGATAAACAAACAAAAAAAATACAAGACTAAACTTACTTGGATTCTGAAAGTATGAATTTGCAAAGGAAAATATACTTGGACAAGTTTTGCTTTCTTTCAAAAGCAATGAGTTATTTTTGTAAGTGCTTCATGATTAACATTTGGTGAGACAGGAGGTGGTGTATGTCAACTACAAGGGTGTAGCTTTTTGCAATGTTAAGTAAACAGTGTAGATGGCATCAAGACAGACATTAATATTCATCTTTTTAGGACCATTTGTAATGTTCAGTCATCATATCAGCCATGTGTGATTTACGTTTATTCATTGAAACCTACTTTTTGGTGAGTGGGATGTCATTGTTGCTATAAAAATATAGTTGACAGACAGCTGACAGTGGCAATGAAATCATGGTATCTAGTTTTCGAACAGCAACAACAAAAAAGACAGACAATCATCATCATATTTGCAACATGGACAGCAGTAAGAAACATAGGACCCCCATAAACAAAGTGCAACAATACAGAAATATAATCCAGTTTTTGCATAACATACCAAAAACAACAGTGTGTAGCAAAACTTGTTGTACAAAACATGTCACAGGCAATCCATATAACTACAGGTGGTATAGGTCTGTAGATAGCAACACATAACACACTAAGTAATGCTGCATATGACAGAGTTTGTGTTATTGGTAAGTAATGAACATATGGAGCATATGCATTCACTTATGCTGTCTATCTCTGACCAGTGACTCAAGCCAGCAATGCACCTCTCCAACCATGCTGCAAAACTGTCCTTCACTGGAGCAAATATAGTAAAGAATTGAGAGGCACTTTTCCCACTGAAGGAGCAATTCAAGAGCCTATACTCATCAGGATGGAAACTACAATATATCCTTGGCAAAGACAGACAAATGTGCCTCACACATGGTGCATTGTGTGCAATAGAAGAATACTGGGGACATAGAACTCATACAGTTATCACATGTGTGGAGAAAATGAAAGGAGAGAGAGATAGTGGGTGTCATGTGTGGATCAAGAAAACAAAACTAAGGCCAATGGCACAAAGCACAATGCAGTGTATTTGGTAAATGTGGCACACCAGGGTTTGTATGTTAGAGCTCTGAAAAACAAAGCCATTTCCTGGTGCATTTTGTGAAA
Source organism: Protopterus annectens (assembly GCF_019279795.1). NCBI lineage: Eukaryota > Metazoa > Chordata > Ceratodontiformes > Protopteridae > Protopterus > Protopterus annectens. The sequence continues at coordinate 887,192,752 of NC_056725.1, forward strand.
GAGCAACAGGTTGTGTCTGTCTCATGTAGGGAACCATAAATGACACACATAACCATGGACATAGTGGGGTGCTGATATAAATGTGATGTATCACATCATCTCCATGTGACCATTTGTACAGTTTAGTTGTATAGTTGAGGTGTTTATATAATTTCTTTATATATTAAACAAAACAAGGCCATCCTGAAAGGATGTTTTGTTTCCAAACACCATAATCTTCATGGCTTAGCAAAAAATCTACATACTGATCAAGCATTGTGTGCTTCACATGCTATATGTTCATTATACCACAACTAGACCTGCATTTGTGAAGTGGTACACAACCACATATGGTTCTGTACATAGGTTCCTGTCACCAGGCACAGGTGATAGCCATGACTCATTTGTGAAAGATCAGGTGCTAGACTATGCCCATGCACATGTGTATGTTGCAAGATGGCAGTAGAGAACAAGCCTGTCACTGAATTCATGGCATGATCACCTTACTAGTTCTGCTGTGCACTGGCATCTCTCATCTGGGAGTCAATGAGTCATAAACATCAAATATGATGATAATGCTCATGGGTACAGTTATGACTGCTCAAGCAGTGACATTTCTGACCACCCAGTTCCCATATATAAGACACAAGCAGCATAGTGCTCATGTGAGTGGTACTTGAGATCACTGGCATAAAATGTTGCATGCATGCATACAGCTATTGCCATATACGCTTACTATCAGTTTTTGTACTACATTACATCATGACTGATTATCAGAAAATGTCAAGCAGCAGGTTATGAAGGTAGGTTTGCTGTTGGAATATCTGACACAGCAAGTAAAAATATCTAGAAAGCATGGAATTCCAAAAGCATGGGATGGTTGGCTGAATCTTCATGAATGCCTTTTCCCATAGATCAAAAAAGTCAGATACATGCATATGGGTGTGTCCTTGGCTGTGGCATGTTGTGCAAAAGTGCAGGGGAAAACAGTTCTGCACATAACAAAACGCCAACACTGCATCTTGTAAACGTATCACAGTCCATTTATTCTATGCTGCTATTCATGTCTTTTAATGGTACAATCCTCATAAAAGATGCAAGAACCTGGGGAAATATGACCCAGCATGCCACATAAGTGAAGCTCTGTTATTTATTTTATTTGTTTATTTATTTATTTCACATTTGTTAACCGGTTAGTCCAACTGGGCAGCAGAGCCCTTTTTCAGATGACACCCAAGGAGAAAAGCTCCACCATAGGATCATAAGAAGTTACTAAGCTATTTGCCCTAAGGCCCTTATAAGCCTAGCCAAGAGATTAGCCCATGCATAGACAAATGAGCACCCAATGCCCCTGTCCAGCAGGGACATGGGTGGAATCCAAGGGGTGTAGTTTCTATTTCCCATTAAGTTATCCAGATTGCTCTTAAAAATGGGTAAAGAGGTACTCTGCTTGACGTGGAGAGGGAGTCTATTACATAGATGGTGGAGACTCTGGGACACAAATCTGTCCTGCCAGCAAGTCCTATTGATGACATAGACCAGGTTGAGGCGGTGTGTGTGGGTTACTTGAGTGGAGGTTGAGTTGCAGATATGCAGCAGTCCCATTAAGGTGGGGTCTGAGATCGCCTTGTATGCCAGACAGAAGTCACCTCTGAGGAGTCTGTATGAAACAGAGTACAGGCACAGGGCTTTTAGCCTGTCTGTGTATGGCAGATTTTTGAGGCCCTGGATTCTCCTGGTGAGGAATCTCTGTAGTCTCTCCAGCTGCTGCATGTGCTTAGGAAGATACATGCTAAATGGGGTGTTGTACTCAATAATGGGCCTTATAAGGGAAGAATACAGGAATTTTATGACCTCCTTGTCCCTGGATGAGATACTCTTACTTATGAGTTGGGCCATTTAGAAAGCTTTTCGTACAATGGAAACAACATGGTGATCAAAAGTCAGGCTGCTATCAATCCGGGTGCCCAAATCCCTCATGACTGACTGCGTGCTTAGAACATTGTTATTTATGTGATAATTTATGGGGACATCTGTCTCCCCAAAGGGGATGATGGTGTATTTTTTTGTATTCAGCTTGAGGCCATGTTTCTGCTACCACTCAGTTGTTTGGTAGAGACCCTCTTGGGGGATGTCCATGTCACTAGCGGAATTGATGACAACTCTCAAATTGCAGTCATCTGCAAACTTGGTCAGCCATAGCACACTGGTTTTGGCCTGTACCTCAGAAAAGTATATCCCAAATAAAAGAGGCCCCAAGACTGAACCGTGGGGTACGCCACTCGATATGGGTCTACTACTTGAGGTGGCTTCCCCTATTTTGAATAAGTGGGTTCTATCAGTAAGCCAGTTGGCTACCCATTTGGTAACATATGGATTGATGCCTAGTTGAGAGAGTTTATCTATTATGCCCAAGTGGGGAATAGTGTCAAAGGCTTTGGCCAGGTAAAGGTAGGTGGTGTGCACTGTCTTTCCCTCATCCATGGCTTTGGTGACTGTCGCAAAAAAGTTAACCAAATTTAACAGACATGACCTCCCCTTGATGAAGCCAAATTGTGTGGGATCGAGTGTTTGGAGGTTGCCAATGTTTTTGTTAATGAGGTCCATGATAATCCTTTCCATGGCCTTGCAGATCAGGCTAGTTAGGCTGATGGGTCTATAATTGCCCGGATCAGTGGACGCTCCACCTTTGTGTAAAGGGATGACAGTGGTACAAAAACAAAACATCATACAATATGAACATACACGTGTATATACACAGGAGAAACAGAATACAATTTATAAATGAACATATTAGATTGCAAGAGTAATATTGAGGGTTTAAACAGCCATATAATATAAAAAGTAAGTTTCCATCTAACAGTTACCACCAGAGAGAAATTCAAAGTTGGTAGAATATCATAGACCTTAAATGAGTAGTTGTGGTAAAGTGTGAGAGCTGAGAGGGGAAGGGGAGGAGGAGATGGAGTAGTTTAGGTGGGAGTGGGACAAAGGCAGGTCCTGGAATTCGTAAATAAGTCTTTTAGAAGTGTTTTGAAGTTAAGGAATTTGCTCTTAGAGAAAGGAGAAGTTTGTACAGGCATTGGCAGCAGTGTGGCTGTGTAAACGTTTGTCAATATTTTTATTGGGTTTGTAGATGTCTAAGAGGTGTAGGCCAGTGCTGTGAAGGTTACGTTTGGTCCTTGAGGGCAGGACAAAAGGAGGATTGATTTAAGATAGTGTGTGTGAGGTGGAGTTGGGGAAGAAGGAGTTGGTTATATAGCTCAAGCCATTGTAGTTTTTTTTAAAGCTATGCAGTGGTGAGAGTGACAGAGAAGGATGGCAGTGAGTCTGGCTATTTTGTTGTAGGTGGTTTCAAGTTTAGCTAATAGATTGGATTGAATATTGGTGCAAATAGGGTCTGCATAAAAAAGTAAGGTTGGGAGAAGGAAAGTCTGTGCATTGTTACTTATAATGGGCGGAGCCTAAATCTTTGGGCAGAATGCAATTATGTCCTGACATTTCAAACAAATGTTCACATCTCTGAAACTATAGGGGTTATGAAAGAAGTGTAAATGGCAAACTCTTCAGCACAATCTATTTTTACAGTGGTAGCATTCTTTAGGTTCTAGGTCTTAAACCACATTTTATAAGTCACAGAAAACACAGTAACTGTTACATTTGTGATATTTTGTAAACAACTTACAATATCTCAACAAACACTCAAGTTACACACATACTATCAGCAGCATTTTATTCACCTAGCTGAGAGCTTTTACCTGATTTCTGAGATAATTAGAAAAATGTGAAAATTACAGCTATATAAATTAATATTTATTTATTTATTTATTTATTTACATTTGTTTACTGGGAAATTCTGACTGGATGCAGGTCCTTTTTCAATGGATGCCTGGGGAGAAAAGCTCCACATCGTGTACATCATAGAGATACAAAGTTGCAGCAATAGTAAACAACATTACAGGTTGTTGGCTTTAATAGAATAACAAGATATGGATTATCAACAGTATATACAAAAAATGTTGCAAGTTATGATAGTTTCTTGTCATTTCTAATATTAGTAACAATGTTGTCAGACAAGATGTTAAAGTATGTAAAGACAACTAGCTTTTTCTGACTGTGGTTAGTAGTGGTGGTAGTATAGTTCGGTTAAGAGTCTAGGTGTGGGTGGGTAAGGGTGGGGGTGTTAGTCTGGATTAGAACAAGGACAAAGCCAGTGCAAATTTAAGTGGAATTTGAGGGCAGTCTTGAAAAGGCTGATGGAAGGTAGAGTAGTTATAGAGGGTATATCATAAATATCATAAAACAACAGTTAATATCTATTTAACTGCACTAGACAGAGTTGAAATATTAATGCAGTTGAGTTTGCCATTGTGTAAGCTTTAAGATGAACTCTTTTAAAACCTTGTACATAGCATGGTTTTGGAATTATTGATGCAAACATGAGCAAGCAATATTTGACGTCTACAGACTTCAGCAGGAGTTAACTACAGATGCACCTGGAGGTGGCATTCAGATGTAATGTGTTAAGAGTGAGGCATTTAAGTTTTTGTTGGGTCTTTTTGATGGCTTACTGAATATGTATGCCAGACTTTAATTGGTCATCTATGATTACACCCAGAAGTTTAGTATGTGGTTCAACAGAGATAGGTTTATTATTAAGAGAAGATACTGTGAAGGTATTCTTGTGTTGCTGTAGTGATTTGGGGAGGAAGAGTAGAAGTTTTGTATTTTTAGGATCGAGAGGTAGTTAATTATTGGTCAGCCTTTTTCCAAATGAAAGGAGGGAATCTTGAGTAAGAGCAAAGAGGTAGGGAAGGTTATCACAGCATGAGATAATAGTGGAGTCGTCTGCATATTCTATTAGTGAGGAGTTTGGACAGGACCTGTGTAAGTTATTTGTAAAGATATTAAAAAGGAGAGGTCCATGGATTGACCCTTAGGGGACATCTGTTTGGATTGGGAGGAAGAGGGAGGAGGTGGAAAGCCATTTGATGGACTGGAATCTGTTGGAGAGGTAACTGGAGAACCATAGTATAGTAGAAGAGGAGAGGTTAAAGGAAGAACATTTTGAAAGCAGTTGGGTATGTGAAATGGTGTTGAAGGCTTTAGCTAGATCAAGGAAGAGGCATGAAACTAGTGTGTTATTGTCCCCTGCTTTGGTGATAGTCTGTGTAAATGAAATGAGAGCTGTACAAGTGCTGTGGTGATGATGGAAACCATGTTGGTTGGGAGTTAACAGGTTGACTTGTATGATGTGCTTGAGAAGCTGGTTATGATTACATTTTTCTAGAATTTTGGATAAGGTTGATAGTATGGCAATATGACTGCAGTTGGTTGGTTCAGTTGAATTGTCCCTTTTGTGGAGGGGTATGACATAGGGTTTTTCCAGATTTCAGGGACAATGTTCTTTTGAATTTACCTGTTTACTAATATGGAGACTGGAAGTGAAACAGTGTTAGCTGAAGTCTAAGGAACAGAGGAGGTAAGTTGTCAGCAGAGGGGGAGCAGGTTATCAGTTTGGTAAGAAGAGATTTGATGTATGCGGTAGGGACAGATTTAAGACAAAACTGGATGGAACTGGTAAAGGGGAGGGGGAGGTATTGCCAGGTTTAGTTAACTTTTTTTATAGAGTCAATGAAGAAAGAATTAAGAAAAGAGTCAGTGTCTGTTGGTGAGCTGTTTCAACAGGGGCTGGGGATAGAAGGATTGCCTGGATGTAAGAGTTTGTTGATACTATTCCAAAACTTTTTGTGTTGGAGTTGGGGTTATCTAGAGGTTTTTGATAGTATTGTTTTTTGTCCAGATCAATTTGTTTTTTGGTTATGTTCCTAGGTTCTCTACAGGTTTGGAAATGGTGATGGAGTTTGTTTTTTCCAGGTTTTCCAGGTGTCTCATTTAAGCATTAGTTCATGGGTAGATTGAGTTAACCATGGAGCAAATTTTGTTTTTGTTCTTATTTTTCTAGTGGGGGCTAAGGAGTTTAGGGTATTCAGGAAGGTGTTGTTAAATTTGGAGACAGTCTCATTGAGAGGGTAGGAATAGAGAAAGGACCAGTTAATAGAGAAGAGAAGATTATTGAAAGTATCTGGGCAGAAATTAGAGATATTACATCTGTCTTTGTATTGGTGAAATTTTAACAGATGAGGTAAGTGTCATAACATATGGGTAGTGTGATGGTCACTGAGGGAGTGATGTAGAGTGGTGGCATTGTGTTGCAGATTTGGGTTTTGACGTGAGGATCCAGTCAAGGGTAGTGCTGTTATCTGTGTGTTTATTTATACTGTTGGGAGAGGTGATGAGTTCAGAGAATCCAAAGAGATTGATGCTAGCATTGGGAGAGTAGGAATTAAGGGTGTTCCAGTCAATATTGACATCACCTAGGATGATAGTCTCATAAGAGATATTTTGAGATACCCAGGAGAGAAAGTGTGCAAGCGTAGGGCTGTAGCTGCCACATGGGATATAAATTGCTACTATAGCTAGCTTTTTGTGATTATTTAATTTACAGCTAGCAATAAGAATTTCAACTGGATGGAAATTGGGAGAGATGTAGGTAGAGGATAGAGAGAAAGTTTGTCAGAGTATATGTCAGAGTATATGATAGCTACACCACCACCTCATTTCTTGTGTCGACTGAGATGGAGGATGTTGTAATCAGGGGCAGGATTTCAGATTCTGTAATATGGGTTGTAACTATGCTTCTGAGAGGGTGAGAATGTCAGGGTTGTAGACAGAGATAAGAGCATGAAAAGAAGTAACTTTGTTAGCAATGTTTTGAATATTGAGGGAGAGCATTTTCAAGGTTTTGGGGTGTAAGGCTGTAAAGTATGGATAGGGGGTGAAGGGAGTATGGAGGGAGAATGGTCAAGTTTTGTAGTGGAGGTGTTAGAGGGGTTGTTATGGGTACTTGTGGTTGGATTGGAGGGTGAGCCCAGGATGGGGTGAATATCACTGGCCAGCAGAAGGCTTGGAAAGGAGGGTTTGTATGCTGTGGTAAGGGGGCTGTAGAAGAGAAATTTGGGTTTAGATTTTGTTGGGGGAGATGGAGGAAGAAATATTTAAAATTTATGTAGGCGAGTTTGAAAGTGAGTAAACAGTGAGGGAGGTACTGAGAAGTTTATAGAGGTTAGTGGATTGTAGTGACTGAGGGAGACAGTAGGATAAGAGTGGAGTAGTAGTAGTGGGAGTGATAGGAGGAGGAATAGGAAAGAGTGAGTAGAAGGAGGGAGTAAAGTAGAATGAGTAACATACTGTATGTTGAGTGAAAGAAGTGAGTGTAGTTAAGAGTTAATTAGAGTAATTTGGTGGAGGGGGTAGTTTTGAGTTATCGGATATCTAGGATTGTCTGGAAGTAGGAAACTGAGTGGTTTTGGGTTGTGGTTAATTAAAGTGAGTGTATAAGATTGAGGAAAGTGGGAGTGGGTGTCAATAGGGGTAGGGTAGGAGAGCCGAGTGAGTCTGAACAAAGCGAGGGTGAATTGAGTGGGTTAAACCAGGACTTGGAGAAAGCTGTAAGATGAGAAAAACAATCAACCAGCTAGCCTAGGTCAGTACTTAAAGGTGCCTGTTTATCTATGTGAACTCAAAAGCAGATTTAGTCGAGCATCAGGGAGATAGAAAATAAAATAAATGCAAAGCTTTATAAAACTGTATATTTTTGTTACAATAAATGGGAAGAAAAGTGGGGAGGGATCCAGTAGTGTACACAGCAGAAGAACCAATGAAAACATCACAGAGAGAAGATTATATAAACTGCTCACACTCTGTTGATAAAAGTAGGACTTGCAGTAGCTTTTTACTGGTTTGTACAGGGTTCTGGTATCCATGTTCTTGTATGCAGGCAGTTGCTTCACGGTTTTATTTTTCTTTTTGTTGGATTTTTGAATGTGGTTAAGGGACTTTAAGAAAGAAAGAGAGTTGCTAATATGAAACCAGAAAAGGAGGTAGATGAAGTAAAAAAAAAAGAAGAAAAAAGTTAATTCCTATGCTTCTTGTTGGGAGAAGGAAGAAATTAGATTATCGTGTCTTGCTTACCTGTGTCCAGTTTTGTACCTTGTAAATGTGGATTTATATGAGATGCTCAAAGTTACTGAACTTTGAATACGATATGATCGACACCATATTGTCGAAGACCAGTAACATCGAACACCTAATAAAAACATCACAAACAGTCAAAAAATAGACCTACTTGCTTTAAAAAGGGGGGGCAAGACCCCCTGCACCCCCCCCGCTACTTAAATATTTCAATTCCGAGACCGAACTACATTGAAGTAAATGGAAATCTCCCTTTATGGAGATTTCCGTTTACCTCTTCGATGTTCTGCAGTTTCGCTGTTTACATGTCGACAATGTCAAATTCGACATTGTGAACATTCGCGATTCTGATGTAGACCCATAATTTGTAGCAACATCAGAACTGTACCAGCGATATTGTCAGTGTTTTTTACCATTAGACAGTTGCACAAGAGGTCTCACATGTCTGATATTGCTGGCATCACTACCTCTTTTGAGTTATCTTATTTTGCAGTGTTTCCCACAGGATTATTTGGCTCTGTTGTATGTGTTACATGTACAAACCTAGAAGAAGGAACTGTGCTGAATACTGAGATCACTATTTTGATATAACTGTTCATGCTAGGTCACAGACACAAACAAAATACCCTTGTTACCATGATGCGTGTGTGGAGGGGGTGCGGATATGTGTTTGTGAGTGGTTAGAGAAGGCAAGTTTTTTTAGCTTTTGTGTGTGTGTGTGTGTGTGTGTGTGTGTGTGTGTGTGTGTGTGTGTGTGTGTGTGTGTGTGTGTGTGTCTGTGTGTATCTATGTGTGTTTGAAATTGTGCTTGTGCTGTAGCAGTAGTAGAGAAACAAAATATATGTTTTTCAGTGCTCACACAGTTTTTCACAGTTAAGTGCTTTTGTTTGAGAATCAGACTTCATCAGAACTGTTTATAGCATGCATAAAATCAACTTAAATACATCACCTATAAATTAAAAAAGTAACCAGTCCCATGCCATTTGCAACTTTAAGCATTGATATTCTACATGGTATATGGTTAGATGCAGCCTCATATCCCTCTGCTACTCTTTCACATAAGCAGTAGACCTAACAGGCACACACTGCCTGCATGAAATCTGAATTTTTTTCATACATTAAGTTGTCCATCCTTTTATATTGGGTATTTAAGTGCAACTTGGATGATTGGATGGGAAACAGGAAAATCACCCCCATTGGCTCCACCAGTGTCTCTTACATCCAGATAATTGGTGCTGATGTAATTATCTGCTCATAAGTTCATAGGTAGGTACTAGGCTATTGGCCTATATAAGCCTAGCCAAAAAAGTTCCCTTGCTTTCTCCACCCAAGAAAGTTATTTTCCTGTGCCCCTGTCTAGCAAAGCCACAAAAGTGATCCCTGGGGTGAATTTCCTATTTTCCATCCAATTGTTGAGATTTTTATTAAAGAGGGCTAATGAGGAGTTTTGCTTGACATGAATGGGTAGTCTGTTCCAGAGCATGGGAAGTCTCTGGGACAGGAATCTATCCCTCCAGCATGTTCTGTTTATTGTGGTGGCAAGGTTTAAGTCCCTAGAGCATGTGGCTTAGCGGGATCGGGATTTCTTTAAGTGTAGCATGTCCAACAGATCTGGGTTTGACATGGCTTTGTATGTTAGGCAGATGTCGCCCTTGAGTAGGTGATAAGGGACGGACTGTGCAAAGCATGATCAATGCATATAGATTTGAGCAATGTCTTCTGAGTTTACCAGATAAAATTTGATGGGTTTAAGGGGAATATGGCTGACAGGAGTCACAGACAAGTTTTGGAATGGTGAACTGTCTCTCCATTTCCTGAGTGCCTTGACATGATGACAGACACACTGCATGGATGTGTTATGCTTGCAAACCCAGTTACATTGCAATTAAGCTTCTGGATGAATAAGACACAATCAATATATTATAATGTGTTATACCTCTGTTTTCTCAGAAAAAGGCAAACTATCTCATGGAAATCACCACCCCTGAGATAAACTGACCATTTATCAACTACTTTTTACTTGAAAAAGTACTTGCTAAGTTTATTTTTAAGGGACTTTCAATGTTTTAGTTTCTTTCGTTATCCTTAAGGCCATGTCCACTCCTACATTCCCTTATTTTTTTCTAATAAGCTACTAAGCTACATTTCATCACATTTTGTTTATATGAGGTTACCCCATTTTCATCTACCATTTCATCCATCTTTCCTTCCTTTCATTTTATCTCCTTTCTTAGAAAGGGTTTCTTTACTTTTTCCCTCATACAATCCTTACTCTTTCTCTTACTCTATTGCATTCTTCTTCTACTTATTTCCCAAAATCTCTGTTTCTTTTTACCCTTCTCTCTACTTCCAAAACAAGTCTTTTATATTTCTCTTTATATGCAACCTCCATTGTGATCAGCTTTCATAAAATACTTTGTTATATGTTCTTTCCATAGACCACTATCTCGCCTTCATTTCTTTTTTTTACTAACATCCAATTTTAGTTGTTTTATTTCTTCTTCTTCTTTTATTTCTTTATTATCACCTAATGCAGCCCCTATTGCCCAATGATCTGAAAAATCTACTTTTTCTACCTCACCGGATACTTCCTTCATGTTACCTAAATACATATCTTTTCCTATTCCCAGAGTTCCACATTTACATCACTTCTTTTATCAGCATTACATCTCGTGTCATGCTTCTTTTTTCTTTTCTTACCTTATATTTAAACTTCCCAAGTTTACTATCATTTATGTTTTTAATTTTTCAAGCTTTCATTTTCTTACTGACATATTTGTATAAACATATACTACTATTAACCTCACGCAATTTCCATCTTTCCTCAAGGTACATATTATCATCCTTCCTGGTATAACAGTTGCTTCATATACTATTTTTACTTCATCTTCTCTTATTAATACCCCTAACCAAGATGATATTTCATATAATACTGACATACAATCTTTTTCTCAACACAAAGCTTCAGTGTTTTTCTCTTATTTTCTTGTTTTGTACATCTTTTATCCAACAAACATAATAATCAATCTTTTTTTCCTTTTGCACCGCTCAACTCAACAGCCATTAATCCTTATACTTCATTTCTTATATTGTTCACATATAACCCCAAAATATCTCAATCATCCCTCTTCCTTTTGTGCATCTTTTTCCACCTGCTCTTATTTTTGTTTTTCTCCTCCTCACCCTCCCGCCAATAGTTTTAACTTCTTTCAGCTCTTTTTTCCCTTATGTCTGAGTCACTCTTCCTCTTCTTGCTAACCCATCATACTTATTTTCTGTTTGTAGCTAAATCTGTTCTACCATTAATCCTTGCCCTTGCTTTTTTTCTTCACCTTGAGTTATATTCCACCTTCTTCCTGACTTGCATCAGTCATTTCACTTTCTTCCCACATATTGTTTTCTAAATATGGCCTTTATTCCATCTCAGTTTCTTTTTCATGTACCTGTTATTTTTCTAACACAATACCCTCAAGCCACCAATGGCTAGACCCATTACATTTCCTACAAAACAGTATACAGTTTATAACAGTATGGCCTTGCTCTCCACATTGCCCACATCTTCTTCTTGTATATTACTGAACCAAATGTGTTTCTTCCTAGCAATAAAAAGCAAGCCTTTGCTTAGCCCCAACACCTAACAGTTGCTGTTTTCTATTTACTAGTATTACGTTCAAAATATGCTGTAATTTTTCATCATGCATATGCAGTGTAAATCACACTTCCCACCCTATTCATAAATTTCTGTTATCATACATTTTTCTTTATGTTTTGTTCTTTATCACATTATTTCAAAAAAAGTTTTAAGTTCAAATCCTTCCCTGTCTGAAGTTCTAAATTACAGTTTTCTTTTTTTAACTGCAAGCCAAAATAGATGTTACTTCATGAATCTATTTCACCAACAAAATTTCCTGCATTTGAAATAGTTTCAAAGTTACTTTACAAAAAATCTTATGATCCCAAAAATATCACAGCTCTTATGTCTTTTAAACTAAATCCTAATGGCAAAATAATATTGTCCATGATAGCTTTGGTTTGCTTCTTATTCTTATCATTGGCATTTTTTTCTGAAGCTGCTTCTCTTCTACTGTTGAAAATGCCTCTTTTTACATTGTATAGTGCTTTTTGTTTTGTGCATTACAACACTTGCATATGTTTTTTTTACTTCATTTCTGTCATCCACAGTGCCCAGTTGTAGACATGTATACTTTAAATACATTACTTTTTCAGCCAACCTCACCTCTGTACTTTCAGTCTCTATTACCTGCTTTTCTGTGACAGTATCAACTTCATTCTCAAACTGATCCTGCAGCACTTGAACCATGACAACACTCCTGCTTCCCTCTCACCCTCTTTTGGTTCTCATTTCTTAAGATGTCTGTTATCTTTGCATCAAAATCTCCACTCTCTGACTCTGTTAGTAGGATTTAATCTTGCTATGATTCTTTCCCAAAAATTTCTCTAGCAGCTATCTTTGCTCATTCCTCCATCTTGGAATTCTCCAAGCAGAATTGACAGGCCTCTGTTGCCACCTAATGCTCCAAAACAGGAGAAGTTATCCAGTGCCTTGCCAGATTTCCCCTAGTCAGTATGAATACTACTTCAGGTTTCACCTGAAAAGACTCCATTGATCTGGTGGGACTAACCTGGTCGAAAATTGCAAATAAATAAAATAAATAAATTATTTTGCATAGAGAAACATTTCATGGCAATACTATCAGTTCATCTTTGCTGGTGCTTTTGGCAGAGCTTGAGAAACCAATGCTACTGAATTCCGTATAGACCACATACAACTACATATTAATGGATATAAGAGAATGATGATGTATCCCACTCCACATTCTTGCAGGTGTACACAAATGATTAATTTTAAAATCAATTGACTTTTACTTAGCAGATACTCATTAAGCAGACAAACAAAATGCTTCTATTATTTCAGATTAAATAATGGTTCCATTCTTGTGGCACAGTGAAGTTTTCAGTTCAACTCCTTATCTACTTAGGGGTCTGTCAGTGCTTATAAAACAATGTAACTTAATTTTTTTTTGTTTTTTTGAATCATGAGCAAGACTGTCTATCTATCTATCTATCTATCTATCTATCTATCTATCTATCTATCTATCTATCTATCTGTCTATCTATCTATCTATCTATCTATCTATCTATCTATCTAGCTATCTATCTATCTATCTATCTACTTATCTAATCTATCTATCTATTTGTCCTGTAATCATAAGCTGCAAAACAAAAATGTTTCATCTCAGCTTAGGTAACATCAGTTTCAGTTGTTTACCAGTATCTCTGATAATGCTTGTGAAAGTAGTGCATTTTTTTCCCATTCTACTGAGAAGAAAGTTATGGATTTTGGTTTCTGTGTGATCATTTTTTTTACATGAATCACATAAAATCACTTTCAATTGTTTGTTAGAATTCCTGAAAGCACTTTTTCAGCAATGTCATATAACGTTTTAATCAAGAGAAAAATGCTTTGTGTTCCTTTTTCATAACAATTTTAAAAGATATTCTCCTGATCAAAACAGCAGATCAAGAATGTTTAATTTGTTTGCAGGCATCTCTGATGTCACTTGTATAGCAATAACTATGGCATTTTTATCACAATAAAAATTCTGCATCTTGCTAAGCTGTCATCCATTTTCTCTTTGAACTTACATGATTCTTTTGTATGACATCAAACTACAAACCAGGAAAGCCTCAGCTCATATTGAGTAATACCAGCATTTCTTTTTTATCATTGCTGATAGTGCATATGAAAGAAATATGACTGATTTTTTTATGTTCACAATACTATATGTATGTTGCTTCTCTGTGGTTATCTTTTTTTATTTGAATATTGCAAAAAGTGTTTCATATAATCATTAGTTTTTCATTTTGTTCCCAGTAACAACAGAACATACAGTCTTATGTGATACTTATTCTAGATGCAGTCTGCTGATAATGTAGAATACAGCTCTGAGTAGAAGCTGCAAGGGTGCTGTGATGCTCATGAACTGGCCCAGCAATCAAAGAGCCTCACTCCTCACCACTAACCAGAGAGGGCATCTCATATATGACAAAATGATAACAAATACAAACAGTAAAGTGCAATTTCCCTTAAGAGCACACAAAGATCACAGTCAGTCTGGGGCTGGTCACTCCCTTGCTCTCCAGGTCCCCAATAAGACTTCCCACTTGCACAGCTATAAGTTCCAGATCTCAGCCAGCTGGGCAAGCTAAAATCTCCAGCACCCTCTCTGTCCAACCAGTGCTTTGTGTCCCTGCCCAAGTAGCTGACACATACTTTGAGATAGGTTTATACAACCACACAGACACTCCTGGGAAAGGCTGGCACAGGTTCTCCAGCTGTGCCTCTTTTACCCAGACTATACAGTAGTAATCCTGCCACCACCCACCTAACATTTATCAGCTACTAAAAGGCCCTTAAAACAGTGTCCAATTATTTCTGTGCAATATTAATATCCAATTGGTAGTATAGCGCAGGGCTAAAGCTATTAGAGTGGCCTTGTACAGTTTTACCAAAGGCATGCAAGTACACTTAAGAGCTTAAATTATCTCTACACAAACCAGCCACAGTTAAAAGGTTTTAAAATATTTAATAATCAATAATTAAAACCACAAGACAATACTTTTTACTGCACAGTCAGTGCTAGTCAAAAGTTCAGAGATCACACAGAAATACTTAAAATAATTTAGTAGTACAGTTCGGACATCACAGAAAAACACTTAGTTTAATCTTTCTAGTTTTTAGCTATTCCTAAAAGAAAACACACATCTAAGATAACTTACATAAAACAACAGGCAGTGCTGTGAGCTGGATGATCAAGACAAAAATACTCAATAATATCTGGTTCTCACTGTTTAAATTGAAACTGCAGTTCTGCTAAACATTACATAATTTTAACCCTTCCTGGTGTTCCCAGACTACACATTAACTACATTTACATTTTTTATCATCTTCCTTTTGTTATCTTGCAGCTGGTCAGGAGCAGAGCAATAAAAATACATTTGCATGTTTAAATCTAGCAATTTAACTCTTGGTTAAAACAATAGAAAAAATGTCTTCACCTAGACCCCTCGGCACCACTGTCTGCATAAAAGGGTCACAACATGCTTTACTTTGGTCAGTAGAGTGCACCGGTGTAACCTTTATTTCAAGTTCCACATGTAACAGTATTTCTTTACATTTAAGTCAACAGGCCAGTAGTTTACATTCATATTTACAAATGACAGAATTATCTGTGCAATTCTATCTGGCTAGGCTGGCAGCCTTCACATTTCTCACCCCCAGAGAACTCAAGCTAGTTTTTCAAGTGACCCTTGAGAAACACTGCTTGAGAGGGTCAGGTCTGAGTATACCTACCCTATTCCCTGTCTTGAGAGCCCATCTGCATTGGCATTGCTACTCCCACTACAGTGCTGCACTGACATATCATCTGGTTGTAACCCTAGGCTCCATCTTAGCAACTTGGCATTTTGCTGGCTGGCTTGGTTTAACCATGTTAGGGGGTTGTGATCTGTCATAACAGTGAATTTCCTTCCATACAGATAAGGCTGAAGTTTCTGCAATGTCCATACTATGGCTAAACATTCCTTTTCTACAGCTGCATAGCATTCCTCCTTGGGTTGGAGCCTATGACTGAGATAAACCACTGGGTGCTCTTCTCCCTCTGAAAAAATCTGGCTAAGTACAACCCCCACCCCATGTTTCAAAGGATCCACCTGCACAACAAATCCTTTGCTGTAATCTAGACTGGCTAACACAGGGGGTCCTCCAAAAGCTTTTTTAAGCTTCTGGAATGCCTCCTCACATGCTGGGGTCCACACTACCATATCTGGCCTGTTCTTCCTTGTCAGGTCTGTGAGGAGAGCAGCTATGGTACTATAACTGGGAATGAACTTTCTGTAAAACCCTGCTGTCCCTAAAAATGCCCTCACCTGCTTTTTAGTAACAGTTGCAGGCCATGCCTGAATGGCTTCCACTTTGGCAGGTTCTGGCCTTATCTTACCACTCCCAACTCTATGTCCTAGGTTTGAGACCTCTGCCATGCTCACCTGACATTTGCTCAGCTTAATGGTCAACCCTGCCCTCTGTATTCTACCCAGCACCTCCCTGACATGCTGAAGTTGTTCTGGCCAGTAATGGCTGTAAATGGCAATATCATCTATGTAAGCAAGGGCAACCCCTCCTGCTCCTGCTAGAATATGATCTACTAGCCTCTGGAACGTCACTGGGGCATTCTTCATCCCAAATGGCATCTTTGTGAACTCACATAAGCCAAAAGGGAGTTACAAAGTCTGACTTCTCTCTAGCACTGGGAGTCAAGGGCATCTGCTAGTAACTCTTGGTAAGAGCAATGGTTGTAAGATACTTAGCCCCACCCAGATGCTCTAGGGCCTCATCTGTCCTAGGCATGGGGTAAGTATCTGACATTGTGTGACTATTTAATTTCCTGTAGTCCACACAGAACCTGGTGCTGCCATCCTTCTTTGGCACCAGCACCACTGGGGAGGCCCAGGGACTGATGGATTCTTGAATCACCCCTAGTTCTAACATATACTGTACCTCTTCCCTCAGGCTCTGTCTGACTCTCTCAGGCACCCTATAAGGGACCTGGCTAATAGGCCTTTGGGGTCCTGTATCCACTTGGTGCTGCACTAGGTGGGTGCACCCTGGTTTCCCAGTGAACATGTTCCCAAATTCCTGCAACACTGCTCAGATTTCTTGAACTTGGGTAGGAGATAGATGCTGGGACATTGCTACCCCTTCCACTAAGGTGTCAGCCTGAGCTTCACAGAGGAGATCAGTCTCCAGATCTCCCTCAGATTCCTCCTGCAATCCACTGCAAATACTCATCATACAGGCCTCCCTGTCATGGTAAGGTTTCATCATGTTAACATGGTACAACTTGTGCCCCTGCTGTCTGCCTAGCAGTTCCACCATGTAGTTAACATCACTTACATTTCTTACCACCTTGTAGGGTCCCTCCCAAGTTGCTTGCAGCTTGTTGTGTCTGACAGGAATGAGAACCATTACCTGCTGCCCAACAGCATACTCTCTAGTTCGAGCATTCCTGTCATACTACACCTTTTTCTGTTGTTGGGCTTCTGCCAGGTTCTCCTCGGCCAAGCCCATGAGTTCCCTGAGCCTTGTCCTGAGGTTTAGGATGTATGCCACAACAGACTCCTTGTGAGACTCGCACTCACCTTCCCACTCATCTCAAATTAAATCTAGAGGTCCCCTCACCCTATGCCCACACAGGAACTCAAAGGGTGAAAAACCTGTGGATTCCTGGGGAACTTCTCTGTAAGCAAACAACAGACCTGGGGTAAATACTTGTTCCACTCCCTCTTAAACTGATCTGCAAATGCCCGCAGCATGGACTTGATTGTAGAGTTTAACCTCTCAACAAGACCATTAGTCTGAGGATGATAGGGGGTGGTCTTCATGTGCTTCACCCCACAGGACTTCCACAGACAAGCCAGCAAGTCTGACATGAAATTGGCACTTCTGTCAGTCAGTATTTCTTTTGGGAAACCTACCCTGCTGAAAATCTGTAACAAAGCATTTGCCACCTTCTCTGCCTCAATGGAGGACAAAGCCACTGCCCCAGTGTATTGTGTAGCATAATCCACTACCACTAGGATATACCCTCTCCCTGTGCAACTTGGGGTACTCCAAGGACCCACAATATCCATAACTACCCTCTGAAATGGTTCCTCAATCACAGGCAAAGGCATCAGAGGAGCTCTCACCTTATCTCCTGCCTTGCCTACCTTTTGGCGCTTCACACAGGTCCTGCAGTACCCTGTTACATCTCTGAAAATTCCAGGCCAATAGAAGTTCTGCATAATATGTCTCTTTGTACATTTTTTGCCCATATGATATGCAAAGGGAATATCATGGACAATAGCTAGAAGTGCCAGATGGTAGGGTCAAGGCACTACCAACTGCTGTACTCTCTCACCTGCTATCCCTCCCTCAGGATCCACTCTCTGTATAGTAACTCTTTGTCCCAGTATACAGATTCCCCCTTTCCTTGAGAATCCAGGTGCCTTCCTAGCTACCTGCCTCAGGCCTTGCAATGTAGGGTCTGAAAACTGAGCCTGTCTCAACTCTCTCCTTGTAACACTTTCCAGTTCCCCTTCCACAGGAAGTCTGGCAGCCTCTGACAGTGGTGCCTCACTGTCAGCCTGGGTACTACTACTCACCTCTACCTTTGCAGTCACTCTGTCAAAGGGGCCATCAGTATGCCCCAAGCAGCTGTGGCTCACCTTCAGTATCACTGCTACAGCATAGCTCACTCCCTGAAGTAACCACCTCACCAGTCTTGGCTGCAAGTGTGCAGTCTGTCTGGGTCTCCCCCAGGCTATGAGACCCACATGCTTGTCTCCTAGCCTGACTGCATGTAACTGCATAAGCACATGGTACGGCCTCATCCAAATTCTTCCCTCTCAGGCCATCTGCAGGACGGCAGTTTAGTACCCCTGTTGTCTCAAGATAACCTAATTTTGGCATTTTGTCTTCCCCACTTACTGGTTCCCTCATCTTTGGATCCCCACCTTGCCTCTGTAGACACCTGTATGCCACATGGCCCCATTGGTTGCATTCAAAACATTTAACCCTAGCTCCTGGATGTGTACCTGGACTAGTGGCTTCCCCTGCTACTGGCAGATTCTGTTGTGGCAGTCTATGCTGCCCACCATGGGTTCCTTCAGACCCAAGAGCAGTACCTGGGGTCCCCTTTCTATGCTGCCCTGCTTGCCAGGTATAGGCTCCCTTCTTTCCCAACTCATCTTGAGTAGCACATTGTCTATCAGCTAACCAGATCCTCATGTCCTCAGGCAAAGTGCTAAGGGCTTGTTCCCTCACCAAAAGGTTTGCCAGCCCTTCAAAAGTGGTGACCTGACATCCACTCACCCACCTATGGAAATAAGTGCTCAGTTCAGCAACATATTCAATCACACTTTCATCTGCCTTGTGTCTATGCTCACAATACATTTTCCTATATGTTTCAGGTGTTACCTTAAACAGTTCTAAAAGACAGTTTTTTTTTACAGAAGTATAATCATAACATGCAACGTCAGACATTTTGGACAGAACAGTTACAGCTTTACCATGGAGTAAGGGGGTCAGGAACCATACCCAGAGGCCTTGGTCAACTTCATACTGTTTACATACCATCTCAAACATATGAATGAAGCCATCAAAATTATCCCCCTCCTTAAACCGCAGAAGAAATTTACTGACCTTTAGTGTTTCTGGGCTCCAGTTACTCTCTTCCCCATTGCTTCCATGACTCTGGTGAAGAGTCAGCATCTTCTTCTCATGCTGCCTCTGCCGTTCCTTTTCCTCAGCCTCCAGATGTAGCAGTTTCTTGTTCTCCTCAGCCTGCAGACTCCTCAGTCTCTCAGCTGCTTCTTATTCCAAATGCCTGACCTCCAACTCAAGTCTCATTAGCTCCAGATGGATTTTTAAGTCTACTGCAGAAAGTTTGAGCTTTCCATTCTCTGAGGGAATTATATTGCCACTGCCAGTCTGATTGTCCTTCGGTTTGCTGTTTTCTGATGCAGCAGTAACCAAGGCTGCAATTAGGTCTGCCTTAGTCAGGTTTCCATGCACCATTCCCCTAGCCTGGCACATCTCTGCCAGCTGCCTGCTTGTCAGTTTTCCATACTCCTCTGCTGACATGCTGCCTGTTCACCCTGACTAACTAAACCAACAAAATAAATAAAACAATTGTGATTTGAATTCTGAGTATTCACTATGTGGCTGATTTAGAGTACAAACCACCTTCAAAGCTCACTGTACACAAGCTATATGATTCACTCTACCCACACCACTACAAGCCAATTAGTATTTGCCAACTAATTAATATGTGATGTGGATATCCTACTGCTGCCAAACACAAATGTGACATCTGTGTCGTGGCCCAGCAATCAAGGAGCCTCAATCCTCACCACTAATACCAGAGAGGGCATCTATTATATGAGGAAATGATAACAAATACACACGGTAAAGTACAATTTCCCTTAAGAGCACACAGAGATCACAGTCAGAACAAGGCTGGTCGCTCCCTTGCTCTCCAGGTCCCCAGTAAGACTCCTTACTGGCACAGCTATAAGGTCCAGATCTCAGCCAGTTGGGCAAGTTAAAATCTCCAGCACTCTTTCTGTCCAACCAGTGCTTCTTGATCCTGCCCAAGCAGCTGACACACACACACTTTGAGATAAGTTTATTCAACCACACAGACACTCCTGGGAAAGGCTGTCACAGGTTCTCCAGCTGTGCCCCCTTTACCCAGACTATACTGTAGTAATCCTGCCAGCACCCAGCTAATATTTATCAGCTACTCAAAGGCCCTTAAAATGGTGTCCAATTATTACTGTGCAATATTAATATCCAATTGGTAGTATAGCCCAGGGCTAAAGCTATTAGAGTGGCCTTGTACAGTTTTACCAAAGGCATGCAAGTACTCTTAAGAGCTTAAATTATATCTACACAAACCAGTCACAGTTAAAATATTTAATAATAAATAATTAAAACCACAAGACAATACTTTCTACTATAGTCAGTGCTAGTCAAAAGTTCAGAGATTATGCAGAAATACTTAAAATAATTTAGTAGTACAGTTCTGACATTACTGAAAAACACTTAGTTTATCTTTCTAGTTTTAGCTATTCCTAAAAGAAAACACACGTCTAAGATAACTTACATAAGACAACAGTCAGTGCTGTGGGTTGGATGATCAAGACAAAAATGCTCAGTAATCTCTGGTTCTCACTTTTTAAATTGAAAATGCAGTTCTGCTAAACATTACATCATTCTTCACCCTTCATGGAGTTCCCAGGCCATACATTAACTACATTTACATTTTTATCATCTCCCTTTTGTTATCTTGCAGCTGGTTAGGAGCAGAGCAATAAAAATACATTGCATATTTATATCTAGCAAATTAACTCTTGGTTAAAACAATAGAAATAATTTCTTCATCTAGACCCCTCAGCACCACTGTCTACATCAAAGGGTCAACACATGCTTTACTTTGGTCAGTAGAGTGCACTGTTGTCACATTTATTTCCAGTTCCACATGTAACAGCATTTCTTTACATTTAAGACAACAAGCCTGTAGTTTACGTTCATATTTACAAATGACAGAATTATCTGCACAATTCTATCTGGCTAGGCTGGCAGCCTTCACAGGAGCATACAATGCCAGGGATTAGTTGGGGCCTGCATAATTTCTTGCTTACTATTTGCAAAGGATGCTTTTTTAATGTTCCAAGTAACTTTAAATTTTATAAACATGGATATTTGCAATAAACTCTCCAAAACATTTACTATTGTCCTATGCATGTTGCCTACCTTAAACTGAACTTATGGACATTTATAAGATTCAAAGAAAAAATGGATAATGCTCTCTACAAATATGCAACCAAA
Source organism: Protopterus annectens (assembly GCF_019279795.1). Taxonomy (NCBI): domain Eukaryota; kingdom Metazoa; phylum Chordata; order Ceratodontiformes; family Protopteridae; genus Protopterus; species Protopterus annectens. Next base: position 887,214,218 of record NC_056725.1, read on the forward strand.
TATGAAACATTTTTATAGAATATATATATTTTTATATTAAATAAGATCAATATTCTACTTGAGATGGATCTTGGAAAGACACTATTGATTACAAAAACTTACATTGGCAACTTCTCATGCACCTGAAATTTACAATTTAATTTCTGTGTATACTCTTGTTTAAGCAGCAAGTTTGAAAACAATATAAAGATTATAAAACTTTCTTTTCATGCTTTAGTTTTACTTCTGATTTATGTATGACCACATTCACAAAAAATGTCAACTTAAGTACTGGCAATAATGTACATACACATGCAAAGAATTCTGCGTAATTGAAAAGCACCATTCTTCTTTAGAGGAATAGCTACTTACTTACATTATGGTCTCACTAATACATTATCCCATGTGTTATTGTTTCAAGGATGGGTTTTCCACCTGTGAGAAATAGCTGACAAATAGGATATAAGACTCCCTTATTGCTGTAGTTAGCATGGAAACTGGTAGCTTATACACTGATGTAGAAAGTGAGGAATTGTGGGCATTACCTTTCATGATGCCATGTCAGGCATTTTCAGTTTCAAAAAAATTTCAAGGCAGGTGCATATGATTGAAGTTAATTGTAAAAATAACACACTATTTGCCTCAAATTCTTTAAAATTTGATATATGTGGTAAGGTAATTAATCTCATCAGTAAGGGTTTGTTATTTACATTAGGTATGAAAAGTGTGACCATAGACTTTAAAGGCTGCCTCTGATCCTGGTAATAATTATACCATTTCTATAATGATCATACTTAAGTTCAGAACAGCAAATTTATAAAATAGTAGTTATTGTCTTTTATTATTAATTATTTAATATACTGATGTCACATACTATTATTTCGATTATGCATTATTTTTGGAACATTTACATTTTATTCTATTGAATTGTTACTATTACCTTAAATAGAGTTTAAACAGCTGTTTTTTTTTGCATTTTAAGATCACACAATTGAGTCACTTTTAAGGAAAAACTTTGTATCAGCATTTTAAGTTCTGATGAATGAACAGATTCAATAAACCCTACATGGTTCCCAAAGACCATGAACGAGTTGTGGTGCGATGTGCACAAGGTAGTGCACTGTTTTTTATTCAATAAGTGGCTCAACATTGTGTATAGAACCGAACAACCACATAAACACTGTGGTATGCCAATTACATCATAAGCAGCTGAACTGTATGCTAATCAACCAATCCAAGATGGCGGAGCTATTCAACAAGCTATAAACCAACCATGTAGAGTCAGTGCTGGTTCTCCCTGTGAATTCCAAAACCTATTGGAAAATAACCAGAGAAAGGAGACGATAGAGAAAGAATATTTGGGGCTGCTGTTGCTTTTATTTATGTGTATGTACAACAGGCTAAAGTCTATGCTGCTGCTGTTAACAGACCACGGCCAAGAAGGAGAAGAGTTTTCACAATCTACATGAGGTAGAAATTGCAGAACATTAGGTGGTAGACAGACATACACTACAGGAATTCTGCAACCTCTGTCATCCTCAAATCAAACCCAGGGCAAGAAGAGGGAAACCAATGCTGGTGGAGACAAAGGTGTGTGTAGCACTTAGAATTTTAGTTACAGAAAACTTTCAGAGACCAACAGGGGACATGCTAGGGATGTCACAGGCATCAGTATCCAGGATCCTCCATCAATTCCTAAATGCTATGCTCCAATATGCCAGTGACCTCAACCTAAGCCCCTATGGCTAAAACCTTGCCCAATACATTAATCATAGGTGACTTGATAGTGAGGCATACAGACATCCCACTCACTAGGTTGAATAAGGAAAGGGTAACAGTCCGCTGTCTATTGGGTGCCAGAATCTGACACATAACACATGTACTCAGGTCACTCCCCAACAAGTACAAGTATGACTCTGTCATTGCCCATGTGGGTGTGAATGACCTGAGATGCACCTCCCTGGACAACATGAAAAGAGACATGGTGGAGCTCTCAGATTATGTGGCCCAGGCAGGTATGACACTAGCCCTGAGCAGTATCCTACCATCACCCAGAATGGTACTGAAGTACAAAAAAGAGATTGACTTCAACAATTGGCTAAGTTTCTGGTGTCATTCTAAGGGGATCCAGTATCTGTCTGCTTGGGATAACATGACTGACAGACCTCGATGCTTTGCCAGAGATGTCCTGCATCTGTCGCACCTGGATTTCTGGGTATTGGCTAAGGCTCTTGCCACCCCTATAGTGCCTTTTTAGGTAGTATTCCAAAGACCAAATTACCACTGTAACAGCTATAAATAAATGCAATCTGAAGGACATGCTGCTCACTGCTAGAAGTTTAAATCTCAAGATGCACTCACTTGAAAATCTCCTCAAAATGGAGAACATCGTCATTTGTGCTGTAATGGAAACCTGGTTTAAAGCAGCAGAAAGCACCCCTGCAATACCAGGCTAAAACTTTACATAATTCCACACCTTTCAGCCCCGAAACATGGACTGAATCTCCAAAAGTGGTGATGTCTCCATATTCATAAAGGATATACACACTTCCAGACTAGTAGCCCAGCATAATGCATCTGAGATACTTCAGGTACAACTAACGTTGTGTAAGACTGTGATCCAGGTCATAGCCTACTATAGGTCCCCAACCATGTCACTAGACTCTCACCCCACATTCCTAAGCACCCTGGAATCTATCAAGGTCCAACCTAACACTCTCATACGAGGAGACTTCAGCTACCACTCCATCACCTGGGAAAACTATTCAAGCACAAGTGCACTGGCCCAACGCTTCCTGGAATTCATCAGTTCTAAAGCCCGGGATCAGCTCATTCTTACCTTCACTAGTGGAAGTAACATCCTTGACCTGGTTATTACTAACATGGGCAACCGTTGCTCTACACCAACAGTCAAATCCTCCCTGGTAAGATCTGACCACACCATGGAAGTCCACATCTCACCCACACCCCCCGCAAATGTATCCACCGTGAAAAACTTCTCCAAAGCTGACATTGGCCTCCTAAAAACAGAGATGGCTAACTTCACAGCACCCATGCCAATGGAAAATAGATGCATTACTGCTGAATAATACACCAATGCACTGTACGGACACGTACATAAATGCATTGAATTGCCCATACCCAACAGAACCAAGACGCTCTCCAATAAAAAAAAAATGAAGCCAGTATGGTGGTCCCCTGCCATTAATAATCTCTACAATAGAAGGAAGAAACTGCTGCAGAAAAAGGTGAAGTCCCAAAACTGGAAAAATTCCCTTATTAGCCTCAACAAAAAGTTGAGATCCCTCATCAAAATCTCCAAAGCCAGCTATGAAAGCAGAATTGTGGCAGACACTAAAAACAACCACAAATCTTTCTTTAGTTATATCAAGAATCTCCAAGGCAATACCCAGATTTGCTTTGAGTTTCTGCACAATGATACCTCCTATACTGAGCAAACAAATATTGCCAACATACTGGCCGACAGATTCAGTGCCAACTTTACCCCCCCTCCAAAGGACCAATCTCAGTACCGGAAAAATGCCGGGCACCCTGCATTACTGCAGCACAGGTTAAACTGCATTGTCTAAGGCCAAGAATACACCTTCCATGGGACCCAACAATATCTCTGACTGTGATCTATATGAATTACAAAGTGAACTGGCACCACATCTGTGTGCTCCGTTCACTCACAGCCTCACCTCAGGCTTTGTCCCTACTAAATGGTGCACTGCTACAGCCATCCCTCTCTATAAAGGAGGAGTTACAACAGACCATGCAAATTAATACCCCATTAGCCTGACAAGTCTGATATGTAAGGCTATGGAGCACATCATCATGGACCTAATTAACAGGGATATGGGGAATCTCCAAACTCTAGATCCAACGCAATTTGGTTTAGTGAAAGGTAGATCATGCTTTCTCAACCGGGTTATCTTCCTTGAGTCAGTCACCAGAGCAGTGGATGAAGGTAAGGCAGTTCATACAGCCTACCTCAATCTGACTAAGGCCTTTGATACCATTCCTTATGCAGGAATTATTGATAAACCCACCAAACTAGACATCAACCCCTATATCATTAGGTGGGTTGCAAACTGGCTCACAGATAGAACACACAGTGTGAAAGTAGCGGACTCCAAGTCAGACTGCTGACCAGTCATGAGTGGAGTCCCACAGGGATTGGTCCTGGGTCCTCTCCTGTTTGGCATCTACTTCTCAGAAGTCCAGGCTGACATGGAGGGACTCTGGCTGACCAAATTTGCAGATGACTGAAAGCTGAGAGCCATTATTAACTCCCCAAGTGAAGCAGACATCCTACAGAAAGGCCTTACTGAGACCAATGACTGGTGTCAAAACCATGGCCTTAAGCTTAATGCCAAAAAATGCATCATCATCCTCGTTGGGAAAAACTCAGTTCCCACTAATTACAACATAAATGGGAGCCCACTGAACAGAAAAGGCATTATAAGAGATATGGGGACACAGGTTGACAGCAACCTCTCCTTCGACCACCACATTGCCACTGTTGTCACAAAGTCCTTCTATGTTGCCCATCTCCTTACCAAGTGTTGTACATCCAGGAAGAAAAAGGTCATCATTTCTCTCTACTCTTCCCTCATTAGACCAATCATACAGTATAATGCCTCATTTGGCATGCACCTCACTAGACACCTGCAACAGCTGGAGAGGCCACAAAAGTACCTCTTGAAGAAGATCCTAGGCCTTAAACGCATGTCCTACATGGACAGACTAAAAAAACTCCAGCTATTCTCTGTCTCATATCATCAACTAAGAGGCGATCTCTGCTTGACTTACAAAGCCGTGTCTGACCCAGCTCTGTTAGAAATGCTACATCTAAAAAATTCCCAATCCCCCCACACTACACACTCCAGAGACCTCAACCTCATTACTACAATCAACAGAACGTGCTAGAGGGACAGGTTCATAACTCAGAGACTGCCCATGCTCTGGAATAGACTTCCCATGCATGTCAAGCAGAGCACCTCACTAGCCTCTTCAAGAGAAATCTTGATGAGTGGATGGGAAATAGAAAGTTCATCCCAGACATCACTCCAGTGGCTCTGCTTGATAGAGGCACTAGGAGCTAACGACGGGCATCATAATGCCAGAGCACTTCTATGGGCTTGGCTTGTAAAGGCCCCAGGGCAATTAGCGTAGTACACACCTGAGGACAATACAACAAATATGGAGGAGTTCTACCCTGCAGCATACTATCCTGAAGTACTGGGTGCCATAGATTGTACACAGAAAGAAATCAAAGCACCACCCGGGGAACAGGAAAGGGTGTACATAAATAGAAGTGCTTCTACTCCATTAACTGACAAGTTATGTGTAATGCTAAGGGAATCATCTTGAATGTGTATGTGTTGGCAACCCAGGTAGCTACCACTACTCACATATCTGGCACAACACCCAAATGTATTTGATGTTTACTAAGGGTGATATCTCACAAGGTCATTTACTGTAGCATGCAGGTTATGCACTGGAACCGGAGCTGATGATGCCCATGAGAAATGCATACACAACCACTGAAGAATGCCATATTAAGGCATATGCTTAGACCAGAAATATCATAGATCATGTGTTTGGGCTGCTGAAATCATGGTCTCAGTGCATAGATTCATCTGGGGTAGCCCTGCAGTACAATCCACATACATGTACCGAAATATTCACCATCTGTGCCATAGTTTGCAGGAACATCTTGAGAAAACAGCTTCAGCAGGATCAACAAAGGAAAGGGGCACACATCCCACACCCACTGGCAAGGCCACCACAGGCACACACAGGTAAGGCACCAGAGGGGGAGCCAGAAGTTGCTGTTGGTGTAGACAGACATAGGCAGGCTCAATATGTCCTCACATTGGCTAAGACGCAAAGCATAGTACTCTCACTCACCACCTAAGGGGCTAATACTTTGCTCCTATGCACATACATATAGTAACATTGATGCCAGGCAATGCTTACAAACTTTATCTACACATGTAATGGCTGTGTACTCCTAGCATCAGACAGAGTTGGCCCTAAACTAAAATTGTATCAAGTGCCAAATTTACAAGGTAAGTGTTGAACTTGGAATACAACAAAAAATGTGTAATAATACAAATGAATGGCATAGCCATGAATACTGTTACTTGGTAATGTAAGTAAGTAAAGGGTGGTTGATTTTTTACAGCAATGATGTCAAGATATGACAACAGTGACTTATAGGTGTATCTGTGTCCTCTATCAAGTAATAGGCCCCAGGCATCAAAGATCCAAACATTTGTACCTCTCAAAAGTAGTGATGGTCACCAAATGTCCTCAGTTTGACCTCATACTTTTGTACTGGCAAATCATTAAAGAAAGAAGTTAGAAATTAATTACACACATTTCAGTTTCATAGGTTTATAGGTTCATAGGTAGGTACTAGGCTATTGACCCAAGGGCCTAAGTAAACCTAGCCAACAAGGTTCCCTGGCTTATGCCACCCAAGAAAGTTAATTTCCTGTGCCCCTGTCGAGCAGAGCACAGAAGTGATCCCCGTTGTGTATTTCCTATTTCCCATTCACTCATCAAGATTTTTCATGAAGAGTGCGAATGAGGAACTTTGCTTGAAATAGATGAGTAGCTTGATCCAGAGTATAGGAAGTCTCTGGGATAGGAATCTATCCCTCTAGCATATCCTGTTTATTGTGGTGACAAGGTTTAGGTCCCTAGAGCATGTAGCTCGGAGGGATTGGGATTTCTTTAGGTGTAGCATGTCCAACAGCTCTGGGTTTAACATAGCCTTATATGTTAGGCAGAGAAATCCTCAGAATAGGCGATATGCTACAGAGTAAAGCTGGAGTTGTTTGAGACGGTCAGTGTAGGGCATCTGTTTGAGGCCAGTAATCCACTTTGTGAGGTACTTCTATGGCCTTTCCAGCTGCAGATGTCTTGTGAGGTACATTCCAAAAGGAGCGTTATACTCTATAATGGGTCTGAGTGCCGAGTAGAGGGGAACAATGACCTCTTTTTTTCTAGATGAGAACCCTTTTGTGATGAGGTGTACCACATAGAAGGATTTCCTGAATACTGTGGTGATGTGATTATCAAAGGAGAAAATACTGTCCAATTAGGTCCCAAGGTCTCTTATCACACATTTGACATTAAGTAGACTGCCATTTATGTGGTATTTCATGGGTACAGGGTTTTTACCAAAGGGGATGACAATGCACTTTTTGGCATTGAGCCTGAGGCCATGCCTCTGACACCAGACGTCTGTCTCAGTGAAGCCCTTCTGTAGGATGTCCACATCATTTGGGGACTTGACTATGGCTCCTAGTTTGCAATCATCTGTGAACTTCATTCGCCAGAGGCCTTCTGTGTTAGCCTGTACTTCAGAGAAGTAGATACCAAGCAGGAGAGGTCCCCGGACTGAACCCTGTGGTACTCCACTTGTCACTGGTTTGAAGTCAGATTTGGAGTCTGCAACTTTTACAGTGTGGGTTCTGTTAGTGAGCCAGTTGGCAACCCATCTTGAGCTGTAGGAATTTATATCTAGTTTAGTGAGTTTCGCTATAATTCCAGAATGGGGGATGGTGTCGAAAGCTTTGGCAAGGTCAAGCTAGGCTGTGTGTACCACCTTACCATCATCTACGGTTTTGGTGACTGCCTCAAAGAAGTCGATCAGGTTCGGAAGGCATGATCTGCCTTTCACAAACCCGAACTGGGTGGGGTCCAGAGTTTGGAGGTTGCCAATGTCTTTGTTTATGAGTTCCATGATGATACATTCCATGGCCTTGCAGACCAGGGTCATCAGGCTACTAGGGTGATAGTTCCCAGGCTCCCCCTTTGTGGAATGGGATAACTGTTGCTGTGCTCCATTCAGTGGGCACAAAGCCTGATGTGAGACTATGATTGAACATGGTGCTTAGGTGGGGAGCCCGTTCATTCTGAAGTTCATGTAAAATGCAGCCTGGGATGTTGCCCGATCCCATGGATGCTGTGTTTTTGGTTTTAGAGGGTGCAGCTTTTACCAGCATAGATGTGATTACAGGGATTCTGCATTCTTCCTGTATAGATATGGGCCCTTTAGGGGGTGAGAGGGGGGGTAAAGGTAGCACTGAAGCTATCTGCCAGGATGCTGGCAATATCAGTTGGTTCTGTAATTTTCATGCCGTTGTGCTGTAACTCAGAGCAGATCTGGGTGTTGCCATTGAGATTCTTGACATAGCTATAGAATGCTTTGTGGTTGCCCTTAGAATCAAGGGCAATTTTGTTTTCATAGCTAGCTTTGGAGAATCGTATAAGGGATCTCAGCTTCTTACTGAGGCTAACCAAGGAGCTCCACCACTCATGGGATTTTACTCTCTTTTGCAACAGTTTCTTCCTTCTGTTGTTGAGTTTGTTTGTGGCATGGGACCACCTGATTGGCTTCCTTTTTTTGAAGGATAGTGTCTTGGTTCTGTTTTGGGCAGAAAAAAAATAATGAGCCAGCAAACTGCGTGCTGTAGCTATATAACAAAGTATATTTAATAAATCTTACATATTAACAAAAGAACAAAATAACAGACCGGTTTCGGCTAGAATAATTTCATAGCCTTCATCATGAAATTATTCTAGGTGAAACCAGTCTGTTATTTTGTTCTTTTGTTATTATGCAAGATTTATTAAATATACTTTGTTATATATCTACAGCATGCAGTTTGCTGGCTCATTATTTTTTCTTGATTTACTTGTTTGGAGCCGCACAGTTGCCCACGCACAGGGACACCATTTGTAGTGACATCTGTTTGGGATAGCACAGCCCATGCACTTGTGTAAGTGCTTATAGTGAGCATTTGTGTAGGATTCAGCAGTCATAACTGTATTTTCCATCTGCATGGGTGTCATGAAGTTCACCACTTCTGTCTTAAGAAGCATGAAGTTGGCTTTGGAGAAATTTTTTTTGTGGTTTCCTTAATGGAAGGTGGGGCGGGACGTGGATATCTGGAGTGATTAGCTTATGGTCAGATCTGACCAACTAGGAGTTGACTTCAGGTGTAGAACACCAGTCACTCATGTTGGTAATGACTAGGTCTAGGATATTGTTGCTCCTGGTAAAGGTGTGGATAAGTTGATCCCGGGCATTGGAATTTATGAATTCCAGAAAGCTTTGAGCAAAGGAGTTGGTACATAAGAAGTTTTCCCAGTTAATGGTGGGGTAGTTGAAATTGCCCATTATTAGGGTGTTTGGTTGAACCCTAATATTTTTCAATATATCAAGGAAAGAGGAGTGGGAATTGTTGGGCATGATGGGGGATCTGTAGCAAGCTACAATGTGGATTGCAGTTTTGCCCAGAGTTAGTTGCACTTGGATAAACTCGGATGCATTATGTTGCACAACTAGCCTGGAGGTGTGGATATCCTTAATGAATGTGGACACAACTCCGCCTTTGGTGTTCTGGTCCAGGTTAGATGGCCAAAAAGTGTGTTATGAGTTATAGCCTGGTAATGCCGGGGTGCTCTCTAGAGCCTTGAACCAGGTCGCAGTCACTGCACAGATATCAATGTTTTCCATTTTAAGGAGTGCCTTGAGTGAGTGCATTTTGAGATTTAAACTTCTAGCATTGAGTAGCATTATCCTAAGTTTTTGCTTGCCTGTTCTTGTTATGGTGATGAATTTGTCATTTGAGCCTTGGCTAAAAAAGGCACTATAGGGGCGGCAAGATCCTTAGCCAGTATCCGGAATCCCAGGGATGACAGGTGCAGGCCATCTCTGGCAAAGCATCGTGGTCTGTCGACCATGTCATCCCAGGCAGACAGATACTGGATCCCCTTAGAATGACACCAGAAGCTGAACCAATTGTTGAAGTCAATCATTTTGTCCATGTGCTGTGGTATCATTCTGGGTGATGGCAGGATGCTACTCAGGGCTAGGGTCATACCTGCCTGGGCTAGAAGAACGGAGAGCTCTTCCATGTCTCTTTTCATGTAGTCCAGGGAGATGCATCTCAGGTCACTCACACCAACATGGACAGAGTCATATTTGAACTTGTTGTGGAGTGACCTGAGTGCATGGGTTATGTGGTGGATCCTGGCACCCATCAGGCAACTGACAGTAACCTTCTCCTCGTTTAGCCTGGTGAGTGGGACATCAGTGTGCCTGACTATAGAGTTACCTGTGACTAGTGTGTTTGGTACATTGTTTTGCCTTATGGGCTGTGGTTTATTGGCACACTGAGTCTGTGGGCTATGTGTCATTTGGGTTGTGTTGGGAGGTAGAGGATGCTTGCATTTCTGCTTTGTAGGTCTCTGTTGCTTGAGCAGATTATTATTGAAAGCCTCTGTGAATGTTTTTGTGTTTCTATGTGTGGAGTATGGTAGTGTAGGTTTAGTAGGACTATGTGATGAGTGTGGTGTGGTGCAAGTGTTTACCTTCTCCTCTTGACTGTCAAGTTCAGTCTTGGCTTGAGAGAGCTTTACTTCCAGTTTGGCTAGATAAATGTATCTCTCACAGGTTGTGATGTTGCGTGGTAGGAGGAGAGGGTTGTCTGTGTACATGAGACAATTGCTACATTGCCCCAAGATGCCCAGATTCATCAGATAGACAAGAGAGAACACTGGGAGCTGACCCTTGGATATGCCTGTAGACATGTGAGGAAAGTGAGTATAAGAGCTGTTGTTCTCTAAGCAAGTGAAGAAAGTAAGTACAAAAACTGTTTTTCTCTAGGTAAAGAGGAAGGTTGAGTGCTGTAGTAATTTGTAGCTTACTTAGTGCTAACAACAAGTTCTGAACAAGTGCTGAGAATGAATAAGCAAATTCAAGTGCTAAAACTAAGAAACAGATTTCATATCTCTCAGGAAAATCTTAAAAAAACTGATGCAAAAACTGTTTGCTTCTATCAACTGTCTAACATTGTAAGACCAAAATATTTAAAAAAAAGTATCCCTGTTGTTCAGCCTTTGTCCCACATGTTTTTTATGGCTTAGTCCACCTTTTTGCTGTAAGAGGGTGGGAGTTATGTACACATTACAAAAATGCGTAGAAAAGCAGTACAAATTGCAAAACAGCATCACAAACACAGATATTCTAAGCACTAAGTCATCTATGGACCCTGAGCATTAAACACAAAAGCTTATGTATCCATGAATCCAAAAGACAGAAAACACGGATGCGGCATAGTTATCATCACTTGCACAGGCTGTTGTGGTGGGGCGATGCTGGTGCAGGAAGCCTAGGCTGACACAAAAGGTGAGTGAGTGCATGTGAGAAAGAAATAGAAACAGGCAATATTTGGATAAAGTATTGAATGGCCACTGAGACATAATGAGCTGTAAGCTTCTTGACTCAACCATGTAACTGTTGTGTGTGTGTCTGTATGGGAACCCCAGATGAAATTGGTGTATGGGTATCTGCAAGAGCTCATCAAAGCTCTGTGCTAACTCTATATCTTGTATGTCAGACAGATGTGAGCTGTGCATGGTAGAGGTGGCAGTTCACTGTCGTCTTACCCGCACATAAGAACTGGCTCTGATAGGAGTTGCACTAGCATGCCCACACCCATGGTCAGATGAACTGCTGCTGCCTGAACATGACTGATGTTGGCTGGACAAGCTCTTCTCATGAGTAAACCCAGGACCATGACCCCACGGCCTGCCTCATCTGGGTGTGGACACAGCCACTGATGGAGCAGTAGAAGTAGTGCCACTATGGCAGTGTGATTAGGCATAGCCACATTGGCTAATATCAGATGATGTGGCTGACCTATGCCCATGTGGATGCTGCCCCCCTCCTCCTAGCAGACCTTCCTACACAAACACTGCCTGTTCCAACTTGTCAGTCATCCAATCCACTGAACTGGCAACATGATGGAGGCAGTCACGCATGTCAGCCTGTGCCACATCTACAGCCCTAAATATTTCCTTGGAGGCCGTATTGGAACATGTCTGTGCCTCCATGACAGCCCTAAACATATGTCGAGTGGCATGGAAAGATACACCTGAAGCAGGTGGAGAATGGACAGCAGGCCTCCTCCAAGCACCCCAGACAACCCTCCTGTGTTGCACCTCACTCACACTTTGGCTATGGCCAGAGTTATCTGGCACTAAAGGCTCAGTAACCACACTAGCCTGATCAAGTGTCTCACCCTCCAATTGTCCAATATCTGAGGGCTCAGTGAAATGGGCTGGTGTAGACCTACTGTCTGTGTCTGATGGAATTACAGGGATAGCAGAATGTCAACCTCAGTGTCAGATTCAACCTCTGCTCTCCTCAACTGTGCCTATGTTTGCTCACCATCATCGTCATAATCTGCCAATAATCTGACATCAAGTGGTAAGAGTCATACACTACTGCTTTCAGGATTATCTGTGATAATAAGCAACAAACACAGCAAAGACATTAATAGGTACACTACTACAGTGCAATATATGCTAACAAACTAACACTGGTGCCACTATTATAGACAGTACAGCAATACACTGACATCCACATCACATATAGGACTAAAATAAATATTTCTGTGAACTGCACATCAGTACTGAAATAAAAATGTTTGGCTTATATTGTGCAGATGACTCCACAGTTCCAAGGAAGGATGGTCCTGGAAGAAGTTAAGCAAAAGGTAAGGATACCATCATCACAATTAACAGTCACGCTGAGGGTGAAAAAGTTTTGGCCCTTTATATCTCTGTTAACAATACATGTAACAGAAACTTGGATCACACATTCACCCCAAGCCCCTGTGTAATGAACCAGAATGAGTTGTTAACTGTATCCAATATATCCCCCCAAAAAAAACAAATATGGTAAGCAAACCTAAGCTAAGTATTGCTGTCAATATTTTACTATACAAGAAAAATTCCACAACTGACAATAGTTAAGCCTACCTGGAAGCTCCTCTTGGGACAAATTTTTCTTCCATGAAATAACAGCACCAACATCAATCACATGTTGTTGTTAACTTTCTACTGAACGCTCTTCTGAGTATGGACAGGAAGTCTTCATTTGGTGTCAGTGGTGGCTCTGTAGTAGGCCACCCCCAGCAGCCATCTGTCCATGGGCAACTGCACCTGCTCTCCTCCAGGCTGATGAAATCATGTGAGTGGCCTAATGACTCACCTGATCATATGTCTCACTGTGACCCTCAACTGTGTTCACATCTTCTACTATCTGCTGCAAATTTGAATTCTTCCAGACATATCCCCTTGGCCTCTCTCAAGCAGAAAGCCACCACATCACCTAAAGTCTTGTAGAATTACTCATTCTCAGGGTCACTGAAGAGGGTGTGTGGAGATTAAGACACTTTGTTGTCATAGTCCTAAGTGAAATAAAACAGAAAAGAAGGATAATACACATAACTAAAAGACCTGCTTACATATAATACATAAGGAAGAAGTATTTCAACATTACCCACTGGATAGAAAATCAAATATATTCAATATAAAAAAAGAATGTATGTGATTTTAACATATCACAGTCATACACAAATCAAGGTTGGGTCCAAAACTAGGGGATTAACATTAGCAAAGCAAACCTCTGTACAAACAATTTTCTATGTGCCAACACAGACATGGAACTTGGCTCCCCCACCTCCAAAACAACAAGAAAATAACATTTTGCTACCAAACAAAGGAATTAGTACTTTCAGTGAATTGCTATAACTGCTATCAAAGAAAGTGTTCCAAAAACATGGGTACACATTGACCACAGAACATTCATGTTGAGGCAAATGACAGTCACCAGTACCTGTGGCCAGTACCCCCCTATGTCTATGGGCCATCCTAGAAAGCTAACACCCCTCTGTCATTGACAATATAGGACATTTAAATTTCATGGAAATAACAACAGACAATTGTAAAGAGAAAGAATTGTAACATTTAGCACCTGTGATGAAAGTTAATAAGGCCGTGCATTTGTGAAAGTAACATACCCTAACCCAAATGTCTATACCCTTCAGTAAACCTCTAAAAAGTGAATACAGATAAAAGTGGCATTTGCTAATGCATATATAAAGATATTTTTCTAACTGACATCTGAGCATATCCAGTATCTAACTGAAAAAATGAGATCATAGCATATTGAGATCAATAGTCTTCTGTGCAGATAAATCCAGAGTAATAGCAAACTTCAACTGTGTTATCCACATAAAAGAGATTCCTCACCTTCAGGTTCCTTAGCTACATAGTTATCTTTTTATAGTGTAGATTCAGGGTTGGGACCAAGGTGAAGATACAGATGAGGTGTGAAATTATTAGAATTGCTGAATCCCAAATTCTTGGCTCTGTGTAGCACAAGTAAACATAGTGCAGGCACTCCCTCTGTGTTTTTTTTGTTAATGGATTACAACTGTGAATGATTACTGGTAAAGAGAATGAAAACACAACAACAATTCAAACTCCCTCACCTCCAGTGGCTGTGTCAGCCAGGTTAGACTTACAAACTGTAGAAGTAGTTGTTTGAATGTTTTAAAAGAAAATAAGCAGATCACGTTTTACAGTTTCTGTTCAGTAACATCTAACCTTCCCTGCATTGGTTGAAAACTGTACATTATTGCTATTTAATATTCTCTGACATTTTAAGGACAATGATACAAAATGCCTTATAGACTGTGTGCTTCAGATTACTGCTCAGATAAGAGAAGACTGAACACCATACTAGAGCTCAGAGAGAGAGCATCCTTATTGGCTAGTTTGAGTTAAAAGGGTTATTTCTTGTTTTATTTAAGCCCTGCATTTGCACTAGTTTGCTATTAGTGCACCATTGTGCACTGCCGCATAGCATGCACTCAAGGCTCTCAAAAAACAGGTACTGTTATGACTTTGTCATAGTCCATGTTGGTGTGAATGACTTCTGATGTACCTCTCTTGTCTATATGAAGAAAGACACGACTAAGCTCGGACTATGTGTCTCTGGCAGGTATGTCCCTAGCTTTAAGCAGCAGTTTACCTTTACCTAGCATGAATCCTCAATATAAACAGAAAATGATTGATGTCAGTAATTGGCTTAGCTTTTGGTGTTATTCTAAGGGGATACAATATCTGTCAGCCTGGGATGACATGATCGACAGACTTTAATGCTTTGTCAGTGATGGTCTTCATCTGTCACCCTTGGGATTTCAGATACAGGCTAAGGATCTTCCCACCCCATAGTGCTTTTTAGGCAGTGTCTCAAGGACAAAATTCCTGATGTAAAAGCTCCACCTATAAACAACCCCAAGGTTATGCTGCTAAACACTAAGAGTCTTAAATTGAAACTGAACTCACTGGAAGTAGTCCTCACAGACATTTGTGCAGTCACAAAGACCTGGTTCAAGGATGTGGAGAGCACCATAACCATACTGGGCTACACCTCCTTTCACATGTTCAGATCGCAAACTGAAGATGTGAAAACTAAAGGATGTGCTGTATCAATATTCATTAACGATAAATGCAC
Source organism: Protopterus annectens (assembly GCF_019279795.1). Classification (NCBI taxonomy): domain Eukaryota; kingdom Metazoa; phylum Chordata; order Ceratodontiformes; family Protopteridae; genus Protopterus; species Protopterus annectens. Next base: position 887,229,594 of record NC_056725.1, read on the forward strand.
CTCCAGTTTGGTTAAACAGTATGATTCTCTTGAGCTACTTCAGGTGCAATTAACTGATGGTAGGACACCCATTCAAGTCATTGCCAGATACAGGACCCCCTCCATAAATCAGGACACCCACTCTGCCTATTTAGATCTACTTGAGTCTATCAAGATACATCTGAACACCCTTATTTTGAGCAACTTTAACTGCCCATCCATTGACTGTGTAAATTACTCATGTGGAAACTCACTTCCCCAAAGGTTCCTCAACTTTGTTAACTCCAATGCACTGTACCAGCTGGTTGATACCCCCACAAGAGGTGTCAGTATCCTGGACCTGGTACTTACCAATATGGGGGACAACTGTAGCACCCCTGATGTGAGGTCTTCCCTAGTGAGATATAGCCACAAATCAATCTCATTCAAAGCAACTATCACACCTGCCCCACAGCAACAACTAAACTAAAATCTTCTTCAAAGGAGATTATAACCTCTTACAGGATGGCATAAATAGCTTTAGTGCACCTATCCCTCAGCTGGAACTGGCAACTATGCTACGTTCTACACCAATGCTTTATACAAGCACCTGTAAAACTGCATTGAATTAGTCATACATGATTGGACCAAAATAAGCTCCTCAAGGAAGAGCAAACCTGCCTGGCGGACAACTTCCATTAACAGGCTTTACAATAAGAGGAAGAAATTGCTGTCTAGGGATAAGAGGGAGCAAACCTTAAACTGAAAAAACTCCCTCCTTCTTGTGAAGTCCTGCAAAGTAGACTGCAAATTCAAATTAGCTTCGTCAATTAAGGACAACCATAAGGCATTCTTTAGTTACATCAGTAATCTAAAAGGAAAGGCCCAGATTTGTGCTGAACTGGTAGTTAATTATACCACATATACTGATCCTGTGGACATAGCTAACCAATTAGCCAACAGGTTCTGTGAAAACTTCACTCCCCTGTCCCCACCACATGTACCGCATGACATCCCTACCACTTATCCGCTATCTTGTATTTCTAAAGAACAGGCCATAAATGCTCTCTGTAAGGACAAAAACACAGCATCTATGGGACCTAATAACTTCCCAGGTTGCTTCCTACATGGGGTCAAACAAGAATTAGCAGTGTCACTGGGTACTCTTTACAATCATGGTATAAGCTCTGGTTTCATCCCAACTGAATGGAAAATGGCCACTGTTATCCCCTTACACAAAGGTGGTGCTTCCACCGACCTTGAGAACTATATATGTATTAGTCTAACTAGCCTTATCTGCAATGCCATGGATCGAATCATCATGGACCTCATCAACAAATATATAGGTAATCTCCAAACACTTGACCCTACTCAGTTTGGATTTGTCAAAGGGAGACCATGCCTATTAAACCTGGTGGACTTCTTTGAGGCAGTCACCAAGGCTCTGGAGGAGGGGAAATCTGTACATACAGCCTACCTAGACTTAGCCAAGGCTTTTAACACTATCCCCCACTCAAGCATCATTAACAAACTCACCAAGCTAAGTATCATTATATGGGTCACTAACTAGCTCACTGATAGAGCACATATAGTCAAAATAGGGAAATCCACCTCCAACAGCAGACCTGTAACCAGTGGTGTTCCACAGGGATCAGTCCTAGGATCTCTATTGTTTGGAATCTATTTTTCTGAAGTACAACCTAAAACTAAATGTCGGTGACTGACAAAGTTTGCTGATGACTGTAAACTGGGAGCAGTCATAGAGTCTTCAAATGATGTCAACATCCTACAAGAGGGTCTTACACAAACAAATGACTGGTGCCAAAGTCATGGCCTTAAACTCAATGCAAAAAATATATTATCATCCCTTTTGGTAAGTGCAATGTTCCTGCTAACTACCACATCAATAAGAATACCTTAAGTACATACTCATTGGTAAGAGATCTGGGCACTCAGGTTGATAGCAACCTTACCTTTAATCACCATGTCTCCACTGTAGTAAGAAGGGCATTCTATATTGTTCATCTCATAAGTAAGTGCATTGCATCCAGAAAAATGAAGATATAAACTCTTTGTACTCGTTCCTCATCAGGTCAATAACTGAGTGCAATGCCCCTTTTGGTATGTACCTTTCCAAGCACCTGCAGCAATTGGAGAGACCAGAAAGGTTCCTCACAAGAAAAATTCAAGGTCTTCAGCATCTGTCCTATGTGGATCATCTGAAATCACTATCACTTTATTCTGTTTCATACAGACTACACAAAGGTGACCTATGCCTTGCATATAAGGCAATCTTTGACCCTGCTTTATTGGAATTCTGCATATTCACAAGTCATATGATACACAGGTTACTTGCTCTAAAGACCTTAACCTGGTATGTGACATTAATAGAACCTGCTGGAGGGACAGCTTTGTCTCCCAGAGGTTACCACACCTTTGGAATGGATTCCCACTTCATGTCAAACAGAGCACCTCAGTGGCCTTTTTCAAAAGCAATCTGGATGATTGGATGGATAACCAGCCATAAATTCACTCTGGGGGTTCCACCTGTGTTCCTCTTGCACAGGGGCAATTGGTGTTGATCATGGAAATAAATGTAGAACTTGGCTAGGCTTGTAAGGGCCCTAGTGCCATTAGTCTAGAAACTTCCTATGATCCTATAAGACAGAGCTGAATTTCTCCAAACAATTGTCAGAAATGGTTGTGTTATCACTCATTGCACTACATTTGAAATTAATACATGTACAAACAAATCAGAAGTCTACAAGTGCCATATGTCTTCTTGATATTGTGGATGATTGTGAACTTGCTTGTATGCACAATGATTTTTATTCACTGCTGCAAAGCTGTTTCTGTGGCAAAGAGAGATAAGATACCATTACACAGTGTTTTGAAGATTCATTGGCATAAGAGTTCAAATTCAGACTTGTGTAAAATCCTTCATGTGTACTAAAGTATATTTTGTAGTGGTGTTTATTTTATTGACTTATTTTCTCTCTCTCTTTCTGTTTTTGTAATGTCAGTATTTGCACTGTGCACTGCTTAGCACAAACACAGGAAACTGATAAACACAATAAATGTCATGTAATGTACTTCTTTGATAACTAATACATCATCTGCACCTGTGAATCATTTGTGTGTGCAGCACAAGTGCTAAACAGGTTGATCCACACAGCATATACTATCTTTAGATGAGGGTTCTAATTCCACCTTTGTCATTTAAGGATGAAACTTAATAAACACTGCTTACAAGACTAAAACAAGTTTAGCTGTGCTTGTCTTAGTTGAGCAATGCTTACCATAACACGAATTTAGAGTAATGACCCACACACAAAACAGAAAGAACATCTGCAGACATGATGCAGACATTCTCTATTTCAGAAAGGAAATATTGTTGCATTTTTTGCTTTCCATTGTGCAGCACCACTAAGCAACATTGCACGGCTGGTAGCAACCTTCCCCAACACCTGCAGGTCCAGAACACTTGCAGAGAGGAAGCAGTCAACAATTTCAAAATGGATACATTCTGCTAAGTATGTTGGGCATTGCGTAAACATGGTAAGTGGAGTTGCATGGAGGTGAAAACACAGAAGTTAATATTGAACAGGGAAATATCCAACTGCTTATTTAAGTTATTATAATTTTAATAGTCGAAGTTTCTTCAGCCTGAGGTTTGCTCTAGATTAGCTATCTATTTCAGACAGTACTCACAACTTCTTCTCTCAAATATCCATTGCTGATATAACAACAAAGAAGAACCAAAGTGTACCAAAAACGAAGGGAGCACCAAACCCTTGACCTCATGGCTGGAACGAAATGAGAACTCAGAATCAGTAAAATAAGAAAAATACACTAATACTTCAAATGTTTTAACTACTTTCATTCTTTACTTTGAGAACTTCATCAGGAATAAATTTAAACCACCCAGTACATGTTATTTATTTTATTTTACTTATTTATTTGCAATTTGATTACCGGGGAAGTCCACTGGGTCGAATTGACCCATTTTCAGTGGAGGCCCAGGGAGAAAAACTTCAAGATGCATTATACAATTTAGATACAAATGACAGTTAATATTAAAGATCTTATAAATGCTTTCAGTATCATGCATAGTTAACAAATTCATTAAGCTTGTAGTTAGTGATCACACAGTTTCATTTGAGGAAAACAGATATGGGTTAAGTGTGGAAACAGTTTACATACAAACATTAGAATGCTATTTACAATATTTACAAGGTTGGACTGTGTGAGGGTAGCTGTAGGAGGTGAGAGCTTAGAGAGAAGCTATAGAAATTTTTGAGAGCTTAGATGGGCTCATAGGAAGATAACTATGACAGATGTAGAGCTTGGGAACCAGATTAAATGGATGGTGCATTGGTGTAGCGGTTAGTGTTGTTGCCTTACAGCAAGAGGTTCTCTGGTTCAATTCATAGCTGGTGCACCTTCTGTGCAGAGACTGCATGTCTTCCCTGCATTTGCATGGGTTTCCCCCAGGTGCTCCAGTTTCTTCCCACATTGAAAAGACATGTAGTAGGTGGACTGGACACGCTAAATTGGCCCTAGGTATGAGGGAGTGCACGTATGTCAGTGTGGTGTAACCTCCAAGGAAGAATGGGCCATGGGCTGGCAACCTGAGCCCAAAAACCCATATCTGCTACAGAAACAACAGGTGCTGAAAGGTGCTCATTGCCTGATGTACCACATGGTGCACAAATGGGAAAGACAGAAAGAGAGAGAGAGAGACAGAATGCATGCTAAATACAAAAACAGAAAATGACATCACTTATAACATCCAAAAGAAATCATGCAAGCATTTAAAACCCAAACCAAAATGAATTCATTAAAGACATATACACAAGATCTACTACCCAAACTAAAAAGCATTTACAAATATTTAATATGAATTAATCATCTGCATGAAAATTTCAATAATCTTGCATTTAAGAAGACTTTGGACAGAAGTCATTTTATTAAGTCCTGGGTGTAAATCAACCCTTAAATAAACTGCCATTTTAGTTCCTGTATTTCTAAATATTTATTAAAATGGTCTGCAAACATACTCTGATTAAACTTTTCTATTAATTAAAAAATAAATGTATGAAAATCTGCACAACTTATACAATGTTTGGCTAATGCATTAGTCACATCATGCTTCTTAGTGGCCAAAACATGTTCTCTTATTCTCTGCGAGAGTTACCTAACAGTTTCTCCAGTATAGAAACAGTCACAATGTGTGCATGAGGCTAAATAAACTATGCCTTCACTATTACAATTAAATCTATCCATGGAAATTAAATTAAATTCACAATGTTTAAACTATAAAATAGGTGCATTATTTATATACCTGCAAACCTTGCAATTATTACACTGAATCATCCCAAATGAAGATTTCACTGAAACAGTACTCCTAAGATGACTTTGTTCTAATAATGTTTTCCAAATTTTTGATTCTTTTATATACAAATTGTAAAAACAACCCGGCCACTAAAAGTCACCAGTACCAGCAGCAGTCTAAAAATTGACACAACTAATCAGTCCAAAATAGGTTTACTAGAATCACATACAAACGATAGTAAAGACTGGGTAAAAAGTCACAATAAATAGTGCTGTAGAGTAGAGCTACTATCATTTTTATGTGGTTCTATTAAACCTACTTTTGGACTGATTAATTGGTCGTGTCAATTTTTAGACTGTTGCTGGTATTGGTGACTTTTAGTGGTCGGGTTGTTTTTAGTTTCGTTGTGACCACTATTACCCACTTTTTTTCTTTCATTTATATACAAATTGTGTTGTGATCCAGTTACCTTTACTAAGTCCTGATTGCCTAAAATGGACTTCCAATTATTCTATATGATGTTTCTAATACAACAATCATCATTACTCATAGGTATAGGAAAGGAATACCTTTTATTATCAATAGGTTGATGTTCAATCTTAGGAACAAAACCAAAATCTAGACTAGGAGGACATTTTGTGTTTCTGGATTGAATAATGTCACTAGAAATAGCATTCAACTTAGTTTGGAGGTATCACCACCCCTGAAACATTGCTGTTAACAACCAACTTCTTTTAAAAATTCAGATTCCACACTAATCAGTTGGCTTAAATGAATAACTGGACCTCTGAAAATATTAAACTTCATAAAAGTGGGATGATAGCTTCTAAAATGCAGGTAATCATGCTAAAATGTGTCTTTCCTATATATTCCACTTTCAGCCTTCTTATTAATAACATCCATGGTAATTTTAGTATCAAGAAAATGAATAGTTTCCCCTTTACTACTAGCCTCAAATTTTAACCAACTAATACTATTATTAATCTCTTGCATAAACATTTCAAATAAATCATTGCTTTCTATCAGTATTAACACCATATAATCTATGTATCTTTTGTAAAAAAAAAAGTGCTTAAACAAAGGCATTTGGGTCAGAAGTTCCATTTCCCACCAACGCATTACCAGGTTTGTGAAAGCAGGAGAAACCTTGCCTCCCATCACCACTCCAGCAATTTGTTGGTAAATGCTATCACCAAAATGAAAGAAATTGTTGGTTAAAACAAGACAAATTGCATTAATATCTGAACTTTTTAATTCAGAACACTTATTCAAATAAAGTCTAACAAATTCTATACCTTCTTCTTGATTAATTGTAGTATATAAACAGTTGACATCAATAGTACAAAAAACTTTTCTTGACCCTTATATTCATAGCTTTTAAGATTGTCCAAAACAACCACAAATCTTTTAAAAAAATAAGCACTTTTTTGTATGATGGGGTTTAAAATAGAATCTAGATAAGCAACAATTGTAACTGTTTTACTCATTGAGGCAGACAAAATTGACCTAAAAGGAGGCATTTCTAGATCTTTAATTATTTTGGGTATACCAAAAATCATGTCCAGCTATAGTTGTTCTACAAGAAAAATTCAAATAAATTAAACTCAATACAACATTGATTTAACAAATCTAGTAACAGCAGATAAACCACTTTGTAACTATACCTAACTGCATCTTTGGATACCTTCTTATACTTTTTCATATCTGAAAGCAGGATTAGGATAGAGATGACATTTTCATAATCAGACACATTCATAACTACAAGTCCATTGCCCATGTCTGTCTTCATAAACCTCAAACTATTATAGCTACAAAGCTTTTTAAGAGATAGCTGTTCATTCTGATTTAAATTGAAATATTGTTACTATAATTGTTTTTCCTTTCTATTTAACAAATCATATAATGGTAATTCACACATTTTAGCAAAGACACTTAAAGTGTTATTAAGAAGAAGGTTAATGACACTAGGTTTCTTAAAAGTAACACTTTCATTTCAAGAGGGCACATCATTGTAAATGAACTTCAAGTTTATCCTCCTGATGAAAAGTTTAAAGTCAATTAACACATCACTGGGATGAACTTTTTGAGTAGGACTAAATGTAAAACCCTTTGAAAGAACATTAAGCTGATATTCACTGAAGTCTTGGGAACTAAGATAGAATACCCACCAATATGGGATCACTGGTCCCCTCCCCTTTCCCTTCTCTTCCCTCAATTCACATTGCCTCCTCTCATTGGTCTGGTATTGACTGGATTCAAGCCAAGGTGGGAAAAGCAGCAGAGTTGGAAGTAAAGGAACATTTACTATTGGCAGTCAAACAAGCCACCACTCCATCATTAGTATATTCTTCCCTTACTACATTATGACTTAATCTAACAGTATCCAAGGGTGCCCCTGTGGACACAGTAATGCTCAAACTATTATCAAAAGTATCTAATTGATCTAGTAAGCAATCACTGTTAGCAACTGAATGCAGCATAGTAGAAACCAAAGGGTCTACTGTTGTTAATTTTTTCAAAATAAAAGCTTTACCACTATTAATATTCTAAAACCTCTCTTTCCAATGTTTTCTTCTTTTTGTTTATAATGGTAGCCTTTGCACCTTAGCATTAATACTGCCATACATTTGTCAAACCAACCCAAAAGATGGGTGGGTAACAATTTGGTTGTCTAATAACATAATTTCATCTTTTAAGGTTTGCATTTTATTAAGATTCCACTGAGACAAAAGCTGAAGGACATGCAAACTATAAACTTCACAAATGTCTCCGTAAATTTTGTCAGTATACTGCATTCCATTGGGAAATTGATAAACTTTTAAATCAAGGGTACTACTTGCAAGTCACAACATTTGTTAAGATAAGAAAAGTCAAGTTCCAAATATATATATATATCTTAAAAGTTTATTTTTCAGCTGACAAAATAGTGGGCTTGCAATCAGGTAATACATGGCTGTTGTTTCCATTTTCAAAATTAAAATTTGAAAAAGTGAAAAAATGATTCAACCCAGTAAAAGCCAAAAGTTTACTGAACCTTTGATGATATCCTTGCTCTCCATTATTTTTTATTCTTAGTGTCTAATATTGTATTTGGCCAAATTTGGCATAGGTCTGTTTTGGGAAGGGTTTGTAGCTTTAAATGCTGATGGCTTTTATGATGTCATGATTGATGTTCTATATATATGAATAGTATTTTAATATTTTGTCTGAAGACGTTCATGCATTAGCTGTGAATGAAAGCGCTAACATAAATTGATTTGGAGTTATACACTTGCTTCTTGGTTTTTATTTTACCCAGAGCTGTCTTTTTCCTGGGAAAAAGAAAAGTCATCATAAGCTTCATTTAATGGACTAGAAGTATATAAACACTGGTGCACTGTTTTGACAACTGTTTGAATTTTTTTCAATAACTCCCTCCAATGTTTGTGTATGAATACATAGTTCATCAGGAATCCAATGAGCACTATGATTCAAAATAGACTCACTATCTCCAGACTTCTCTGACTGAGAAGCCAAATTATTAAATACCACCATGATTCCACTGTCACTCTGAAGATTGGGCCTTGATGCAGTCCCAGCCATTATGGAAACTCCAAAAAGAACTCAGTAAAACAATGAAGAAGAACCAAAGTGTACCAAAAAATAAAGGAAGCACCAAACCCTTAACCATACAGCTGGAATAAAGTGATAATTCAAAACCATTAAAATAAGAAAAATATTAAAAAAATCCAAATATTTTAAGTGCTTTCATTCTTTATTTTGAGAACATCATCCGACATAAACTGAAACCATCTGATATGTGTTAAATACAAAACCACAGAATGAAATCACTTACTAAAGTCCAATAGAAATCATGGAAGAATTTGAAACCCAAACCAAAGCTAATTCATTAAAGACATATGTACAAGATCTACTACATACACTAAAAAGCATTTACAAATATGTAATATGAATAAATGATGTTCATAAAAAAATATATTATATTTAAGAAAGCTCTTGACAGAAATTGTTTTGTTAATCCTGTATGTAAATCTGCCCTTAAAAAACCTGTAATTTTAGTTTCTGTCATGCTAAATAATTATTAATATGGTCTTCAAACATACTCTGATAAAACATGTACATAAAAAGTTAAATAATTTTATACTTAAGAAGACTCTTGACAGAAATTATTTTGTTAAGTCCTAGATGTAAATCAGCCCTTTAATAAACTGCCATTTTAATTCCTGTCATTCTACATAATTATTAAAATGGTCTACAAACATACTCTGATTAACCTTTTCTATCACTAAAAAATAAACTTACAAAAATCTGCACAACTTGCACTATGTTTGGCTAATGCATTAGTCATATCACACTTCTTAATGGCTACTATAAATTGTCCTGCAGAATTGTAAATGTCAGACTTGTGCTGTGGTGCTTGTGTAAAGTACTGAGTTCTCTAGTCTGTGTACTTAAATAAGTAGGGGGTTCTGGTCTCACTGCAGTCAACTTGTGTGTGTGTGTGTGTGTGTGTGTGTGTGTGTGTGTGTGTGTGTGTGTGTGTGTGTGTGTGTGTGTGTGTGTGTGTGTGTGTGTGTGTGTGTGTGTGTGTGTGTGTGTGTGTGTGTGTGTGTGTGTCTGTGAGTGTGTGTTTTTATGTGTGCATTTGCTTGATATTAGAGAAAGTATTTTATACCAGAATGTCAGAAACTGTTATTACCATCTTCGTCTCACCAGATTCTGTTGATGTCACCAGCTATACCTGTCTCTCAAGCATGTCCTGTTAATGTCACAGGCTAGGTTAAGATCCCTAGAGCAAGTGAATCTTGTGCCATTAGAGTTGTTGTTGTGCAGCATTTCTATCAGTTGAGTGTCAGAGACTGGCCTGTAGGCCATCCACAAGTCACATCATAGGTTCATAGGTTCATAGGTAGGTACTAGGCTATCAGCCCAAGGGCCTATGTAAGCCTAGCCAACAAGGTTCCCTGGCTTATACCACCCAATAAAGTTATTTTCCTGCACCACTGTTGAGCAGAGACACAGAAGTGATCCCCAGGGTGTATTTCCTATTTCCCATCCACTCATCAAGATTTTTCTTGAAGAGTGCTAATGAAGAACTTTGCTTGACATAGATGGGTAGCCTGTTCCAGAATATAGGAAGTCTCTGGGACAGGAATCTATTCCTCCAGCATGTCCTGTTTATTGTAGTGACAAGATTTAGGTCCCTAGAGCATGTAGCTCGGAGGGATTGGGATTTCTTTAGGTGTAGCATGTCCAACAGCTCTGGGTTTGACATAGATTTATATGTTAGGCAGAGATCACCTTTGAGAATGTGATATGCTACGGAGCAAAGCTGAAGTTTTTTTAAGACAGTCAGTGTAGGGCATTTGTTTGAGGCCAGTAATCCTCTTTGTGAGGTACTTCTCTGGCCTTTCCAGCCACTGCAGATGTCTTGTGAGGTACATTCCAAAAGGGGCATTGTACTCTATAATGGAACTAATGAGTGACGAGTAGAGGGGAACAATGACCTCTTTTTTCCTGGATGAGAACCCTTTTATGATGCAGAGTGCCACATAGAAGGACTTCCTGACTACTGTGGCAATGTGACTATCAAAGGAGAGACTATTATCCACCTGGGTCCCAAGGTCTCTTATCACACATCCAGTGTTAAGTAGATTGCTGACTATGTGGTAGTTCATGGGTACAGTGATTTTACCAAAGGGGATGACACTGCACATTTTGGCATTGAGCTTGAGGCCATGACTCTGACATCAGGCATCTGTCTCAGCGAGGCCCTTCTGTAGGATTTCCACTTCATTTGGGGACTTGACTATGGCTCATAGTTTGCAGTCATCTGCGAACTTCATTAGCCAGAGGCCTGCTGTGTTAGCTTGTACTTCAGAGAAGTAGATACCAAAAAGGAGAGGTCCCAGGACGGAACCCTGTGGTACTCCACTGGTCACTGCTTTGAGGTCAGATTTGGAGTCTGCAACTTTTACAGTGTGGGTTCTGTCAGTGAGCCAGTTGGTCAGATATTGCAGATCAGTACATCTAATCAATTTCAAGGAGGCCCATCCCTCCTTCAGAATAAGGAAAATATAATCTTGGTATGCACTGACTTTTATGAATCATTTGATGAGCATGAAGCATCCTGCTTGTTTTCCTGTCTAATCTATCCAACACATTTTGGGGCCAATGAATTACTCCAAAACTGTAAGTTAGGACAGGAAGAGCAATTTGGTTTATAGCTTGAATTTTATTCCTAGATGTCAATGCTATTTTCAGGATTAATTTAAGTCTTCTAAAGTATTCCTTACTAAGTTCCATTTGCATTTGTTCTTGCTTTATTGTTTCCTCATCAATTCCCTAATATTTATATACTCCCTCTTGCACAAGTTCTTTTATAGCATATTCTTGTCCCAAACTGATGTTTTCCTGGTGCTGCAGTTTTCCTGCTTTAAAGGTTGCTTTTGCACATTCATCAAGACCAAATGACATTCTTATATCAACTGAAAAAGTTTTGACAACTTGCAGTTTTGCTTTCAGTTCCTCATCTGATGAGCTATACAGTTTTAAATCATCAACAAAGACAAGATTATAAGTCTTTCCAATTTGTTGTTTTCTAGGAGGCAAATTATATTCATGGCCTAAACTATAAAGTAGACAGCTTAATGGGTTAAGGGCAAGGCAGAATAGCAGCAATGACAGAGAGTCACCCTGGAATATACTCCCTGGGATAATAATTTGTCCTTTATCATGGCTTAATTGCAAAGTGGTGTGCCACTATTTCATGTTCACTGTAATGTAGTCAAACTGTGTAGGGTGTATCTTATACATTTTTAAGCACTCTCTTATCCATGAATGTGGTATACTATCAAATGCTTTTTTGCAGTCAATCTGTGCCATACTTTGATTCTTCCCATATTTACAGCTCTCCACTATGACTTTACTGAACAACAAATGATCCTTTGTTCCATGTGACTATCTTTTATTGCCCTTTTGTTCTATTGCCTTAATTGAGTTTTTTTGTAAATGACTATAAACTCTGTCGGTATCAATTCCAGTGTATAGTTTATATGTCGTCGGAAGTAAAATTATTGGTCTATAATTTTAGGGTAGCTTGCATGTTCACTCTTAAGTAGCAGTATCAAGTGGAATTTAATAAAATCTATATATTTTTTTACCAAATAGGCATCGTGCTGTGCTGCCAATATGAGAGCGAACAATTTTATATTCATTAAGCACTGCTGAGCAGCGCCTATGAGAGTGCCAACTCGGAAACTTCTGTGGCATGCAAACCACCTTATAGGCAGATGAATCTCCTTCAAATGAGGCAGGTAGGATGATCCAGCAAGTAGATAGGCAGGTCTCCAGACCCTGCGCCAGTGTCCATAGTATACACAGAAAAATTCCATGTACAGGACTGTAGACAGACAAAAGGACAGTAAAAATATAGGTAGATACACAGAAATGGCATAGCAGACACATATATGAGCAAAACTACCCACTTCATGCTCTAAAAGTTACAGTAAATATATTAAAATATATTTTTTAATAATCTTAGCATGGTTATGTGGCATGCCGCAGTGTGCAAGCGTCTTATTAAAAAAAAATGGAAAAATCAAATATTAGTAACATGAGACAGGAATGTGCTGTAAGACCCTGCATGTAGTATCTACAATGGTGCACTGGTGCTGTTGCTAACATGGAAGGGCTTGGACGCATGTAGTATGCAGGCTGTGAACAAGTATCCCTATACAAATGAGGTGGAGATACTGAATAGCATAATGGGGTAACCATGTTCTCATATCTCCTCAATGTAGGCAGAGAACCATGTTGATGTCCACAGAGGAGATAGCTGACATCAAGAGATGTTGTGTCCAATAGCTTCTAAGCTAATTGGAGCTTAGCTGCACCTGTTTGCTTGGCTAACTGCCATGCTGAGCATGAAAGCCTGAGGTGGTGCGTGCACTGCAGTGGTGGCTGGTGACTTCAAATCAAAGGGGGGCTGCAGGAGACAGCTGAATGGGTAGGTCCAATGGGAAGGGGTGCTGCCAACTAGAAATGGGAGGAGCTATGCTCAAAACCACAAAAACTGGAACTTTAATTAAATATGCTGTCCTGGGTGCCAAACCATCATTATGAGAGTCCAATCAAAACAAAATGAAGTGTAGAAGAAAAAAAATATTTCAATGCATTGGCTGCATGACAGCTTACTTAATATCTAGATGGAAACAAAAAGGTTGTGAGGCATGAAAAAATAAATTACTTTTTGAGTACATTACTGGAATGCCAGTCAAAATCAAGTATAAGAAAAACAAGCAGCACTCAACTCAAACCACTTCTCCTTGCACTGCAATTCTAATTATAATTTATATTCAGCTTTATTAAAGTACAAAGTAACATGCTGAAAGTAGCAAATCTCAGACAAGCTTACCTGATGGTCATTAAAGCATTGCTACTTCAACACAGAGCAAAAGGCACTTTCTGAGTAATAACACGCATAAATCAACAGTATAAAAATATGACAGAAAGCGGATCATTCTGCAAAATCAAGGACAGAATAAAAGTAGTACTTGTGTCTAACTTGGATGGGGGGGATACTCTGCACATTTACACTGCATAACTGCTCCTTGCCTTGCTTGGACACATACAGTCACTACATGGGAAAGTGGGGTGCAACAAGTATGTCACAATTTGAAACATCTCTGGCTGACTGTGATGGCCCTAACATATTTCTCATACCTGTCAACCTCAGAGCAAGAAATCTGGACAAAGTCATATATAAAAGTGGGACAAAGGCCCAAAAATAAGGACACTTTTTAAATATTGCGCTTATAAACTTAGAAAGATAATAGAATAGTAGGTCTTGCATTAGTCTGAATTTTTCTGAAGGGTACGAAATCTGAAACTCAAATGTCTGTCATTATTTTCTAACTTCAGTATTTAATGATTTGCCACAAATTTGTAAAAAAAAAAACACAATTTTATGAAAAATGTACCAAAAATGTGATGCAAAAATATAAAATAGCCACACAATACAGCTGGGAACCTGTCAAAGAAGGGACACCTTTTTAATATTAGTACTGCTAACTTGAGCAGCTGACAAAATAAAAGAATCTACATGCATTTCTGAAATAAAAGTAATGTATAACTCTGATTATAACAGTTATTTATTAATTATAAACCCTCCACGTTTTCTTCCAAAATTGCTATTTTGCTGCAGGATTATTAGGGGAAGAGCAACATTTTGAGCCAAAATTGGGGACAGTTGAGAGGTTTGGATATGCCTAATTCTATAAAGCAATTTATTTGAATGGACCTCTCAACCTGTTAATGCAGGAAATATGGACAAGGCCAAATATACTGGGGGAACATATAAACAGTACTAAAAATTGTTGTATAAACTGAGACAGTTGATAGAATACCAAAACACGAGAAACACAAACCAGTAAAACTCGACAATGCCTGCAGCACTTCTCGACCATCCAAAGAGTGTTGTATACTAAAAAAGTCACAAAACTCAGTCACGTAAATAGTGTCACCATAAAGCAGGACTAGAAAAAACTCCTATAAGGCGTATACACAATCTCCAAGTAAATAATCCACACGATAATGTCCCAAGCGAGCAGCAATCTTTATTCTGGTAACATAAATTTTAAGAACATGGAGTAAAGCGCTTTTCGTCCCGCTAAGTAGCGGGACTTCTTCAGACTAACCAGAATACAATTTAAAAGACATTTAAATAGCCGGTTTTGGCGCCAAAAAAGAATGCCGTAACCAGACAACTATCAACATTATCTAACAGGCAACAACAACAGTGTTACACATAAATAATAACTAACTATACTAAACAATAATTGTGGCACTAATAGTATACCTAAAAAACTATAAGTCATAATAATAATGCAAATGTTAATGCGTTAGATTCAATGCATTCTGTGATATAATATATTATTTTGTAATAACAATCCAACTAAAACCTTAATATAAAAAATATAAATGTAAGTATAATTAATATATATATAAATCTTCCTAATCAGAAAAAGTGTCACAAATATCTATACACTGATAAAATCCAACATAAAAAATGTATGTCATATATTAAAATAACATAATATATATAATACACAAAAAAATTATAAATATATATATATGTATATATATATATATATATATATATGTATATACATAAAAAAACTTTATAATACTCCAAAGTATATTCAATTGTTAAATTATAACTCCAGTAACTAACACATATAAAAGTTATATAACCAAACCAGAAAAACAATTTTTGCTGAGAATAATTCACCTTCGTAGACTCCTTAATTTCAATATAGGATATATAGAACATGTCTCATTCAATCCTGGCAACACACAATACACAAAACGCAATTGCCAATATAATTCTAATACTTCTAATAGAACTTACTCAGGGCCGTCTCTTCCATCTGAAACAACAGAATCAATTGCCTTAAATGAAAATGTGTGATGAGTATTTTCAGTAACATGTTTAGACAGCGCGTTGTCTAATTTCTTTGTCCTGATAGCGTATAGGTGCTCACATTTATATTTTTTATATTAAGGTTTTAGTTGGATTGTTATTACAAAATAATATATTACATCACAGAATGCATTGAATCTAACGCATTAACATTTGCGTTATTATTATGACTTATAGTTTTTTAGATAAACTATTAGTGTCACAATTATCGTTTAGTATAGTTAGTTATTATTTATGTGTAACGCTGTTGTTGTTGCCTGTTAGATAATGTTGATAGTTGCCTGGTTACGGCATTCTTTTTTGGCACCAAAAACGGCTATTTAAATGTCTTTTAAATTGTATTCTGGTTAGTCTGAAGAAGTCCCGCTACTTAGTGGGACGAAAAGCGCTTTACTCCATGTTCTTTAAATTTATGTTACCAGAATAAAGATTGCTGTTTGCTTGGGACATTATCATGTGGATTACTTACTTGGAGATTGTGTATAGGCCTTATAGGAGTTTTTTCTAGTCCTGCTTTATGGTGACACTATTTACGTGACTGAGTTCTGTGACTTTTTTAGTATACAACACTCTTTGGATGGTCGAGAAGTGCTGCAGGCATTGTCGAGTTTTACAGTTGATAGAATAACAGGTCTTGCTTTAGCATGCATTTTTCTGAAGGTTATGATGTCTGAAACTCAGTGTCTGTCATTATTTAGTGACTTAATTTCTAAATTATTTGCCAGAAAACCACACATTTTATGAGGAACAAACCAAAAATAAAAAGCAAAAATCTATTCATTCAGTGAAAATCTGGACGGTTGAGAGGTATAGTTCAGCTGGGGCTGTCTGAGTTTGCCTCCCTTCCCCCTCACAAAATCATGGTCAAATGGAGCCTCCCCCCTGCAGCCATTCTAATGAACCATTACTTGGCTATTTCACCCAATTTACCATAAACATTGATGTGCATACTGCTTTACTTCAACAATGATGTGGACTACATTTGAAAGTTTTATTTTTCATTTTACAGCACAAACACTAAAACATCTGCTAAACAAAGCGATGCAATCTCACAATGAAAACAGACTTATTAGCATTAAAACTTCTCTGCCCTTGAAAATCACATTCACTGAAACAGCATTGAAACCCACATTCAAAGAAAATACATTTTGCCAGTGGTAGATAAAGATTAACTTTGGGCTGTTTTCAAATCATAGGCCCCTTGCACACAAAACATACACGTGCTCTTTGATACACCTTCCTGATTTTATTAAATTATATTCCTTGTACAATATAATACAGTTGTTATAGGGCGTTTTAAATTTGTTGTTTTGAACATTTTTCCAGTAAACAATGAAACAAAATGCAGGCACCAATAATGACAAAACTGCCCAGTTCAGAACATTTCTATCATAAAAGTCTACTCAAACTTCCACAGTCCACCAGTATCAGTAAATATGCACAATCTCTGAAGAAGTAAAAGTCACCTAAATAATTCCACATTAAAGAAATCTGTAACTAATGAAGAGGTTGCTGCTAGGAAACAACTTTATATTTCATTGTTTCATCTACAAATAAAGTGCATGTTGCCCTTGAGGAATAAATTGCCTATGTTGCATTAAAAAAACAATAAGCTAGTAATATTGCAATAGGGAATAGATGGCAAACTGATAACATGTTCATATAGTTACTAGGTATCTTCACCAAAAAGTACTGCAGCATCCACCCCCTTTACAATACAGTATAGTATCAGCAATGCATCTACCTACTGTGGGAGTAGAACCCACAACCTTCTGCATCAAAAGCAAGTACACTACCTGTTATGCTATTAACAATGCAAGCTGACTCAGCATAAGCAGCACTAAACCTTTGTTCCCCTGCAGCTCTCAGCTTCTTGTAAAATCTACTTGACACTCAGGTGTATCTCTGAACTTTGCAACATAAGAAATCTGGAAAAGGCCAAAATGTGTGGGGGGGGGGGGGCAAAAGACCAAAAAACAGGGACACATTTTAAACATTGATTATATAATGTTGGAAAGTTGCTAGAATAAAATGCTGTGTTACCACCATAAATTTCACTGACAAGTATTGTACCTAGGACCCTGTGCAAAATAGTCAGAGCAACATATCACTATGCCAAATCTTCTGTTTTATGAACGAGAGGAAGACTGAAACTTAAATGGGTACCATTTAGTGAATGCAGTTCTCACCATAGCTGTCAACATCTTAGCACAAAACACCTGGACAAAGTCAATAATGTTGGAATACAGCCCCCAAATATATTCAGTGAATTCAGTTCTCACCATAGCTCTCAACCTTGGCACAAAAAACCTGGATAAAGCCAATAATGTGGGAATACAGTCCCAAAAATAGGGACAAATTTCAAACATCCATCTTATAAACTTAGAAACATACTATAATAATAGGTTTTGTGTTATCATGTACTTTCTGAATAATATGACGTTTGAAATTCAAATGCTTGTCATTTTAATTTAACATTTGTTACCCAGGAAAGTCTGACTTGGAACAAAAGCCAATTTTCAGCAGAAACACTCCAGACATATGTCTTTGTATAATGGGAGGACACCAGAGCAAACCCACGGAGGACATGCAGACTCCACACAGAAGATACCCCAGCCAAGAATCAAACCAGACAACCTGTACCTGTCAGGCAACAATGCTGCCATGCACTATTGACTGTGTTAAGAAACAAAAATACTGAAACCACAGATTTTATGAGGAACAGAACAAATATGAGGCAAAAATCTGAACATTTTTATAAATGGTGGTGGGTAGGGAATTCAGGCTCTTGCCACTTGGCCTCAAGGTACAGGGTTCAAGCCTTATTCTCTACCCACCACCATGTAGCAACTGGGGCATTACACACACACACACACACACACACACACACACACACACACACACACACACACACACACCTGAGCCAAAGCTGCTTTTCATGCTGAATACATCTCTTCCTTTCTGAGCCAGCTGCTGTAACAATGTCCTTTCCATGCAGAGTAAAGCCTGTGCTACATCCGCTGAATAATTCCCATTCTGATCCTGTCCTTCCTTCCCACGAGAGTACCTAGTCCTTCCTGCCTGCGGACGTTGCAGTCCGATCCCCTTCCAGTCTATGCAGTTGTAACTGCATAGACTGCTGGGAAAATGTGGAGTTGAATGTTGCATTCATACTCCGGACTGCTGGTGGAGACAGTCTGGATTCTGTGTGCATGCTCCAGACTGGTTCACCAGCAGTCTGAATGCTGCAATCACGTATGCGCGATGTTCTGGGACTCGTGTTTTTATTTATTTATTTTTCTTTTTTGTTTTATTTTATAGTTTTACAGCTGGGGTCTGCACAGCTAGGAGGGCTGCAGTCCTGCAGTCCAATAGCATGAGCCACCCCTGGTGCACTGACATCTAAGCTTTGTTTACCTATGGGGCACATGTTTCCATATGTTTGCACAGTGCGCCAGTGTGCTGAGCATGGCATTTTGCAGTGGTGCACTGACTGTTAAGCAGTGTTTACCTACAGGTGAACATTTGCATGGTGTGCCACAGTGCTCAGAGTATCTAAAAGGCCAATGATGTATTAATTAGTGTTGATCATTGCTTAACTTCAACTAGGGCTAATAAATGATGTCAATGATATATTATGCAGGTGCACTGCATCATAGGTAGCCAATCACACAGGCAACACCTGCAGTAGAGCACTATAAAGTAAATATATGACCAGCAATCTGATTTTTCCCCCATACTCTGCACCACTGGAATACAGATTTGGGAATTTTAACTGAAAGAATTTCAGGGGCTGCTACAGGTCTGCTACATTTGTACATGTTAGATGCTGAAATCAATGCTGCTGCTGCTGCTGCTGACAATAGGCCTATGCAGAGAATGAGGAGAATGCTCAGGCCCAGGGTAACCTTCCCGGAGCTACATGAGCTGGAGATTGTAGAGCAGTACAGGGCAAACAGGGATATACTGCATGAATTCACTGAGCTCTGCCGCCCTCAACTCAGGCACAGAGCCAACAGAGGGGAACCCATCTCAGTGTAAACAAAGGTATGCATACCCCTTAGGGTAATAGCCACAGGTACCTCCCAAACACCAAATGGGGACATGATGGGGGTATCAGAGGCATCTGCATGTAGGGTACTCCATCACTTCCTGGAAGCCATGCTACCACATGCCAGTGACCACATTTATTCTCCCCTTACCCCTGAGGTGAGGGCCACAATATGCAACTGTTCTACCATGTACCACACTACCCTGAGGTACTGGGTGCCATAGATTGCACTCATGTACACATCAAGGTGCCACTCAGTGTGGAGGGTAGAATCTACGTCAATGGCAAGGGGTACCACTCCAACCGCCAGGTCATATGCAATGCCCAGGGCATTATCATGAATGTGTGTGCTGACAGCCCTGGCTGCTATAATGACTTCCATATCTGGCACTCAGCACAGCTGTACCAGATGTTTGCTATGGGGGACATCCCACATGGCCATTTAGTGCAGATGCTGGCTATGCACCGGAACCATGGATGATGACACCCATCAGAAATATGCACACACCCACAGAAGAATGCCATAATGAAGCACATGCACAAACTAGAAACATCATAGAGCATGTGTTTGGGTTGCTGAAGTCACAGTTCCAGTGTCTCTATATATGTGGTGGAGCCCTTCAGCTCTCTCTAGCGACATGTGCACATATGTTCACAGTATGTGCCATGCTACAAAATATGGTGCTGCAGAAAAAGCTGCAGCAGGATCAGCACAGGGAAGAGATACACAGCCCCCCAACCAGTGCCGAGAACACCACAGCCACACTCACAGGAGGATTCAGTGGAGGATCTCCCTGATGATGTCCCTGTAGGTAGACATAGGCATAACCAGTATGCCCTGGCATTGGCTAAGATGCAATGCATAGCACATATCCTGGCAACCTATGCCCCAGGGACTGACACCTTACTCCCACTCACATACATATAATAAAATGGCTGATGCAAGGCAACCTACACAACCTGTACCTATCCATGTATTGGCTGGGTACCACTTGCATCACACAGAGTCAGCCCTGAGCTACAGGTTTGTCAATTGCTGCGTTCGCAAGGTAAGTCTTGAAACTACACACTAGTTGTAAGGTTTACTATAATAAGGTATCATATGTATGGATCTGCTGCTGTTATGCAAGAAAATATAGTGGCTTATTTGGTCGTAGTTAACATCCACATGGGACAGCTGATACCCAGTCCAATACTGTGTGTTCCTTAATATTCACTAGGCCTCATGGTTAGAAAATTCACTACATCAGGCAAGGGAGATGTTAAACAGTAGGTGCACATGATATATGGACTACTGTCTACCTAAGCTGATTATGTGCTGTTGTTCCCCCATCCTCAATACAGCAATGTATCCATATAACCGCTTTAACAGAAAATCAGCTATAGTATAGCATTGGACCAGGCAATCTCAGGGCTGTAACACAGATAGCACTTAGACATTGTATGTCTCTCTTCACTCAAGATAACAATGCACATATGTATGCCGTTGTTTGTGTGATGGATGACCCCTCTCAGTCTAGCAAACTGTGTGTCTCAGTCACCTAAGGAAGCTGGCATGGCTGATGGCATTGATGGTTCCAGTCTGGAATTACTCACTTTTGCAAGTGAGGTAGTAGAATCTTTGTGTTTTCACAGAATGTCGTACCTCCCAACCTCTCAGTGCAAGAAATCTGGACAAAGCACAAAAGATAGGGAGGACAAAGGCTTAAACATTGGGACAGGGTTTAAATATTGGTCACATAAACCTTGCTGGAAGTGAAGATGTTACAGTAGTCCACATATTCCAATGGATATAAAGTCTGACACACAATTGTTTGTCTGTAGTGAGTAGAAGGTATTGATGTCAACATTCAATATAGCAGCAGAAGACCAGAAATGTGTGAGGAACAGACCAAACATATGGGGCAAGACTCTGGACGTTCTGTGAAAATCAGGACAGTTGAGAGATATGCAGTCAGTCAGTTGGTGGTGTAACATTACCATCTCCAGTCACATATTTAGTGTAGCAGACAGCTGGAGGATGCTGTGAACATTTTAAGTGAAGTGCAGTACTGTAGAAACAGGGGCGGATGTTGATGTCTGTAACATACAAAATCTCGGATTGGAATACAGGTAGATGTGGCCTGGAGTCACTTTATAAGTACTGACAATCCCACTGAGCATGCCCGTACACTTAGTAAAAATGAGCGCACTTCTGTTGGCCCTTCATTGGCATGATCTATTATGTATAAATGTTTATACATACAGACATATACATATACATCTGTCAGTATCTCTCTCACATGCATATTTACATCAATCACTATGTAGTGTCAAATAGTATATATAGCTATATATATGAAAATCATGCATAGACTCCCCTTTATATCTACAGAACACGTATACATATCACACACACACACACACACACACACACACACACACACACACACACACACACACACACACACATCTACATTTAGATATACATCCTTGTTATATACAGAGATATGTGTGTGGATGTCTGCATTGTGAGACATACCCTAATAATAGTGAGTAAACTGCACTATCACATAGCCATGATGTTGCTCAAAGGATCCAATGTAAGGGCACAACTATGTGAGGCTGTTACAACAGTATACGTCATGTTATGGAGCCATAGCACATGTGAACTTAATTAACATAATGGCCATACAGCCCTCACAATCTGAAACATTTGTATACCCCTTGGTGCAGGACCAACACATATTGCCCCAGTCAAAGAGGGATTCTGCAGATGCTGTGTGTTGAGATAAAAGCTTTCCAGGCAATCAAGCAGATAGCATATGCTGAGGTGCACTGAGATGCTCTGTGTATCATTAGGCAGGATCTGTTTCAGGGGTGTGTTTATGCCTGCTAGACAAATGTCTCACACAAGCATGTAGTACTAACGTCACATAGTAAGTGAATGTCCTTACAGTGAGTCATTCATCTACTATGCTCCCTATAGATAGGCAGCATATGCACACAAGCAAGAGTAGACCTTGGCCTGTAGCAGACTTTATCACAAATTATGTATGCAGGCCACCACCATTGTCCTTGGTAGACTGTTACACAGATGTGAACCTATGGAGCCATGCATGTATACTGCTGTACCTTGCTGAAGTCAAATTTCTACTGTGCTGCCATGCCGTGTTGTGCTGCTCCACTGCCATCATGTGCCCATAGGTTATCTGCTCAGACTCCTGCAACAGAAACATACACAGGTCTGTGACATACCTGTCATTATGTAACAATACCACCATTACAACATCATACAACATAAGGTCCACAAAAGTATGTTGTGTATGCATGAGACTTGTCAGCATACAGTATATGCTGGTGACCACTACAAGTAGCATGCAAAACAAAACTGCATTATAAAAGTACATGTCAAGTAATAGAGTCACCCTGTGCAGGTTAGATGGGGCATGGAGAGATGCTATGTGTGTGTGTGTCTGTAGGTGACCTGCATGTGACAGTGGTGTGTGAGTGTGTGCATCTACACAGTCAAACCAGTGCTAGCCCTACACATGTGTATGTTGGACAGCTGTGGACCATACATGGTAAAGTTGACAGTTCACCATCTCCAGCCCTGAACATGGGAAATGGCTCCTCCAGGAGTTGCACTGGCAGCAGTATGCCCAAGGTCAGACTCGGTGCTAGTACTCGATGGTGACTGCTGTCTTCTGAGACCATACCCCCCTTGGGACCTCCCAGGACCATGTGTCCATGGCCTGTCATGTCTTGTTGTGAACAGCCACTCCTCTCTGTAGCGCTGGATGTACTGTCACTAGGGAAGTGTAACTGTGCACGGTCACGTGACCCGTCAGCAGATGGTATTGCTGACCTACGTCCACAGGGCTGATGCTCAACTCCAACCACACGCTCCAGCACAGGCAATGTGTGGCCCAATACAGACACTGTCTCAGACCATCATCTGTCCACTGCATCAGTGAACCAATCCAGGGTGTCCCCAGTGCAGTGGAAGCAATCACGGATTTCAGACTGTGCTGCATCCATAACCACAAGCATACATCTGTTGTTCCATTCAGAACATGCCTGTGCCTTCTTGACTGCCCAAAACATGCGCCGAGTGGCCCGTGATGTGACACCTGCAACAGGTGGTGGACAGACAGCAGTCCTCCTATGAGCACCCCTGTCAATCCACCTGTGTGGGACCTTACCAGATCTCTGGCTATGGCCAGTGTCTACATTCCCTGATGCCATGGTTTCCACACTGGCCTGTTCAATGTCTCCACCCTCTGACTGTTCTATATATGAGGCTTGTGGTGACTGGGTATGGGTGGTCATGCTGATTGCATGTGGTGACAATGAGGCAGATGAAGGATGCCAGCATCTGGGACAGATTCAGCTCCCAACAACCCCACCTGTGCCTTTATGTGGCCACCATCTGAAGAGACACTGACATCAGATGGTGTAGGGGAGAGACCCCAACCCCCCCCCCCCCCAGTTCACCTGTGGAAACCAAGACAAAACCAGTAAATCAGTACCTGCACTATTATGTATGGAAAATCCACAAAGAGTCATAATAATGTGATCCACAACTACATTACCACTCCCACATCCTCTCACCTTCGTGTTCATGTACAACATACTTCTTTACAACAGCATACACATTCGACTCAAGGCCGTTATAACAAGCACAACAGGTAAATCATGTGGCAGTTGACCAGTACAATGTACTTTCTAAGTATGCAATATGACAGTATACCTGATAACACAGCACATAAAACTCAGTGCACCTATCTTAACGAATAGATACAAATACAAGTTTCAGTGCCTAAGGTATGTGCCACCAACCTTTTGATATGTACAAGACATGTGACATTAATTGTCTCATGTCCACCAGGAGGCCTATTCACTCTGAATTATATATGCAAATGTGTTTCTACTTGTTCAACTACACACCAGTGATTACCTACTCTTGGACACCTAAGTAACTGTTCCTGCCTGGAACATGCAAACATTCTACTCTGGTTATACACATCATTACTTGTATATAGGGTATTATCCTGGCCCTCACCCTTAATAGCATATGCATGTTTCATAACAAAACAGTATCAAGCTTACAAGAAGCAGGACCATGAAGTTGGGCAACTCCTGACAGACTTGGAAAAAGGTGAGGCTGAGGTAATTTCAGTAACACCGCATGCTTAAGCACAACAAGGTAATACCTGCATATATCTCACATGTACAGTTGGTACTGTGTTACTTGATGTATTGCTGACATTCTGGGTGTGAGTGTACAACTGAGCTAAAGCGCCACCCCCACAGCACTTAGACCTGACACCCACATAAAAGTATTTACAGTCTGACAGAATGACTGCTACAGTATTACAGTGATGATCACAGTAAGCTTGCCTGCATGCTCCTTTGCTGTGGACACTGTGGCACCCACATCCACAATGTATGGTGTGATGGATGCCTGGGAGCTGTATGCCCTAGGTTTACCAGGAATTCCTCAGTGGCTGTGAGTGGTTGTTCTAACGTAGGCCCTCCACTAATGACAACATGATCCCTGGCTATATCAGCTGCCCTTTGTCATGCAGCATTCATCATATCTGTAGTCCGGTGTCAAATCTGCTCATATATCCTGCCCTGGTGCCCAGTCTCATTCATGTCTCAGACAAGGTCTGCCCACAATACAGCCCGTCGTTCACTGTTATGCCTCTTCTTGAATAGGAGGATGTGATGATGCCGCCATAGTCCTTGAAGTATAAGTTCATTCTCTACACCTGAAAAGGGGGTGTGCCTTCTGTGATACATTAGTCTTTAAACACACCAAAAGGGAAACACATTGCAGCCAGGATCAAATACATGGATGCCCAATATGTACAGATACAGCAAGAACAAAATTGCTGGCACAATCCACTGCCTGCTCACACATGTTATACCCCACAGTGTGACAACATACTACATGTGTGGATACAACTGAGATAGTATCATTACTGAGGTAATTCTCAGTGTGCCATGAGAGAGTCTGTTGTATGATCATACACACACAATCCATTTCACTGTAGTGTGTCCCCTAAGGCCAGCCCCCCAATAATATGTCATAAGATTGGTGCCAGACAAACAGCAGTCTGCTATTATGACCACTATACTGGGACGTGCAACACCAGTACACCACAATGAATAAAAGACAATGCAACCCTGATATATTGTACATCCCTTGTATGTGTAAGAAAACAGGGTATCAATGACATAACATTGCCACAGGTCAAAGGCAGGCTTACTGCTGTACTCCCTGTTCCTCATACTTCTATCCTCCCATCTGCATCCTGTTATATGCAAAAATAGTTACATACCTGGTAGAGTACAGTACTCCTCTGTTGAAATGCGCTGCTACTATTGTGACACAAAGTGTGCTCTGTGTGAGGGAAGTCTCATACAAAATGTTTGTCCATAGCCAGCTGCTTGCATTTTAACATGCTGCTCACTAGCAGATAATTGCCTTTAAACCAATTGGTGACACTGATATGCTAATTGCAGGCAAAACAACTGAGTTGCAGTATCAATAGCCATTGAAAAGCAACCACTGTGCAATATACAAGGCATTCATGTAGAGCAGGGCCCCTTTCTTAACTCTTAAGATGGACATTACTGGATAGGTCTGTAGCAGACACCTCTACATAGAGCTGTGGGTACCACAGGTGGCAGCTGCTGCTGCGGTTAATAGACATAGGCAGTTAGTGTGAGCACTTTGGAGGACAACAAACTGTGGATGTATCTGTGTCAGCCTTGTTGTAGATGCAAAGCCAGGGTGAGTCCCCCTGACACTCCAATTAAAGAATGTGTTTAAGGTGCGTATGTTAGGCAACAGTGTCAATAATAGAGTACTAGGTGAATATAGTAATGAAATATGGATATATGTGTTCCTACCTGCAGGACAGTTACTTCCAGCAGTGAAAAGGAGTTATTTACTTAGCAATGCTTTGTGTGGATAATGAGTGCATGAGTCATTCATTAATTGCTGTCTTCACAATAATGTATTTGAAATACAACACAACACTGGATTTAAACCCAAGACTGTGTGTGGCAAAATGTACAGTATGCAAGGCATTTAACAGACTGAGCTACTAAGTCACTGCTACAATGGGTGTATTGCAAGATGTATGTGCACACATGCAGGCTGTGGCATATGTTTTCTATATCCATCAGTATGTGCATAACTTTATATGGATGTATTTTTGCACCAGATTCCCAGTTGAATATGTATTTTGTCATGAATGCCTTAGCAGGTGAGTTTTTACATGTTGCTGATAAAATGGCATATTTACCTGTTATCACAAACCTCAGTTACATCCATTATCATGTTTTGGCTGTCTAGTGGTGCACTATCGCACCAGAGTGCACGGTACACTCCCATTATTTCCATCACTTTTTATTCCAGTTTGCGTAGTGAGGTTCGGCGTGCAGCTCCACTGAAACATGTGTAATGACTCTAATTGGCAATTACTATGTTTTGTTTAAGCCACCTGTTTAATTAAGAGATGTGTGGTGTGGTGGATTAATGCAGTGTGCTACAGGTGTGATGGGCTTGTGGTCAGAATATGGCAGAGGTGTTTATTTTATACATGTGTCTTACAATGTTAGAAACACATATAGTCATTATAGCTCTATTTAGCAGAGTTTAGCGAAGCTGAGCAATGTGGCTCTTCCTGCAGTTCCAGCTAATAAAATATAAAGAAAAGAAAAAAAGGGGAGACAGGAAAGTGCTGAAATGGGGACAAGCAGAGGAAACCACATAGTGAAAGGTGGGGTGGGATGTGCAGGAGGGGTGTAGGAAAGAACCATAGCTATCCATTTCATGTACAGCAACAACTGTGCACTTTGACAGAATTTATAGATGAATTTTGATTCGCAAACCCCAGATAGAGGGGTGACAATAGCATAGCTGCATTATCAAGCCAATTGGACTGAATTACATGTGCCCAGTGGACATGTGCGTGAAGTGGAGAGCTATGTATAGGACATTTATTTTGAGACAGGTGATCATTATTTTTTTTATGGTGAGAGTGGAATGTTGAGAAAGGGACATAAATGTATGTGGGTGAGGTAAGTTTTGTAGGTAAGGATGCATTTGCAAACAGAGTAGACAGACAAGACAGCAGACAGGGGCGATATGGGACACATGAGGGGGGTGAACAGCTTGGACAGGGAGAATGTTGAGGAATGTACGTCCCATGTGCCTCCAGATGGCAGCAGTGTGACTCACATCCCCACCCATGGGACTGTCAACACTGCTCCATCACTACCCCCAAGGATGGCAGTGCTGGAAGCTGGGCACCAGGGAGAGGCTGCCTCACCAGTGTGGCCAGCATGCCTTCAATCTGGCGCAGGTGGCAATCATAGCCACAGTGGATTATCCTGCACACCAGGACCAGCAGCTCCACATGAGTGACAAGACTCCCTCCACCACTGCTTCCAGAGGGGAGCCAGACCCTGTCCTCTGGGGCTGTACTACCCAACACCACAGGTAATGCAGGAGCAGAATGGGAAACACCACCAATCTGGTTCCCAGAGGTGCTAAGACCTGGTGCCATGGCTGGCTGACGCAAGGTAGGGGGATCAGCTGGAACCATCCCACCTTGATGTGTTGAGGGATATAAGGTATAGTAACATGCTACAGTTAGTAAAAACTAAACCAATGTAAATATTAACAGAATCAAACATCATATACAGTCATCCAAATGCATATTAATGTATAGCATGTGCAACACAACATTAAGTAACATAACAGTTAGTACGATAACAACATGCCAGTAAAAAGTAAACCATAGGGCCAGCAAAACAGTTAGTTTAACAAATATGTTAATATTTTATCATAATAAAACATAACAACAATCAACCACATTTTCCGATATATAGTTAGTTTAACCAAATATGTTATTATTAAAGCATAATAAAACATATTAATAATGAAACACATTTTTCCAAAATATAGTTAGTGTAACAAATGATGTTAATATTAAATCATAATAATAAATAGCAGCAATAAATAAATGAAGCTAAGGGGTGGATAGAGTGAGAAAAATTGAATTACTGACATTGCAGCCTATATTCCTCAATACACTGAAATACATACTCTACAGGTGTGTAGTGTCAGGTTTGAGTACAGTGACTGCAATTCTCTTATAACTGTTGTAGCATTTACATGCCTCTAAAGCTGTTAGTGTGGGTCAGTATGCGCCAAGCAGTAACAAATGCAGGTACACCATTATACAGAACAATTTCACATAATGTGGACTTATATAACTACCCAGGTGTTCTGTAAATGGATTTGGTAATACATTGCATTACAGTTATTAATTTATCTGCTAATCATGTGACAGATTGATTAGGTAATTTTAATTACATTACTAGAAATTGTGACACTTGAGAGGCATGTTTGTGTACAGTAAGTAAACTAGACAGGCAACACACCTTAGTTGGCGGGCATGGGAGTAGAAACCAATAGCTGTGACTGCAGGGAACATCTGTAAATAATGTAATAGTTGACTGCAGCAACCTAGTACAGACATGCAAGGGATGCAGCCATACTGGGATTACACAGCTTTATTTATGACTCAACAATGCTAATGAACACATTTGTGGTATTGATGCTAACATTCTGTAACTACACACTGTCTGCTCAGAATATGGGCCACCTCACCCTTATATTTCTTGCGTTCCCGATGAGACAGAAAATGTGAGCATTACATAACTGATATTGAAAATTTATTGCTACATACCACTGGATTTGAACCCAGGACTGTGTGTATCAAAATGCACTGCATACAAAGCATTTAACAGGCTGAGCTACCATGTTACTGCTGACTGTTGAGTGACTGATACTTGCCTGAAGATCACCTGGAACTATATTATGAATTGAACAATACAAGTTACAGGATATTCCTCTGGCATGCTAGTACTATTACAGTGTTACAATAGACTGCAGTGACAGTAAAACTCATATGCATGGAATACAACCATACTGCATATATGAAAAAAGCTGTTTTTAAAAAAAAACTATGCTAGTGAACCCATTTTCTTGTTATTGGTTTGCAATGTCTATGAAATCCACACACAATATCTGCCCATGGACTGTGCTACCTCACCCATATACATTTATTACCTGCTATCTGAGAAAGAGAGAGCATTATGTGACTGATATTGGCCTGGAGACAGCCTTGGACACTACTATGGGTTGAGCAATATAGTTTGCAGACCATTAGATTTGCTGGATACAGCTATTACAGTTTCACACTTGATTGCAGCAACCTTACCATAGACAATCAATGCATGCAGCTCTACTGCAATGGTTTTGACAAAACACAATCCTGCTGAACAACATTTTGTTTACTGTTATTGGTATTGCTACTGCTTTATTGAAATACAGTTCTTATTGTTCATTTATTGCACTACTGCTCTACAGCTCTGATAACCTATTTATTGCACTACAGTTCTGCATGCCCATTTATTGCAGTACAGGTTTTCTTGTGTATACTTTATTACAGTAAATGCATTACCCTTTTTTTGTGTATACTTTATTACAATAAATGCTTTACCCTTTCTTGCTTATTTTACTACAGTTGGGCTACTAAATCTGTACTTACCATACTCACGGTGCAGCCTGTCCAGGTGCCCAGCATGGGACCCGACATTGTGAGCCCCCTCAGCTGCAGCTGTTGGGAGAGAAGCACACCATTATGCATACCTGTTTGCAGACCTTCAGCTTGCATATTGGTTAGACAGAGGAAGACATACTTACATACTTGTGGGGCATTCTCTGATCTATGCCTCTTGGACCCAGGTGTCCAAGGTTCCCCTCTTTCTCCTTTTCACGTTGTCATGGTGGTGATGACACTGCTCATCTGTGTGGGTGATACCAGTAACATTGGTGTGTTCCCTGGCCAAATGGTCCCAGGCCTCCACCATACACTCTGAGCCCTGGAATCCACCCTGTATCAGCCGGGGTTCATGGTTTTTAGCAAGGAGCCTGACCATGACTGTGGACTCCTAAATGCCTCACCTCTTTGTCCAAAAGCTTACACCTTCACAAGCACCGCCAGTCATACCAGTAGTTGATAGAACTCCAATGAATGTTGCAGAATTCCCCCCTATTGGGCTTAATATAGGCTGTTTTCCCATGCTTACACGTCATTCAGCAACATTCAAAAAAGCACAGCATCCCTTAGCAGTGCACAAACCAGCTAAGTGAAGCCAAGCAGAGTGAAAACTCGCAAGGTATAGCACAGCACAAACATTGGTAGCCATTAGCATGTTTCTGCACTGCTTAACATGACTGAGCAGTGCTTAGCAGAGCATAGCAGTGCTAAAATTTACAATACTGTAATAAAATTGATGAAAATTGATGAAAAATAGTACATTCATTTACAGACCTATTCTGCCTGTTCATAGGTTCATAGGTGTGTACTAGGCTAATGGTACTGGGGCCTTTACAAGCCTAGCCATAGTATTACCCTCGCATAGTGCCACCCGACCTTAGTTCCCAGTACCTCTGTCGAGTAGAGTCATTGAAGTTATCCCCGGGGTGAATTTTCTGTTTCCCATCCACTCATCAAGATTTCTCTTGAAGAGGGTCAGCGAGGTGCTCTGCCTGACATGTATGGGAAGGCTGTTCCACAGCATGGGCAGTCTCCGGGTTATGAACCTGTCCCTGCAGCATGTTCTGTTAATTGTAGTAATGAAGTTGAGATCTCTGGAGCATGTGGTGCAGAGGAATTGGGATTTCTTTAAATGTAGCATTTCTAACAGAGCTAGGTCAGATATGGCTTTGTAAGTCAAGCAGAGACTGCCTCTAAGTAGGTGATATGATACAGAGAATAGTTGGAGTTTTTTGAGTCTGTCCATACAGAACAAGTGATTAAGGCCTAGGATCCTTTTTGTGAGGTACTTTTGTGGCCTCTCCAGTTGGTGCAGGTGTCTAGTGAGATATATGCCAAATGGGGCATTGTCCTCGATGATTGGCCTAATGAGGGAAGAGCAGAGGGAGACAATGACCTGTTTCTTCCTGGATGCAAAACCCTTACTAATGAGATGTGCCACATAGAAGGACTTTCTGACCACAGTGGCAATGTGGTGATCAAAAGAGAGGTTGCTGTCAACCTGTGTTCCCAGATCTCTTATAATGCCTTCTGTGTTCAGTGGACTACCATCACTGTGGTAGTTCATGGGAACCAGATTTTTCCCCAAAGGGGATAACGACACATTTTTTGGCATTGAGATTAAGATCATGGTTCTGACACCAATCGTTGGTCTCAGTGAGGCCATTCTGTAGGATGTCAACATCACTTGGGGAGTTAATAATAGCTTCCAACTTGCAATCGTCTGCAAACTTTGTCAGCCAGAGTCTCTTCATGTTAGCCTGGACTACAGAGAAGTAGATACCAAACAGGAGAGGACCCAGGACTGAACCCAGTGGGACTGCACTCAAACCCAGGACCTATTACATCGAAGACCATAACAATAACCTTAGAGCTAGTTGGATGTTATACCTTCACATATGCTACCGTATTTCTTTCTAAATAAGACCTAACCAGACAGTAAGGCCTAGAATTGTTTTTCCAGGGTGTTCATGATATAAGTCCTACACCAAAAATAAGCCCCAGTTCCGATTCTTATTGTAACCTAATCATCACTCACACTTGACAGTTGAGATCCTTGGCCCACAAACCCACGCAGGTGTACTTTGAACGGTCAAAGTACAGACAACATGCGGGAAGTGCATGCTCATGGTAATGAGCAGCTGTGGTAGTGTCTTCTTTTCATAACCGGTGCAATTTTGTGTTGCCACTCTGGTCACGTATCTCTTCAATTAACCCCCCCAGACAATATGAGTGCAAAAAGAAAGATCTATTCCATTGAGTACAAGAAAGGAATAATGGAGGACTCCCGTGGAAAGAACCTGACGTCTTTCTGTAAAGAGAAGAAATTAGATCTCCAGATGGTCCGAAATGGCAAGCAGCATACATTAACCTCAGTTAACAGGCCGAGGAGGGAAACGCTAAGAAGTGTAAGTGTGGAACAGGTCAGCAACCATTATTTCCTGAGCTTGAAGACATCATCTGTGAGGGGATTGCTAACAGGACAGCAAAGGCTTTGGTTGTGTGCAGGGCTGATATTCAAGCATTTGCCCTTGCAATAGCACCACAGTTAGAAATATCCACGGAAGAATTCAAAGCATCACAACATCGGTTGGATGGCTTCCTTCAGTGATATGAACTGTCTCTAAGAAGTTCAACAATACTGCTCAAGCTGGAAGATACTGAAGTTATTAAACGTGCACTTGTGTTCAAGTCCTTTGTTGATGGCATTGACATTTCTAAATACCAACTCTCAAACATGATTGCTATGGATGAAACTGCAGTGTTTATGTGCCAAGAATCTCTAACAACAATTGATCAGAGTGGTGCCTCGTCAATCTACATTCTCTCCACTGGTAACAAGAGTGTACATGTTACCTGTATTCTGGCAATTCATCTAGATGGAAAGAAAACCCCACCTCTAATCATTAGTAAGGGCAAGAAAGATAAGATTGAAAGTGTTTCAGGCATTTACATTCTTGAAACCGAAAAAGTCTGGTGCACACAAGCAGTTATAAGGAAGGGGGTCGATGTAATGCCGCCACTTGTTTTGTGAGGTGGCGAAAGAGGTCTGCTAGTCTGGGATTCAGCCAGCATTCACCACGCTAAAGAAAAGAAGAAATTCCTAGCACGGAGGAGAATAGATCAAATAATGATTCCTGCAGGAATGACTGCCTATCTCTAGACTCTTGATATTACAATAGACAAGCCATTCAAGGATCATTTGCGCATGGAGCTCAATGACTACATTGAAAATAGAATGGAGAGAAATCAGCATGGAAACTTTGTGAAACCTAGCCTGCAAGAGGTCATGACTTGGGTGAAAAATTCATGAGATAAAATCACTGACAGTTGTGTTGCCAATGCACTATGAGCAGGCTACTTGGAAAAGCAGTGCTCATTTAAGGAGAGCTCAATTGCTAGGCATGACAGACTGGGGCCAATGGTGCTACAGAAAATGAAGTTGCAAGAAATTCAGGCCAAAATTCGGGGGTTGGACACTCATGACTGCATATTTGAACTGTTTCTTACTGAAATTGGTGTGCCTTATTTGCTGTAGCATAGACTGGATCCAGTCCTGCTAAATCTAGCTTTGTTTGAATAACTTGAGCACTAATCCAGGCTTTCTTAAAAGTATTCAATTGTATTTATTACTGCTTGGTAGTAACCTGATTAAAGTGTAGCTATCATTTTAAGACTTTTGGTTTAAGCACTTGGGCTTCAGACCAGTTGTTTTACATTAAGAAGGTTTATGGTCTGCACTGTTGTGGCAGGATAGGTAGCTTACATCCTTCTAAGTTGGGAACTGCTGATTGAAGGCTTAGTGTCTGTTATTCTAAAAGTGTATTAGTTCTGGTTTAAGCACCTGGGCTTCAGGCCAGTTATTTGACATTAAGAAGGTTTGTGGTCTGCACTCTTGTGGGAGGAGAGGCTGGACTCTGCCCTTCTGAACTGGGAATTTCTGGTTAAAGGCTTATAGTGCCTGCATATTTGAACTGTTTCTTACTGAAATTGGTGTGCCTTGTTTGCTGTAGCATAGACTAGATCCAGGCCTGCTGAGTCTAGCCTTCTTTTTTGGAGAGCTTTCCCCTGCGCCCCAGTGTCAGGAGTGTGCAGTTGGAACTTGTATGATTGAAGACTGCAGGAACGAGACTCAGTTTTGAGATTTTTTTACTGGTTAATTGGGTAATTTGTTTAAAAGCCTTTTCTGATTGCTTGTAGTCATCCAAAGCTGTTTTAAGTGTATCTTTTACTATTTGTAGTCATTTAAAGCTGTTTTAAGTGTATTTTTACTGATTTTGCCTTATCTTTTCAAAAAAAATGTTCCTTGTTTCCCACCTTTCTAAGCTAGTATGGTCCAGTTTTCAGGCTAGTGCTGAATTCAGGGTTGTGTTACAATTTTCTGAGTTGCCCATACCTTACTTGGATAGAGAGGTTTCTCTGTTCACCTGTGAGAGAGGGAGCTTTGAGCAGCCATCTGTCCCTGGAGGAGTGGTTCCAGCCCAGAAGTTAGTAGTTTATAGGCCATTTTGGACTAATTTTTATCTCTTTCATTTCCCTGCTGTAAAAACTGTGTTTGCACGGTTTTAAACATCCGGGCAGCACTGGTTAGCTAGGGCTAAATTTATCCTGGCTCCACCAAGTCTCCTCTTCAGTTTTTCCCTTGGAAGTAGTCTAACTCTCAACCTAAGCACTTCAAAAGCATACTACAGTCAAGCACTTGCGCAGATCTAATAGCAAGCACTAATATACCCTGACACTTGATTGCCCAGCAGGCAAGGCTCATTATTCACCCCTCACCAACCAAGTGACTAAGCAGCTCACCTTACTATTTAGGCATGACCAAAGGGCAATTTCAGGTATACACTACAGTCCAGCTGGTGAACCTGGGTATCCTGAGGCAATGTTACAACTACCTCATGTGCACAGACAACCCTCTCCTCCTACCACAAAACATTAACATATGCGAGAGATGCAATTATATAGCTAAATTGGAGGCTAAGCTCTCTCCACCCAAGACTGGAACAGGCAGTCATGAGGAGAAGGTTAACACTTGCACCACACCTCCACCCTCACATAGACATACTAAACCAGCACTGGCAAAAAATGCACATAAATACACAACATCATACTTGGAGGCTCTAAATAAAAACCTGCAAAAGCATCACAGACCTCAAAAGCAGACACCCAAAAAACCTTCACCTCCCATCACAAACCAGGCAACACATAAAACACAAAATCAGTTTGCTGCACAATCACAGCCCTTAAGACGAAATAACATACCCAACACACTAGTAATAGGCGAGTCTATAGTCAGGCACAGTAACGTCCCACTGACTAGGCTGATCAAGGAGAAGGTTACTGTTAGCTGTCTGTCGGGAGCCAGAATCTGCCACATAACACAAGCACTCAGGTCACTACAGAACAAATACAAATATGACTCTGTCATTGTTCATGTTGGTGTGAATGACCTGAGATGTACCTCCCTGGACTACATGAAAATAGACATGGAAGAGCTCTCTGATCATGTAGCCCAGGCAGGTATGATCCTGACACTGAGTAGCATCCTGCCTTCACCAAGAATGATACCGCAGTATAAAGAAAAAATGACCAATTTCAACAATTGGCTAAGCTTATGGTGTCATTCAAAGGAGATCCAGTGTCTGTCAGCCTAGGATGACATGATCGACAGTTCTTGATGCTTCACAAGAGATGGCTTGCACCTGTCACCTCTTGGCTATCAAATACTGGCCAAGGCTCTTGCTGCCCCCATAGTGCCTTTTTAGGCAAGGCTCAAAAGTTAAACCCACCTCTGTAAACAGCACAG
Organism: Protopterus annectens; assembly: GCF_019279795.1. Classification (NCBI taxonomy): domain Eukaryota; kingdom Metazoa; phylum Chordata; order Ceratodontiformes; family Protopteridae; genus Protopterus; species Protopterus annectens. The sequence continues at coordinate 887,265,858 of NC_056725.1, forward strand.
ATAAAAATATGAGGGTTATGCTACTCAACGCCAGGAATTTAAATCTCAAAATGCACGTGCGTGAAGCACTCCTCAGTATGGAGAACGTTGACATCTGTGCAGTAACTGAAACCTGGTTCAAGGCTCCACAGAGCACCCCGGCACTACGGGGCTACAACTCATACCACACATTTTGGCCACAGAACATGGCCCGAAACACAAAAGGAGGGGGTGTATCCATATTCATCAAGGATACCTACACCTCCAGGTTAGTGGCACAGCATGATACCTCCGAGATCATCCATGTGCAACTAAAATCAGGCAAATCTGCAATGCAAATTCTGGCCTGCTACAGATCATCCTCCATGACCCAGGGCCACCACTCTGCCTTTCTGGAGACACTGGAAAACATGAAGGTCCTACCGAACACCCTGATATTGGCAATTTCAATTACACTGCCGTTAACTGGGAAAACTAAAGCCAGATTACTTGAATGCGATCAGTGTCTCAGGCACTAGTGTATAAGAAATGGAGACTAAGTTAAGACACAACCTGCTCACCTCACCCTAAAAAAAAAAAAAAAAAAAAACTGGGTTGAAGAGTGCATACCCAGAAGATAACCCCATAGCATTGACCAGGTATCAGTGAGAGCTTGAGAATGGACATAGGAGTACAATCTCCCAGGTCCAGCTCTTCCTGGAATTTATCAACTCAAATGCCCTGGATCAGCTGGTAAACTCCCCTACAGAGGTGAAAACGTATTGTACCTGGTTATCACCAACATGGGCGACAGGTGCTCCACACCAGAGGTCAACCCATCACTGGTTAGATCAGACTATAAACTAATCACTCTGGATGTCCACACCACACCACCACCTCCAACCAAGAAAACCACAGTGAAAAACTTTTCTATAGCAAACTTCACCTTACTTAAGACAGAGGTGGTAAGTTTCACAGCCTCCATGCTAAAGGATAACAGTGTCCAAGATGTAGGAACCTTTACAAATGCACTCTATGAGCACCTACAAGGATGCATGAATCTTGCCATCCCTAGCAAAACCAAGACTCACCCCCCTAAGAGAAGGAAACCAGTCTGGTGGACCCCTGCCATAAACAGGCTATACAATAGAAGGAGGAAACTAGTTTAGAAAAAAAGCAAATCCCAGGAAGGAAAGACATCCCTGATCAGTATCAGTAAGAAACTATGGTCCCTCATAAAATCATCCAAGGCTAACTTTGAAAGAAAAATAGCCAAGGATTCGAAAGATAACCACAAAGCCTTCTTTAGCTATGTCAAGAATCTAAGTGGCAACTCAGAGATATGCTCTGAGCTAGTGCAAAATAGCACAAAATATACTGAACCCACTGATATTGCCAACATCATGGTAGATAGATTCAGTGCAAACGTCACTCCCCTCTCACCCCCAGAAGGGCCCACAACAATACTGGAAAAGTGTAGTGCCCCAGAAATCATAGACGCACAGGTAAAAACAGCCCTTTCAAAAGCCAAAAGCACAGCGTCACTGGGGCCAGATGGTGTCCCAGGCTGCGTCTTGCATGAACTACAGAATGAACTAACCCCCCACCTAAACACACTGTTCAACCTCAGCCTCTCCACAGGCTACATGCCCATAGAATGGCGCACAGCAATGGTTATTCTGCTCCACAAAGGAGGTGCCTGGTCTGCAAGGCTACAGAGCGCATCATCATGGAACTCATTAACAAAGACAGTTGGAACCTCCAAACACTTGACCCAACCCAGTTCGACCTTGTTAAGGGCAGATCATGCCTACTAAACCTGGTTGACTTCTTCGAGACAGTCACCAAGGCCATAGATGAGGGGAAGGTAGTTCACGCAGCCTACTTTGACCTCACCAAGGCTTTTGACACCATTCCCCACTCGGGAATTATAGAAAAACACACCAGCCTGAACATAAACCCCTACATCACGAGATGGATTGCCAACTGGCTAACAGACAGAACTCACACGGTAAGAATAGTGGGCTCCAGGTCCGACTCTAAACCAGTCACAAGTGGCGTCCCACAAGGCTTGGTACTGTTTGGCATATACTTCTCAGAAGTACAGGCAAACAAAGGAGGACTATGGCTAACCAAGTTCGCCGATGACTGCAAACTGGGAGCCATAATTAACTCTCCGGCTGACACGGACATTCTCCAAAAGGGCCTTACTGAGATGGACACCTGGTGTCAAAGTCATGATCTCAAGCTAAATGCTAAAAAATGCATTGTCATCCCATTTAGGAAAAACAAAACACCCATGAATTACCACATAGGTGGCAGCCCCCTTAATACAGAAGAGGTAATAAGAGATCTGGGGACCCAGGTAGAGTGTAATCTCGCCTTTGACAATCATATTGCCAAAGTAGTTAGGAAATCCTTCTATGTAGCTGATCTAATTACTAAAGGGTTCACATCTAGAAATAAAGAGGTTATAGTGCCCCTAACCTCGTCACGCATCAGACCCATGATAGAGTACAATGCCCCATTTAGGATGTACCTCACAAAACACTTCCAACAGCTGGAAAGACCACAAAAGTACCTCATCAAGAGGATTATTGGTCTCAAACATATGTCCTATGCAGCCTGACTGGAAAATCACCAGCTGTACTCAGTAGCATATTGCTTACTCAGAGGTGATCTCTGCCTGGCTTACAAAGCCATGTCCAACTCAGAATTGATGGACTTGCTCCACCTAAAGAAATCCAAGTCACTGCGAGCCACTCGCTCCAGTGAGCTAAACCTCACCACAACAATAAATAGAACATGCTGGAGGGATAGATTCCTGTCACAGAGACTCCACTGCTTTGGAGCAAAATTCCTAACTACATTAGGCAGTGCCCCTCACTCTGCAAGAGAAACCTTGATGAGTGGATGGGTAACAGAAAATACACCCCTGGGATCACTTCATTGGCTCTTCTTGACAGAGGCTCAGTTAATTAATCAATGGGGCAGCGAAAGCTGACACACTCTGGCTAGGCTTATAAATGCCCTCAGGCAGATAGTATAGTACCTACCTATGAACCTATGAACCTATGACAATGTCCCAGAAGAAGATGACATGACTGCATTTGAATAACTGGGAAAGCCAAGGTGCAGATATTATGGACTTGAAATGTTTCTTGCACTTTTTATGTAGAATTCACACACAACTGTCAACCCGTTATTAGAACTGTTCTCCAGTAATAAAAAGGTACAAAATAAATGTGAATTTGTGTATATGAATAAATGTAGATTTTTGTACATGAAGAAATGTCAATTTGTGTTCATTAATTAATATCAATTTTTGTATATGAATAAATGAATAAAGGTAGATTGTTGTACTGTGTGGGTAAATAAGGCATCCCCTGATAGTAAGCCCTAATGCGCATTTCGCCGGGAGAAAGAATATAAGACCCAGTCATATTTTTGGGGAAATACGGTACTAGGCTTCCTGCTAGCATTGCAGAACACCATGCCATGCTGCACAAACCCTGTTAAACACACCTATAAATAAATAATTATTTACATCTGGTTTCTATTTTTAATGTCTGGCAGGTGTCTGCCATGCATGCATGCTATCTGCTTGGCTCTACTGTGCTCCATCCTGCGCCACACAAACGTCAATATATATTAAAAAAAAATAATAAAAAAGTTTATTAAATTATGATAATTAATTACATCCGGTTTCTATTTTTAGATGTCTGCTAGGTGTCAGCTGTCTATATGTGAGCACAGGTTGGCATTGCTGTGCTCCGTGCTGTGCCGCACAAACATGCAGTAAAAAAAAAACATAATAAAAATATTAGAAAAAAAATTACACATCATTCAAAAGACTACAAACCAAATCTGATCAGAGAAAAGCCCTCAGTTAAGCAGATCAGGGTCTGGAATGAATGGGGCTTTAGAATATCTCCAAGACTGTTTTGACAGTACCTGCTGGGACATTTTCAAAGAGGCTGCTATGCCAGATGGACTCATGAACATAGATGATTACACAGAAGCCATGGCTTTTTGTTTGCTCTCTGACTGTGATGCTTTTGATGTCAGATACATCACTAAGTGTGTTGATGATGTATCTGACATCAAAAGCATCACAATTAGAGCAAACCAAAAGCCATGGCTCAACAACAAAGTCTATGATCTCTTGAAGGCAAAAGATGCAGCATTCAGGGCCAAGGACAAGAAGGATCTCAGCAAAGCTAGAGCAAACCTAAAAAGGGGCATTAAAGAGGCCAAGAGGGAATATGAAAAGAAATTACAAAGTCAGTTTGCAGACATGAGGGACACCAGGAGTCTCTGGCAAGGGATACAACAGATTACTGACTGTAAAACCAGGTCATCTCGGTGTGAAGACAGCACTGAATTCCTGGACAGGTTGAACTCTTTTGGCAGATTTGAAGCGAACAACAATGTGGCTGCTACAAGGCTACCTATCAACCAAGAGGAGGGGATGCTCAGCCTCAACTCCAATAAAGTGAGATCTCAGCTTAAGGAAATGAACCCTAGGAAGGCTGCTGGACCAGATAAAATACTGGGAAAAGTACTTAAAGGCTGTGCAGACCAACTATTTTTAGTTCTAACTGATATTTTCAATACCTCTCTTATTCTTAGTAAAGTTCCCTCTTGCTTCAAAGTAATGAATTTTGTCTCTTTCCCAAAAAAAGCTAATCCGGTCTGCATGAATGACTACAGACTGGTTACTCTAACTTCAAATGTCATGAAATGCTTTGAGAGACTAATTAAAATCATCTGTCATCTAGCCTTCCATCTACCTTCAACCCTCTACAGTTAGCTATGCTATTTCAATGGCACCCCACCTCTCACTTGATCATCTGAAGGGAAGAAACAACTACATCAGGCTGTTGTTTATTGACTTCAGTTCAGCATTCAGTAAAGTGGTTCATATGCTGCTTATTGACAAGCTTGTACATCTTGGTGTCAGCAAGCTCATGTGCAACTACATCCTTGACTTCTTAACAAACAGACCAAAGAAAAAATGTGCGGGCAACAAGAACTTGGAATGAATAATACTCAACACCGGTGTTCCTCAGGGTTGTGTGCTAAGCCCTCTGTTGTTCAACATCCTCACCCATGATTGCTCTACAAAATACAACACTAATCACATCATTAAGTTTGCAAATGATATTACAGTCATGGACCTCATCAACGAGGAGGATAAAAGAGCTTACAGAGACAAAGTCTATTCATTGACTGACTGGTGTGCTAAGAACAACCTTGACCTTAATATCAATAAAGATCATTATAGACTTCAGGAAAAGGTCAACAACACCCTCACTGCTCATGATAAATGATGAAGAGGTGGAAAGGGTCAAATCTACAAAGTTTTTGGGGGTGCACATTTCAGAGGATCTCTCTTGGACTGTAAACACTGAACAGTTGGTCAAAAAAGCACACCAATATCTCCACTTTCTCAGAAGGCTCAAAAAAGCAAAGCTGCCACCTACTGTTCTCCCCACATTCTACACAGGAGCAGTTGAGAGCATTCTCACTAGTAGCTTCACAGTTTGGTTTGGAAACAGTACAATAGCAAAATAAATAAAATGCATGGTCCGAGGACTTGAATTTTCAAGTCCTTGGACCATGCATTTTATTTATTTTAGTATAGTCTAATTTGCACATTCTGCAATTAGTTGTTAACAGTACAATAGCAGAAAGAAAGAAGCTACAGAGAGTGGTGCGAGTTGCTGAAAAAATCATGGGCACAAACTTACCATCAAGCCAGGATTTCTTTGCAGCAAGAAGCACTAAATGTGCATCCAAGTTAATTTGTTACCCCTTTCGCCCTGCACATGGCTGATTTACACAACTGTGTTTGGCAAGAGATATCAGAGTATCTGCTGCAGGACCATCTGATAGTTAAACAGCTTCTACCCAACAGTGTTGAGACTTATAAACTCTGATACCAACCACTGATTATTTAGTCAATAATCATTCACAATACGTAGCTCAGCTGAAAAGTGTGCAATATCTTTTTTTTTTTTTAATTCTTTGATGTAGCATTACATTTTCTTATTCATGTGAAATGACCTGCTGTTTGTCTGATGCAGATGAACAATGGAGGACCATCTTAACATGTGCAATCCTACACTGCCATGCTGCTATGTACAGTATTTGTCTTATGACTGTCTGGGGGGGCTTGTGTGTTTTTGTTGTTATTATTGATTTATTTATACTTCTGCGGGTTTTGTATTGAATATCTTTTTTAAATTGAAATGTTGCACTGTTGTTCTTGTTATCCTTGCTTCCTATGTACTCTCTGGTGAGTTTATGCTCGAAATTTCATTTAAGCTGCACTTGTGTAGTCCTAAATGACAACAAAGTGTACTTTGACTTTTGACTTTGACTTATTATACAGTTAACACACTTCACAACATTACAACAGTAGCGGGGAGCATTGTCGGGATACTCACACTAATCTGCAACCATGGTTAGTCAGTACATCTCTCCATACACTGATTCAATATCCATGTCCCTGGGGTCCCCCTCAGTAATGCGCCACCATTAATATGCATAGCATGCTTTCACGGGGAGACCATGGCTGTGTGCACGGATACATTCCATGGAAGCTCCACACTGTGCCTACATTTTGGGATTGTTTCTCCTGTTGGTAGTCAGGTTGGTGTCTGTTCTGGGTGCACATATAAATAGTTATTACTCATGGCTAAATGTTTGTGCAAAGATGTTAATACTTTTAACCAGAAGTTAGGTACTGCATCTGGACATGGGGGTTTTCAGTTAGTGGCTATTCTTAACTTTGTTTCAGTCTCTCTGGCTGTTGCTTCATCACATTTCATATCCTGTACATTTAAGGTTCTTATTCTTTCTTTTACTTCTTCTATCCATTTAACATCTTCATTATGTTCCACAGGTGCTTCATGAATACTTCTTCAAATTGTATCTATTTCTTGTTTTTAGTGGTCCTTCAATTCCTTTTACATTGTTTCCCAATTCAATGTAAAACTTTTTTGGGTCGTGAATAAATATAAAGGAAAAATACAAAATATGCAATTTATCTGTGTATCTTCTAAGTTTTTCTGCCTGTGCTGAGATTTTTAGTTTATTTGCGATAGTGCATGATAGATCCTGATCTGTTCTAATGCTGCTCATTGCTTTCATCACATCTATCTTTCTAAGTATTTTTGTTGATCTATTCCTTCTTCTATACTCTTCTAACAGTGTCACATCTTGTCTTAATTGCTTTATAGTTTTCTCTATTCAATACTTCTACTCTATTGTCTTTATGGCTCTTCTTTGGCCTATCCGTTTTTGTGATTTTTGGAAATGCTACCTCCTTCTACAATAGTGGGGCCATCCTCCCCCTGGGCCTGGCCCCATTGTAGTAATGTTTCTGTATTTTGAGGAATCTACACTGTCATTTTTTCCAGTCCTGGCACCAGTGCACCATTGGGCACTTTTTGATCTTGGCTCTTGTGCACCCAGCTATCCTTTTTTTTAATGTTTCACCTACTTCTGTCCATGTTATATGCTATATATATTCAGTCTATATATCAGTGTCAACTTGGTGAGATTTTGTGAAAAACGGGGTCCACCTCATGAAGGTCTTTACCAAGAGTTGAGGATGAATTCAGTTTCAGCACTACTTCTCTCCATTGCGTGCTGACTTATCATCTCTCCATTCAGACTCCTAACCCCTGCTGAGAGGTTTTTGAATTATACCTGAGTGGGGGATTGTGTCAAACCCTTTGCCAGATCAAGATAGGTGGTATGCACTTCTTACCTTCTTCCAGGGCTTTGGGACTTTCTCAAATAAGTCTACTAGGTTTAATAAGCATGGTCTACCCTTAACAAAGCCAAATTGGGTTGGGTCTAGAGTTTGAAGGTCACCTATGTCCTTGTTACTAAAGTCCATGATGAGTTATTCCATGGCCTTGCAGATGAGTCTGGTTAGACTTATAGGTCTATAGTTCCCAGTATTAGTTGATGCCTCCCCATTTGTGCAAGGGGATTACTGCTTCTGTTTTCCACTCCCCTGGAACAAAGCGAGTTCTCTGACTATGGTTAAAGAGGATGCTAAGTTGGTCCACTAGGTCCTGTTTTAGATTGCTTAGTAAGCAAGCTGGTATGTTATTTGGTACCATTGAGACCGTGTTTTAGCCTTGGTGAGAACAGATATGACCTGATGTCTAAAGATAATAGGCAGGTTACTGCTGTCAGGTATTGTTGGGGGTATGGTCGGTGGGGCCATGAGATTGAAGTCTGTGCCAAATCTGTCAACTAGCAGGTTGGTCATTTCCTCCAGTGCAGCTTCATGTTTAGATTCCTAGCATTAAGCAGCAGTACTTTTGAGTTTGCCACCAGTGGATATTGTTATGTCAGAACTTTTGTTGCTTTCACATTGCTTTACAAAGGCACTATGGGGGGGGGCAAGAACCTTTGCCAGTATCCAAGAGCCTAGAGGACACAGTTTCAGACCATCTCTGGCAAAGCAGTGTGGCTTGTCCACCATGTAAACCCAGACTGAGAGATAATGGATCCCCGTGGATTGATATCAGAAGCTAAGCTAATTGCTGAAGTCCATCTGTTTTGTTTGTATTGGGCATCATCCTGGGTGAAGGTAGAATGTTGCTTAGGGCTAGGGTCATACCTGCCTGGGCCACATAATTTAATAGTTCAGTCATGTGTCTCTTCGTATAGTCCAAAGAGGTATGTTATGAAAACAAATGTACAACCGAATGATGATGTAGACATCACACCCCTATGAGCAGACCAAGTGATATGTGACCTGTGTACTAGGGTAGATGGTATGCAGAACATCCACCAGCATGTGGCCACAGTGGTAATTACTTCCTTGTATGTAACAACTCCTGCGTATCTGCAGGGCATCCACATCAAAGGCCATGATACTTCCATAGTTCAGGGGCTTCATCACATCAATCATTGAGTACAATGCAACCATCTTCATGTACCTCCCTACACATGTTCCAGGGATGCATAGCTCAAGCATACCACCTTTGCCACAGTGAACTCCCACACATTGCATTGGCCATATCTATGTACTCTTTTTGTTGCATAAACATTACTGTTTGATGAGGTGGAACCCCTATCAAGATGTTATACCAGATGCTTGTGTGATACCTCTTCCAGTGATGCAGCCAGTACATACATAGCTATCTGACAACAATGATCACATTGTTTACATTCTTGACAGCATGGATTAAGCCACATATATGCTATGCATACTTATCAGCTAGGCTGAATTGATCACAATGTCACATACAAGTACAGCAGTGTCTCTGGTAACACCTCCAGTATATATTACAGTATCAGGACTGTGTGCTTGATTACCCTCATAGATTGCTGACATCTCATAATAGTTGTACAAGTGTTTTTGTGCAGAACCATCTATAATCACTCACAGTCACATATGTTATGTCAGAGACATGGGATTACTGGTAGTATTTTTCTGATAATGTTCATGATTGTGCATGCTACTTTTCCTGTATCCATAAGCGTGTAACTATGTGTTCCACTTGGTGAAGGCTCTGCTGACATTACAGTTATATTCAGGCAACTTATTTTGCAGAGATTCACAATATGCACCTGACCCCTATTGTATATAACATCCCAGATACATGTCCTCTCCATTGTTTATGTCAGGATATTTATATCACTAACACATCTTCTCCATTGTTATGTCACCTTGTATGACAATGACATAATATAAATTTTCAGTGTGCAGTCCATATTGTATCATGTCGATTTGTGATTAGCCTTCTTGTTACAAATGCCTTTATTTACATGCCTTCATATGCTGTACATTGTTTCACCTGTACTTTTTCACTGTGTTCATTCCTACAGTTCATCTGCATGTCCTTATTCAATACACACACTTCCCCTGACTGTTTATTTTAAATGGCAGTCCATGTACCATTACGGATCATTTGCACAAGTTTTGTTTAGTATGCCTGGAATGGGATTCCACAGTACTCTGTGTCGGAACTATATAGAGTGCTATATTATTAACCTTGGTAATCATTGTGGCATGCTGCCCAACTGTACAGACCTAGTTTGTCCATAGGTAAACAGTTCTAAATGTCTCCTGCTGTCCGTGTTGCTTTACACAGTTTCCTGACTGGCAACAATGTTGCTAGCCATAAAACAGTGCTTGTTTACGTTTAAACTCGGTGTGCAGCATGAATATGTAATTAGTGCTGCTGCTCACCGCGTAAACATATAAACTCCATGTGGGCTTCATGCCAAGCCTGCACAGTTTTTATTGAATCCCCAGGCTGGTGTTTTATTGTTTCCCTTCTGACTTCAAATTTAATGTGTTTTGGTTCGCTGTTGTTGCTAGATTATTCTTTGGAGCTTTCTCATTTTTTTTGTACTATGCTCCAATTTCTAATCTTTTCAAATGGAATGCCTGTTTTTTTTCTCACTTTTAATGCCTGGCCTCCTTTTATCTTTTAAATAATGTCTTCTAGTTTGATGAAGTCTGAATATGTCTTTTTCCTTCCTACTAAATAACATCTTATTTTCAATTTTCCCTACCTCCCTTTTCCTTATTTGAGCCCATCTTGCCCTACTTAGATATCTGTGCTGTTATACTGTTCTCATAGTCATTCCTTCATGCCCTGACATATCACCGTTTATGCATAATTCTCTCCCCTTTCCAATTCCACTCAGCTATGTGTACTAAGCCTGACATTTCTTTTTCTTTTTTCACCATTTCCCAAAGGATCTAATAATGGTTGCATCCATTCTGAACGCTACTCAGCCCTAGAGCTTTATTTCTCAATCTTCCACCACTACAGTGCAAGACTTAATCAAAGAAAAATGTTTTTTTCTACTCCCCAACACCCTTCACAATCAGGTTAAAAGTATAATAACATTTATAAATAATAATGCAGAGGAAGACACGACAGGGAGAATCAAAGATGTTACAGAATGCTCCATAAGCATTCATTTCTTTGAATTACTTCTTTGAAATACTCTTCCTTTAACAAATTACCATCATCAACAATGTTCACAAGTACAGTCTTTACTTCTCTCCCGCACACATGTTATGTCAGAGAAGAACTAAATGAGTTATTAGATATGGGTCTTGCTTGGCCTGTTATCTGCTGTCAACCTCTCTGTCTTTTGTCTATTAAAAATGCTGGCCCTGATTCTACTTTTGGTTATCAAAAGAAAACAAGAAAAGATGATTAAAGTTAGACCTGTATAATCAATGCTAAATACTATACTTAATGTGAAGTTTTTTTATTTTTTTATGTTATTATTAATCACATCAAAGATTTCTCAGTTTTCTTTAGTTCAGTGCTCCTATCTGACTTCTTCTATTTAGGCTGCTTACATTGTATTGCACATTGATTGAGCATCATTCTGCTCCCTCATGTTGACCTCTTGTAGCTGAGACTTGGTCTCAACTTTAGGCAATCCTGCCAAATGTTCTGTATATCCATTTTTTGCTTCTGTGGAAATAATAACTTCTTTCCCTTTCCCTGTTGTTTCCACTTTCCTCTGATCCTCATTGGCTGCATCAAGTTTCTTTACTGATGCTTCTATGCTTTCTTTTTTCAGTTTTGTCCTTTTATCTTCATTTCTTTTCCAGTTCCTGAAGGATGTTATGGCCTTTTGTACTTTTTGCCATCTCCCTTCCAATGTTCTATGACACCAAATTCCTTCTCTTTTTCCTGAGTTACATTAGAGGAGTTTTTCATATCTCTCCTCATATTTGGTAAGCCCCAAGATAAATATACCGCCTGGCATAAATTCCTTCTTTTTGGTGTATTTTTTCATAATGGATGGCTCATTGGTGCAGCGGTTTGTGTTGTTACCTCACAGCCAGGGCTGGCCTTAGCTGAAATGGCGCCCTAGGCGAAGTAGTACTCTAGTGGCCCTTAAGCCCCACCCACACCAGCGCCCCTTAAGCCCCACCCACACCATACTCCCGAAACACCCCTATAAGCCACACCCACACGTAGGTCACTCCCCAAGAAAGTCACTCCAGTCATTTCCTTCAATTATTTAAATGCACAGGAAGAAAAGATACCTTGTAATATAGTTAAACTGCAAGTGAAGGAATGTGGATTTTTTTTAATAAGCCTGCTTTATCTGTTGATCCTTCACACATTTTATTGTAAAAGTCATGTCCTCAGAAAATACAAGCCCATGTGCCTTTTTTCAAAGGGATGCTTAAGTTAATCTAAACTGTTTAATTTACGTTGGGTATGCGAGTAAGCCTTACAGCTCAGTGAAAGTAGAATAGCAACCTCTCTGCTCCCTGTGTACAGTAGCTTAAACTAGAACAGCACAAACACAGATAGACATAGCATAAGCAATAAATTTCTCTGCCATTGAAACGGCATGAAAATCAACAGTCATAGAAAATGCATCTGGCCAGTGGAGGATTAGGTTTACTTTTGGGTCGTTTTCAAAATAATCTCCTTGCACACATTTTAGGGCAATGCATACATGAATTTGTTCTTTTATTCACCTTCCTGAGTGTATTAAATTATATTCCTTAAAATTTGTAGTTTTAAACATTTTAATAAGCAATGAAACAAAGTATAAACCAATGACAAAACTACCCATTTCAGAAGATTTCAACCATAAAAGGCAACCCAGACTTCTGTCATTACAATCCACCAATATCACTCGATACACAATCTCTACAGAAGTAAAATTATTGGAATAATTCCACATTAAAAGAAATCTGTAACTAATGAAAAGGAATGAAGAGGTTGCTACTGGCAAACAACTTTACACCTCAATGTTTCATCTACAAATTCAGTACCTGTTGCCCTTGCATTAATCTATATTACATTAAAAAATTTGGTAAACTGGTAATATTGCAATAGGAAATTACTAAAACTGACAAGTTCATAGTTACTAGGCATCTCATACAAAAGGAGGAAACTCAGGAGTGTAGAACCCCTATTCCTCCTTGTAATACACCAAATAATCTGCAATCATATAGGTACTGCGATATCAGCACTTCATCTACATGGTGTGGGAGAAGAATCCAGAGCCTTCTGCACCAAAGGCAATTATGCTAATAACACTGCTTTCAAATTCTACAACAGTGTGCTATTTGATAAAACAGTTGCACATTGAAAATGGACTTAGCATGAACAGCAGTAAACTTTCCTTTGAAACTTAAACCCTTGAAAATACATCGAAAATCAATCCCTTGAAAATGCAGTGAAAACTCCATTCCCTGAAAATGCACTGAAACACAAACTCCTTTCTGTCAGCAGTCTGGTAGGTGGTGTAAAGCAGTGGTTCCCAAATCTTTATGGACCAAGACCCACTGTTGAAATTGATAATTTTCATGACCCATTACTCACATCAGTATGTGTAGCACTCCTGGTCCTCCTTAAAAGAGAGGACGCGGGCATCATGAAGTGTTTTTCTGGGATTTAAAGAGGCCATGTAAACTACTCTCATACTTTATTAGCAGAGAAAATCATGGACAAATGGGACCCTAGGCAGGGTAATAGAGTGGGGCCTCCCAAGCAGCCCCTCTTGCAGCAGCCCCCTCCCCAGCCATGCCAGTGTTTCATTATTTGGCTATTTCTTCGCAGTTACTATGGACAATGTTCAAACCTCAATGTGTATACAATTAGGTATTTCTACTATGATTAGATTTTGAAATAAAATGCAGAAACACCAATAGCCACTTGTTAAACAGTTCAGCCTAACAATGAAAACAGGCTCAGCATGAGCAGTAAACTTCTCTGCCATTGAAACAGCATTAAAACCTACATTCAAATGAAATTCATCTGGAAAGTGGAGAATTAAGTTTACCGTTGGGCTATTTTCAAATTACAGGCTCCTTGAACACGTTTTTATGGCCATGCATTCATGTATGTGTTCTTTGATTCACCTTCCTGATTGTAGTACATTATATTCCTTGTATAATACACTACCAGTTGTTAGTATGTTTTAAATTTATAATTTTGAACATTTTTCCAGCAAACAATGAAAAAATGCATGACCCAGTAATGAAAGAACTGCCCATTTCAGAACATTTTAACCATAAAGGCCACTCAAACTTGTCATTACAATCCACCAGTATCAATCAATAAGCAAGGACGATCTCGGTGGTGCTGTGGTTAGTGTTGTCGCCTCACAGCAAGAGGTTCTCCGGTTCGATTCTCCACTCGGCTGGGGTGCCTTCTGTGCAGAGTCTACATGTCCTCCCTGTGGTCATGTGGGTTTCCTCTGGGTGCTCCGGTTTCCTCCCACATCCCAAAGACATGCTGTAAGTGGATTGGACACACTAAATTGGCCCTGGGCGTGAGTGTCTGCCTTCCATGGAAGGTTGGGCTCTGGGCTGACAACTCGACATCGTAAAACTTCACTGCCAATCATGAGCAGACAGGTGATCCGCTGTGGCGAGGGTGGCCTAATGGTTAAAGTGTTTGCCTTACAAACACAAGGTGCAGGGTTTGAGTCTCACAAGGGATAATTGGCTAGGCTTAAAAATGGCTCGTAAGGGCAGTTAGCCTAGTACTAATCAATGAACCTATATACAATGAACCTAACCGGGAAAAGCCAAAAGAGAGAAAGTATCAATCAATAAGCACAATCTCTGCAGAAGTAAAATTCATCCGAATACTTCTACATTAAAGAGATTTGTAAATAATGAAAAGGCTGTTACTGGCAAACAACTTTACATTTCAGTGCTTCATCTACAAATTCAGTGCCTGCTGCCCTTGACAAAGTAATTGCCTACTTTACAATAAAAAAACTGATAAGCTGGTAATACTGCAATAGGGAATGACTGAGAAACTGACGACTAGACATCCTATACAAAAGAGGACACTCAGGAATGCAGAACTCCTATCCCCCTTAAAATGCAACAAATAATCGGCAACTAAGACATTACATACCATACCTCTCAACCTCTTAGCACAAGAAAGCTGGACAAAGCCTAAAATAATGAGGAGGTGGGGACAAAGGCCACAAAAAGAGGGACATATTAAAATATTGCTTTTACAGACTTAGAAGCATTTGTCTTAGCATGCATTTTCTGAAGGAAATGAGGACCGAAACTCAAATGTTTGACATTTAGCTATTTCAATCCTCACTGATTTGCCAGAAAACCTTAAAGTCTATGAGGAACAGGCCAAAACTAGGAGGCAAAAATCTGGACAAATCTGGACAGTTGAGAGGTATGCATACCTCTCAATCTGTTAGTGCAAAACATCTGGACAAAGCCTAAAATAAATGTGGATGCAATGGCCAAAAAATAGGGGCAGTTTAAGTATTGTTCTTTTTAACTTAGAAAGTTGCTAGAACATTTATTAAAAAAAAATATTGTGTTGTAAACTCTTCACTGCCCATTAAAAGCACAATACATGTGGCAAATTTTATAGGCACAATAAGACATTGTGAGCTGTATACTGACTAGATATTCATACACTTATGGAGCTGAAATTAACACAACACATGCCTTCATGGTTTGCAGTGCTATTTGGTGACTTCAGTCCTCCCTGATTTGCCAGAAAACCAGAAATTATGAGAAAGACAAAAACTATAATGCTAAATCTGGACACTTGAGAGGGACCTCATATTTTTGGTCCATTTTTCATAGTTATGGTTTTCTGGAAAATTACTGGTAAATCTTTCAAGACTGAAGTTAGAAAATAATGACAGAGGTTTGAGTTTCTGACTTCATACCCTTCAGAAAAATTCAGCACCAATGCAAAACCTATCAGTTTGTAAGAGCAATATTTAAAAAGTGTCCCTATTTTAGGGCCTTTATCCCACTTATTTATGGTATCTCACACACACACACACACATACACACACACACACACACACACACACACACGCATATGCACACGCACACGCACACACACACACACACACACACACACACACACACACACACACACACACACACACACACACACACACACTCCTCTTTCATACAGCAACTAATGACTAATTTAAATTACACACTCCTACTCTGCTCTCATACAACACACACACAAGCACTTTTCTCTCTCATACAAAAGTGAGCAAAACCACTAGTTTGTTATGCACACACACTACTTTAAGAGTTTAAGTTATGCACACACACACACACACACACACACACACACACACACACACACACACACACACACACACACACACACACACACACATCTACCACAGCAGCACATGCATGCAATGACTCTCTCACAAAGCAACACACACAGACGTACACAGACCTACTCTCTTGCACAGCAACAAAGACTTTCTTCCAAAAGAAGGAATGGCTAGTTTAAATTCCATACACACACCTACTCTCGCACAGTAACACACGCACTTCATATCTAATACAAACAGAACAGCGAGTTTAAATTCCATATACATACATACATACCCAAACACATTCTCTCTCATACATAAATGAAGAGTTTAAATTACACATAGAGACACATACACACATGCACTTACCATCTTTATAACCCAAACAAAAACATGCGGAGACACAGACATAACTATTCTCTTGAACGGCTGGCCTAGCTTAAATTCCACGTGGAACTGCAGAATGCATTTGGATGACATTGGCGTTGTGACGTATGCAAGTTTCTCCTTAAAGAAGACTCTTGCACCACAAACTAAAGATTTTTTAAGCCTCCTGGCTAACCTGCAGCTGTAAGTGGGAGGGTGCTTGCCTCACTTCCCCTCCCCCACCCTCCACCCTCTGGTTCCAGTGCCAAGAAGAGCGCAAACTTTATACTGATTAAAATAAATACATACACACATAATGCGTCCTTTACAAGGCCAGCCTTTATGGCACCCTAGGCGGTTGCCTAGTGCGCCTATGCCTAAGGCTGGCCATGCTTACAGCAAGAGATTCTCTGGTTTGATTCTTGGCTCGGGTGCCTTCTGTGTGGAGTCTGCAACTCCTCCCTCTGTTCATGTGGGTTTCCTATAGGTGCCCCATTTCCTTTCACATTACAAAGATGTGTCTAGACCATTTCTCCTAGGGCATCTGCTGAAAATTGGCTTGTTCCAAGTCAGACTTTTCCGGTAAACAAATGTTAAATTAATAAAAAATATTTTGCTTAGCATTGTTATGTTATACTTCAGTCCCAGCTTATCTTTTGAGTAATAAATTCTGCAGGTGCATGATGTCTTTGAAGCATAAACTGCCTGAAGGTCCAAACCTATGCCGTTTGCTTTTGACAACAGGTATGTTTTCTTTTCCTATAATGTGAGGATGGATAATTTGCTGGGATTCCTACTTTCATACTACATTTCAGTCTTGTCTTTCATTTCCTTTTGTGAACTGTAGTATCCAAGCCTTGCTTCCTTCACCCACTTAAAAGGAACATATTTTGATGGACCTCATAGCTGTGGTTTTCTCCCTAATTTATGGCAATGTGCAGTTTTTCTGGTGGGGTCTATGTTAAAACATTGACGGTTGAATTCCGCGAACCTTTATTCAGTGAGACAACAACAGCGAATGTTTGTTTAAGTGAACGTCTCTTTCAGCAAAAATTAAAGTAGAAAATAACATTAGCTGGTCAACTACAATTAAAGCCCACTTACTATGTTATTCACTGTTTTAATTTTTGCTGAAAGATACATTCGCTTAAACAAACATTCGGTGTTGTCATCTCACGGAATAGAGGTTCACGGAATTCAGCCTTCAATGTTTTAACATAGACCTGGGCTTTGTATTAGAACATTACCCCACCACGATTTTCGCGCAGGAATGGGCATGTCCTGCATGATTGACAGGTCAAGGCCATGTGAGGTTGCATGCAAAGTAAGGCTGACTGACAAGCCATGGAGGTTATCCAGCGACCTGTTGAATATTCATTCTGAATAGTGCATCTGTGACCATTTGTTGCCGTTTTTTTTTCCCCCAAAATTTTTATTTTTAACTTTTCGATATACAGAAGACACAATGTTGACGTTCTTGAAATATGGCCATTCTAAGCTAGTTATTGTGTTTCCTTTAATTAAGAGATGTAAGGACAGGTTCATGTATTAGTGGGACCAAAGGGCAGTATGTACACAGTACTTTACACCCCCATCCTAATGTTGTGCCTTAAATTGCTTTTGCAGGGGGGCAAGCCCCCCTTGCACCCCCACCTTTCTTACTGAACATGGAAGTCAGTAAATAATGACACATGTTTTAGTTTCACAGTTAGCATGCATTTCAAAAGTATGCAAACATAAAACTTGTAAAGCTAGGAACTTTCTAAGGTTATAAACGCAGTACTTAAATTCTCACCCTATATTTGGTAGTTTGCCCCCCATTTTATTAGGCTTTGTTCAGATTTTGGGCGTTAAAAGATTGAGAGGTATGTGTCAGTGTTAACAACTGGACCTGTATGTTAAAGGTTACGGTTCCAGGTTTGTACCGCTCATCTTAGTTATCGCAATCCACTGTCCCCCCAAAATAAATGCTGTCAGACATTACAAATAAAAAAAAATCACAGTTTGAAAAATACATATCTGCAAACCAAGTGAATGACATGGAAAATTCTTTGTCATATAGGGAGTGGCACCGCAAATAAATACTGGATGTCAAACAGCTAAGAAACAGTGATAATTAAAATAACTAAAGAGTTCTGCCATGTGCGTTCCTGCACAGGGGACTACAAATAGTTTAGGTGTATGTTGTTATACAGAATAGATAAGCAGCGCGTACATTCAACTACACTGTTTTCCATATTCTATTTGGTGACATTGGGTATCTCATGTTTATTCATAGTAAGACTAGCAATTACAGGGAAATGTACAGTAGTGGGTGGGGTCTGGCCGGTCCTTGCTACTGCGCATCTGGTGGGGTAATGTTCTAATACAAAACCTAGACCTGTTCTGGTGAATTTAGTTTAGCAATTAGATTTACTTACAAAAGTGTTTCTGATTATCCTCGAAGATTTTCACTGGGATCATTATGAGCCTTATTTTTTTTTCTCTGAGATCTGTACTATTTTCCATTCAAATGGGCTCTCAGCTTCTGCATGTCTTCCTCCTTTATAGTTATCTTTCTAAAATGGATCATCGGTTTTCACCAGTATTTTTTACTCTGTTTTTACTAAAATACTTCTCTGTTTTCTCTATCTTTCTCTCTCTCTCTCTCTTCAGCCCTGATTGTTTTCCTGTACTGCTGTTTTACACCTTCTGTTTATTTTGATTTATATTGTTCTTTTAGCACTGGGCAGTGAAATATATTTTTCCTGTGATTCTTCACAACCTTGAACTCAAAAAGTCATCTTCCTTGGGGTTCCACTTTTTCCCCACCCTGCAACTGTTTCCATTCGGAAAGACTGAACAACAAAGTAAGATGAACTGATAAGTAAGTGCTGTATCAAACAAATATTAATAACACAAGGCATGTGTTTTAGTAGAAAGAATAGCAATCCACTGACACACAAAATTGCTGATTAGCTTGAGCAGAATAAATATCTTGCTTGTACTGACAGTATCTGCATATATCTCTGACAGGACAGGTACATAAAACCCCTGCTTACATTGGAGAAACACAAGAATACTAAAGGTAATCATTATTTTATTGATCCGTGGCTATCCAACAAGCATTATGTCATAGGATTTACGTATTTATGTGGAGATGACTCATGCATGTGATATCTGACTTAAATTTAATCACTGATAGGGTAAGTCTTCTTAGCAAGGTCTACAATCAGAATCTGGTATTTTTTAGACTTTGTAGCACACAGTGAATGCTACAATGATTACATGAATGCAGTAATATTTCTTTTTCTCCAGAGGATCTTATCATAGTCACTACTGAAATACTGTATCCAATTGACAGGCTTGTTATTAGTTTTATCTTTTTTGTATTCTTTTTGCCTTCATACCTTCTGACTGTCAAGCCTCCCCTAACTTGACTTGGCCCACTTGTTTCCTTATACCGGTATCTCCAGCAGAGGGATGAGAGTACTTGTCCCACTTGTTCTCTTAGCGACATCGCCAGTACTCAGGTGACAGCCATATGGAGAAATCCAAGCAGCCATAGGGGGATTGCTTGTGCCTGCCCTGGCAATGATGACATTTTTCTTTAAAGTCCGAACCCTCTCCTTGGGCGGGGGATGGGTGACCCATGTCATCACTGCATCCAGTACACCTCCTCACACACATGCATGTCTTTTGTTGTACTTGTCAAGGAAGCTTAACACATTCATTGCTTGGTGAGCTAAACATACATCACAGGACCACACCCACATATCAGTGACCCTCCTATGATGGATTGCTGCATGGTGGGATCCTGTGTCTCACTTTTAATGATTGTGTGCCATTTCTGCTGTTTCATATAATATTAATGTGCTTTAGATAACAAATTATTACTTTATGCAATTATTAGAAGTAATTAGGATTTTTTGTCCTAAAGTCACAGAAAAATTTTTAATATAATGCTTTTTTGCAGTATGCAACTGACCAGAATAGAATAAGCTGCCAATCTAAATGAATTCTGTAAGCTGATAATGTGTTTTGATAGAAAAGGTGAAATATGATATATTTATAACATAACATTGGTATTAGTGAGAGGATTTAGCCATTTGGTTGTGTTTATATAGATGTAATCAGCAGTTGTATGTATAAATACTTGTGGTATATAGAAAGTGCTAACTTGTTGATGATGGCAAAATTCAAGTAATCATGGTGTTGAGAGAAGTCATGGATTCTCCAAAAGATTAGAATGCGGCCAATATTTTTTTATCCCTTACTATGTAATGAAATTAAAAAAAAAAAAAACAAGAATGTTTTGCAAAACCAACAAAGTAAGTGAAATAAAATATAAACCCAAACTATATGTGTCTATGTCAATTTGTCAAAGGTTCACTTCAGCGAACCTTTCTTCATTGACCTGAAACCACCGAACTTTCAGTTCCCCGAACATTCACATCTGAGAAAGATTTAAGTAGGGAAGGGAAGCAGCTGGCCAACAGCACAACTTTGCTCATTTCTTCACTGTAGTGTGCTCTATGAGTTGGTATATATAGTTGGGGGGGTGTACCCCCCCCCCCACTTGGATGGATTTGACATACTGTGGTGTGTTTTCTGCTGCAGTGTTGGCCAACTGCTACCTTTCCCTGATAAAATATTTTTTCAATATGAATGTTCGCGGAACTGAACATTCTGTGGTTTCAAGCCAATGAAGAAAGGTTCACACAAGTTAACCTTTGAAAAATTGCTATAGACCCACTATATTATAAAATAGTCCTGGTAAGCAAACATCTATTTGTTCAGTTTGTTAGGTGTAGAAAATTTGTTTAAAATACCAAGTGCATTTTAGCAGTAAGTAAGAATGCAAGGCATACTTAGCACCCTCTCCAGAACTATGCTTCAAAACAACCAACTCATTAAAATTAATGCGTCATGCACAACTGTGTATTGAAGAGATATGACATACCTGCCTAACAATTTGGATGTTGCGTATTTAATAGTCATAGGAGAATATTACAGTACGGAAGCTCCACTTCTTTTACAAGTAAACAATCATAGTAAAACAAATTTAGTCAGGTAAGTAGCTATATTTATAAAACAGTATCTTAACAAGCTTAGAAGTGTATAGGAGTTAAATGGGATCAGAACAACAATAGTAATGCAAGAAGAGGGGAAGCCAAAAACATACAATTTAAATTATTATAAATGCATTGTTCAGAACTTAAGTGGGTCAGTATATTTCAGCAGTGATAGGTCTGCCTACTAAATATATATTTGTGTGTGTGCATGCATTTGTGTTTGTGTGTCTGTGTCTATTTTGGTGTGTATTCATGTGTATGTATGTATGTATATGCGTGTTTGTGTACGTGCAAGTGTGTGTGTGTGTGTGTGTGTGTGTGTGTGTGTGTGTGTGTGTGTGTACATGCACATTTGAACCTGCATAAACTGGAAATTTGGCACATGTTTTTGGGACAGGTATATCTCAGAGAGGATACTGCTGCTGTGGAGCAGACTCCTCATCCACAAAAAACAAAATATATCCCTGTCCATTTTCAAGAGCTACCTATGGATGGGAATCATAAATTTACCCCAGGACTGCCCCCTGTACTACTAATGGACAGATGCAGCTCCTATGCATAGAACCCCTCAAGTTATTCATAGAATGATCCCAGTTATTCTCATTTGGGATAATATATAATTTTCAAATATGGAATGGGTAAGGCTAATTTATAACCAAATGTGATAGGTTATTTTGAGCACAAAAGCAGAAACTGGCTAGGCTTAAAAAACCTGCAAGGGCAGCTAGCCTAGTAGTTACCTATGACATTATGAACCTATGTATAAAACACTACTGCTGAATCACTGCCAGCTTTAATATCTGTATTTGTTTACCAAGTAGAAAATCCTTTGTCCTGTTAATGCACCTGTGTGATTGTGTTCTAATCTAGTTACAAAGCAGAACATGATGCCCCTTGCAGCTGTCTGAAAACTGCATAAGCTTTGTAATTCTTACTATACAGCTCTCTAAGGTACACAAGGAGCATCAGGTGTGTCCATGTTGAGCAGTGACATGCCAGGTTTGATTCCCCTCATCTCTGAATCAAAAGCTGGCAGTTTACCTCCATTACAATAGTCTAACCTGTGTTGTGCACACTTCATTTAAGAAGCCTACCAAGAACTATTTATTCATGTAGTCACCAGTACCACAGGTAAGAAGAAGCTGGAGGAAGGATCTCTAGTACAACAAATTTAACTTAGTCTATCCTCTCCTTAAAAGCCCTTGAGTCTCTGCAAACCTTAAAATTACACTTCATTTCTCTGGATGCAGTGTCATCACTCTGCACAGTATTGGCCCAAGTACAAATCTTGCAAAATGTACATTAAATACGCTTACATGCGAGAGATGTTTAATACGTGGAATTCGGGAATGAAGATGCAATTCAGTTGTTTCACAGGTGTAATGTTTTCCAGACAATTCTTCAAAAGAATCTGGAAAAGAGTGATTAAATGAAAATCTACATATGGTCCACAGAGAGCTGCAGTCATAAATGCAACAGGTGGGTTTCATAAATATGCTGGAAAACATTCAGTCTGAAGACAAGGTATTTCCTGACATAAAAATGATTGTCAGGTTTATTGTTTGTAGTAGACATTCATCATAACACCATCTGTACACCAGATCAAACATACATGGTTCTAAGAGTTTTGTGCCTGGATTAGATATCAAACATCATGATGTTAACATATTTTTGTATTAATTATTTGCAAGAATTATGAAGTTGTGACATATATAATCATCTTCACTGATAATTTTCTACAAACATTGGGCTAGATTCCAAAAGAATTGCTTCAGTGTAAGTCTGCCCTTATTCTGAAAGGAATGCTGTTAAAGTAAGTGACTTACTTTAGTGTAAGGCCTATCTATAAACAGGCTTGCTATGGGGTCATATTCTAAAACACCTGCTCTAAGCCCGATCTGAGTGTAAGTGGTCATTTACACTGACAGCAAGTCTTTTGGAATTGGGCCTGTTATGCTCATTGTTACAGCCAACTCCACAAAACCTGTTTACCAGACAAATAAAATATACTTAAGACATCTCTCCAACCAGCCTTTGCCCACTACAAGTCATTGTCAGTTAATATGTCTGAATGCATCGCCATTTCCTGGTTCTCCCTTTAGCACAGCTAAATCCAGCTAACATTCTATGAATTGCTTTACACAGACATTTCATATCTGCTTAATAATTTAACTACGTCATATCATCACATTACTGCTATTATTTAGGCAACAGTGAAATAACTGCCTTGGAATACGTTTCCTTCTCTGAGTCATTATGTTAGCGAATCAGTTAATATAATATGTAAAACTCCAGCTGAATCGTTAACATAATGACTCACATCAGTCTCCAGCAGAGTTCAGTCAACAGCAATGGTGCATTTCTGCTAACTATGCTTGTGAATATTCTTATTTTTTAACTCTTTTTACAATTTTATCTTGTATACGCCTGTGTTTTATTGTAACAGATTTTGTACAATGCTTTCTTGGAGCTTTTCTCCCCGGGCCTCCACTGAAAACGGGTCATGCTGGCCCAGTGGACTTCCCAGATAACCAAACTGGAAATAAATAAATTTCTGCATGAAGCAATGTTAGACAGCAGTCTTGTATATGATTGAAAGAACACCTTTTTCATGATGTTTGTACAGTCTAAGGATTGTTAGTACCTATCTCTTAGACCGTGGATACTTTACTGAATAAGTTCTGCAATGAAATTCAATGTTTTTTGTAAATGTACAATATGCTTGACTGACTAACTGTAGACTTTTATTAGTGATGACAGCATCATGGCTGCCATACCAAAAAAAAAAAAAAAAAAAATCAGTATAATGATTAATTATAAAGATGCATTTTTCAGTTTTAAAGCCCCAGGGCAGTTCAAATAATAGCCAACACATATGAGTTACTCTTTGCCCTTAAAATGAAATATGTCAGGGTCTACTTATTTCACAGCCTACAGAGAATTTTATTAAGTATCAAGAAAACATTAGTGTTGCTCTTGTGAAACGCCATATAACTGACAGGTTTTTACAATACATTTGATTTGATATGATATAGCTGGCAAATAAATAATATCATCTACCCTTGCTTAAGTTTTGGCAATGCCCCAACAGACTTTTCTGGTGCATGGTTATGTAGTTCATTTGGCCTAATCAAGCTATTAGCTTTGAAAGCAGTAGTGTCGTACAAATTTCATGTATTTTTTGTATCTGGCCATCATGCCAGTAGAATATTTTAAACATTTGTTATATTCACTATAAAAGATAAAGAACTGAAGTAAGTTTAGTCCAATAAACATGCCAGCATTTTGTCCAAAAGTATTAAAATAAACTTTTGAACTAAGGTTTCTGCTTGCATTCTGTGACCCTGTAACTCTACACATTGCATTTGAGGTATCAGAGGTTAACCTGTACAGACCTGTGAAACTTGTGCTTCACAAATTTAGTTATCGTTGTCTTTATAGTCAAGTGAATTGTTGGCTTCATAAACATGTGAATCACATTCATGCTGAGTTGGTGAATCTTTGACATCATGGAAAGGTGAACCATAGCCACTGTGAGTTTGTCGGTCAACTTTTTTTGTCCTCTCAGACTTCATTGATACTAACCTGGTGTCCAGTGATACACATCCATGCTGGGTGTACCGGCATCCTCCTAATCCCCTGGACATGATATGGTATTACTGTGCCAGTCATGGATTTCAAGAGAAAGGCAGTCTGTGTTTCTGTCTGGTGTTTTTTGTTTTATGCTATACACCCTACCTAGTTTCCCTTTTCCTCACCACCATGCTTACTGGTTGTGTCACATGGCAATTCAATTTTTTGGACCATGCCTCCCCTTTATGGGCAATCACCAGTAAATACCGCCCCCACCCAGCATGGGCATGATCCATCCTTGCCACTGTGTCAGTCACCCGAGCTGCTAATCAAATCTGGGTGGGCAGGGCCTTAATTAGGGCTTTATCCCAGTCTGTGGCTCATCTTGATTAAATGTATTACAATCTCTAGTGCTCTGCATTTCAGTCAGTACTCAGTGAATTTGATTTATCATGCCCATCTTTTCATAAGTAGACCTTCTCAAAATATTTGGTTGTACTGACATAACATGAAATGGAAACGTGCATTGTTTATCTTTATACAGAACATAGCTCTTTTTTTAGTATATGACAAAAATGAATCAGCCATGAAACAACAGAATCTGACAAAGAGCTTTTCAAGACCATTTTTGTTATTGCACATTGCTATTTTATTGCATTATGTACTCCTGTATCAACATGAAATGAAATAAGGCTTCTGTTTTTAGACAGTTTTCTGTGCTGAATTTTTTAAACTAATAACATCAATGCATTTCTGTACTCTATGAATAAATAGTGTTTATAGTCCCAACACATACATCAACTGTATTCACAAAAAGAAGTGTGATTGTATTATATTGAAAACATTGTTCAAGCCAGTGACTACAGCTAACAATTTACTTGCATTAGTCAACTAAATATATTGATGCCCTTTATTCCTTGATATGCCTACCTGAGAATAATGCTTATGCTGGTCAGATTTCCTGCATTCTCAATAGAATGCAAGGACATGGATTCTTACCATATGAATAGCCACATCTTAAAGTAGATGATGGTTGCTGAGCTAAATATTTGATAATCAGACTAGTGATTAGCTGAAACTTTGTTTTCATAGTGTTGAAACATTACTCATTTGATATATTGCTCTGCTAGAACTATTCAGTTTATTAACTGAGACTTAAGCTTCTTTTTAATTTTATAAATATCCATATTCCTGGAACCAGTTTACTCACTGAATGCAATCATTCTGATTGCCATTAGTATGGATATGCATCACTAAAAACCTTTCAGTGATCAGTGAATTTGCCTTTTTCCTTTTTTAGTGCAAATCTGGTGTTAGTAGGTGTTAGTAAGGAATGAGTGAGGCCTCCTTCTCACATAGGGGTAATTAAAGGCACAGCATCTAATGACTTCTAACAGTTGTGGGCATAGACACTTGTGTGCACATAGAAGAATGAGTTTGCAGGCCAGTGTTATAATTTTCTGCTGCCCTACCATCTTCTGTTGCTTTTACCCAGCAAAAGTCAGCAATGCAGTGGCTGAATATATGGTCTATACCAAGAACGAGCAAGGTTTTACCATTCTACCAGTACTCCAGCAGGTACTGTTAACCAGTTGATGAATGTGCTTCATCAGTGGAATAATGGAGTACCTTACCTACACCACAAAAGCCTTATTTTGATCTTTCCAGGTCTATGTCATATAATCAAATGTTCAACTTCATGAACCTCCATTCACTGAATTGAAAACAGCAAACATGCACTTCAGTGAATGTGAACTTCAGCAAATTTATAACACAGGGCATTGTATTAGTTAGCCAACACTGTGACCATCAGGCAAACTGCAATATGTCAAACCCATCCAGGTGGGGAGCCCCCACACCCTCTCAACTATATATATATATATATATATATATATATATATATATATATATATATATACCAACTCCAAGAACCCACTACAGTGGGGAAAAGGGTGAATTTCCTGATGTTGGCCAAATAATACTATTCCCTATTTTAAAAATGTGGCGAAGTTCACATACACTGAAGTGCATGTTTGCGGTTTTCAGTTCGATGACTGGAGGTTTGTAGAGTTGAATGTTCAATTATATGACATAGACCCAATCTTTTCTTTCACACTCATCAAGCCATGTCTTTTCTTTCTTTCTTTCTTTCTTTCTTTCTTTCTTTCTTTCTTTCTTTCTTTCTTTCTTTCTTTCTTTTTTTCCTACTTCCTATTAACCAACAATTGCAACAATTTTCTCCCCAGTTCTCTAAGACTTGTAAACTCTCCAGAGACCAGTGTCTTATGCATGTTTAGCTTTATTGCTCTCTATCCTAAATGAAGTAAGCAATATCATTATCTATATCTGGGATGCAACTAGATATTGGTTTTAACAGCTCCTGCCTTGCATCTTTTTTGAGTACTTGCAGGAGTATTTATTCCCTAGCCTGTTAATGCACAATTAAGCAATATAATCCATTTATTTCAGCTTCAGGAGTCATTGTTTGTTTATTTGTTTGTTTGTTTGTTTGTTCGTTTGTTTGTTTTTCTTCCCATCCTCTTGCTTCTGTGAATTCTAACCTCTTTGTTGATGCACCTGGCTATTTTTCATCTAATTGGGACCTTGCTTTTCATTACTGTTCTACCCAATTCGTTCAGATCAATTTGGCAATTTCTCTGCTTTGCATCTTTTCTGTTCCCTCCTATATCTTAGGCACTAAATTATTTTTCTCATATTCTGAACCACCTACCTAAACTAATTAATTTGTTTTTCTTCTTTTAGCTTCACATATTAATTTCAGATGTAAACTTCCTGCTACTATGTGGCACTTTCAGCACATACCTATTAATCCCCCCAAGATTATTAAGTTTTATGAGGTACTTGTATGGTGCTGAACTCAACACTGCTTAACTCAAAGCCCACAGCTTTAACTAGGTCCAGTTTGCCATCATTTTGAAGGTAAAATGCACTACCATCACTGCACATCTCCAGGTCTCATAATCTCTTTTTTTCTGTGAAGCATATCACCATGTCAGGACTGCTGTGTTGTAAGGAAGCTCCATCATTCCTCTCTATGGCTTCTCCTTTGAAGATAACCAGGAATGTTCCTAAACTAAGGAACAGATACAGCTAAAGTACTCCAGTTTATACTTGTCATGTTAAAGTTATCTGTCAACATGATATAACATTTCTTTGACATTACAGGGATATACTATGTAATTGCCTTGCCTTTTCTCCATATAGGATGAGATTCTGTAGACAAAAACTTTGTAGAATGTTCTGCCATTCAACTTTTCTCTGTGATGTATGACATTCTGTCATTTCAAATGTTAATTTTTTTCAGTTCTTTTCATTAATAAAATGTGGTAAACCTCATTATCCACCCTGACTGTTCTATGACATCTTGGCTGTGTGTCTCTTTCTGTGAACACCACCACATGGATACATATACTACATCGTCTTTGAATTCAGGAAATAGCACTGCTTCATATAACTCTTTCATCAGACTGTAGACGTTGAAATAAATCACTTTGTTTTTTGCCCTTTAAAGCAATGGTGCATTTCTGCTAACTATGCTTGTGAATATTCTTATTTTTTAACTCTTTTTACAATTTTATCTTGTATACGCCTGTGTTTTATTGTAACAGATTTTGTACAATGCTTTCTTGGAGCTTTTCTCCCCGGGCCTCCACTGAAAACGAGTCATGTTGGCCCAGTGGACTTCCCCGGTAACCAAACTGGAAATAAATAAATTTCTGCATGAAGCAATGTTAGACAGCAGTCTTGTATATGACTGAAAGAACACCTTTTTCATGATGTTTGTACAGTCTAAAGGATTGTTAGTACCTATCTCTTAGACCGTGGATACTTTACTGAATAAGTTCTGCAATGAAATTCAATGTTTTTTGTAAATGTACAATATGCTTGACTGACTAACTGTAGACTTTTATTAGTGATGACAGCATCATGGCTGCCATACCAAAAAAAAAAAAAAAAAAAATCAGTATAATGATTAATTATAAAGATGCATTTTCAGTTTTAAAGCCCAGGGCAGTTCAAATAATAGCCAACACATATGAGTTACTCTTTGCCCTTAAAATGAAATATGTCAGGGTCTACTTATTTCACAGCCTACAGAGAATTTTATTAAGTATCAAGAAAACATTAGTGTTGCTCTTGTGAAACGCCATATAACTGACAGGTTTTTATAATACATTTGATTTGATATGATATAGCTGGCAAATAAATAATATCATGTACCCTTGCTTAAGTTTTGGCAATGCCCCAACAGACTTTTCTGGTGCATGGTTATGTAGTTCATTTGGCCTAATCAAGCTATTAGCTTTGAATAGCAGCAGTGTCGTACAAATTTCATGTATTTTTTGTATCTGGCCATCATGCCAGTAGAATATTTTAAACATTTGTTATATTCACTATAAAAGATAAAGAACTGAAGTAAGTTTAGTCCAATAAACATGCCAGCATTTTGTCCAAAAGTATTAAAATAAACTTTTGAACTAAGGTTTCAGCTTGCATTCTGTGACCCTGTAACTCTACACATTGTGTTTGAGGTATCAGAGGTTAACCTGTACAGACCTGTGAAACTTGTGCTTCACAAATTTACTTATCGTTGTCTTTATAGTCAAGTGGATTGTTGGCTTCATAAACATGTGAATCACATTCATGCTGGGTTGGTGAATCTTTGACATCATGGAAAGGTGAACCATAGCCACTGTGAGTTTGTCGGTCAACTTTTTTTGTCCTCTCAGACTTCATTGATGCTAACCTGGTGTCCAGTGATACACATCCATGCTGGGTGTACCGTTATCCTCCAAATCCCCTGGACATAATATGGTATTGCTGTGCCAGTCATGGATTTCAAGGGCAAGGCAGTCTGTGTTTCTGTATGGTGTTTTTTGTTTTATGCTATACACCCTACCTAGTTTCCCTTTTCCTCACCACCATGCTTACTGGTTGTGTCACATGGCAATTCAATTTTTTGGACCATGCCTCCCCTTTACGGGCAGTCACCAGTAAATACTGCCCCCACCCAGCATGGGCATGATCCATCCTTGCCACTGTGTCAGTCACCCAAGCTGCTAATCAAATCTGGGTGGGCAGGGCCTTAATTAGGGCTTTATCCCAGTCTGTGGCTCATCTTGATTAAATGTATTACAATCTCTAGTGCTCTGCATTTCAGTCAGTACTCAGTGAATTTGATTTATCATGCCCAGCTTTTCATAAGTAGACCTTCTCAAAATATTTGGTTGTACTGACATAACATGAAATGGAAACGTGCATTGTTTATCTTTATACAGAACATAGCTCTTTTTTTGGTATATGACAAAAATTAATCAGCCATGAAACAACAGAATCTGACAAAGAGCTTTTCAAGACCATTTTTGTTATTGCACATTGCTATTTTATTGCATTATGTACTCCTGTATCAACATGAAATGAAATAAGGCTTCTGTTTTTAGACAGTTTTCTGTGCTGAATTTTTTAAACTAATAACATCAATGCATTTCTGTACTCTATGAATAAGTAGTGTTTATAGTCCCAACACATACATCAACTGTATTCACAAAAAGAAGTGTGATTGTATTATATTGAAAACATTGTTTAAGCCAGTGACTACAGCTAACAATTTACTTGCATCAGTCAACTAAATATATTGATGCCCTTTATTCCTTGATATGCCTACCTGAGAATAATACTTATGCTGGTCAGATTTCCTGCATTCTCAATAGAATGCAAGGACATGGATTCTTACCATATGGATAGCCACATCTTAAAGTAGATGATGGTTGCTGAGCTAAATATTTGATCATCAGACTAGTGATTAGCTGAAACTTTGTTTTCATAGTGTTGAAACATTACTCATTTGATATATTGCTCTGCTAGAACTATTCAGTTTATTAACTGAGACTTAAGCTTCTTTTTAATTTTATAAATATCCATATTCCTGGAACCAGTTTACTCACTGAATGCAGTCATTCTGATTGCCATTAGTATGAATATGCATCACTAAAAACCTTTCAGTGATCAGTGAATTTGCCTTTTTCCTTTTTTAGTGCAAATCTGGTGTTAGTAGGTGTTAGTAAGGAATGAGTGAGGCCTCCTTCTCACATAGGGGTAATTAAAGGCACAGCATCTAATGACTTCTAACAGTTGCGGGCATAGACACTTGTGTGCACATAGAAGAATGAGTTTGCAGGCCAGTGTTATAATTTTTTGCTGCCCTACCATCTTCTGTTGCTTTTACCCAGCAAAAGTCAGCAATGCAGTGGCTGAATATATGGTCTATATCAAGAACGAGCAAGGTTTTACCTTCTACCAGTACTCCAGCAGGTACTGTTAACCAGTTGATGAATGTGCTTCATCAGTGGAATAATGGAGTACCTTACCTACACCACAAAAACCTTATTTTGATCTTTCCAGGTCTATGTCATATAATCAAATGTTCAACTTCATGAACCTCCATTCACTGAATTGAAAACAGCAAACATGCACTTCAGTGAATGTGAACTTCAGCAAATTTATAACACAGGGAATTGCATTAGTTAGCCAACACTGTGACCATCAGACAAACTGCAATATGTCAAACCCATCCAGGTGGGGAGCTCCCACACCCTCTCAACTATATATATATATATATATATATATATATATATATATATATATATATACCAACTCCAAGATCCCACTACAGTGGGGAAAAGGGTGAATTTCCTGATGTTGGCCAAATAATACTATTCCCTATTTTAAAAATGTGGCAAATTTCACATACACTGAAGTGTTATAATTATTCATTGCTTATTTTACAGTATTAGCATGCAACAGCTCCTTTCTTTCTTTTGCACTGTATTTTAATAACTTGTGCATTGCATTTACTGTACTACATTTTTGTTGAGTTTTTCTCCCTGGGCCTCCGCTGAAAATCGCATTTATGCCTGGTCAGACTCTCCCTATAAATAAATGTAAAACAAACAAATAGATAGATGGATAGATAGATAGATAGATAGATAGATAGATAGATAGATAGATAGGTAGATAATTTTCCTGTAGGACCAGCTAACACTCTCATGTGGTTCTCCTGGGAGGAGCTTCTCATTAATCTCCCAAACACCATTCATTATGCATTCTTCAGAGGACTGACTATGTCAGTATAGAACAAGAACTGAAGAGTGAAAATGTTGGAGCCATTTATCCATACCTGGGACTCACTGTGTCCCAGTTAGTCATCTTAATTAGTTTCATTGACAGTAACAGTGGTAACATACCTCTAAATCTCTTACCACAAGAATTCTGGACAGAGTCAAAAATAATGGGGAAACAAATATCCCAAATCAACGGCAGATTTTTAGTTATTGCTCTTATAAACTGATAAAATTCATAGACCAACATGCTTGGAATGAGCATGCATTTTCTGAAGGATGTGAGGTCTGAAAAAGTAAGAGACTCTCATCATTTAATGACTTCAGTCTTCGATGATTTGCCAGAAAACCACAGATTTTATGAGGAATAGACCAAAATTATGAAACAACATTCTGGACATTTTTTGAAATTCTAGACAATTGAGAGATATGAGTAGCAGTCTTATACGCAGTATTATTCAGCTCTTCAAGGAAAAAAATATTAAATTATATTTACTTCCTGTTCTGTGTTGTTCTTTTAAATTTGACTACAGCTTCTGAACCAGTAGGTCAAGTAGGATATTGTTGCTCCCCAACTAATATTCAATGTCATGTGTGTAATGCTTATTAGCATTTATTTATCTCTGCTTTATTTGCAACAGACTGCACCTAAAGTTATTAGGATGTAAGTGGGACCTTAAACAGAATGGGTAAAGGAAAAGCTTTCTATGTTCCTTTTGAATCTGCTGTTTATTGAAGGCAGGAAAATTCACATACTCTTGCCAAGGCCTTAGGTGGATAGGAAGTCTGGAGTGGAGACAAGTTATGCCTTAGCTCACAACAAAGGTATTGCTAACATTTAATTTCTTAATGTTTTTAAGAAGTTCTCACCTCAAAACTATATAATCCAGCATTTCCCAGCATAGCAGCTTAAAGAATATGCACTGCAAGAATTCAGAAAAAAAAACACAGGAATCGCACAACTATCACACATTTAACTATAAAATAAAACTAAAATATGCCACTGCATTATATAATGAATACTTTATCCTTAATACAAATGATCACAGAATGACAACTGAATTGACTTAAAAGATGGAAGGAACACAAAAAACACTATGAGTACCAGTAAGCAATAAATTCAACTAGCAGGAAAATTTCGAAGCACTTTTCCCAGATAAGCAACAAGAACTATAGATTTAATACTTGCCTATTTTGCACATTAACAATATTTATGTAAACACAATTTATACATCATAATGGGGTTGAAAAAATTGTTCAGGATAATATATTAAAACTTACCGGAGTCATTGTATTGCAGTGTTTTATGCAATTAAATAATACATTGGACAGTCCTTTTGGAACTGCTATTTAACCCATTAGCATCACATATGCAGCTTTACTTATAAAATAGAATAATATATTTGCAAAAGAAACTTTTATTTTGAAAAATTTCTGAAGTATAATCTAGTGTGTTTTTCATTTACTCCTGACTAATGTTGATACTCTGTGCTTGATAAATATTATATACAACCCTTTTCAACTGCAAATTTACCTTTAACAGTTCTAAACCCTCTACTGCAACATATCATAAAATGTCCATTTTAGTTACATCTTTGTCTTATACATTACTCACCACAGCTGAAGATGGTGATAGGCTCTCTGACTAAAGTGTCATATAATAATGATCGACACTTTAAA
This sequence comes from Protopterus annectens, assembly GCF_019279795.1. Classification (NCBI taxonomy): domain Eukaryota; kingdom Metazoa; phylum Chordata; order Ceratodontiformes; family Protopteridae; genus Protopterus; species Protopterus annectens. Next base: position 887,299,720 of record NC_056725.1, read on the forward strand.
GTACAATCATAAAACTGCAGGTATGCTGTTAAACACTGAAACTCAAAACAATCTGTAGGACTTTAAAAGCATTTATGCATTTTTACATAGGAGCTTTTACCCTTGTCCCCTTTGACATGGAGTTTGTGCTACCCACAAACCTAATCCCCATCTCAACATGGGTTGGTGCACCACACACAACCCTGATACATAAATGTACTGTCTCCCTAAGACTGCTACTATCTGAAGAAAGATGAATCCTGTGTGGTACCAGAGTCTCAATCTAACTATACAAATCACGGTGACTACACTCTTGTGATTGCAAATGAGAGTCAGTCAGAAGTGCATCATATTTATGCCTAGCACCCATAGTTGTGGGTCTCAGAATTCTTAATTTCACCATAGCTTGTAATAACAAGTTTCTACTCGTTTATTTACTTCTTGTCATTTCTTGTGAACTCAGTGTCTATTTTATTACATACCATGGTTCAGTCGAAGAATAAGAAGTAGCAGTTCAAACTGTAGTTTTAATGACTAATGATTAACAAGTATTGAATCATCATCAACATTGTCAGTATCATCATACATCTAAAAGGTATACTACACATCTGACTGACAGAATGTATAAAACTAGTAAAAAGGATATTCCTGATTCTGTTACCTCTGTTAGAAGCTCAGCAACATGTGAAAGACCATAATGCTTTAGAAAACTATTCAAAATGCACAAGATTTTTATTAAGAAACACACAAAGTTTGTAATTAGGAAATTATTCCTTATCAAATGTTAATATATATCTAGTGTGTGTATATATATATATATATATATATATATATATATATATATATATATATATATATATATATATATATATATATATATATATATATATATATATATATATATATATATATATATATATATATATATATATATATATATATATATATATATATATATATATATATATGGGTCTACTCTAAATTTCGAATTTTCAAAATGTTGACTTTCTTATAGTTGAGACCATACAATTGAAGTTTTGATACTTCAAACTATTTAAATGGAGATCAGCGTACAGTACTGAATGGTATATTTACCATTTTCCTCATTGTAGTGTGATCTCGGAGTTGGTATATTTAATTAGCAGGGGTGTGGGTGGGGTGGAGGGCTTTGACCCCCCTCCCTGCAAAAATGTAACAAAAAATATTTTTTTTTTTATTTTTTTTTATTTCAATTTCAAAGTTTCAAAACTTTGATCTTATGGTCTAGACCATAAGAAAGTCGATGTTTTGAAAGTTCAAAATTTAGAAGTAGACTTATATATATATATATATATATATATATGTGTGTGTGTGTGTGTGTGTGTGTGTGTGTGTGTGTGTGTGTGTGTGTGTGTGTGTGTGTGTGTGTGTGTGTGTGTATATATATATATATATATGTATGTATATATATATATATATATATATATATATATATATATATATATATATATATATAAAATATATAAATATATATATATATATATTATATATGTGTATATATATATATATATATATATATATATATATATATATATATATATATATATATGTGTGTGTGTGTGTGTGTGTGTGTGTGTGTGTGTGTGTGTATTACTGTTCAGTTTTCCCAGATAGTGTTCAATATCCTTATAATGTCAGAAATTAAGTTGTCTCACATCTAGCTGAAGTTATCTTTGCTTGAATATGCAGGTCTATAAATCTGAACTAACAAAACAAAATTCCTTCATATCAATAGGTTGTCTGTGCCTAATTTTTTCTCTGCATACATGCATAATTTTTGCCAGCATATACTTATGCTGAATTCTACTGTGTACATCTTGAAGTTTGAAGCATCCATTTCTCTTCCCTTAATAAGAGTCAGGCACTGTTACTGAATGAATGTTAACTTATCTGATTTTAAAGTTAAATGGATTGAGATTGCTCTTAAAATATTGATTTAATTAAGCTATTAATGAGGTTTCTTTATCACAGTAAGGCAAAGGCAATGAGATCAGTATGTTTATGGATATTCAAAATGGCAGCATTTGATTAGGAAATGAAGTTTTACATTAAGAATATGATGTTAATTATTGATGACTTGTTAAATGGTTTTACTCTGCTAGATTGATGAAGAAAATTTAGAAGTTTAAAGATGGCTTTTCAAATTCGATGCAAATAAGAAAAATGCAATGTCCATTCAAATAGATGATGAGCCTTGCATGTTTTTCAGTGAGCTATTAACAGCAAAAAAAAATCACAATTAATGAAAGACCTGATTAATTTTAACTTGTATGCAATGCTAAGCAAGTGTTTCAATTTACTTTTTTTACACAAGTCCTTTGACACTATTTTTAGTATAATGCATTTGGTACAATGAATACCAAAGGAATCAGTGCCTGTGTGTTGAAATCACTGATGTGATGATTAAATAGATGAGACAGCACATATCAGGGGACTTATATGCCAAATAACTTTTTTTCTCATGTACGTGTATGCAATGGTTGGTTCTGGAACTTTCATTGCTCCACATTTTCTTTGAAGAGATTAAAGTTCAAATGTCCTGACCTTCACATCTGTAGATATACTGTCAGCAATAATGTATTATGATGTACAACTATTTAATATGGCAGGCTGCTTACTGGTTTATTATATAGGTTTACTATCAAATGACTGAAAATCAAAAGACTGAATCCCAAAAAGACAGGAAATTCAAAATACTGAATACATTTTTAATGCAAGAGGCAAGCCACCCTGCTCTCTCATGTTGGGGGCTGCACCCCCCACACCCCCTGCTAACTATATATATATACCAACTCCAAGACTGCACAACAGTGGAGAAGGGGCAAATTCTATCATTCAGTATTTTTAATTTTCAGTGTTTTTGGGATTCAGTCTTTTGATTTTCAGTCATTTGATAGTAAACCATATACATACATACATATATATATATATATATATATATATATATATATATATATAGATATATATATATATATATATTTATACACACACACACACACACACACACACACACACACACACACACAAACACACACACACAAACATACACACACACACACACACACACCCACACATACAAACACTCACACACACAAACACAAAACTGATTCATAGACAAGGCTCTTGGTCCTCTGCCTATAAGGGTGTTACTCTATTGTAATGTTAATACATAAAAGTGATTCAGAGAGTACTTTTTCTGAAGTAATGCTGATACATACAAGTGATTGAAGAACACATTTCTCAGTAGTCAGTGTATTACAAAAGTATATTTTTGTATAGAAAAGTGATTCAAATTTAAGATTGATATTACTCTATCCACAAGTGAGCTATACCAATACAATGCTGATGCAGCATAGATTGTGAAATAAACTTCCTGATACATTCTTGATACATAGTGAATGTACATAAATGTGCAGTGTATGTTTGGGGATACATACATATAAATAAGTGTGAAGGGTATGTTTTGGGACACATACATATAAATAAGTGTGAAGGGTATGTTTTGGGACACATACATATAAATAAGTGTGAAGGGTATGTTTTGGGACACATACATATAAGTAAGTGTGAATGTTATGTTTTGGGACACATACATATACGTAAGTGTGAGGGGTATGTTTTGGGACACATACACATAAGTAAGTGTGAATGTTATGTTTTGGGACACATACATATAAGTAAGTGTGAGGGGTATGTTTTGGGACACATACATATAAGTAAGTGTGAATGTTATGTTTTGGGACACATACATATAAGTAAGTGTGAATGTTATGTTTTGGGACACATACATATAAGTAAGTGTGAATGTTATGTTTTGGGACACATACATATAAGTAAGTGTGAATGTTATGTTTTGGGACACATACATATAAGTAAGTGTGAGGGGTATGTTTTGGGACACATACATATAAGTAAGTGTGAATGTTATGTTTTGGGACACATACATATAAGTAAGTGCGAATGTTATGTTTTGGGACACATACATATAAGTAAGTGTGAGGGGTATGTTTTGGGACACATACATATAAGTAAGTGTGAATGTTATGTTTTGGGACACATACATATAAGTAAGTGTGAATGTTATGTTTTGGGACACATACATTTAAGTAAGTGTGAATGTTATGTTTTGGGACACATACATATAAGTAAGTGTGAATGTTATGTTTTGGGACACATGCATATAAGTAAGTGTGAATGTTATGTTTTGGGACGCATACATATAAGTAAGTGTGAATGTTATGTTTTGGGACACATACATATAAGTAAGTGTGAATGTTATGTTTTGGGACACATACATATAAGTAAGTGTGAGGGGTATGTTTTGGGACACATACATATAAGTAAGTGTGAATGTTATGTTTTGGGACACATACATATAAGTAAGTGTGAGGGGTATGTTTTGGGACACATACATATAAGTAAGTGTGAATGTTATGTTTGGGACACATACATATAAGTAAGTGTGAGGGATATGTTTTGGGACACATACATATAAGTAAGTGTGAATGTTATCTTTTGGGACACATACATATAAGTAAGTGTGAGGGGTATGTTTTGGGACACATACATATAAGTAAGTGTGAATGTTATGTTTTGGGACACATACATATAAGTAAGTGTGAATGTTATGTTTTGGGACACATACATATAAGTAAGTGTGAATGTTATGTTTTGGGACACATACATATAAGTAAGTGTGAATGTTATATTTTGGGACACATACATATAAGTAAGTGTGAGGGGTATGTTTTGGCACACATACATATAAGTAAGTGTGAATGTTATGTTTTGGGACACATACATATAAGTAAGTGTGAATGTTATGTTTTGGGACACATACATATAAGTAAGTGTGTGGGGTATGTTTTGGGACACATACATATAAGTAAGTGTGAATGTTATGTTTTGGGACACATACATATAAGTAAGTGTGAGGGGTATGTTTTGGGACACATACATATAAGTAAGTGTGAAGGGTATGTTTTGGGACACATACATATAAGTAAGTGTGAGGGATATGTTTTGGGACACATACATATAAGTAAGTGTGAATGTTATGTTTTGGGACACATACATATAAGTAAGTGTGAGGGGTATGTTTTGGGACACATACATATAAGTAAGTGTGAAGGGTATGTTTTGGGACACATACATATAAATAAGTGTGAATGTTATGTTTTGTGACACATACATATAAGTAAGTGTGAATGTTATGTTTTGGGACACATACATATAAGTAAGTGTGAATGTTATGTTTTGGGACACATACATATAAGTAAGTGTGAATGTTATGTTTTGGGACACATACATATAAGTAATTGTGAGGGGTATGTTTTGGGACACATACATATAAGTAAGTGTGAATGTTATGTTTTGGGACACATGCATATAAGTAAGTGTGAATGTTATGTTTTGGGACACATACATATAAGTAAGTGTGAATGTTATGTTTTGGGACACATACATATAAGTAAGTGTGAGGGGTATGTTTTGGGACACATACATATAAGTAAGTGTGAATGTTATGTTTTGGGACACATGCATATAAGTAAGTGTGAATGTTATGTTTTGGGACGCATACATATAAGTAAGTGTGAATGTTATGTTTTGGGACACATACATATAAGTAAGTGTGAATGTTATGTTTTGGGACACATACATATAAGTAAGTGTGAGGGGTATGTTTTGGGACACATACATATAAGTAAGTGTGAATGTTATGTTTTGGGACACATACATATAAGTAAGTGTGAGGGTATGTTTTGGGACACATACATATAAGTAAGTGTGAATGTTATGTTTGGGACACATACATATAAGTAAGTGTGAGGGATATGTTTTGGGACACATACATATAAGTAAGTGTGAATGTTATCTTTTGGGACACATACATATAAGTAAGTGTGAGGGGTATGTTTTGGGACACATACATATAAGTAAGTGTGAATGTTATGTTTTGGGACACATACATATAAGTAAGTGTGAATGTTATGTTTTGGGACACATACATATAAGTAAGTGTGAATGTTATGTTTTGGGACACATACATATAAGTAAGTGTGAATGTTATATTTTGGGACACATACATATAAGTAAGTGTGAGGGGTATGTTTTGGCACACATACATATAAGTAAGTGTGAATGTTATGTTTTGGGACACATACATATAAGTAAGTGTGAATGTTATGTTTTGGGACACATACATATAAGTAAGTGTGTGGGGTATGTTTTGGGACACATACATATAAGTAAGTGTGAATGTTATGTTTTGGGACACATACATATAAATAAGTGTGAAGGGTATGTTTTGGGACACATACATATAAGTAAGTGTGAATGTTATGTTTTGGGACACATACATATAAGTAAGTGTGAGGGATATGTTTTGGGACACATACATATAAATAAGTGTGAAGGGTATGTTTTGGGACACATACATATAAATAAGTGTGAAGGGTATGTTTTGGGACACATACATATAAGTAAGTGTGAATGTTATGTTTTGGGACACATACATATAAATAAGTGTGAATGTTATGTTTTGTGACACATACATATAAGTAAGTGTGAATGTTATGTTTTGGGACACATACATATAAGTAAGTGTGAATGTTATGTTTTGGGACACATACATATAAGTAAGTGTGAATGTTATGTTTTGGGACACATACATATAAGTAATTGTGAGGGGTATGTTTTGGGACACATACATATAAGTAAGTGTGAATGTTATGTTTTGGGACACATGCATATAAGTAAGTGTGAATGTTATGTTTTGGGACACATACATATAAGTAAGTGTGAATGTTATGTTTTGGGACACATACATATAAGTAAGTGTGAGGGGTATGTTTTGGGACACATACATATAAGTAAGTGTGAATGTTATGTTTTGGGACTCATACATATAAGTAAGTGTGAGGGGTATGTTTTGGGACACATACATATAAGTAAGTGTGAATGTTATGTTTTGGGACACATACATATAAGTAAGTGTGAATGTTATGTTTTGGGACACATACATATAAGTAAGTGTGAATGTTATGTTTTGGGACACATACATATAAGTAAGTGTGACTGTTATGTTTTGGGACACATGCATATAAGTAAGTGTGAATGTTATGTTTTGGGACACATACATATAAGTAAGTGTGAATGTTATGTTTTGGGACACATACATATAAGTAAGTGTGAATGTTATGTTTTGGGACACATACATATAAATAAGTGTGAAGGGTATGTTTTGGGACACATATATATAAATAAGTGTGAGGGGTATGTTTTGGGACACATACATATAAATAAGTGTGAGGGGTATGTTTTGGGACAGAGCAGAGATTGCAGAAACCTACATGATTCAGTGTCACAAAAAGAGTAACATGTGTTAAACTGTGCAAAAAATAGCATTTCAAGATTAGCTACTAAAATGTTTGATATAAAATCTCATCCAGATTGATTGTACACTGTTGTAAAGGAAGACTGGAAAACGTGAAAGAAATGAAAGTAAGTTTTAAGAACATTTCAGACAAGAGCAAGAATCTTGGCAGAGACACTTTTAAATGCTCATACATAAAGAAATCAGAAAGCAAATAGGAGAAAGTAACAGTATTCAGAAATATTGTTAGGTCAGTCGCTTTACATCTTTGCTATACTTGAGGAACTTTGCACCTGTCATTATAATCTCAGTTTTGTAGACACTGACTTTACTATATTTAAGTACTTCCCAATGGAATAGGCTAATAATGTTACTTTAATATATTTAAGTACTTCCAAATGGAATAGTCTGATAATGTTATCCACAACAAACAACAAGACATTTTTATGTCATCAATATCCATTATCCTGAGACAACAATTCAATGGAGTGATAGTGATAGAGACCCAATTTCATGTGAGTGTGTGGTGCGAAAAAACTACCATGGCAGGGCTAGCCACTAGGCAGTGTAAAATGTGACTCTAGATGACTGTAACAGTTGAAGTGACACCACAGACCCATGTGTAAAAATGAGAAAAAGGGGGTCATGGATGGACTGATGGACGTACTGCATAGTGTGGTGTATAAGGAGGTACTGGAGCTAGATCAAAACCCACTTCAGAGGCAGTGTTGCAGTATACCTGCAGATATAGTTCATACTGTGCACTGTGTGGATAGCTGGTACTCACTGCTTGCCCAGATAAACTGAACCGCATGATTAAATGCAGCTTTCTACATCCCCATGCTGTCAGCAGGTTCAGTATTAAATGTATGCTACAAGGAATGCCATGCAATCTGCTGTCAGTTCTGTACATGTGCTGGTACTGGTGCAGCACAAAGTTCACAGTGCTGCCCTACATCCTCAGTATGACCCCAGAAATTGCATGTGCTAGTTTTACAAGGCTGTGCACATTGCTGTCCTGCTATGTAGTCAGTGTACAGCTGAGCCTCCCTGTTCTAATACTTAGACACACAGCCTGGAATAGTGAGCACCTCTTGTACCATAGATCATACAGAAACAACTTGTGAAACCAGTAAAATAATAAAAATGATAAATGAGCCCAACTTTGACAACACTTCCTGCACACCTATTTCTGTAAAATGCACATTGCTTCCCTGCATGTATTCTACGTGCTGCCTCACTACAGAGTGGAGCTTGCTTTCCCATAATAATTAGTATATTATCAAAGTGAATAGTGTACAGTAGCTCAGTACAGAATTCATTTCCCACCGTAGTGCTTCACTCCTTAGTATGAGGTATACTCCGCATTGCAGGTTTTGTTTGTATTATGGTCCAGCTTTAAATGTTACCATTTTTGCAAGTATTGTCTCCAAACAACATCTATGTTTCAGCATTTTATCATCTCACCTCACTATCACACTGAATACCAGTCTTAATGAGTTTCATATTGTTCAGCACCAGAATCAAACTGCACATTACTTACTGATCACCAGACCTAGTGTACTAGTGTACACCCAACACACTGAACGAGTAGCACTTTTGTTAATCCAACCATCTTATATCAGAGAGACTAAAAGTAGAAAGCAGTGTTGTTTCCATTTTGTCCAAGCAGTTTTTTTTAGAAATGCTTGGTATTACTTCAGTGCCTTTGTAGAACAGAAAGGTTATTACACATATAGCATACAGACATTTATTCTAAGTATTCTACTGACAGGACAAGAAAAAAAAAAAATGCTAGTCAACAAAAAGGCTGATATTAGTGCTGGTGTAACTGATTTGCAATATCTTTTAAACGATGATTACCAAATGAAGCCATTGTAAGCACATGTATCCATAAAATATTTACTCATTGCTTTTAGTCGGTATTTTCCCCTTATGATCCATTTAGAAATGGATTTTTCATTTTATTATTCAGAAGACATCTTCCTTGTACATTACCTAGCCATCAACAACATTGTTTCCTTTATTTTTTCACATTTTAGCACTTTGTAAAATCTCTTTTAAAGAAATATTAGTATTGTACAGTGTTTCATTTCAAAGATTATCATTGATATTAATTTGCTTTTTTTCTTTTCCATTTGAACCCCTTTTGTGTTATTTGAAAATGTTAATAAAGATCTTAAGTGCATGCATCATTAAATCTATAATTAAGGCAAGTTATAGTATTATGACCTGCAGACTAAAAGTCGCTTCTGCTATGTACACTAGAATGCTCATACATACATTTAAATCAGTAATATTTCTCATAATACAACTGAAATACAATTCTGTTTTTAATTGAATTGTAGATGTATAGATGTCAAAAAATACTAGACAGCTTTTGTAAAAATGTCAAAAACTGTATGAAATGGCATAAAGTACATGATATTTTTGATTCCATGTTTGTTCTGTTAATATATTGTTTTTAAAGCACATACTATCTGAGCAGCAGCATTTCATTATATGTAAATGATTGCAATGATTTGTGAATAAGATACAAAGGAGAACTGTTTAAAATTAAATTAACGAGGTCTACAAAGAAAAGTAGATTTCTGATAAACATTTTTTTCTGGATTCTAAAGCTGGCTGCTTTTGTTTATTAGAAAACACTATTTGCTTTATCTTTCTCTCTCTCTCTCTGTCTAAATTGCAACTATGAAGTATCTAAGGACCAATGAAATTCATGAAAAGTGTTTGAGAAGTTCAGTTAGTAAGATATAATTCTACTTAGGATTGGTTGCCTTTTCATTGTTGCTGTAGTCGATCTGTGACATTTACATAAACTCTATGGCATGTACTTGGATTATTTTTTTGTAGTAAATAATTTACTAAAATACCAATTACTTGCCCAGTCTTTTTTCAAACTAGTTTCTTCATATTTACTTATGTTTCCTTCACAGAATACTTATAGAAAGGAAATTAGTTACTTACGGAAGCAATAATGCCTAAAAGGGTGTGTTAATGTGGAATTAATGCCCACCCAGGGGTGTCACACCCGTGGAAGGGCATTAATTACACATTAGCACACATCTCAGATGGCATTATTACACTTAAAGAATGGGCTTGCTGTAAAATTGTTGTGTTTTGCTTACTTATTTTTGTTTTAAAGTACTATATTATTTTTATATATTTCTGATGTAAAATAGTTCCTCTGCCTAATGGTTCAAACTTGCTATAGTACATGTTAATGGTGTTGAAGAAGTATTTTACATCAAAAATATATAAAATATATGTTGAGGTCAGAGATCAAGAGGCATGCAGACCCATAGGTCTCAACCTCTTAAGAGGCCAGTGTGGAACACAGACCTTAACAATGTGTGACAAATGGTAAAAATGTGGAACACCCTATATTTGCACAGCACAAAACGTGCCATTGCCATGGATCATGGTAGAGACTTGCATTTCACATTCACCACTTTAGATGTGTTTTACCCCTATCCTACCACCAGGTCTGGGCCTGGCAAAGGTGTCTAAAGGGGTACTTAAAAGCAGGACCCCCTACTTTGACAAGAATGTGCCATTTAAGACATCATGTCTTGGAACAGTTAAGACCAAAAGAATGCAAGATCTCATATCTTTAACCATGAAAAATAAAAACACACTAAGCAGAAGCACACATACATATCCCAACATTTGTAAACCCTCACATTCATGTCAGTATCACTACAGCGTTGTGTACTTTGAAACCAATTTTTTGCCATTAGTGTGCCATTTGGATTTTAAGATAGGGTCTCTTCTTTAAAATCCAAATAGCACACTAATGGCAAAAAATCTGCTCCATTGTACACAAAGGCTGTAGTGATACTGGCATGAATGTGCTTTGTTTCCAGTTGTGGAAATACTACTGAAAAATGCCACTGAGTAAAGAAAGCAGAGCAGAGTGAAGGACAAAACCAGACTTGACAAAAATACTGCTATAAACCTGAGGCATTGACAAGAGAATTCAAAATAAAAATGTTTCTGAATTAGAAGTTAGAATTAAAAAATTTAGAACTTAATTAGAAAAATTTCCCATTTTCTAACATGTCAGCCAGCAGCACAATACAGTCACTTCAGTATTTTCCATGAGCAGTTCAGCATCTTGCCATTATGAAAAGACACTAAAGTTACACTAAAGTTCTACTAGAAAACAAAACTCAATACTTTAAAGCATCCCATTACTACAAAGATGCTCACTTTTGACATCCATCCACATACCTCTTGACCTTTTAGTGCAAGAAATCTGGACAAAGCCTAACATATAATATAAGCAGCACAGCAAACAGACACTACATATTGTCTTATAAACTGAGAAAGTTGCTAGAACATGATCTGTGTTGGCAATTACTGTCAGAGACATACTAGGGGGACAAACAGCACAAAAATAGAGGCACTAAATATTGGTCTTATAATATTTAGCCTATGCCTTGGAAAAAAATAAAGTTGCAATTTCAGTTCAAAACAAATATTCATCTCTAGAACTATACATGTTACTTGAAAACTGTAAATGGAATGGAAAACTATTCAACACAAAATAATCTTTGCAAAGGTTGCATTCATTTTATTCCATGTCTTAAACTAGATTGTATAAGTCAAAATAAACACAGCTTAGGATCTCAGTAACCATTCATGCAACACATACTGCCATCAGCGTTTTCTTCATACCCCTGTGAGGTTTCATATGAGGCTAAGTAGTTATATCAACGTCACTTGGTTTTAGAGATATTTACAGAAATATGACCAGTATTATAATACATATAAATAGTACGAATAATATTAAATATTTTTAGCATCACTAAATAGAGGTCAAAAATCACATCCGCTTTAAAACAAAATCTCCAATTACCCTGTATTCAGCATGGTTTTAGAATTCTTAAAACAAATATGACCGAGCAACGCTTGATGTCCAGTGGCATCAGTAAGCGTAAACTACAGAGATACCTAGGCTGTAATGATTATATTCATAACCCAATCAGTTAATATTTCAATGTATTCACTTTTCTTTTTGCTCACTCTTGCTTTGGACTTTTAATGGAAACAGTGACAAAAAACTTTTAGTGGAAACAGTTAAAAAAAAAATTAGTTTAACCCCTCAAATTATATAATGCATGTTGTATGCAGGCAATCTTCTTTAAAAAACAATTAATTTAAATATCTGCAAAGCAATACAGCTACTGAATCCTTTCTGAATGCCCTGGCCACAACTATATTTATAAAAAACACTTACCTCTACCAACTTGTCCCCTGCAGCTCAATGCAATCCAGACTCCACACAGTACAGGAACATCAGCCCCAGTTGTCTAGCAGGCAGGCAGCAAAACAAAACCGCAGACTTGACACTCTTGATCCTCCTAGAACCACCAAAGCAATGGTTATATCCCTGAAGTCCCTTCAGCTGCTGATTCTTCTTCTGGCACTCGAGTCCTGACCCCTGATGTCTTCAATCCCCAGCCGCGCTTATTCCTTATTCCCGGTCTTTCACTGTTGTTGTTGGAAGATCACTGCTTCCTGGAAATCTTTTTCAAACCGTTATTTTGGCGTGAAAAGGCTTCCCGGAACATGATTGGCCTATGCATTGGTTTGTGTGCCGCGATACTGATTGGCAATAATTGCGGTACACAAACCAATCAGAATGCATGTAGCAGAGAGGAACATAAGCACACTGATGTGGTTACATATACATATGCACACTTTTTTCTGTTTGTTTTTACACTTACTAAACAGCAAAAGCACTGCTTAGCAAGTGTAAAATAACATTTCAGTTGAGCTTCCTTTAATTCACATCCATGCATATGCTCTCTCTCACACACACACACACACACACACACACACACACACACACACACACACACACACACACACACACACACACACACACACACACACACACACATATAAACACACACACACTCACAAACACACTTTTTTTTTAATTTTCTTTTTTTCTTACATTTTACACTTGCTAAAGAGCAGAAGTACTGCTTAGTGAGCATAAAATAATGGTTTCTCTCAGTTTATTTTCTGTCCGAGTTCCAGGGCAGCTTGATACGCTGCCAAGAAGCAATGGACTAATTTTTCAGCAGGCATTACTTCTACATTAATACTCTGCTGGAGGACATTCATTTTCCTGTCAGATTGCTGATATAAAGTTTGCCCATTCTCTAAACAGAATTAAATGATTATTCTAAGTGACTATTGGTTGACCTACTGCAATGCATATGTTTTCATCCTGATGTATTAATGTGTAGAACTGACATCTTTATCTCTGAGATTTTATCAGTTAATCTTGTATAAAAACTCTGACTTGTATTACTTCATGTGTGAATATTTAGGGCCAGATTCCAAAAGAGTTGCTATCAGCATAAGCCTTTCGTGATTCTGAAAGACTTCCTCAGATTGTAAGTGACTTATTTTGGTGTAAGGCCTATCTATAAAGAGGTTTACTATGGGGACCAGATTCCAAAAGACCTGCTATTATTGTACACAGTGGAGGTAGAGTAAATGTGGAGAGTGAAACAGATACCTATACTGAGAGCAAGTTTTTTGGAAATGGACACTTAATGTGGCCCTGGATTTGTCTTTGCCTATGGTCTTAGTCACAGGGGAAAGGATTACTGTTTGTAGCCAGTCACTGAACATACTTAATATAAGTACTGCAGGTCATGTGTTTGCTGAATTCTTGCTTTGCATTTCTCAGAAAGATGCCAGGACTTAGCTGTGACAGTACCAACTAAAAACAATTATTTCTTAATATGTCTGTTAGATGTGGAAAAGACCATATACTTCCCCAAACAAGTTATTGACATAACTTAAGCAGTTCACCCTGTCCTTCAATGATTAGTGACAACAAGATCCCAGCCATGTTGCCCAGAATGCAGTATTGTTAAACTCTGGGAGAAGATGGGAACAGAAGCATATGCTGAAGAAAAATGACATTCTGCATTCTGGCATTTTGCAGAATAAGAGAGAAAGGCTTAAATATTGTCCACATAGGAAGCTGCTCTCCTAAGTGATGTGTTGTGGTGCAATGGAAGATTTAGTCTTATCAGGTTTACAAGGACGTTTAACCATCCTGCTTTCAGTAGCTCTTCAGTCATGCCTATTCTATGGTTTATCTTTCTTCCTGATACCGGATTTCTGTCTACTGTGGCTCTTCATGTCCAAACATTACTTGTTTGTGTAGTTTTCTACCTATGTGTGGCCATATAATCTCTCTATATATGGTAGTGATGCACATCTCAGTACTGCTACATATTTAGTATAACTACATATTTTTTTTTCAGCTGGTAAAATGATGCACAACTCTGCAGTATTATTACATAGTAACAAACTGTTCATGATAAAGAAATGTTCTTGGCCATTTTGAGGTTAGCACTTTCAAACTTCAATCATTTATCATGAATATTTACCTAAATGTATTCTTTGGCATAGAATTAAGGCAAGAAACTCACTTTATGAAGAGAAACTGTTGCTCCACTTTTCTTACAACCTTACAGTCTGCAATTTTTGCCATCTTAAGCAGCAACTGTTTAATGTTTAATAACTATAAATAAAGGGGAGCAGACTGATAACAGAAATTAGGTCTGTTTTGTAAAATATTTTGTTTTAAATAAAGTTGAGGCAAATTATTTGGCTAACTTGAGCCATTTATTTGGACCGCTTTGGACTACAGACCTGGCATTGACCATTTTATCCTTTTTTTTAACCAATAACAAATGCTATTGAAGTTTGAAAGTTTGAATCCTGTATGGGATATATTTTTCCTGTTGTCTTCAATGGCTTGACATTACGGTTGGTCTTTTTTAGCTTGCTGCATCTCAGTCAAGCTTGCGTTTTAGCTTATAACTCCAATATTATGATTAGTGATGTTTGGAACATCTGAATCTTGGATTTGTGGTCTATCTTGCTTGATATGGTACCAACCTACCTTTGAGTCATATAATTGGGTATTTTGGTGTGATCTTTGCATGGCACTTCCTAGTTGCTTGAAGTAGATTTGTTCTCATACCTGAATGTGTAAACTAATGTACCCATCCAGCTGAGGATCAGATAGAGGAATGTTTAATAACGCTAAGTCAAAGTGGATCATGGGAAATTCCAGCTATGAGTCTGGTTACACAATCAATTTCAAGGTCATCACACCTGGTAGAAATGTGAAGTCTAACAAAGAGTTCTGTTATGATTTGTAGAGGCAATGCCATGAACAAACCAAAATCCCTTTATAATCAAGAGTGTTTTGGTTATGAGGATATGGCTGCAAAAGCATGTTTCTGCTTTTACATGGAAGACACACACTTGCATTTTACTCATACAGTGAGGTCAGGAACATTCAATCAGTAAGTCATCTACTTCAATTTAAAAGTGTTACTCCAACTCCTAATTCAGTGCCTTTCTGCTCATCATTGAATTCTGAAATCTGAACAGCCACTCTCTGATTGTATGAGTATAACCAGTCAGAGTATAACCGATTAATGGTGGGTTCTCTCTGCAGCACTGCTTGCAGTTTTAATCTGCTCTTTGACTTTCTACTAATGCAAGTACTTGTATCACTAACTTCTGCCATTAGATTGGTTTTACCTTATTTGACAGAGCTCAAAACTGTGGGGTCCATAATTATAATCCTGTCTTAAAAGTGCACCTCATTATATGCTTTGGTATTTACCTGACCAGATATATTCAGCACCTAGAGTGACCTCAGGGTGCTCCTTGCAAAAAGAATACAAGGTGTAATAAACCTGCTTTATGCAGAGTTTATAAAACCCCTTCCCTTTACTCAGACTCTTATAGATTGTTGAGGGGTGATCTATGCCTGGCTTACAAGGCATCCCCAAACATTACAGGTATGAATCTCCTACATATTCTTAAGTCAAAGTATACCAGAAATAAAAGTTCTAGGGACCTGAACCTGACTTTTGTCTATGACTTATACAGAATATGCTGAAGAGAAAGATATGTGTCCTAGAGACTGCAGCTACTATGGGACAGCTTTCCCATCCATGTGAATCTGAGTTCATCTATTACCCAGTTTAAGTGCAACCAAGACCAGTGGATGGGGAATAGGAAACTTACATGAGGCGTGGCACCCTTGCCTCTTATGAACAGAGATAGCTTATAAATGCTTAGCCCTGAGTGTCCTATTTGGATACAGAACATCATTATTCTTTTGGGAAAACTTGGCTAGACTTTGAAAGACAACCCCCCCCCCCCCCTCGGGTTATTAGTCTAGTAACAATCTATGAATCTATGAATCTATTAGCAAATATTGGTGCAATTGGTATGAGGAACCAGGTTAAATCTTGGCAATTGGTGCATAAAATACTTTACTAAGAAAAAACGCACTATACTCAGCAATGTGCAACAGTAATAATACATACCATTATGTTGTTGTCTTTCGGCTTTTCCCGGTTATGGGTCGCCACAGCGGAACTCTGGTCCACTAATGATTGCCAGTGGATTTTCAAGAACACCAAGGTGCCAGCTCGAAGTTCAACCTTCACCGAAGGCACACCCATTTACGCATGTCTTTCGAATGCCCACCCAACCGTGGGGAGGACATGCAGACTCCACACAGAAGGCACTCCCCGCACTCCAGCCGAGAATCGAACAGGAGAATCTCTTGCTATGAGGCAGCAATGCTACTGCTGCACCACCGCGGAAGTACATTATAAATATGTAAATAAATAGTCTAGCATCTTCTGCATATAGTGTAGCAATTCTTTGAGACAAACATCAAGCATAAGCAAAAGCTAGAGTAGTTATTAAACTGCATTAATGTTAGTATCCCTATAAATAAGGCAGTATTTGGTGCAAATAACATTCATGTAAAGCATGAATATAGTAGTTAATGAAATGTAACATTACTTATAATGTAATCTGAAAGGAACTGTTAGTTTGAAATAGAATGTTTATAAATGCTGTTACTGACTCTTGGTCCATGTTGCAAATGTAAACAGTCTTTGGATGAATTAATTTGCCCGGTTAAGAAATCTAAATAAATAAATAAACAGATGAACAAACAAACAAATAAATAAATAAATAATCAAACCTGCAGAACATATAGGATGCAAGTGCACCAAAAGTTCCTGGAATTCATAAACTCAAATGCACCAACTCAGGACATCACAATCCCACATACTTGATCAACAGAGATAGATACATGATCTCATCATCACTAACCGGGGTGCCCCTCACTGGTGAGATCAGATCAAACACGGATCAGATCAGATCACCTCAAATCCTCCACCTCTAAATCCACCCCACCTGAAATAAAAAAAAACCTCTAAAGCCGACTTCACACTCTAAAGAACTAGTGTGGTCTCCTTTAAGACTGGTGTGGTCTCCTGTGGTCTCCTCAGAGGCCTTAGGAAACGGAAAAATGTAAAGCTACAAGCATCCTCAGCCAAGCTGCACTGCAGGACAATATGGATAACAAGCACCCCAGCAAAAACAAAGACTCCTGGTACCCAAGTAGCCACACCAGTCTGGTCAACAAACCAAAAAACAACTACTACAAAGAAAAGGAGGAATCAAAAACAAGATAGAGCAAAATAGAAAAAAGGTAAGAAACTAAAGAAAAAAATAAAAAAAAAAAAAAAAGATAAATCATAAGAAAGAAAAAAAAGAAGAAAGAGAAAAAGCTAAAGACTCAAAAGACAGATCTTCATTAGGCTTTTAGCTATGAAAAGAAACCTGGGAGGAATATGCTCATAGCTGAGAGCTGATTCAAAATGATGTGAGATCCACATTGATCGACATAATACTGCCAACATACTGGCTGACAGGTTCAGTGCAAACTCCCCAAACAAACCCAAGCAGCCGCAAATTGCAGCCCCCAAACATCTCCAAGCCTCTCTGCCCAACAAGCTGCTCTCCAAAGCACCAGGAATTGGCATCACAGTGTGCTGATCTGCTCCTGAGATGTCAAACCCACACTATTAACGGACATTGGACTACAGCTTAGATGTCTGCTTATGGAATAAAGGCCCAGGGGACCAATGCGCACTGGCGGTCCCACAGGCGGTGACCACACCTCAACCCAACCCAATGACCCGACCGCTTATCTTCATTACCGCCCATTAGCATAACAAGAACAGATGGATAAAATAAAATAGAAAACCATAACATTTTGCATTACAGAGGCAGAACATTTGTTTAAGGCAGATTCAAAGACAGTTTTTTTTTTCACTGGCAGATCTTAAGCTGACAAGGCCATTGCAGTCCATTGAGGACCAAAGATCCCATCATACCACCGGTCGCAGCTACCTCGATCTGGCTAAAATCATTTTCGGGTGTCATTGAAAAACTCATCAGCTTTAAATGTCCCCCACATCACACAAAGATGGGGCTCAAACTCAACTGATACGGACTGGCCACACAGAGAGAGTTGCGCGGAGCCATGTCAGACTCAAAGCCTGTCACAAGTGGTGTCCCACACACAAGTCAGTCCCTGGCAGCTCCTTTGTTACAGCATTCACTTACAGAAGTACAGGCACACACAGAGGGTTATGGGACTTAATGTTTGCTGATGACTGCAAACACTGGAAACACATAGAAAAAACATCTGGTCTCACAGAGACGGATAAAAGGAAGGGTCTCACAGAAACGGATAAAACCAGTGCCCTGCCCCTAAATGCCAAAAAAAATAAGAAAAACCACACCTAAAAACAAAAAACAAAAGGGGCACCCCCCCTAACCAAAAATGTGGCAATATCCACTGAACACAAGAAGAGTTAGGAGGGGACACACTAGGGAGTGGTATTCTGTCATACCACACAGAAAGTAGTAGTGTAAGTGTAGAAGACCTTCACCCCCACTTATCCCAACTGATCATTCAGGATTCTCATCTAGATCATAGAGGTCATCCTCTCACTCATCAATCCATCAGACCAATGAGCAACGATTATGCCCATCTGGAATGTGTATCTGACCCTTGCGGCAGCCTAGAGGCCACAAAAGTTCCTCCTCACCAAGAGGATAAATCTCAAATATGCTGCCCGACTGAAAAGAACCCGACTGAAATCACTCCAGCTCTATTCAGTCGCGAGGAGGTGCTCAGAGGTGACATACACAACATACAAGGCCCCAGATTTACCCAGATTTGATGAAAAAAATCCCCTCAAAAATCTAGATCCATCAGGGAGGAGACTTAAGACTTGACTTAAACCTTGACAGGGACATGCTGGAGGGATAGATTCATCACCCAAAGACTCCTATGCTGTGTGGACAAGAATCAGTACATGTGAGGGCAAGGGAGCACAGCCTGGCCTTGTTTCAAGAAACTTCGACCAATGGATTGGAGATCGCAGATACCAGGGATTACCTCAGTGTCACTGACGACAGACTCGACAGAAATAAAAATAAAATAATGGGTATAGTTAAAGGCGTAAGCGTAAGCCACAAAAAATGGGGCTAGCTAGGCTAAATGCCGCCCTCGGGCAGATAGCCTAGTATGAACCTATGAACCTATGAACCTATAAATCCAAGACACGGAGTCTCTGACCACCTCCATTTCTCATTATTAGTAAGTTTAATTAGCGGAGGGTGGGACAGGGTGCAGAATTCTTGAAATCTATAATAAAGTTTTCTAATTGGCTATTTTTCAGTGTGAATCACAGCTTATTTTTCAAACTGCTGGGACTCCCTTTAGTGAGTCTCATTCACTTACGATGGTGAACCTTTGTTACAATAATCTGAATCTGAACATAGCACACTTCAGGATTTATGTTTGTTAGACTCACAGTTTTGTTGTTAGTTATTTTTCAATTAGTTACTTTGAATGACTATTTTACCATGATCTTATATGCCCAAATCTTGGACCATTCTGGATTAGTGACAAATGATCTAAGTGAGAGTTGTAATAATTTCTGTGGGTCTGGGGGTAGCTTAAAGCACTTGCTCTTCAGATTTCACATTGCACTTGTTCTCCATTTCTTCTTTGTTTTTTTTTTGTTTTGTTTTCTTGTCTGGTATTTACTACATGGAGCTGCTGTGAGCACAATGCCATGGCATTTGTAGTTTCTTAGTGGCTAGTGCACAATAGTGAATCATGTCACGACTGAAAGGGTAATTCTCTTCTAACTCTTCTGAGTCAGTCATCAACTTCTGTTCTGTCTAAATAGCTTCATCTGAGTTGCTTGAGTTTGGGAGAGATCCCTCTTAGATGTACTGATAAATGTATCCCAGGAAATGGCTACACTGAATTGCTCATATTTTAGCTGCATACATAAAGAAATTAACAAACTTATATAGTTCAGCACATACCATTATTATATGGATATTTGGTCATTATGGAGTGACAACAGACTAACACCCCTTCTATTGCCATCCCTATAACACATAGAATCCTAATTGCAGTGCAGGAACTACCTTGTGTTCACTGAAAATAAACTCCTACTTAGTGCAGGTGACTCCATTTCTGAAAGGTGTAAGTACTTATCTAATCTGGATGTGTCTTTCTCTTAGACAGTTGAACACAATGAGATAATCACTCTTGTCTCTGCCCAAACCAATGCAAAATTCACAGACTGTGTACACAAAACTGTCATATGCTGATGAAGTTAAAAGCATCTCTTCTCAACCCCCTAAGACCCCCTGAGGCTAGGCATTAGTCTAAACTCCTAGATCTGCCTCCTGCAGACTGTCCAGCACAAACAGATCTAAACCAACATACAGCATACTCTGGCACTACAGAAATCATAGCCACAACGTGGATCACAAAACTGGCTCACAGAATCCTTTAAAGCAAAAAGACCATGCTATTTCATCTGGCAGTGTCCTGGACTCAGGTTTCTCCATAGTTAAGCATACAGATGCTCTACCCTTCACCATAGGTATACATATGACCCAGTCACTGTGCACCTGGGAGTGAATAACCTGAGATGAACCTCCATGGATCATATGAAGAAATCCATAATGGAGCTCTCAGAATACACTTCCACAGTAGTTATGAAACTAGTATTGATCAGCATAGTACCAATGATGTCTCAATATGCACAAAATATAACTGGATTTAATTACTGCCTTAATTAATGGTGCTATTCCAGGGAGATCCAATACATATAAGCCTATGATAAGATGACTGACAAACCTGACTGCTTTGCTACAGATGGTTTGCATCTCTCTCCACTTGGCTTCTGTATACTGGCAAAGATTTTTTCTTCAACACACAGACAAGGTTAGTCTCCTTAAACTATGCACACAGCCAAAGAAAATCAAAATTTTATAAAGGTAGCGCTGCTTAATGCTAGAAGCCTAAACAAAAAGTTAAACTTCATACAGGCACTGCTAACCTTTGAAAATATAGACATATGCATAAGTACTAAAGCATGATTTCAGAACAGAAAAATCACCATGAACATTTTTGAGTCTTTAGAACAATATTAGATTGTTCTTCTGGATTTACCATGGGATTCATGAAGAATCCCAACATAGGCTCTGAGAGCTGTAGTCAAAAGGGACTGTTTCCACCATTGTGGAAAATGTGATTCAGAAACCCATTAACTGTAATGAGGAAAGGCCTCATTATCAGTTAATTTGCATTTTTCTGAATCAACTGATGTTATCACTAGTTCTAACTCAATACTTTCCTATGGTTAACAGCTCTGGTAGCCCACGCATTGCTTAGGCAAAGGCTCCCAGCATTCACTTTGCCACATACATGCACACATTCAAACACACACAAACACCATGCCTTTTACCTGCACTTGATTTGAAACATCCCTGATGTAGCTTCTAGTTTTGTCCTCTGCCCCTCATAAATCATAGATGATTACAGTTTGTAGATAATGTCAGTAATTACAGCTTCGTTCTTCTTCCTGTTCAGAAAGTGCATCATGATACTAGACTTGCTGCCCTACAAACTATGGACGTGCCTCAGAGTATTATTTAAAACAATCTTCCTGTTGTTGCTTAGTGTTCCTACCAACTTTGTCTGGAAGTCTTGAGCACAAATGTTTAGAGGTATAAATGCCCACCCCTTAAACAGAAAGATCCCCAATTCTCTCAGCTATCCTTAATTTTGCCTTACACTTGCCGTGTCCTCGTAATTAATGGACCATAACAGTCAACAGTAACAGACATTAGAGTTCCAGACATCTTATTATTCAGTCACTACAGCCTAATGTAAGTGGATTTGTAGTGCTGAGGTCTGAAACACTGTTTATAATGTGCTTCCTGAGCCAAAGCTATGGAGTTTGAAGCTTTGTTCCTCATTGTTTGTTTCTTTTCTTTTTTTTTTTTTAAGTAACTTTTAGTAAAATTTCAATGTTATCCCATGTGTATATAGTTAATGCAGAGGACTACATTTCTGCCTAGATGACAAATTTGTTTCCATGCCAAGGGTGCAGGGTCCTAGTCTTAATTTTTTTCAACTGAGTTAGGGTAATATTTAATGCGTACCCTTGGTGTATAGTGTTACCCATCTGAAATGCCTTACATCTTTTGTGCTGCAAAACTTGTTGTTCTTTTAGCTTTTTAAGTGACTTAAGGTAGTATTTCACATCACTGATATCTAGTTTTACCCTACACACACACACACACACACACACACACACACACACACACACACACACACACACACACACACACACACACACATATCTTTTGTACTGAAAACCTTTTGCTGCATTTACTTTTTGAGTGACGGTATGGTACTATATAAAGAATATCCCTGGTGTTTAGTGTTCCCCTGCTCATACATTTTTACTTCTGTAAAACAGTTTCTGTATTAACTTTGTATGTGACTTTAAAGTAAGAAATACATTTTCCTGGTACCTAGTGTTCTCCCCATATTACTGGACTTGCCTAATAGTCTATGGATGTTCAGAGGTAAAGCAGCCTCCATCATACACAGACACACACACACACACACACACACACACACACACACACACACACACACACACACACACACACACACATACACACACAAACACATGCATGCACACAAAATCCGTACCTAAGACCACTCATCCTTCTACATACATTCACTTTTGCAGCCATAACCACATAAATACACATCCTCCACTGTTACCTTTCCATTAAACGTCATGAGACGTACCTCTAATGCAATCTCACTAATTTAAGCGATTGGGTGGATGTAAATTTTTGGACAAATTAAATAAGTCAACAGGCTGAGCTAACTTATACAACTTAGCAATTCTCGGAATCACTTGGCTGCATAAATGCCTTACAGCAAGCATTTCTTGTGGAAAACTCATGGCTAATTAGCAAAGGCCACTTCCTGGAATGCCTCAGCAGAATGAGATGGCTCACTGATGTGACCTAAAAAACATGTAAAATCATTTAACCTGTCCCTGATTTAGAAATGGCTGCTGCCAGCTGTAGCAGTTCATGTTAGGGCTTACAGTGGGTGGCAGCCCTTTCTAAATCTTGTCCTTAGAGATGTATATCATGGTCATAGTCTTCAGTATTTAGTGTAATATATATATATATATATATATATATATATATATATATATATATACACACACACACACACACACACACACACACACACACACACACACACACACACACACACACACACATCTTTAAACTCAGAGCCATGAAACATATTCAAAGAGTATGATAACAAAATATCCACTGCTAAATGTAATTTCTCTCATCCATTTATCTAGTCCCTTTTTTAACAAGGCAATAATATCAAGCATTATAATTCATAGTGGGATAGAATCCCATCATCTTCTTGCACAGGAATGAAAAGAATTTGGAAGGACTTTAGTTCTACTTATTCCTATGTTCACTACATAGTTGTTATTCATTGTATAAATGTTATGACATCTCTGTTTTATCCATACAGTGACTCTATAACAATTATTATGAAAACATTTATGTATAACAATTAAACCTCTCCTAACTAGTTTGCATTTGGTGGTAAAAAGTCAATTCTTTCAGATTGTCACAATATTTCATAACCCTATGTTCTCTAATTTGCCTAGTAAAATATTTCTGAACCATTTCTAATCTATTCAGCTGGCAGCAATTATACATACCAATGGACGACCCATATTCCTTAAGATCTTACAACTACTTTGAATATTTATATTAACACTTCCCTATAGCTACTAACTAATGTTCTAAACATATTTCTTACCTAAGAATAAAACCTTTTGAAAACTTCCATTACATGATGCTCAAAACTTTGATATCTATCAATTTTTTTATTGACTTCATCCACATCCTTAAGTAGATGATTGCCCATTACATACGGTAACATGAATTGTCATGACCATAATGCATTACACAAATATTTTTTAACATTAAATTACATATAATTTGTAGAAACCCACAGATGTAATTCATCCAGATACTCTTGAATTACTTGTTGATCTGTAATATTTGTTATAATAGAACCCATTTTAGAATCATTGTCATATTTACACATGATTTATTTGAATGTCAGTATAGTCTGCATTTCCCAAAATGGCGCATAAAATTCTCATGAAACAAGACACAGTGTGTCCTTCAGATTATCTTATAACTTCCCCCTTGCTATTTTCAATGATATTTCCAAAAATGTCTGTGGTTTTGTTTAATGAGGTTTGGCAACAAACTATTGATATTAGTGGTAGTTAGGTATTAATACATAAAAAACAATGGCTTAGCTGTTCACTGGTTCAGTTTTTCCCTTTAGAACTTGGGCTATTGTTCCTAAAACTTTTAGATTTGTTAACAAAGCACGAGGATGATATGTGTAGTGCAGCCACCACGTGGTGGCCTGCATTGAGTTTGGGCTTTACATCTTTAGAGGTAAGCGTGGGTCCAGTTTATCTTGGAAATTTCAGTATAGTGCATACCTCTCCACAGTACAGATTTTGCAGGACATCCTGATTTTGCCCCAGATTTTGGTCCGTTTTTCATAAAATTGTGGTTTGCTGGCAAATTGGTGAAAATAATTAAAGATGGAAGTTGGAAACTCAAATGTCTGTCATGATTTTCAAATGTTCCATTTCTGAACTCGTTGTGGGTATAGCGGCCTTGCCACAGATAGATAGCGGGTGTAAAATTTAATGTATTGTTTTTCATCTGTAGTCAGAGTATAAAAAAAAAAAAAAAAAAGAGCCAATATTCCGAGGGCATGTTGTGAGATTGCATAGTAACAGGTGCTGGCTGCATATGCGTGGTTGATGGCCTTGGGCATACCTTGCACCTGTGTAGAGTGTCGTTGAGTACCTTGGTCCATTTTCATAATATTTTGGTTTCGGGTGAATTAGTGGCGATTCGATAAAGGCTGCAGTTAGAAAAGGACATACATTTCAGTCATAAGCCGCACAAATGTGGCTGTCAGTGTTGAGGAAGTGGACCAGCAGACAGGTGGTCAGGGCTAGGGGACCAGAACATACGTGCGGAGTATCATGTGGCAGCAGTTACTGCTAGCAGTTCCATTTTTTCCCAGTCTGGTAACTCATTGAAGGTTAAGGTAAGGCAATAATGGCAGACTTCAGAGTTGAAAAGTTCATTGGAGTGGCTTGTGGCTGTCTTTGTTGGGGATTTGGGATTGCTCGGAGAAAACATGTTAGAATGTCAGAGTTTCCTGTCTGAAAATTGGTGCATGTTACACCTAAACAGGGCTTTACTGCTGTAATTTGCCATTCAAAGATAAGGATGTCAATTATTTAGGTATGGAAATCCTGCATGATTGTAGCAAAGATAATTTTGCTCAGTAATCAATTTAAATTTTTAAGTTATTTTCCCCACTAAGGATGATGGTGGTGACCCATACACTGCGCATGAGCAGTGTGTGGCTAACAGTCAGTGCTGTATGCTTTCTTTTCCCATAAATACACACAAAAAAAGACAATGTTACATTTAGGAGGGATCATGTTCTGCTGCAGTGGCAGGCTAGTAGATTCTCAGCTGTAGTATAACATCCATGCGAGGGGAATAGGTTTACAGGGTCTGTCGTAGCATGGTTGAGTAGTAGAGTTTAGGAGATGATGTGAGCCTTAGGTATATGGTCACCAAATTACTTGTAGTATTTGTGTGTGGTTGCTGTAAAGAATTGGTGAGGATGTGGTTCATGGCTTTTGGGTTATGGCAGTTCTTTAATTGCCCTGTTTGTTGAAGGAGGCTTGAGTTGTGTGTGGAGTAATGGCTGATGCATTTATTTTATACTGTGGTAGGTTCTTCATTTCAGGCTTGCTGTGAGTCCATGGTTCTATTTATTAGAATTGTGGTTTGGTGTAAGGGTAAATTGTTGCTTCACAGATGCATGCTGCAGGGTTTGAATCTGACTTTACCTTTTGGAGATTGTCACAGTGTGGATAACCTGTTGGTTAGAGCGGTGCTTTGCAGGAAGTGGTTTTGGAAGGTGATGTATTCTGTTGTGCTGGTGTGCTGCTCTGGAGTGTTCCTGTTGCAGGAGTGGGCACTATGAGGTCATAGTTAATCTTACTTTGTGCTTATAATGGCATGTCATTGTTGGTTCAGATAGAGGTAGTGGGTCACGTGAGGAGGAGGTATGTTGGGGCAGGGTGAAGCTAGGTGGGAATTGTTTATGGGGAGTAGTACAGGGTACCAAAGGTGGGGTAGAGTCAATTTCAGGGTATGTATGACTTCTAGAGGCAGGTTGAGTTTTATGGGGCAGGGTAGGTATACAGGTATGTTGGGGGATGTTGGAGGAACCGGGGCTTTGTAGTTAAGCAGAAGTGAGAAGCCTTAAGTAGGGCATGGTTTAGGCTTTCTGTTGGAGTTTAGGGTATCTTTTGTTAGAAAGACTAGATGCATTTGGACTAGGCAGTTGGGGATATGAATATTTAGTAGATTTGAGAAGTTTGTAGTTTTGTTGGGGGGATGGAGAGTGTGTGCTAGGAAGACTGCCTGTCAAGGGTGCATGTGTGGTCCAGCATCAAAAGCCATTGGGAGAGGGTTATAGCGTCTTTTCATTGCTCATACAAACAGTAGCTTAGGTACATTGTAGATCCACCTGGTTCTTAATAGGGAATAACTCCTGTCATTGCTTGCAAGTTAAAGGGGAACACATGGGCAGAATGTGGTAGACATACTAACGGCATACCATTGCATATTAACAGCTTTGATTGGGAAACTTAAGCAGGCAATAAATAAAAAAAATATGGGGGGAGTAGAATGGGAGGCCTAAGTCTTAATTACATTGAAGAATGTTGATATAGGGGGATATGGAGGTAGGTCCCATTGATAGCATGCAGGTTAAGACATTGTTTTTGTTGCAGTGAATTTACAGTTTCTTTTCTTTTCCAGAGTTTTGACGAAGGTGCTCACAGTGGACATTGTACCGGTGGCTGGAGTGATGGGCAATGAGGTTGTAAAGGACATGCAGAGTCGCAGTTGCTTATCTGAAGGCATGTTAATTAGTTAATGCTGCATCAAGTTAGTCATTATAATTGTGGCTGGGAGAATTTTCCCTTTTGGGTTTGTTTTGTGCATTTTACCATCTTTGATTGGGGGTTGTGCAGAGTCTCAGTACTGTTATGTGTAAAGGTGAGCTGGTAAGCACGACCTATGAAGAGGACTGGTGGTATCATCTTTTGTGAGTAGGAATGGTCAGAGGAGGATGGTGGCTTCTCACAGAGCAGGTGCTGCTACTACCTGCATGCTGCTTACTAGAAACTTGTACCTTTGGTAATGCCGGGGGAGAGGTATGGTAGGTAGAGTCCCCCTTTAACAAGGGTGCCAAGTCCAGACCCTTTGCTTTTACTGGGAAGAAGGGTTTGGAACAGGGGAGTACAAGGACATGTGAAATCATTGATGTGGATGGGTTAGTCTGATGGTATTATTAATTTTGAACAATAGGTGAGGTTTGAAGTGTCATTAGTTTATTGCCTACATGTGAGGGGACTGCCAGGTGTTAAATTTCCTTACTTCTTAGGTTTTGGGTAGCTCATGGTGGCCTAGTTGCAGTAGCATACAGCCTTTGGGTTTAATGTTTTGGTGTTGCCTTTGGCATGTAATGTGCTGGGTCAATGGTGGAAAAGGGGTAGGTTAAATATGATACAATAACACACTATTTTATGGCAGGACTACTGAGGGACAGGGATCCACACAGATTTTGGTGATTGGTAGTCAATGTGTTAAGACAGCAGAGCTAGTAGATATCCAAATCAGTTGTGTTTTGTTTTAACTACAACATGCTTACCTTGTTTCTCTTTTGCAGATATTGGAGGCACAGAATTTGAGGCTGTGATGATAAATGAGCCTGCATTCCCCATGGCTGAAGGAAGTGGGTTGTGCAGGTGATGCATGCTGTAGGAGGTGTTTGTGAATTTGGAAGGTGGAAGCAGTCTGGGTCTGAAAGAGGGAGTTTGGAGACTGATGGATTTAACAGGATGGATGTTGCTATTCTGACTGTATCAGTTACAGAACATGTTCTAGTCACTAGAGAGGTATAATGGGGCCACAGAGTGTGGTTAGAAGTGAACCACGGTTAGTAGTTTCTCAGAGTGGATGTTTTGGTGCTACAGTGGGGTCAAGGGTAATCCTATTATTTTTAGTTACATTAAGGCGTACTTTCTTTAATTTCATTAAGGTGCGTTTCAGTGCTGGTATGTTAAGGCATGGGTTGATGATGGTGATCTATTGTAATTTACAGATGATGGGTACACCGAATGATGTTTGGCTTAATCCTTCCCTTTATGGCAGGTAGTTGGTGAATTAGTTTGGGTAGGAGGGAGGGAGAACAGCCTGGTCAGGCTGGTTGGCAGAGAAGAGGGACAGGCTTGCCCTCTTCTATTCCCCCTCTGGTGTATGGATATTCATTTCAAGGATCTTGGGAAAGGAAAATGAGCAGCTGGATGATGCTTGCTGGATAGGTAAGCAAGCTGAGGTAACGATGCTGCTTATTTGGTTTGAAGGTAATTCAATGAATGGTGTATGAAGTGAGATGGGATACTACTTCATATGAGTAAGGTCATGCCATCCTGAATTATTTTGTTGGATGGGCAGTTCAATAAATGGGATATGAAGTGAATCTGGGATGCTGCTTCATAAGTAAAGTAAGTGAGCAGAGGTATGAACGCTGCTTACTGGGCAGGATGAGTAGGTATGCTGTCCTGATTAACATTACAAGGATGTTTATGCTGTGTTTAGAATCAACTATACTATGTCCAATTGTAATTAATAAATTTTGGTAATCAAAGCTATGTTATGGAAGTTTAATAAAGGTCGTCAAATGTCATTCAGTGTGATGTATTTATTGAAGGGGACCCGACCAAATGAAGTTTGGCAACAAACTAAGTTGTGCAGGGATATCTTCTTGAGGGCTTAGATTGATATTAGTGGGAGTTAGGTGGGCTGGTGAGATGAAAGGGTTAAATGGAGGGAGCAATGATTGGGAGGAAATGAGATAAGTGTGGGGAGGAGCTTAAGGGGTTTAAAGAAATGTAGCTGGGTAAGTAATCACATTTTGGCGTGAACTTGTTACCCACCCACCCGTCCTCTTTTTTGGTTGTTGGTTTGGTGGGGATTGTGGTCATATTATCAGTTGGGGTAGCCAGAGAAGAGGGACAGGCTTGCCCTCTTCTGTTCCCCCTCTGGTGTCTGGGTGTTCATTTCAAGGAATTGGGGGAAAGGAAAATGAGCAGCTGGAGGAAGCTTGCTGAATAGGTAAGCAAGCGGAGGTAAGGATGCTGCTTATTTGGCTGGAAGGTAATTCAATGAATGGTGTATGAAGTGAGGTGGGATGCTGCTTCATATGAGTAAGGTCATGCCATCCTGAATTATTTGGTTGGATGTGCAATTCAATAAATGGGATATGAAGTGAGTCTTGGACACTGCTTCATAAGTAAAGTAAGCGAGCAAAGGTATGGTCGCTGCTTACTGGGGCAGGATGAGCAGGTACGCTGTCCTGATTAACATTACAAGGATGTTTATGCTGTGTTTAGAATCAACTATACTGTGTCCGATTGTAATTAATACATTTTGGTGATCAAAGCTATGCTATGGAAGTTTAATAAATGTCATCAAATGTCATTCGGTGTGATGTGTTTATTGAAGGGGACCAGGACAAATTATATTCTATTACCTTACTCTACAATCCATGTTCTAGGACTATGCCTATCTTTTCATAAAATTTTTCATATGGAAAAATATTTTTTTTAAAACAGATGGTTCCTCATCAGAAGAATTATTTGTAAGGATCCAAACTGACCTGTTCATGGGAGATATCAGGTTCTTGGTGGAATTAATGTAGGAGATATCCTTCCATTAGACTTGATAAGAAACTTTTCTAAATAATGCTATGCAAGTTTCTTACTAACATCTGAAAATACCACTTATTTAGTATTTCATTTGACACACTAAAGCTTAAGGATATAATAAATATCAATAAAAGTTATGGATCTGAAAGTGTGCCCGATATGTTCAGAAGTAAATGTGAACTTGCCATCTGCTGCTGGGTATGTAAATTGGAATACTATATTTAAGTCCTTGAAAATATAAGTATGTATTGCTAGGGCAATCTCAAATAATCAAAATGGGAAACTCATATAATCAAAATGTTGTAATTGTGGCCCATATGATGTTAACAGTACACAATTTTGGTGATCATGTGAAGTTGTGTAGAGCTTGTGGATGGACGTACATGATAAGAATTGTGAAATTCTGGAGTTAGGTGTAGAGTTATTTCCAGTAAACTTTATATTTGAATATATCAGGAAAGATGCTTTAAAATTAGAGGAAACTAAATCTGTATTTTCCTTAGGATCTATAACAACAAAGAGACTAGTTGTATCTGAATGGAAATCTGTTTTTGCATTTCCAAAAATGAAATAGAGAACTGTAGTCTTATACTTTAATTGCTGTATATAGCCATATCTGGTTATAAGCCTCATTTGGAATTCCAGTTTTTCTTCCATTTTTCGTACTTAGTTATGCAAAAATGTAATATGACTGGCTTTCCTTTACTTTTCCTTCTTATCATAATGTACTGTTCTTAGTAGATCTTTATCCTTTCCCTTTTTATTGTTTCCTGCCATTGTATTTTTGTTTGTGTTTCCCTTATACATACATCTATCTTTATAATATACACACACACACACACACACACACACACACACACACACACACACACATATATATATATATATATATATATATATATGTTCTTTTCCACCCTTCACATTAGTAAGCAGATGCTGATTTGACTTATCAGTAAGTTTTTTTTTTATTTCAAATAAAACAAAGACTTATACTCAGTATAAAAGTCTTAATGGAGCAATCAGTTGTAAGGCATAGCCAGTTTACTACAACAGAGCAATAGGTAGCAACTTTTTTATAGCATTTCCTCAGATAATGATCATGAGAGGACAGCCAAAAGAACAGTATTTCCTCATGACTGCATAATTAAAACTAGCAATGTTTAACTATGGTGATTAGTGTAGCTTAATAACAATTGTGTTCATTTAGTGCAATAGTAGGGGTATAAGTTTCAAGAAAAAAAAGTGGTTATAATAATAACCAAACAGTACACAAAGAGTGGTCACAGATGAGTACCCAACAGCTGATAAAGTGCAGTAATGAGATTAACAAGGTTAAGGTTAGTCAGAGATGGTTGGTTAATTCTTTCAGTTAGCTCAACCGCAGGAATAGGGTCAAACCACTGAAGAACAGCACAATTTAACAGGATGTACAGTAAATCCAATCTGAAAAGAGAGAAACAATGCAGTAACAATGCCAAGGATGGTTTCAAAGCAATACAGACAACTCGGTACAACTAACCCTGTCTCACATTTCTACCTCATTAAATATTTAGGTATGTATTATCCTGTTCATTGTATTTCTCCTTTTAAATGTCATGTACTACCTTTTTTCATTAGTGTCACTACATTTACTCGCACAGTACAATTCTTAGTATTATGCTCACTTTCATCTCTATCCACTGCTTAACTCAGCTATTTATATTGCCTCGTTTTAAACTCTTTCACAAAACTTATTTTCAAGACATCTAGCTCTTGCTTGCCATTAAATGGTTCTAGTTCATACTGATGCATTGTTGCAAGTGTAAATATTTATTACATTACAGGAATAGTTTCACAAATATTTAATTAAAAATGGTACTTTTGCAATAACCTCATTTCTTTGTTT
The DNA here is from genome assembly GCF_019279795.1 of Protopterus annectens. Taxonomy (NCBI): domain Eukaryota; kingdom Metazoa; phylum Chordata; order Ceratodontiformes; family Protopteridae; genus Protopterus; species Protopterus annectens. Next base: position 887,332,208 of record NC_056725.1, read on the forward strand.
TTCACATTAGTTTAATAACTTATTTCTGATTGGCTTAAACGACAACGTATTCTGTTCTAAATGCGCTTGTCCTACCACCTTAAATGAGTTCTAAAAGGGGTGCGAATAGGTGTATTTTGATAAAGAGTGTCGAAGTTGATATAGTAAAAAGAATAAAGATAGAAAATATTAAAATTATGAAATTATAGCCATATATAATTTACTGTCTTAGGCTAAGCACATCATAAAAACATATTTTTTGGCTTTCAATAATTTGCTTTAATGCTTTTATCTGGTTTTCATCTTTAAATGGTATTTTCTCAGTTGTACTTGTCAGGATAGCAAATGCAATTAATTCAGTCACTCTATATTTCTCGTGATCCATCTGTTTATCATTTGATCAGTTTGACTAATTATTACCTCGAAATGTATGCTGCCTTTGATTAATGATATGTATTCTAGGGATCATGTTATCATATGGATACCAGTACAGCACCTGGTTCCCCTGAAGCACACAATTATAAAAGGATCAAGGGTGTACATTACCAGGAAATAAATAAGAACTAAGAATGCTAGAACTTCTGAAGAGAACTTTAATGGACTGGGACAGTGTTGTTGGTCACTCAAACAAAAAGACATAAAAAGTGAACTATTTACATTACAGCTGTATCAAACAGAGCAAAATGAGTTAACAATTCTTTAAATGATAAAAGCAAATGAGGCTTCACTTTACTTTTATTTTCAGTAAAATGTTCTGTGTCAAATACAATGTACAAAATGCTATGTTTACTCATTTGCCACTGACAAACTGTAGTACACTTTGAAAGTAGGAGATGTATATTGTTACAGATTCTGCTGTTTGATATTCTGGTTAGCTTATATAATGATAATGCCTTATATGGCCAGTAGCTTGTTATGACCTCCATCTCCCTCCAAAAGATAAATAACTTTGGAGACAGTACATTGTATTCTAAAATTCAGATTAAAGCCACATACATCCCACTTGGGGGTTTACAAATCAAGTATTAATTCAAAGCTGTTATTTATGGGAGTATTTACATCTGCCTGGTGGAGCATACCACTGGATATAGAGCTTAAGTTGTATTATGTTCACAGCAGGGACTCTGAAAAATTATATTATGGCATAAAAGCCAATCAGAGAGACTGATCCTAGTTTAGACACTAGACCTTTTCCTAACATTTTCTGTCTCTTGATTTGTTTTACTATTTAATTCCATATTCACATTCTATAATGCTTGCATATTTATTTTGAAATGGAAAGAAATTTAACTAATTTATTTAAAGCCAAAACGTTGCTATTTAGCTTTGAATGCTTATACCTTTTGTTTCACTTACTAGCATAAAAGTTTATTCATTTTTTTAGTTTTGTTAACATTGAGTAATTGTTGACAGTATACTATGATTAGTTTGTAACTTTTACTTATACAAATATGTACATATTAAGTGCTTGCGAACTCTTTTCTAGTATTGTATAATACCATCTGTTTTGTCATATTGTTTGTATCTACTAAGTGTTCTTCATTTAATGCACTGTTATACTAATTTACGTTGTGGAGCTTATGTCCCCAGGCTTCCACTGAAAATGGTTTCCTTTGGCCCAGTGGACTTTCCCAGTAAACAAATGTCAATAAATAAATAAATAAATAAATAATTGTCCTGGTTCCTCCAACTGAGTAATATCTACATAATGAGCTGTAATAACTCAGAGCTAATTTCCACCATTTTAACATTTAAAAGCTGACTGGTTTTAAGAATAAACAGTAAGGCGTTTTCTTGTTTTGTTAGTCTTGACTAATTGTTGACAGTGGACTATAACATTGAAAAGGCAGGGCATCAATGCTACAGTGTTGTCATTTGCACTTCTTTAATGAAACATGTACAAAATAATATAAAATGTAAATCTTATATGGGTGTGGAAGGTATTGAGCATTACCCAGGCAAGGAAAGTACATTTAGTATGCATTCTTAAGATTAGTTGACTTTTGTATATTATCAGTGTTGAGAGTCGAACCTAATACTGCTGTTTCCATTATACATTAAATATTGATTGCAATGGTGCAGAAGTTAAGCATTAAATCTGATAGCCTATGTTCGTCTCATAATAAATGGTAGACAGTGGCTGGAGTTGTATTGCGTGTAACATAATTTTGGTCACAAAATGTGTATACACCTTTGCAGACACAAGTTATAGGCATGGCAGCAGTATTATCTTGCCCATCAGTTGTTTTATTTTCTAGACATAGTCATCAGGAAACAAGAAAAATGAGCTCTGTGGAGTATGAAAAAAATGTCAATGTTATGGCGAAGTTTGGAATACAAACCCCAAAGGTATTTTGTAAACAGGTATGTCTTATGAGGATGATATGACAGCCTTGTGTGAACTGAAATGCAGTCCGACAAAATTTCAGACAGACAGTGGCGGTATGTCTTAAGGTTCAGCAAAACAACTCAGTCTAGTCCCCAAATAATCTCAAAACCCATTTGGAATTACAGGGACTAGAGGAAGAGACAAGATGCCAGGAGGTGAGGAAACAGAGTTTAGGGTACAAAACAGGGTGAAGAAGCGAGTTCAGGGAGCCAAACCATAGATGCTGCGGTCAGCAGCAAATGATTTCCTCAATATAAAAAGGAGATAACTTTCAGAGACTTATTTAGGCATCTCAAAGAGCATTTAATCCATATCAATTTGAGGAGGGGCAGTTGTTAAATCTTTTAATTGCTCTTCTCATGCGTCATAGGTAAAGCAATGCATACCGTGTCCCTGATGCTGATTGTGGTTGCTTGAATTATAATCAAGATAAGCAGTTTTTAACTGAACGTTTTAAAAGCTTATAGGGAAAAATCAGAAAGATGGAATGAAAGGTAAATGACAACGAGAGTGATTTCTTTAATAAAATAAGCAGTTACTTTCATAGTTGAACGAATGAATGTCAAGTCACTAATTTTGAAATGTCAGGAAATCTAATGTTAAGAGGACAAACCCTCAGTATTTTGTCAGGCTAGCAGACTAAGAATATAACACAGCTGTTGAAACTGATAAAAAGGATTGTTCTATCTATGAGCAGGGCATAGCTGCATAGAACAAGTACTCAGCATGATAAATATATATAAGATATCTCATGGATGCAGTCCAAACCTCTAAAACAGGCTACACCAGTAAAAAAAGGAAAGCTTTGTCTCAACTTCATGAAAAGGTCTTAGTAAAAAATCTTTCAAGATTCATGGCCCAAATGTCAGCAGCAACAGTTTGGGGAAGAGCACCCACAGGACAGAGCCAATACAAGTAGAGATAAGGGAGTTAATAAAAGTAGCAACACAACACTGGTAGATTATGTAGAACCTCTGAATGTTCAACATTATCACAAAGACCTGCAACTTATAGGTTTAGAAGATAGATAAACCTCTATTAAGACATAACTGTTGTTAAGTGTGAAGTTTTTAAAGAAAAAACATTATCTACCCAGGTAGTCCATTCTAGTTAGGTCCATGGGAGGGGACACCTTTTCCTTTTCCATTAGCCAGGGTTCATCTGTACAGGCAAGGTGGACAGAGAGACATGCAGCTAGCAGTGTTTGATGATTTCTCAGTAGATGTTTTAATATGTAATTACTTTGATTGCACACTATTTTATGTATATATTTATATATATATATATATATATATATATATATAGACAGTCAAAGGAAAATGCTGTTTACTAGGATTATTAGAGCAAATAAATTATATTTATTAGGCCTATCATGGCAAATAAATGACGGCAAACATAGCAAAAGTATTCTGTCACCCAAATTTCAGGGGGTCTTTCAAAATAAGAAAATTGGTAACTGTGACATGGTATGATCCATTTAATGTAAACTTTCTTTCTTGATAATTTCTTGATAAAGTCACTTGAATTTAAGGATAGCAAGAACTGCAGTGGGTTGGGCAAATGTTGCTACTTTTCCAAGGAAAAATGCAAGAAAAGTGAGCCAGCTGTATTTGAGCTGAATGAAATAAAAACTACATGCAAATAATTATTTAAATTATTAATATATGATAAATTGCATTGTAGTTGCCTTTTAAATGAAATGCATAGTGTGAAAGAAGATTTGTGTAAGGTGATAGTTAACTACATTTGCTACTCTGAAAGTGTAGCAGCTCAAACGTGAAAGTAAAACTTTGATTCACAAATTGTCTTCTTTAGCAATGTGTTGACTGAAGACTTCTGCTAGGTCATGTGATGATGTCTTTTTTGGAAGGTGTCTCATTGGAACCCCCCTCCCCCAAGAACTAAGCAACTTTTGAAACAGGAGGGCATCTTCTACACTTCAAACTAAAGCCAAGGGAAATCCTGTTTGGATACTTATCACTAAAATTGTTAATTAAAGTTAAACTAATGTAGTTAATGCAATTTGCCTGGTAGTACATACTCTTGTGGACAAGGCTTAAGATTAATTTTATTTCCTGTAAGGACTTTAACTATTTTGTTTCTAATGTAAAAACTAGAGCTAAAGAGATAAAGGGCAGGCTGCAACTGTTATCCAGAAGAGAAAGACATACATCCTATACCCACCGGCTGTCATAGAAATGCAGTATCTTGGTATTAATATAGTAACAAAAGTACTGACATACTAACCAGGGCTCTGATATTAATGTGGTAACAAGAGTGCTGACATACTAATCAGGGCTCTGATCTTAATGTAGTAACAAGGATAATGACATACTAATCAGGGCTCTGATCTTAATATAGTAACAAGGGCAATTACATACTAATCATGGCTCTAATATTAATGTAGTAACAAGAGTACTGACATACTAATCCGGGTTCTGATCTTAATGTAGTAACAAGGGTACTGCCATACCAATCAGGGCTCTGATATCAATGTAGTAACAAGAGTGCTGACATACTAATCAGGGCTCTGATCTTAATGTAGTAACAAGAGTACTGACATACTAATCAGGGCTCTGATTTTAATGTAGCAACAAGGGTACTGACACACTAATCATGCCTCTGATAGGAATATAGTAACAAGGGTATGACATACTAATCAGGGCTCTGATAGTAATGAAGTAACAAGAGTGCTGACATACTAATCAGGGCTCTGATCTTAATGTAGTAACAAGAGTACTGACATACTAATCAGGGCTCTGATTTTAATGTAGTAACAAGGGTACTGACACACTAATCATGCCTCTGATAGGAATATAGTAACAAGGGTATGACATACTAATCATGGCTCTGATAGTAATGAAGTAACAAAAGTACTGACATACTAATCAGGGCTCTGATCTTAATGTAGTAACAAGAGTACTGACATACTAATCAGGGCTCTGATCTTAATGTAGTAACAAAGGTACTGACATACTATTCAGGGCTCTCATCTTAATGTAGTAACAATGGTACTGACATACTAATCAGGGCTCTGATCTTAATGTAGTAACAAGAGTACTGACATACTAATCAAGGCTCTGATCTTAATGTATTAACAAGGGTACTGACATACTAATCGGGGCTCTGACCTTAATGCAGTAACAAGAGTACTGACATACTAATCAGAGCTCTGATCTTAATGTAGTAACAAGGGTACTGATGCACTAATCGGGGCTCTGATCTTAATGTAGTAACAAGAGTACTGACATACTAATCAGGGCTCTGATCTTAATGTAGTAACAAGAGTACTGACATACTAATCAGGGCTCTGATCTTAATGTAGTAACAAGAGTACTGACACACTAATCAGGGCTCTGATCTTAATGTAGTAACAAGGGTACTGACACATGAATCAGGGCTCTGAGTTTTCTTAGGAAAATGACAAGAATTTTAGATATAAGAATAAGGCAGCCATGGAAAAGGCAATTCCATGAACAGACTAAGAATTTCAAGTATGATAGTAAGATATATTTCTTTAGAAAGGGAAGTCATGAACAAGAGTTATTTACAGATGCAGATGGCATGGTGTTTGACAACAGAAAGATTCAAAACAGTATATGTTAACTATAAGACAGAAGATACCTGTAGAAAAGGGCAAAATGGAGAGTCCTCTATATTATTTATACAGACTTGTTGAACAAGAGTCCTTCTTCTGCTGCCAATTTTTTTTTATATTAAAATTCTTGCTTACAGACTCCACCATGCAAAATACATTTAGTGTGAAAGAAACGATGCTCACATGTACAATTGTCAAAATAAACAAGTCAACATGTTAGCTGTCCAGGTCAAAATAAATACATGGTGAACATTCAGAAGATGTTTCATCAGACCAAGAATGCTTATTCTTATTTAGTTCCAATAGCCCAACCTGTACATCATTACATCCCATAAAATGATAGCCTGATGTACATTAAACACTACATTTATGCCACTTGTTAAAATGCATCTTTGTAAGGGCTTAATCCATTTGACCCGACAGCCTGTTAGATCATAAAATTGCCAAGTATGAAGCCATTAAATGTCAAATGATTAATCTGGTGAATAAGAAAATGAAAATTCTTGAAGAAATTATGATTCAAGTTTTGCAGTGAAAACATCAAAGATGTGTGAGGAAAAAATAAATGTAGACCACACTGTGGAAGGATTGCAATATAGATCCACAAAGGAAGATACAGCAAAAAAGTATTGTTTATAGCTTACATCAAGGACAGACAGACATGCATTTAAAATGCAAAGCTTCATTTTGATTACATCAGCACTTAAGTGAAAAACATGTGTTTCTACAAACTGAGTCATAATATTCAGGCAGAATAGTTCATGCTGGGCATTTGAATCAGACTGATGTTACTGGAATGAAACAAGCTAGCTGATTTGAAATAAAATAATTTTACTCACCCTTAGTTAAAAAAATAGGAAACCAGAGGTAAGGCACTCACAAAAAGCAGTCTGGTTGGTAGGAAAAATGCATGAAACAAAGAGTGAAATGTACAGACAACCAAAATATGCCAACTTTGTTAGGAATACCTAATGGCCAATGAGATGTATGCAACAAACAGGAGAAGCAGCTACAAATAAATATGCAGATAGACAGACAGATAGATAAACAGACAGATAGTATGATATTACTGAGACATAACATTGCAAAAGAAAATTAAAGAAAATGTGCAGTATTTTAGTTTACGGAGTCTATAAAGACTATTAATACATGATGCTTCAAAAGACTTTTTAGTATAGAACCAGAAGTAAAAGTCAACCACGGAACTGGAAGCAAAGTAAAAGCCAAGAATAGTGCTGGTCTGTCAGAAGCCTCATTTATCCATGTAGTATAACAAATTAAAGCTGAGGACATTTCTAAATTAAATAAATATTTTAACCTAAGTACAGTAGTTGTAATGATGTTTCACATGGCATACTCAATGTAAGTAATTTGCTAAATAAAACTAAGCTGGTTTAAAGGGAAGCAAATTATGTTATGTAAGGAAAGTGTTTTTTTAAGTTTGCTGACAACATTTGAAAAATTTCAACCTAAAGCAGCAAGACATCCAAAATATTTACAGGATTTTAATTTAATTCTGATTATAGATCATCTCATGCATTTTGTGACTGGAAATTGAGCACACTGCACAAGGAAACACTGGGCTTGATGTCAGATAAAGAAAAGAAGATTATCGCCTTGTTCCTCTGCTATATATTCCTGGGTTGCATCACACATGCAGGCATACATAGACACAAGCTCACACACAGCACACATACTTGCACACCAATGCATGCATACACACAAACAGCATGTCTAGAAATACACTCAAAAAACATGCACAAGAGTATATTCATCTGTACACACACACACACACACACACACACACACACACACACACACACACACACACACACACACACACACACACACACACACACACTCGTCTCTCACCTGTGCACATGCACGTGTATACACACACTTAGTTGCCTAAAATAAAGTTTTCATATTGATGACCTGAGCAGCATACAAGTTAGAGTTCAGGTTACGTGTATATCAAACCAAGTTTTTTTTTTTTTTTTTTTGAAAAGCTTAATGTAACTTCATAATCATCATCTATTTCCTTTCTAACAAGAATCTGCTTTGGGAATATTGATGTTATTTGAGAAAAATCACCAGAAGGGAACTTAGGCATTTACAATAGTCTTTGAATAACATAATGGAATAAATAAATGGAGGTTTGGAGATACTGTTGCAATATTCATTAATTGCCTGGCTTATGTCATTAAGTTTACATGAAGCATTGCAAAGTCTGTCACTCTTTCTTTCATGATACTTAACATTATATTCCCCAAGTTAAGGAAATAAACAATGAATGTGTATTCTTGAAGGACTAACAGCTACAGATGTTCACAAAAGAGAATTCTTACATTCAGTTGGCAGACTTTTCTTATTCATAATCTGACAAAAATAATAATCTATTATGATTTATGTTGTGTAACAAAGGAATATGCAATATAATATTTCAGCAACTTGGATGCTAACACCACCCAGCGTGGGCTATGGCAGTTAGAAGATCAGGGAATATGAAAACCTGAATGTCAGGAAGTAAAAATAAAACATGAAGAACTATTGTTATATCAAATCCACAAAGGAAAATTGTATAGTTTGTACTATATTCACTTTGGGACTCATTTTGAATAAAATCGCTACATGACATTCAGGCAGTACATTCTCATGCCTGAATAATGAAATAGGTTAGATTATTTTATGGCTAACATGTAAAAAAAATCTTTGCCTATTTTAGACTTTATATTTAAAGCTCCTTAATTAGCATCACCAGAAATTAACAGTATAATTATATGGCTGGTGTTCACAACACAGAACATTACATTCTGGATACATTTACGCATGATAATATTTGAAAAAGATTTCAAATATTTAGCAAAAGAAAGAGGGGTAGGTGTAACATGTTAACATGTACATCGGAATATGTTCAATGTCATTATCAAATCAAAGCTAGATAGTTGTGGGAATTATTGATGATTAGGGATAGTTGTTTATTGTAGCTCCTTTCAATAGTCACTTAAAAGACTTTGCTTTAGTGATACCCACATGCATTTGTTTTTTTTTTTTTTTTGCAGTGGAAACAGTTCCCATGCCATCATCCTTTTGGTGAGCAACACAACATGCATTCAGACATGCTACAAAGTAAAATTACCGCTGATATCTCTGTTCCTCTGAAATTATTTTTCATAGTGGAAACAGTCCAGAATCTGCAGCTGTCTAAGTGACATCAGCACTTTTGGCAAAACCTATTTAAATAAAATCAGATGAACACCTGCCGAATAGTTGAAGTTGTGTAGCTTTGCTATATAAAGAAGGCTTTGAAGTAAATCAATTTCCCAATGATAAGGATGTCAAATAGTAACTGTTCCAGGATTATAGAAATGTAGCTACAGGTGAAAAATCAGTCACCTTAAAGTAGAGTTACACATTTCAGAATTCCATTGAATGTTGCTTAATTCCTTTCAACAAGCTAAAAGGACAGATTTGCTGTGTGTGTGTGTGTGTGTGTGTGTGTGTGTGTGTGTGTGTGTGTGTGTGTGTGTGTGTGTGTGAGTATATATGTCATAAGATCTGGTAAGAAAATTAGATAACAGTATACTCACTTGGTAAAATAAGAACAAGGAGGTACAGTACATACTAAGGAAATCTGAAAGTGTGTTGATTTAATTCTATAGATTTTTGTTTTGCACTTAACCTAAAATATGTGACATTCAGAGTATTGCAGTTGTTTCTACATTTTGATTTTCTTATACATATGTGTTTTCATAAATGAATTTGAATATAATGCATTTGGAGGTAAACCTCCAAGGCAACTATGCAGACTAGGTAACAAAACTGATGTAATAAAATTATCATATCTAAAAATGTACAGTGGAAGAAAAAGAAACTGATTGATGTCTATAAAGCAAAAAGAATACATGCTTAAAAGGGCACTTTTTGTTATTTAACATACAGATTAAAGGGAATGATAACACCATTCAGTCAGAAAACCTTGAGTCTACAGAAAAATGCATCATTTTTCAAAAAGAGAAGGTAGAAAAAAGAGCAAGTGAAAATGAAAAATTTAAAATTGATCTTGAAAGGATTGAAAACCATTACTGTAAAAATAAAAAAAGTAGAAGACAGAATTTGGCAACATTGCTCAAGCTGTGGATGCGCAAAGCCAGCTAGATGAGAATCATATGCTAGCAAATCTAATAAGCAATGAAAACAGTGGGATTAATAAGACTAATGGTGATGAGGATTGTTCCTTTCTAACAATTCACAGACCAGATATTATTAAATTAGAAGTTGAGAATTCTTCATATATGGCCAGAAATTATATTCTTGTAATTGGTGATTCAATTATTAGGTGAACTGACACTTTGATTTGCAGAGAGGCTAATGAACATTAAACAGTCTTACACGTGCCAGGAGTAAAAACAGAGGATGTAAGAAAAGCATCCAAACACCTTAATATAAGAAAGCATGGATCTGTTTTTATTCATGTTGGTACAAATTATTTCATCCACAAGGACTTTCTGACTGTTATTATGGAACTTTCAACCATGTTTGATAACACAGCATGTACAGGTATTAGGATGTATTTTTTCACAAATCACAGACAGAAAGGAGAATTGTGTCACTATTAATGAAAATATATTTTGGGTAACTACATACATGAAAATTTTTTTTCCCGTTTTAAAAATTGGAAATGTGTAGAAAGGATGGCGTCCACTTGTTAAGATCTTGCAATATTTGTTAAACACAAGGCAGGGATTTTCCAGGTCAAAAATCTGTTTACAAACAGTAATATTTCATGCATCTCTGATGGTTGTTAACACAAGGAGCATTAATAAGAAAGTCTGCATTTATTTATTGAAAATTTTGCTACATTCCCACAAAACTGATGTTGTTATTGTTTGTGAAACATGGTTAAAGAATTATGACTGGAAACCAGTTCTGTCAGGGTATAAATGTTTTTACTATAACAGGCATTCTAACAAAAATCAGGTGTGTTATGATAGGAATTAACAATTGTTATAAGACCTGTGACTATTACATGTACAATGGTAACACCAATACTATAGATTGTGCAACTGTGACAATGAAGACAACCTTAGAACACATAATAATTGCCAGTGTGTATAGACCATCAAACACAAGGGCTGATGACCTAGAGAAATTCATGCATTTCTTGCAGGAAACACCAGAGGGAAGAATAATAGCGGCTGGGGACTTACATTTACCAGAACCTGACTGGAATAATATTGACATAACAATATTAGTAAGGAAATCATTTACAACATATGTTCAGAAACAACAATTGCTTCAGATTAAAAAAAAAACTACCAGAGAATGGAACATACTAGTGTTTGTGTTCCTAAAGAAATTACTGTTACTGTATGCCAAGTTTTCCCACCATTAATGTACCGTGATCATGGGGTTATAAAGATTAAATTGTTGCTAGATAATTCTGCCAAACTGAAATTTAAACCAATTCTCAAAGGATTAATTACAGATTATATAGAAGCAAAATTGTCACTGTGTAAAACTGATCAGAGTGATGCATTCAGTGGAAAAAACTGTATAAAGAATCTGACAAGTTTTGACAGACAAATTGTCTGAATGCAAAAAATAAAAAACAAATGTTTAACATCAGGATCTAAGCACCCAACATTAGTAAGATATATTTCCATAAGAACAAGATACTTGATTAAGATGAGAGACAGAACATATAAGAAATGGAAAGCAGGTCCAACTATGACTTTGAAAACTAAAATGAACAAGCTGCAGAGACAAACATAGTGTGAGACATGATAAAAAAAAATGGTGAACATTTATATGACAATATTGAGCATGACAGAAAACCATTTTATAGACCTATTAGATGCAACAAAACTATAGATGTACACATTTATAAACTGTGTTTAGATTTTAGAATTTTTCTCAGACTTAACAGATTATGACTATATTTACAAAATCTTATGCAGAGCAGTTTGTCATAGTGACATCCAGATAACATCAGATACTGAAATCAAATTAGATTAAATTGGAAAAGAACTATGCAAACTGGACCCAAACAAAGCACAGTGAGGAGATGGAATTAGTAATAATGACCTGAGAACACTTCATCAAGAACTTATAGTACCTTTATATCTGTTATCCACTAGTTCATATAAATATGGGGAGACATCCTCAAGATTGGAGACATGCACTTGTTAAATCTATCTTTAAGGGAAAGGAAAGTAGGACAAACACAGAGTCATGCAGGCTCATATGTTTTACTTTCTTGTTCAGAAAAAATAGTGGAGAACATTATATTAGATAAATTATTGTCAGAAATGGAAAGGCTGGAACTTGAAATGATGTATCAAAATACATGTGCTGAAAATAGATCTATTACCACCTGTAACATGATGTTCTACAATAATATAATAACAGCTGTGAATGAAAAATTATACTGTGATATAATTTATGTAGATTTAACTTCAGCATTTGATAGGGTTATAAACAAACACTGATCAATAATTGAGAACAACTAGGCATTGATGTACTCTTCATAGGATGGGTGGCTGCATGGCTTATAAATTAGGCATGGCAAGTATCATACAGTAACTAGACAGGTAGAATTTGAGGTCATAGTCAGGGTATCCTTTGGGGGGGTTGTTCTGGGCAAAGGCTTGTTTAGATTATATCTTTCAGATCTATCTAGTTCATCAGAGGTGTTCTGCAGTTTATATGCAAATGACTTGAAAATGGCTGAATTGATTACATGTGTTAGAGATAAGGCATATCTGCAAAACAACTTCTTTAAATTGACTATTCAGGCACAGGGAGAATAATATGCTGATAAATACATCAAAAGTTATGCATATGATATTTAGGAGACTAAAACTGAGAGGTGAATACTAAATAGAACAACATGGATTGAAACCATGGATTCATTTAAGGACCTGGTATATGGGTAGATCCAGCTTTGAGTTTTTCTAATCATATCAACAATTGGTTAATGATAGTAACAGAACTACAGGTTGCATAAAAAGATATCAGATGTGATGTCATTGTTTGTTAGTTACATTAGACTCAAACTTGAGTATGGAATAATGACATGGAGACCTTATAAGAAAACAAGCTTGAGTAAACTGGAAGGAGTACAGCAGAAATATACAAAGAGCATCCATAGATGTGAACATTTAAGTTATTATGAAAGATTAAAATATCTGAACTTGTACAGTGTCTCATACAGATATTTAAGAAGAGACCTTAATTCAGGTAGATAAGGCATTTAGACACAACTACCTCTGGGAATTGCTGGGTTTATCAAAAGTAGTAGAGAATTATCACATAACCTGCGTAGAATATTATACAAGAATCAGAAGTGTACTAATCGGTTCCCCAAGAGAGTAGTTGATACAGAGAACAGACTACCAAATTACATTAATGGAAGCACACCAGCTTAGGTATTTTTATGAACAACCTGGACACGTATTATGTGAATAACTGTTTGGGTATATATTGGCATTATGTCCACACCAATATTTGTATATATGTATGTTTGCAAAAAAATGCTATTTATTTTCAGGTGGCAGGTAAGCCAGTATCTTACCACATGTAGTATTTTAATGTACAGGAGTTGATAATGATATGAAAAAGAAATAGGAATGAACCAGGAAGTGTTATGTTTACATGAAAGCTGATAATCACTTTTTCTTCTGTGGGTGTTTCTCACTGTGCAGCAATGTTAATAACCATTACTAAAGATACTATTTTTACAACATGGTTTCCATAACAGCTGCAACGCCATTGTACTTCAAGAATCCTGTTTGCCTTTTGAGTGAGATGAGATTTCATTTACCTTATTACAACGGCATGACACCTGTAGATGTTTCTGCAGTTAAATCTGTACCTCTAGTTGTCAAATACTGCTTGTTCACATTTGCATTAATAATTTTAAAACCATGCTATATACAACAATTTTAGCATATTTCTTCTTAAAGCACAACGGCAAACACATTTTTGCTGATATTTGAACTCAATCTAGTACAAGTAAACAGATGTTAGTTTTTGTTTAAATAATATTTATTTATATTGTCATCAGTTTCATGTGTTAGCCTGATATGAGAGCTCTCAGCTGGATGAACAACATGCTGCTTTGAGTATGTGTGTAACTTCAGTGGTGGCTGTGATATTTTAAATTGTTTACAACATATAACAAACTTAATAGGTACCACGTTTACTGTGATTTATAAAATCCAGCTTAATACCTAGAGTCTAAAGAATACAACCACTATAAAATGGTTTAAGCTGAATAGTTTAATATTTATACTTCTTTAGTAACACCTATGGTCCCAGACATATGGGCATTTATTTGAAATGTGAAGATATAAACTGATTATATCAAAAAGCTTAGGCTCTGTGCATTAGAAGTTACAGTACAAACTTCCATTGCTCTATTGGAGTGAGTGAGTAAATAAGAAATGTCTGTTATCTGTCAAAGACTCAGTAATGTGACCTCTTTGCTGCTTTCACATCCTTGTTTCAAACCATTTCTTCCACCATTTTCTGCCAATACCCATGAATGTTACTTGATCCCACTATCACATTCCACAGTCATGTTGAACATATATCAAGAAACACTTAATTTTTTTAGCCAACTCACCACTAAGTCTCCTAGCAGAATCATGAAAATCACGCAGTTATCAAAGCTAGAGGTTATACTTTTTTTCATTGCTCAAGGTGATTCTTGCGAGAGTGACTTTCATCAAAGGGCCTGAATAAACTGCCTCTTTATTCACCTTTCTGATCCATTTAAACACAATTGTCTACCTCTTGCCTCCATTAATACTATTCAATAACTGAATGCAGAGTATTTCCTCTGGCAGTAACCATACATAAATTACTTACTTATAATGTCTGTCCTCCGGTTTGCAGATTGGCTATCATACTGACTCATTACTCCCACACATCTCATTCATCCTCCTCCATTAACATTCAAAGACCTCCATTCAGTTTGAACGCATGTGAAAGATCCTTTTCTAAACTTGCTCCAGTTGTGTGGAATTCCATATCATCCGATATTTGAAATGTGTCTAGTTGGTTTAGTTATTTTACTACCAGTTCACAATGAGCCTACTTCATGTTAAACCAGAATTAAAATGTTTTACTATAACATGCTTGCTATTTCTAGATTATCAGGTGGAGTTCCACATAAAAGTTAATTATTATCAAAACAGTTTGTTGTACAGAATATATATAACACTTTTACTCTCAGGATTAACTATTGGATGAGTTAAGCCATTTGAAAGCCTTAGATTTATAACTATATAATGTTTAAAGTGCTAATTTTGTGCCATTTTCTTTATCAGATTATGAATTTGTGGATGCATTTATATACTTTGCCTTATGAGAGTCTAATTTATTTGTTAGGCCATTGACTTACTTTTTAAGCTGTTTATGAATAGTAAAAGATTGTACATTGCTATACTAAATAGTGTGTAGCAAACGCATGCTTTTGTCAGTATTTATAATGTAATGAACAAACTTGCATGTTTCACTGGTTATGTTCTTGATTTTGACCTATGTAACTAACATGATTCCAGAGGTTGAATTATGGTGGAACCACTCTACTTCCCTAGTTAAAAATATAAATATATAAATAAATAGATGCATATACATATACATTAAATAGCTAGCCAAATAACTATAGGAGGAAATATCTTTTACTGTTTCTCCCGCAACTATTACTAAAGAACAGGTCCTCACAGCACTCTCCAAAGCTAAAAACTCTGCATCAGTGGGTATCGATAATTTTCCAGAATGTCTCCTAAATAGCTTGAAATGTGACGTTTGAGCTCCACTAGAATCTCTATTCAGACACAGCTGTAGGACTGCAATGGTCTTCCTTCTACACAAAGAGAGACCAATAACGGACTCACAAAGCTATAGACTTAAGTTTGACTAGTCTTATATGCAAGGCCTTAGAAGGAATTATCATGGACCTGATAAACAAAGAAATAGGAAATCTTCAAACATTGGATGCATCCTAGTTAAGTTTCACCAAAGGCAGGTCATGCCTCCTAAACCTGGTGAACTTCTTTGAGAATGTCCCGGTAACTATTGATGAGGGCAAAAAAAGTGCATGTTAATTATTTTGATCTGCCAAAGGCATTTGGCACCATACCTCACTTGGGTATTATAGACAAACTCACAAATTTAGGCAAAAATCCTGATGTCACCCAATGAATAGCCAAGTGCGTCGCAGAGAGGGAAAATGAAGTTAGGGTCAGGGAGTCCACCTCCACCAAGAGGCTTCTTACTAGTGGTGTCCCACAGGGCTCAGTACTAGAACTTCTCCGGTTTGGAATATAATTAACTGAAATCAAGGCAAATACTGAGGGCATATGGCTGACCAGATTTGCTGATGACTGCAAGCTGGATACAATCACTGAATACCCCATAATGAAGTTTACCTCCAGGAGGGTCTAACTCAGACAAATAACTGGAGCTTGGAGCTAGATTTAAAACTCAGTGCAAAAAAATGCATAATTATTCCTTTTAGGGAATTATAACATTGATAACATTCCCCTAAGAGTGGACTAAGTATTAAGGGACTTTGGAACTTAGGTTGACAAAACCTTTGATCAATTTGTGTTCATGGTGGTGGGAAAACCTTTCTAAATGTCACAACTTATAAGTAAAGGCATGGCAACCAGATCTAAAGAGATCATAATCTCATAAGTAAAGGCATGGCAACCAGATCTAAAGAGATCATAATCTCATAAGTAAAGGCATGGCAACCAGATCTAAAGAGATCATAATCTCATAAGTAAAGGCATGGCAACCAGATCTAAAGAGATCATAATCTCAGTATACTCATTCCACATTAGACCAGTAATCAAGTACAAGTCACTCTTCAGAATGTACTTGGACAAGCACTGGCATCAGCTGGAGTGGATACATAGGCTCTTCACTAAAAGAATACAGGGTGTAAATAACATGTCCTATGCAGACCAGCTCAAAGACCTATCCCTGTACTCAGTGTCCTACAGACTACTGAAGGCCGATCGATGCCAAACTAGCAAGGCATTCTCCAATCCAGTCCCGATTGATCTGCTACATAGCTACATAACAAACAGCACTAAATTACCTAGTCTACGGATCTAAGCCTCATTCATCTGTGACATAAACAAAACATGCTGTAGTTCCAGAAGTGTGCACAACAAATTACCCCTTCTCTGAAACAGATTCGCCATTCATGTAAAGCAGAGCTCTTCTCTGTCTGCTCAAATGCAAGTGAGACCAATGGGTGGGAAATGCAAATTCACCCCTGGCTTGTTGCCTGTATCCCTTATGGATAGAGGCAGCTTGTAGGTATCCTTAAGCGTTGATAATTGGGAAAATTGGGATCTGAATATCTAGGTTTAAAAAAGCTCTAGAGCCATTAGTGTAGTAACCTTCTATGATGCCATGATCCTATGTTCCTATAGTATGGTTCTGCAGTTGTAGTTTTTGTCTTTGGCCCAGGTGGCAGCACTATAAGGGCAACTTGATTAGCCCACTGTATTTATTTAAGAAATGAAGTAATTAAACTGTTAAAAGGTAAATCAGTTCTAACCACATTTGACTCTGTTACCCATTTCCAAGACAACAGGGAAGTGTTTTATTTAATCCAAGTCTATCTATGTGCTATTAAAGTGCATTTATGGCTAATATGTAAACACAATTTGTTTGGGATACTTTTTGGCATTTTCTTAGTTGAACATAGACAATTTACTGGTGTTCTGAGTGTTATTTCCTCCAAGTTTAATTTACTATTGTTTTTCTGAAATGCTTTGACTTTTAAGGGTAGCTTTTAAAAAGTGCTGCTCAGCATGGCCTGTTATCATTTTGGCTGTTCTGCGCTGTCTTACATTTCCTATATTTTGTAATGGATTGACTAGTTTTAAACAGATTGCCCCTTGCTACCAGTCCCCAAAATGTCAAGGAAGTGACTTTCAAGTTAGTCCAATTTTATTTACATGCTTTTAAATTGCCTGTACTGCTAAGCTGTTAACAGTATTTACTAAACCACAAATCTGTATATCTGGAACACTCTTTTTCAAATAAATGTAGGTAATATTCTGGTGTTCTGGGTATTTTGCTTACCTCAGCTTAATATCTGTGTATATATATATATATATATATATATATAGTCTATATATATATTTATATATATATATATATATATATATATATATATATATATATATATGTATAGTCTATATATATATATATATATATATATATATATATATATATATATATATATATATATATATATATATATGTGTGTGTGTGTGTGTGTATATATATATATATATATATATATATATATATATATATATGTGTGTGTGTGTGTGTGTGTGTGTGTGTGTGTATATATATATATATATATATATATATATATATATATATATATATATATATATATATATATATATATATGATTTACTTTCAGTTGGTGTATTATTACAAATGTTAATAGCCTAAAGATAAACTGCTTTTTCTCAAGAATGCAAACATCGACTGCCTAGTACACATGCACCAAATTTGCTTCTTGGCAGAGGCAAACATTACTTCAAAAAAACATACCCCACCCCCGGTAATTGTATAAATTAACTGTAAGACTGTAGAATCCCTAGGGATAGGGAATATTCCTCTACCCAGGTATTGTAAATCTCATACACCTATCAACAATATATACAATTGACTAAATGTTGTCAATTAAATAGATGTTGACCAAACCACACATGCATATATATATATATATATATATATATATATATATATATATATATATATATATATATATATATATATATATATATATATATATATATATATATATATATATATATATAGATATATATATATATATGGGTCTACTACGTTAGACCAACAGCCCACAATACCGACACCCACAACACCAACACCACAAGAATGAAACCACAACAACACGAACGTTCACATGCCCAACAAACCACAATACCAACAGTTAACAAAACAAAATGTTCGCTGTTTCACTCAACACACACAGCACAAGCACACCAACAACCTAAAAACCTACACTACACATTACACACAACTATCTATCCACTAACTATAAACCAAACCCTAACCCTTATTATGCAACTTACCCTTACCCGCACCCTAACCCTAACTCACTTAATCTGCCCCTAACCCTCAAGTCCCTCAATATCGCACAATTACCTTACCCACACCCTTACCCTAACTCACTTAATCTGCCCCTAACCCTCAAGTCCCTCACTATCACACATTTACCTTACCCGCACCCTAACCCTAAGTCCCTCAATATCGCACACACATCTTGCAAGTGCCCTAACCCTAAACCCCTCACTATCGCACACTTACCTACTCACGCTCACACATTTCCCATATCGGTGTTTTCGCTGTCGGGATTCCGAGTTGTCGGTTAACTGCTCCGTTGGTCTTCAGTGATGTCAGTGTCGATCTTCCGAGCTTTCGTTCTACCGTAGGGAATCTGTATATATATATATATATATATATATATATATATATATATATATATATATATATATCTTCTTTCTTCTTCTTCGCTTTTTCCGGGCGAATGCGCCACAGCGATTCACCTGTCATTGTTGAATGGCAGGTGAGTTTTCGGTGTCCATGTCTTTGGGATGTGGGAGGAAACCGGGTGGGGAGGGAAACCCACCGGGAGGACCACAGGACGACACAAGGGCGAATGCAGACTCAGAAGGCACCCCCAAGGGCCGATCGAACAGGAGAACCTCTTGGCGTATGTACTGCCACTACCACTGCACCACAGTGGCCATATATATATATATATATATATATATATATATATATATATATATATATATATATATATATATATATATATATATATATATATATATATATATCTCTATATAGATAGATATAAAACTTTGATATGGGTTTTGACATTTAAAAGCAACTTTAAATAGCACTTCCTTGCATGGCCTGTTGCGTTATTTAGCTGTACTGCTTTGTTTTGAATTTTCTTGTTTCTCATTAATAATGGATTCAATGCTTCTAATGGGATTCATACCATCAGCCACAAAGATATCAAGGAAGTGATACTTATTTAACATAATTCCATCAGTCCGCTTTTAAACTCGATTTGTAGGTGAACTGTTATTATTGTTTTTATTTTATTGTATTTTTTTTATGTATTGCTAGGGGTTTTTTTCATTTGAGACACATTTTGGCTGTCTTTCCAGTCAAAGTAGAACATTAGCTGGTATTCTAACCAATCTGCTTATGACAGGCTTAATTTGCAGCTGCTTTTCTGACTTGACTGAGTTATTCACCGACTTTGACTTTCAAGTGCAGCTTTCCAGTTGTTTTGCATAAGAAAGACCTACTTGTCTATTTGAAATGGTTGTTTTATGCTACATTTCCATGACACTGACTAATTTAAGCCTGATTGGAGCTTGTTACCAGCCCAAAAGAAATCAGGAAAGTGATGTTAATTACAATTTCATCTGTATGTTTTTAAAGTGCATTTAAAGCTAATATGTTAATACTTTCTTTGTATTTTATTCACTTGACATTTTTTCACCTTTAAATTCCAAATAAGATAATATCCCATTTTCAGCAGAGGCCAAGGGAGAAAAGGTCCAAATTGAGATTATATGGTTACAGTTAAATAAAGTTATTGCGATACCTAATCAAAAATATATTGGGCAGGATTCACGAAGGCTTGCATGGATTGTAAGAGACGTGTAACACTCCATGCAAGCCTCGCGATCCAGGAACAGCCCTAAACTCCGTGTAAGAGACCAGCTAAAACGTCTCTTACACGGACTGGGCATGGACATGCTAAATACCTCACTTGCAGCCGAAAGGCATGCAAATGAGGTATATTAGCTATCCATGAAGCAGAAACCAGCCCGTGTAAGAGACGTTTTAGCTGCAGAAATGTACTCAGTTGACAACTGAGTACGTTTCTGCAAAAATCACAACAGAGCCATGTCAGCTCCAAATAAATGGTGCATATGTTTCAGGCAGCATGCCAATGGCCAAATATGTGGCCATTGGCAAGGTAACCTGATGCAAAAATAATAAAAATATAATTTTTTACGCAGCGCAGCCCCATGCAAACGGGCTGCGCTGTATAAAACATAAAAATGAAGGTTATAAACCCACAAATGTGGGTTTTATGCAATACATGGAATGACAATGCAGGGACCAGCAGACCAAAAACAACATGGCCACCGTGTAGTGGTTGCTAAGGGGGAAGCTGAGTCTAAGACATGTAACTAAGCATTAGTAGGCAATCTCATGTAAATGAGGGTTAGGATACTGAATCCCACAGTCACATAGCAAATGAGCACAGTCTGAGTAGTGTAAGACATACATAAGAGGGAGGAATAGAGAAGGAGATAGGTGACATCACAGGGGGGAATGGTAGAAAGAAATGCAGTTCAGTGGAGGTCAGTGTAACATGACAGATGACAGACACAGTTGAGGGAAAGAGGAGTGCCCCAAGATAAGCATGGGAAAGTCAAGAAATGGAAGGTGTACACTGTTACTTACACTAAAGTTTCTTGCTGGTCGTGCACGCTATGAAGCGCGAGTAGGGCAGTGTGTGCGCGTGTAAGGCAGACTGAGCATGTGGGAGCGTGTTGGTAGATGTTTAACACCGTTTGTGATGGTGTGCGCACATGTAGGGCAGACTGAGCATGTAGGAGCCTGTTGGCAGACCTGTAACACTGTTTGCGCTGGTGTGCATGAGTTTTAACCCGAATAAGACGATTGTAAACCGTGTAAGCATGTGTGCGCGCATGTAAGCCACTGTGAGTGTGTTTCTGCTGGTATGCACGCTGCTCCTCCCTGAGGAAACAGAAAGGAAAAAGGAAGCAACAGAATTGGTAGGAAGCTAGCAGGGAATACTGCTGGAGCTAGCAGGTGAAAACAATTAGAAGCAGGCAATTACACAGGCAGAATAGTAGCCCAGCCCAGCACTTAAAACTCTGCAAACAGCAGTACAGGATGTTTCTCTCAAGAGACACTGCAAAACAGGAGTAAGCTATTAGAAGTGAAAACTGAAAAAGTTTAACTCAGAGCAGAAATGTTAGGGGATGCCATAGCTGTCATAATGAGACATAGGCGACTTGCTGAGGGTGGTGTCAATCCAGATGGTGCCAGACAACCCACAGTGAGGAGACGGAGAAGAGTGTACAGGCCCAGGGTCACCTACCACGAGTTACATGAGCTGGAGATAGTAGAGCACTATAGAGTGGACAGAGAGCTCCTGCAGAAAATAGTTGAGCTGTGCAGGCCATGCCTCACACACAGAACCAACAGATGGGAACCCATCCCAGTGGAAACCAAGGTATGTGTTGGCCTAAGAATACAAGCAACAGGTACCTTCCAAAGACCAACTGGTGATATGATGGGGATATCACAGGCATCAACCTCCAGGGTACTGCACCATTTTCTGGATGCCATGTCAGCACATGTCGGTGATCATGTATATTTCCCCAATGCCTGTGAGGTATTGGCCAGCAATATGCGTCTCTTCCATCAAATAGCGGAATACCCTGAGGTAGTGGGTGCAATAGACTTCACGCACATATGCATCAAAGCACCAGCCGGTGAGTGGGGTAGGGCCGACATTAACCGCAAGGGCTTCCCCTCCATCAACTGCCAGGTCGTGTGTGATGCCCAGGGCATACTAATGAATGTGTGTGCTGGCTGCCCTGGGAGCTACCATGATTCCCACATCTGGCATTTGATGCAGCTGTACCAGACATTTGCCAATGGGGACATCCCACACGGACACCTAGTGGGGGATGCAGGTTATGCACTGGAGCCGTGGCTGATGACACCCATCAGAAATGGACACACACCTGAACAGGAACGCCATAATGAGGCACATGCACAAACACGTAATGTAATAGAGCATGTGTTTGGGCTGCTCAAGTCACGGCTCTGGTGTCTGGACACATCTGGTGGAGCCTTGCAATACACACCAACTACATGTACCCAAATTGTCATGGTATGTGTTATGCTACATAATATGATCTTGCAAAAACAGCTGCAGCTGGACCAGCATAGGGCCATCACAGGCAGAGCGTGACTCAGAGGAGGAACAACCTGAGCCTGCCCCAGTAGGCAGAAGGAGGCGTGCCCAGTATGCCCTGGCCTTGGCAAAGAGGCAACGCATAGTACATACACTGGCTCAGTAGGAACCATGGGAATGATACCCCCTCTGACTCACTCAAATAATAACAGGGATGCTTAAAATGACATGACCTGCTCACAACATGTACAGGGAGTGTAATATGCGCATCCGACAGAGGCAGCCCTGCAGCACCACCTGAGGCATGAATGCCATGTGTTAAGTAATGTAACACCATGTACTATATGCACACCTGAGGACCCTGACTAACATCCTCCCTCACCAAGCATGAAGCCACAAAATGACGATGGGATGATCAAGTGCAATAAATGGCTGAAGTAATGCAGTTAGTCAAAGGGGAGCCAATGTGTTTCAGGCTGGGAAGACATGCGGAGCATGACATGATGCACCACCTGCTAGGGGTGGCGTGCACCTATCAGTCCATGCCCCATGGATACTAGCAAAAGCTGTCAGTACCCACAGCATGTCCTGAATAGGTAAGTCTCAAAACACAAACCCACCTTCATAGGTACCACAAGGGATAGGAACCTAGATGTAATGCTACCCAATGCCAGAAGTCTAAACAGCAAGATGTGTGCAGTGTAAACGCACACAGTATGGAGAATGTAGATATCAGTCCTGTAATAGAAAACTGGGTCAAGGCTCACATCAGCACCCTAACACTGCCAGGTCACACCTCATACTGTGCTGTACAGCCGCAAAACATGGAACAAGCTACAAAAGGAGGGTGACTAGCAATAAATGTCAAGGATAACCACACCCCCATGTTGGTACCACAACAAGAAGCAGCATGGATTAGCCATGGTCAAATACCAATGGCTAAAACCGCCTCCCAGTATATAGCCTGCTGCAGACTACTGTCCTAATACCAGGAACTGCACCTGGCCTATGTTGGAATACATGAATATATCAAGCCCCCCAAACCACATTATATTGCTTGACTGAAAATACCCAGACATACACTGGGAGCATTATACTAGCACCAACACAGTCGGAGAAAAGTTCCCAGAATCCATAAACCAAAATGCCCAGGAACAACGTACCACTCCCACAAGAGGGGTAAGCATTCTGGATGTCATAATCAGCAACATGTGTACTGGATGGCAAGATGAGAAGTGTTTCCCTCACTGGTAAGACCAGACCATAGAATAATCACACTGGATATACACATCCCGACCCCAGTCCCTGGCCAGAATGCCACAGTGAAAAACATGTGTAAAGTATAGGTTGCACCCATCCAAACTGATGTGGAATCCACGAAAGGCCCTGTGCAAGTGCAGAATATGGGACACACCGCAGAACATGTTATACAGGCATTCCTTGAACACAGCCAGGAATGCTTGGAGTATGCAATCACAAATAACAACAAGACACAATGCCATACACGCAGGCATCTGGCATGCTGGACTCCAGCCATTACCAAACCATGCAAGAGAATGAGGAAGCTACTACATGATAGAGCAAACATCAAAAGGGAAGTAATCACTGATCAGTAGTATGGCAATAAAATATGTCCACACATACAATCCACTAAGGCCAGCCGCAACAAGTAGAATCTGTGAATCCAGAGACAGTGTGACACCTGGCCCAAGTACACAGACAACCCACAACTCCCCCCAATAAATACAAATATATGCGAGAGATGCAACCATGTATCCAAACCGGAGGCTGAGCTCCCCCATCTCAGTACTGTCAAAACTAGTCAGGAGGAGAAGGTAACCACATACACCACAAACCCAGTCCCACATAGACCTATCACAACTGTAAACCAAACACATAAACACAGAAAAACATTCCTGGAGGCCCTAATTACAAGCACACCACACCAACAGAAGCTTCCAAAGCAGATCCCAAGCAACCACAACCTCGAAACATAGCACATGCAACACATAGTACACAAAGCTGGTGTGCCAAACAGTCACAGACCAGAAGGAGAAACAACATGCCTGATACAGTTGTAATAGGTGTCTGTATAGGCAGACACACTGCTGTCCCACTCACCAGACTGAACAAGGGAAAGGGCACAGTAAGCTGCCTGTAGGCTGCCACAATATGCCACATAACACAAGTACGCAGGTCACCCCAAAGCAAGCAGAAATATGATGCACTCAATGTCCATGCTGGTTTGAATGACCTGAGATGTACCTCCCTGGACTACATAAAAAGAGACATGGATGAGCTCTCTGAACCTCCAAACTCTCTAAAGCCAAGAATAAAGCATCCATGGGACCAGATGACATCCCGGGCTGTGTACTACATGAACTACAATATGAACTGGCACCTCACCTAAGTGTTATGTTTAATCATAGCCTCACCTTAGGTTTCATGCCCACTGAGTGGTGTAGAGCTACAGTTATCCCAATCCACAAGGGGGGATCCACCTTGGATCCCGGAAACTACCGTCCCATCAGTCTGACAAACCTTATCTGCAAGGCCATGGAGCGTATTATCATGGAAATTATAAACAAAGACACTGGCAACCTTCAAACACTGGACCCCACCCAGTTTGGGTTTGTGAAGGGCCGATCTTGTCTCCTGAACCTGATTGGCTTCTTTGAATCAGTCTCCAGAGCCATGGACAAGGGTAAGGTGGTTCACACAGCCTATATAGACCTTGCCAAGGCCTTTGACACCATCCCCCACTCTGGAATCATAGATAAACTTACTAAGTTGGGCATTAATCCCTATGTCACCCAATGGGTTGCTAAATGGCTTACTGATAGAACCCACACTGTAAAAGTAGCTGACTCCAAATCCAGCTCCAGACAAGTGACAAGTGAAGTACCTCAGGGTTCAGTCCTGGGTCCGCTCTTGTTTGGCATCTACTTCTCTGAAGTACAGGTCAACACTAAGGGACTCTGGCAAACAAAGTTTGCAGATGACTGCAAACTGGGAGCCATTATTAAATCCCCAAATGATGTGGATACTCTACAAAAGGGCCTTACAGAAACAGATGCTTGGTGCCAGAGCCATGGGCTCAAGCTCAATGCCAAGAAATGTATTGTTATCCCCTTTGGGAAAAAACATGTATCCATGAATTACCATATAGGTGGCAGTACACTAAACACAGAAAGTGTGATAAGAGACTTAGGGACACAGGTGGACAGTGGTCTCACCTTCGATAACCACATCGCCACAACAGTCAGGAAATCCTTCTATGTGGCACACTTCATCATGAAGGGCTTTTCATCCAGTAAAAAGGAGGTCATTGTCCCACTGTACTCATCCCTCATTAGACCCATTATAGAATACAATGCCCCATTTGGTATGTACCTCTCAAGACATCTGCAACAACTGGAAAGGCCTCAGAAATACCTCACTAAAAGAATCACAGGCCTAAAGCAGATGCCTTACGCTGACCGCCTTAAACAACTTCAGCTATACTCTGTCGCATATCGTCTACTCAGAGGCGATCTCTGCTTAACATACAAGGCCATGTCAAACCCAGAGCTGTTGGACATGCTACACTTAAATAAATCCCAATCCCTCAGAGCTACACGCTGCAGGGATCTAAACCTTGTCATCACAATAAACAAAACATGCTGGAGGGATAGGTTCCTGACCCAGAGACTCCCCAGACTCTGGAATAGATTGCCCATACATGTCAAGCAGAGTGCCTCCTTGGACCTCTTCAAGAGGAACCTTGATGATTGGATAGGAGAAAGGAAATTCACCCCAGGGATCACATCAGTTCCCTGCTAGATAGGGGTCCAGGAAAGTAAATAATGTGGGAAGAAATAGCCAGGGAATTGTTATGGCTAGGCTTGTATAGGCCCTAGGGCTGATAGCCTAGTACCAACCTATGAACTCCTTTTTGTGAGATGAGATTTCATTTATTATTACAGCGGCATGACACCTGTAGATGTTTCTGCAGTTAAATCTGTACCTCTAGTTGTCAAATACTGCTTGTTCACATTTGCATTAATAATTTTAAAACCATGCTATATACAACAATTTTAGTTTCTTCTTAAAGCACACGGCAAAACACATTTTGCTGATATTTGAACTCAATCTAGTACAAGTAAACAGATGTTAGTTTTTGTTTATATAATATTTATTTATATTGTCATCAGTTTCATGTGTTAGCCTGATATGAGAGCTCTCAGCTGGATGAACAACATGCTGCTTTGAGTATGTGTGTAACTTCAGTGGTGGCTGTGATATTTTAAATTGTTTACAACATATAACAAACTTAATAGGTACCACGTTTACTGTGATTTATAAAATCCAGCTTAATACCTAGAACCTAAAGAATACAACCACTATAAAATGGTTTAAGCTGAATAGTTTAATATTTATACTTCTTTAGTAACACCTATGGTCCCAGACATATGAGCATTTATTTGAAATGTGAAGATATAAACTGATTATATCAAAAAGCTTAGGCTCTGTGCATTAGAAGTTACAGTACAAACTTCCATTGCTCTATTGAATTGAGTGAGTAAATAAGAAATGTCTGTTATCTGTCAAGACTCAGTAATGTGACCTCTTTGCTGCTTTCACATCCTTGTTTCAAACCATTTCTTCCACCATTTTCTGCAATGCATGAATGTTACTTGATCCCACTATCACATTCCACAGTCATGTTGAACATATCAAGAAACACTTAATTTTTTAGCCAACTCACCACTAAGTCTCCTAGCAGAATCATGAAAATCAGAGTTATCAAAGCTAGAGGTTATACTTTTTAATTGCTCAAGGTGATTTTGAGTGACTTTCATCAAAGCTGAATAAACTGCCTCTTTATTCACCTTTCTGATCCATTTAAACACAATTGTCTACCTCTTGCCTCCATTAATACTATTCAATAACTGAATGCAGAGTATTTCCTCTGGCTGTAACCATACATAAATTACTTACTTATAATGTCTGTCCTGGTTTGCAGATTGGCTATCATGACTCATTCTAAACACATCTCATTCATCCTCCTCCATTAACATTCAAAGACCTCCATTCAGTTTGAGCATGTGAAAGATGTCTAAACTTGCTCAGTTTTACTCATATCATATTATTATACTTTATTTATTATTTACTACCACCTTACATTCTTTCCTTCTTCATATTTTTACCATTATATTCCATATTTACTATTTCTGTTCAGATCTTTCCATAACATGTTTTTACCTTTATAGTTATACTGTTTTTTTTATTAATTGGTTTATTTTTTTTTATTATTTTTTTTTTCCTTTTTTTAATATTTGTTTGTTATAGTGTATAAAATTTTTTTGTTGATTTTAAATTTATGATTATTTTTTTTGTTTTTGTATATGAATATTTCATTGTGATTAAGCAATACACATGTTTCTTAGTGCTTTTTATGTTTTGCATGTTTACTTTATTTCTTTTATTGACAGAATGTAACATGTGGTGTCCAATTATTTCTTCTGGCTTGTTATGGCCTCTTATTTATGTTTTTTTTTCTCTGGTCTGTTGTGTCTGTTTTGTGTCTCTTCTATGTCCTTTTTAGTGGGTCCTGTATCTTCTGGTCTCATGTGTTGTGTCTTTTGGCCCCTTGCTCTGTCTACCTGATATGTAGGTGTAGTCTATTCTACACATTTCTGCCTGGAGGAACTTTACAGCTTGTGTTTTGTTTGGTTTCATGGTCTGATATGGGTTGTTATCTGGTTTGTGGGCAAGTTGTTACCTGAGTTCTGAGGGCTGTGCAGTTCTAGCAACATTTTGCATCATGTATTTTGTGCTCTATTGGCTTCCTGTTGTGTATGGTTCCATTTAGCTTCTGCATAGGGTTGTTTGTTGCAGTTTTCCTTTGCTGAACTGGTTTGGTTATTCAGGGGCCACCCAAATAAAAGCTTGCTGAGAAAGAAAAAAAAATAAAAAAAAAAAATACATATGATAGGTTTGTTGTTGGATAGAAAAAAAAAAAAAAGGGTTTTTGGTTTGAAGTTTTAGATTAAATCTAGATTTTAAATGTAAAATGTAAAATTATTACCATTGGTGGAACAAAAACCTAGTACTGCCAAATCAGACATTTGACACATACCAAATTTGTGGAGAATGACATTATTAAAAATCATACAAAGTATGAATTAGTCTGTAACAGGGAAATATTTCACAGTAGTAGCTCATACACACAAAATTATCAATACAAATTTCAGAATAGATGTTACAAACCAACAGCATAATAATTATTTTTTAAAAAAAAAAAGTCAAAAAAAAAAAAAATTTAGAAGGTGTAGAAATAGTGTATTAGCATAAGTAATCATAGCTTTTTTATAAAAATTATCAGTTTACAAATCCAAATGCAGACAAAGACAAAAAACAGAGCATGAAAACAGTTCACTGAAAGACACAGTCATGGTTCAAAACATGTTCTGTTTATAAAAAAAGAAACAAAAAATAAAATAATAATTTAAAAGTATCTATATATGTAAAAAACAATATTTGTCTGTAATATTATGTGAAATTTTTAAAATAATAGTATTAATTGTAATAAGTATATAAATTATTGAGTAATAAGTATGTCTTTTTAAATCTAAAGTGTAATAAATATATTTTGATATCAGTACATTTATTGGTGTTTTCCTGTATTATTGTGAGTTAATCTTTGCTTATATGTATGTGTTTATTGTTCTACTAATTGTTTATATTTTTTTTTTTATATATCTTTTTATATATATTTCCAAAATATATATTTTTCTTTTTTGTTTTTTAATGTATCATTTGCTTAATGGATATTTTCTGTTTACCAATTAAGAGGAATAAAAAATAATTTAATTAATATACATGCTTTATTAAAAAAGCAAAAAAACAAACTGAGATCACAGAAAAGATACAGTCTTGTGTAACAATCTATAAGTAGATATATATATATATATATATATATATATATATATATATTTATATATATATATATATATATATATATATATATATATATATATATATATATATATATCTCTACATATATAAGATATATATAATATATTACATTTTAATTTATGATTTTATATTTATATTTGTGTATGTTTGTTTTATATGCTAAATAATGGTTATGTTCTGTGTATACATGACATATAAAATATATTATTTAACATATATATAATTATTATTAAATAAATAATGATATTGATAGATTTTTTATGAGATTTTCTTTAAACATGGTGTTTTACAATGAA
Organism: Protopterus annectens; assembly: GCF_019279795.1. Classification (NCBI taxonomy): domain Eukaryota; kingdom Metazoa; phylum Chordata; order Ceratodontiformes; family Protopteridae; genus Protopterus; species Protopterus annectens. Next base: position 887,362,489 of record NC_056725.1, read on the forward strand.
TGTTATATTTAAAATCTGTTTCACAATACTCTTTTCTGTTGACTATTACATGCAAATTACTTTATTGTTTTGCATAAAAAAATATTTCATGACATAAAGTACATTTATACAGAATTTAATATTATTGTAAAAAGAAATAAAATATGTTACAATTAGTGCACAGAGTAGTGTTCAGATACACTAAGCTCAGAATAGATCTAACTCTAAATCATGGAATACCAGTCTAACTACCATGAGGCCCTTAATGTAAAGGGTGAGGGCATTACGACCCTATAAATCTCACTCTTGGGGCTATTGTGCATAAAAAGCTTCAAACTTTGACACACAGACCTTCAAAGAGGAGAAATTAATAAAGTCCAAACACATGTAGCTAAAGTGGTCATAGTCAGCTAGCATATAATGTATCTGGATATAAAATTCTCAATGGAAGTTACCATTGCCAAGGATACTGACTATTAATTTGGTAGTCAACTGGAATAACTAGATATTGCACTTAAAGTTTATTTACTCGAAGATTACAAACCAGCTGAAAGGGGTGGGTAGTTTCTGGGGGCGAGTTGGTATAAGGGTACTTGTAGGATTAAGGATATTCACATTGGGCAGGATTCACGAAGGCTTGCATGGATTGTAAGAGACGTGTAACACTCCATGCAAGCCTCGTGATCCAGGAACAGCCCTAAACTCCGTGTAAGAGACCAGCTAAACGTCTCTTACACGGACTGGCGTGGACATGCTAAATACCTCACTTGCAGCCGAAAGGCATGCAAATGAGGTATATTAGCTATCCATGAAGCAGAAACCAGTCCGTGTAAGAGACGTTTTAGCTGCAGAAATGTACTCAGTTGACAACTGAGTACGTTTCTGCAAAAATCACAACAGAGCCATGTCAGCTCCAAATAAATGGTGCATATGTTTCAGGCAGCATGCCAATGGCCAAATATGTGGCCATTGGCAAGGTAACCTGATGCAAAAATAATAAAAATATAATTTTTCGCGCGCAGCCCCATGCAAACGGGCTGCGCTGTATAAAACATAAAATGAAGGTTATAAACCCACAAATGTGGGTTTTATGCAATACATGGAATGACAATGCAGGGACCAGCAGACCAAAAACAACATGGCCACCGTGTAGTGGTTGCTAAGGGGGAAGTTGAGTCTAAGACATGTAACTAAGCATTAGTAGGCAATCTCATGTAAATGAGGGTTAGGATACTGAATCCCACAGTCACATAGCAAATGAGCACAGTCTGAGTAGTGTAAGACATACATAAGAGGGAGGAATAGAGTAGGAGATAGGTGACATCACAGGGGGGAATGGTAGAAAGAAATACAGTTCATTGGAGGTCAGTGTAACATGACAGATGACAGACACAGTTGAGGGAAAGAGGAGTGCCCCAAGATAAGCATGGGAAAGTCAAGAAATGGAAGGTGTACACTGTTACTTACACTAAAGTTTCTTGCTGGTCGTGCACGCTATGAAGCGCGAGTAGGGCAGTGTGTGCGCGTGTAAGGCAGACTGAGCATGTGGGAGCGTGTTGGTAGATGTTTAACACCATTTGTGATGGTGTGCATATGTAGGGCAGACTGAGCATGTAGGAGCCTGTTGGCAGACCTGTAACACTGTTTGCGCTGGTGTGCATGAGTTTTAACCCGAATAAGACGATTGTAAACCGTGTAAGCATGTGTGCGCGCATGTAAGCCACTGTGAGCGTGTTTCTGCTGGTATGCACGCTGCTCCTCCCTGAGGAAACAGAAAGGAAAAAGGAAGCAACAGAATTGGTAGGAAGCTAGCAGGGAATACTGCTGGAGCTAGCAGGTGAAAACAATTAGAAGCAGGCAATTACACAGGCAGAATAGTAGCCCAGCCCAGCACTTAAAACTCTGCAAACAGCAGTGCAGGATGTTTCTCTCAAGAGACACTGCAAAACAGGAGTAAGCTATTAGAAGTGAAAACTGAAAAAGCTTAACTCAGAGCAGAAATGTTAGGGGATGCCATAGCTGTCATAATGAGACATAGGCGACTTGCTGAGGGTGGTGTCAATCCAGATGGTGCCAGACAACCCACAGTGAGGAGACGGAGAACAGTGTACAGGCCCAGGGTCACCTACCACGAGTTACATGAGCTGGAGATAGTAGAGCACTATAGAGTGGACAGAGAGCTCCTGCAGCAAATAGTTGAGCTGTGCAAGCCATGCCTCACACACAGAACCAACAGAGGGGAACCCATCCCAGTGGAAACCAAGGTATGTGTTGGCCTAAGAATACTAGCAACAGGTACCTTCCAAAGACCAACTGGTGATATGATGGGGATATCACAGGCATCAGCCTCCAGGGTACTGCACCATTTTCTGGATGCCATGTCAGCACATGTCGGTGATCATGTATATTTCCCCAATACCCGTGAGGTATTGGCCAGCAATATGCGTCTCTTCCATCAAATAGCGGAATACCCTGAGGTAGTGGGTGCAATAGACTGCACGCACATATGCATCAAAGCACCAGCCGGTGAGTGGGGTAGGGCCGACATTAACCGCAAGAGCTTCCCCTCCATCAACTGCCAGGTCATGTGTGATGCCCAGGGCATAATAATGAATGTGTGTGCTGGCTGCCCTGGGAGCTACCATGATTCCCACATCTGGCATTTGACGCAGCTGTACCAGACATTTGCCAATGGGGACATCCCACACGGACACCTAGTGGGGGATGCAGGTTATGCACTGGAGCCGTGGCTGATGACACCCATCAGAAATGGACACACACCTGAACAGGAACGCCATAATGAGGCACATGCACAAACACGTAATGTAATAGAGCGTGTGTTTGGGCTGCTCAAGTCATGGCTCTGGTGTCTGGACACATCTGGTGGAGCCTTGCAATACACACCAACTACATGTACCCAAATTGTCATGGTATGTGTTATGCTACATAATATGATCTTGCAAAAACAGCTGCAGCTGGACCAGCATAGGGCCATCACAGGCAGAGCATGACTCAGAGGAAGAACAACCTGAGCCTGCCCCAGTAGGCAGAAGGAGGCGTGCCCAGTATGCCCCGGCCTTGGCAAAGAGGCAACTCATAGCACATACACTGGCTCAGTAGGAACCATGGGAATGATACCCCCTCTGACTCACTCAAATAATAACAGGGATGCCTAAAATGACAGGACCTGCTCACAACATGTACAGGGAGTGTAATATGCACATTCGACAGAGGCAGCCCTGCAGCACCACCGGAGGCATGAATGCCATGTGTTAAGTAATGTAACACCATGTACTATATGCACACCTGAGGACCCTGACTAACATCCTCCCTCACCAAGCATGAAGCCACAAAATGATGATGGGATGATCAAGTGCAATAACTGGCTGAAGTAATGCAGTTAGTCAAAGGGGAGCCAATGTGTTTCAGGCTGGGAAGACATGCGGAGCATGACATGATGCACCACCTGTTAGGGGTGGCGTGCACCTATCAGTCCATGCCCCATGGATACTGGCAAAAGCTGTCAGTACCCACAGCATGTCCTGAATAGGTAAGTCTCAAAACACAAACCCACCTTCATAGGTACCACAAGGGATAGGAACCTAGATGTAATGCTACCCAATGCCAGAAGTCTAAACAGCAAGATGTGTGCAGTGTAAACGCACACAGTATGGAGAATGTAGATATCAGTCCTATAATAGAAAACTGGGTCAAGGCTCACATCAGCAGCCTAACACTGCCAGGTCACACCTCATACTGTGCTGTACAGCCGCAAAACATGGAACAAGCTACAAAAGGAGGGTGACTAGCAATAAATGTCAAGGATAACCACACCCCCATGTTGGTACCACAACAAGAAGCAGCATGGATTAGCCATGGTCAAATACCAATGGCTAAAACCGCCTCCCAGTATATAGCCTGCTGCAGACTACTGTCCTAATACCAGGAACTGCACCTGGCCTATGTTGGAATACATGAATATATCAAGCCCCCCAAACCACATTATATTGCTTGACTGAAAATACCCAGACATACACTGGGAGCATTATACTAGCACCAACACAGTCGGAGAAAAGTTCCCAGAATCCATAAACCAAAATGCCCAGGAACAACGTACCACTCCCACAAGAGGGGTAAGCATACTGGATGTCATAATCAGCAACATGTGTACTGGATGGCAAGATGAGAAGTGTTTCCCTCACTGGTAAGACCAGACCATAGAATAATCACACTGGAAATACACATCCCGACCCCAGTCCCTGGCCAGAATGCCACAGTGAAAAACATGTGTAAAGTATAGGTTGCACCCCTCCAAACTGATGTGGAATCCACGAAAGGCCCTGTGCAAGTGCAGAATATGGGACACACCGCAGAACATGTTATACAGGCATTCCATGAACACAGCCAGGAATGCTTGGAGTATGCAATCACAAATAACAACAAGACACAATGCCATACATGCAGGCATCTGGCATGCTGGACTCCAGCCATTACCAAACCATGCAAGAGAATGAGGAAGCTACTACATGATAGAGCAAACATCAAAAGGGAAGTAATCACTGATCAGTAGTATGGCAATAAAATATGTCCACACATACAATCCACTAAGGCCAGCCACAACAAGTAGAATCTGTGAATCCAGAGACAGTGTGACACCTGGCCCAAGTACACAGACAACCCACAACTTCCCCCAATAAATACAAATATATGTGAGAGATGCAACCATGTATCCAAACCGGAGGCTGAGCTCCCCCATCTCAGTACTGTCAAAACTAGTCAGGAGGAGAAGGTAACCACATACACCACAAACCCAGTCCCACATAGACCTATCACAACTGTAAACCAAACACATAAACACAGAAAAACATTCCTGGAGGCCCTAATTACAAGCACACCACACCGACAGAAGCCTCCAAAGCAGATCCCAAGCAACCACAACCTCGAAACATAGCACATGCAACACATAGTACACAAAGCTGGTGTGCCAAACAGTCACAGACCAGAAGGAGAAACAACATGCCTGATACAGTTGTAATAGGTGTCTGTATAGGCAGACACACTGCTGTCCCACTCACCAGACTGAACAAGGGAAAGGGCACAGTAAGCTGCCTGTAGGCTGCCACAATATGCCACATAACACAAGTACGCAGGTCACCCCAAAGCAAGCAGAAATATGATGCACTCAATGTCCATGCTGGTTTGAATGACCTGAGATGTACCTCCCTGGACTACATAAAAAGAGACATGGATGAGCTCTCTGAACCTCCAAACTCTCTAAAGCCAAGAATAAAGCATCCATGGGACCAGATGACATCCCGGGCTGTGTACTACATGAACTACAATATGAACTGGCACCTCACCTAAGTGATATGTTTAATCATAGCCTCACCTCAGGTTTCGTGCCCACTGAGTGGTGCAGAGCTACAGTTATCCCAATCCACAAGGGGGGATCCACCTTGGATCCCGGAAACTACCATCCCATCAGTCTGACAAGCCTTATCTGCAAGGCCATGGAGTGTATTATTATGGAACTTATAAACAAAGACACTGGCAACCTTCAAACACTGGACCCCACCCAGTTTGGGTTTGTGAAGGGCCGATCTTGTCTCCTGAACCTCATTGACTTCTTTGAATCAGTCTCCAGAGCCATGGACAAGGGTAAGGTGGTCCACACAGCCTATATAGACCTTGCCAAGGCCTTTGACACCATCCCCCACTCTGGAATCATAGATAAACTTACTAAGTTGGGCATTAATCCCTATGTCACCCAATGGGTTGCTAAATGGCTTACTGATAGAACCCACACTGTAAAAGTAGCTGACTCCAAATCCAGCTCCAGACAAGTGACAAGTGAAGTACCTCAGGGTTCAGTCCTGGGGCCGCTCTTGTTTGGCATCTACTTCTCTGAAGTACAGGTCAACACTAAGGGACTCTGGCAAACAAAGTTTGCAGATGACTGCAAACTGGGAGCCATTATTAAATCCCCAAATGATGTGGATACTCTACAAAAGGGCCTTACAGAAACAGATGCTTGGTGCCAGAGCCATGGGCTCAAGCTCAATGCCAAGAAATGTATTGTTATCCCTTTGGGAAAAAACATGTATCCATGAATTACCATATAGGTGGCAGTACACTAAACACAGAAAGTGTGATAAGAGACTTAGGGACACATGTGGACAGTGGTCTCACCTTCGATAACCACATCGCCACAACAGTCAGGAAATCCTTCTGTGTGGCACACCTCATCATGAAGGGCTTTTCATCCAGTAAAAAGGAGGTCATTGTCCCACTGTACTCATCCCTCATTAGACCCATTATAGAATACAACGCCCCATTTGGTATGTACCTCTCAAGACATCTGCAACAACTGGAAAGGCCTCAGAAATACCTCACTAAAAGAATCACAGGCCTAAAGCAGATGCCTTACGCTGACCGCCTTAAACAACTCCAGCTATACTCTGTCACATATCATCTACTCAGAGGCGATCTCTGCTTAACATACAAGGCCATGTCAAACCCAGAGCTGTTGGACATGCTACACTTAAAGAAATCCCAATCCCTCAGAGCTACACGCTCCAGGGATCTAAACCTTGTCATCACAATAAACAAAACATGCTGGAGGGATAGGTTCCTGACCCAGAGACTCCCCAGACTCTGGAATAGATTGCCCATACATGTCAAGCAGAGTGCCTCTTTGGACCTCTTCAAGAGGAACCTTGATGATTGGATAGGAGAAAGGAAATTCACCCCAGGGATCACATCAGTTCCCTGCTAGATAGGGGTCCAGGAAAGTAAATAATGTGGGAAGAAATAGCCAGGGAATTGTTATGGCTAGGCTTGTATAGGCCCTAGGGCTGATAGCCTAGTACCAACCTATGAACCTATGAACCTGAGTATGTACCCCATGCCGGTATGACACTGGCCGTTTGCAGTATCCAACCCTCACCAAGAATGATGCCACAGTACAAACACAGAATGATCATCTTTAACAGGTGGCACAGTTACAGCTGTCAGTCCAAGAGGGTCTAATGTCTGTCTGCTTGAGATATCATGCATGACTAGCCATGCTGCTGTTCCAGGGATGACATGCACCTGTTACCCCTGGGTGTCTGGATACTGGATAAGGCCTTTGTCACCTCCATAGAGCCATATGTAGGCAAGGCCAAAAAGACTACCCACCACCCTAGAAAACATAAGTGGTAAGAAACATAAGGGTAATACTGACCAATGCCAGATGTGTAAACTGCAATATGCATGCCCCTGAGGCACTTCCCAGTATGGAGAACATTGATGTCTGTGCAGTGACAGAAGCCTGCTGCAAGCCTACTGATAGCACACCAGCACTACCAGGTTATACCACATATCATGGGTTATGGCTCCAACACCTGGACCAAAACATCAAAGGAGGGGGAGTATCCATATGCAGCACAGACACCCATACGGCCAGGTAACTGACAATGCACAAAGCAGCGGAGACCACCCATGTGCACCTAAGTGTAGTCAAAACTGCTGTACAGTCTGTAGCATGCGACAGACCACACTCTCACACACAAGAACTCCACCCAGACATCCTGAAGACACTGGACAGTATGAATGTCCAACCAAATACCAGACAAGGTACTCAGAAATTACCACATAGGTGGTAAACCATTATGTATGCAAGGAGTAATCAGGGACCTAGGGACACAAGTTGACAGTAATCTGTCATGTGACACTCACAATGCCAATGTGGCTAGGAATATTGTCGATACTGGACAATGACATGAAAGGATTCACATCTACATCAACAGAAGTCACTGTGCCCCTGTACTGTTCCCTTATCAGACCCATAATCTAGTACAATGACTCATATGGGATGTACCGTACGTGACACCTGCAGCAGTTCGGAAGACCTCAAAGGTACCCCACCAAGAGGATAAAGGGTGTCAAATATAAGTCATCTGCTGCCTGGCTGTAGACACCCCAGCTGAATGCAGTCACAGACTGCCTACACAGATGCATTGTATGTCTGTTGTACAAGGCCATGTCCAACACAGGAGTAATGGACATGCTCCACCACAGGAAATCAAAGCCATTGGAGCTGTGAGAGTGACAGATGTCAGCCTCAACACATAATGAAATAGGATGTGCTGGAGGGACAGATACATAACCCAGAGGCTCCCCATACCCAGAAACAGGATCCCAATCCATGTTAGGCAGAGCCCCTCAGTGACACCCCTCAACAGGAATATTGCCAAGTGGATGGATGATCATACATGGATACTGGGGGTCTTCACTGTGTCATGACCAGACAGAGGCACAGTAAAGAAAATCATAAATGGCCATAATAGTCACATAGCAAGGGGCAGCGAAAGACACACACACTCTCTGGCTTGGCTTACTAATGCCCTAGGGTGGATAGCCTAGTATGAACCCATGAACCTATGAAGATACAAATTGTACAGGACACTAAGGATAATCACAAGGCTTACTTAACTGATGGTAGGAACCATGTTGGGAATCCACAGATATGCTCCAAATCACACAGATATCACAAACAACATACCAAACACACACACATATTGCTAACATACAACCTGACAGGTGCAGTGCAACCTCCCCCCACCCCCACCAGAATGCAAAATATCTATCCCAGCAGACTGCTGGTCCCCTGACATTGCAGATGCTGAGGTAACAGCCATCATCTGCAAAGCAAAACACACAGCAGCAAAGGTATGTGATGGTGTCCTTGGCTGAGGCCAACATGGACTCCAAGAATAATGGAATGCCAAATCACACTACTGCCCAGTGTCAGCCTTACCACAGGATATGTACCCAAAGAGCAGTGTACAACAACAGTGGTCCTTCATAACAAAGGTGTTGCCTGAATGTATACTGTAAACTACCACCCCAGGATCCTGACAAGCTTGGTCTGCACAGCTATGGAAAGGATCAGTATGTACCACAGACATAAAGCTATCGTGGACCTACTGATACCGGACCCTACACAGTGTGGCTGTCGTAACTGCAGATCCTGCCCCTAAACATGTTTGACCCATTTGAAACAGTCATTAAAGTCATTGATGAGGGCAATGTGGTCCACACAGCGTAGCTGGACTGTGCATATGCTTCTAGACAATACCCTACGAGTTCAGTATGGATATGTTCACCAGCTTAAATATATACCCCTATGTCAGCAGAGGGGTTGCAAACCAGACCAAGGACAGAACTGACATGGTCAGACATGCTGCATCCATGTGAGACTACAAAGCAGATATGAGTGGCATCCCACAAGGCTTGGTCCTGGGACCCCCCCCCCATTCTATATATATGTCCCATAGGTATAGGCCAACATGGAAGGACTGTGACTGAACATGTATGCAGAGGAGTACAAACAGCCCACCATATCCGACCCCCAGCTGACACAAGCAACCCACAAAAGGGCCACCTACAAGCAGACAACTGGAGCCATAGCCATGTCAGCAAGCTAATTGCAGAACTGTGTATAGACAACCACCGTGGATATACAGTAAGTGCCCACAAATTACCACCCAGGTGTTAACCCATTACGTGCCTAACATGTAATGAGAGACCTGGGGACACAAGGTGATAGATATCCTGCACTGGACAAACATGTGGCTGTAGTGTTCGCAGAAACATACCATATACCCACCCAATCATGAAGGTTGTCAGATGTAGATAAGAGGAGGTCACTGTGGCTCTGCAGTCATCCTTCATCAGTGTCACAATTGACTACAATAGCCCCTGTGGGATATACCTCAGCAGACACCTCCATCAACTGTAAAGCCCACAACAGTACCCCACCAGGAGTAGCAAAGAGCATGAACAGATGCCATGTGTTGCCTGAGTAAACAAACTGCAGCTCCACACTGCCATACTGCCCAGCTACAGGCAGGCAAGCTGTGCCTGATGTATGAAGCCATGTCCAAGCTGGAATCAATGAACATTCTGCACCTTGTACAATCTGAATGGCAGTGAGCTATGCACATGAGAGACCTGAACCCCAGCACTGACATACATAGGACAAGTTGTACAGAATGATCCATAAAACAGAAGGCACCCACACTCTTGAGTAAACTCCCGGTACAGGTTAGCCAGAGAGTCACCTATCGACACCCCTCAAGAGGAATCCCGATGAGTGGATGGGAGATGGTAGGTTAACCCTGGTTATCACTGTTATGTCAGAGGTAGACGGAGGCACAATATACTAACCATGACATATGTCATGGCAAACTCCAGTTACAATGTGTGTTAAAGGACAAACACACCCTGTGACTAGCATCAGAAATGGCCTAGGGAACATTGCTAGTGTTTGCCAATGTCCACCTATGTTGTGGAATACACTACCAATGTTGGACGAGCCTGGTGTAGGTAGTCCATATCTGAACATAATGCAACATGGTCATATGTGCACAACTGGCCCCTACACAGTCTGTTGTGCTCACTATGAAGATGTCAAGCAGTGATAGGACTAAAGCCCAGGATACTGTCCACCACAGTGAAAGTACTGAACCAGTACACTATACGGTACTACAGTGTTAGGTCATTATGAAAGTATGTTGACAACTGTCTGCAAAGTATCCCATGCAATCCCTGCAGGCACAGTATAATTCCTGTTGTTGCTGACACAAAGCAGTTGGCCAGTTAGTACACAACATGGCACCCAAAACACAACCATAAACGTGAGCTATTGTTGAAGTTCACACACACCCAAATATGTGGTGGACTTCAGAGTGCAACATATGGAAAGCTCACACTGGGCATGCTCGCACACTTTGATAAATGAGGCATATGTCAGACAACATGCCGTGGAAAGGCTGAACTGGGCATGCTCACACACTTAGGCCATATCTCCATTTAGCAGTTGGCCACACATATCTGGTATTTGTATGTGTCATTCCAGGAACCATCCACAACACAGCAATCTGCCCAGTGCACACAGTAAATGACTACAGAGACATAAGTGATATAGTGGATCGCTGTCATATGCAAACATCTTCCACAGATACACAAGTTGGTCATAGGAACAGGGAATGCTATGGCAATAAAGACCTGCAAACAGTAGAACAGCACAACAAATATTGTGCATCTGACAATTGAACATATGGGTGTAGAGGTCAATACTAGGCTTGTTGCCCTAGGGAATGACAGCTTAGCCAGAGTGTGCTTGGCATCTGCATCCCCAGTACAGTAGGCTACTGTGCCACTGTAAAGTAGGTCACATAAGGCAACGTGTGAGGCTAGTGAGCTGTGCCTCTGTCAAGCAGGGGCACAGTGGAGATCCCAGGGTTTGAATGTGCTAAGTCACAGCCATGTTGTTGGTGTGTGCTGGAAGAGGGTTGCTGAGGATCTCTAACAGTAAGTGGCCATCAATAACAGACTGAGGGGAGCCCTAGCTGCATTGTCTGGACAATTCCACTGTCAACACTGTGTTGTGATGATTATGTGGGAATGAAGTGTCGTGCCGGAACTGTTCACAGATGTCCTCCCTCTGTGGGCTACAGCTTTGCAATGTATTAGCTCACTCTGTCTGTTGGACGGCTCATATATGGCTGGTGTACACCTGACAGGTGTCTTGTTGTGGAGCAGTCATGGGTATATGTGGGATAGCATGATCAATACAAACCGTACACATGCTCATAGAATGCAATTGTCAAGGATTATGCTGAGTGGCCAGTATAGTCCCCCAGCATGGGTCCTTTGAAGTCGTCCACCCCAGTCTTCACAAGTGTAGAGTCTGCTTGTGCTAAATACAGTTTGTGTGCCGTGACAACCTTGCCTGTGGGTGGGGATGGGATGTGGATGTCCAGGGAAAGGTGGGTATGGTCAGATATCAACAATGGTGGTCTACCTCTGGTGTGGAACATTGAGTATCCATGTTGCAGATGGACAGGTGCAATATGTATTCCCCCATGTGGCTGTGGTGTGTGGTTCTGCCATAGCACATGGACTCACAAATTGTAGTGGCTGTAGGGTAAAGTGGTAGAGGCCTGAGTAGTTCTCACACACAATATGCCTGTACCTGATGTTAACAACTGGAATGGTGTATGTGAACACCTGCATATCCCGGCACTGTTCCCAGGGAAGCTAAGTGTGTGTCCTGGATGTGGTGTTCTGGACTGGTTGTGTTGTGTGTTACAGGTCCTGTGGCACAAAGCATGGTATAGAACATAACCTGCCAGTGCGATGTGCATATCTGACCCTGACGTAGGAGGCTGCAAATGCATATATATGCTTTCCCCCACCTGACAGGTAGTACTAGATGTACATACCTCTGTAGAAATAAAGATGTCAGCACCCTATAAATACTGCAGGTGCAGACCAGATGCCCAGTAATTCGGTTAGCACGCTCTGCTAATGCGTCTCCCTGAAGTGTCATAATATAGGTAGGTAGGAGTTCAAACCATGCAATTGCTCTGTGTGTGTGTGTGTGTGTGTGTGTGTGTGTGTGTGTGTGTGTGTGTGGGTGAGCGGGTTGATGTGTGTGCAAGTCTGTATGAGGAAGATGTCCCTTTTGGCAACTGTAAAAGCACTCTACAGGATGCACATTCCTCTTCTAAGCATGGATGATGTCAGCACCCTATAAGTACAGCAGGAGAAGGGAAACCTCCCAGTAATTCGAATAGCGCGCTCTGCTAATGCGTCTGTCATGAGTGTCATAACATAGTTAGGTAGGGATTTGAATCCTGCAACTGCTCAGTGTGGTGGAAGGGGGTTAGTGTGTGTGCAAGTCTGTGTGAGGGAGATGTCCGTTTTGGCAACTGTGAAAGCACTCTACAGGATGCACATTCCCCTATCTAAGCACGGATGATGTCAGCACCCTGTAAGTACAGCAGGAGAAGGAAAACCTCACAGTAATTCTATTCACGTGCTCTGCTAATGCGTCTGTCACGAGTGTCATAATATAGTCAGGTAGGGATTTGAATCTTGCAACTACCCAGTGTGTATGGAGGGGGGTTAGTGTGTGTGCAAGTCTGTGTGAGGGAGATGTCCCTTTTGGCAACTGTGAAAGCACTCTACAGGATGCACATTCCCCTATCTAAGCACGGATGATGTCAGCACCCTATAAGTACAGCAGGAGAAGGGACACTTCCAAATAATTCAAATAGCGAGCTCCGCTAATGCATCTGTCACGAGTGTCATAACATAGTTAGATAGGGGTTTGAATCCTGCAACTGCCCAGTGTGTGTGTGGAGGTGGGTTGGTGTGTCTGTGAGGGAGATGTCCCTTTTGGCAACTGTGAAAGCACTCTACAGGATGCACATTCTCCTATCTAAGCACTGATGATGTCAGCACCCTATAAGTACAGCAGGAGAAGGGAACCCTCTCTGTAATTCAAATAGTGCACTCTGCTAATGCATCTGTCATGAGTGTCATAACGTAGTTAGGTAGCGGTTTGAATCCTGCAACTGCCCAGTGTGTGTGGAGGGGGGTTAGTGTGTGTGTGAGGGAGATGCCCCTTTTGGCAACTGTGAAAGCACTCTACAGGATGCACATTCTCCTATCTAAGCACGGATGATGTCAGCACCCTACAAGTACAGCAGGAGAAGGGAAACCTCTCTGTAATTCAAATAGTGCACTCCGCTAATGCGTCTGTCAGAAGTGTCATAACATAGCTAGATAGGGGTTTGAATCCTGCAACTGCCCAGTGTGTGTGTGGAGGGGGGTTAGTGTGTGTGTGTGTGTGTGTGTGTGAGGGAGATGTCCCTTTTGGCAACGGGGAAAGCACAGGATGCACATTCTCCTATCTAAGCACGGATGACGTCAGTACCCTATAAGTACAGCAGGAGAAGGGAAACCTCTCTGTAATTCAAATAGTGCACTCCGCTAATGCGTCTGTCATGAGTGTCATAACATAGCTAGGTAGCGGTTTGAATCCTGCAACTGCCCAGTGTGTGTGCAGGGGGGTTAGTGTGTGTGCAACTCTGTGTGAGGAAGCTGTCCCTTTTGGCAACTGTGAAAGCACTCTATAGGATGCACATTCCCATATCTAAGCACGGATGATGTCAGCACCCTATAAGTACAGCAGGAGAAGAGAAACCTCTCAGTAGTTCGAATAGCGCACTCTGCTAATGCGTCTCTCTCAAGTGTCGTAATATAGTTAGGTAGAAGTTTGAAACCTGCAAATGACAAGTGTGGGTGTTTGGATGTGGGGAGTTTGTGTGTGTGCAATTATGTATGAAAAACATGTGCTTTTTTGCAATCAGGAGATCACACTACATGATGCACATTACCCTTTCCAAACAGTGATGATGTCAGCACCCTATAGATACAGCTGGAGAAAAGACACCTCCCAGTTTTCCAAATAGTGCAGTCTGCTACAGCGTCACTCTCAAGTGTCGTAACATAGTTAGGTAGGGGTTTGAAACCTGCAAATGCAAGTGTGTGTGTATGGATGAGGGGAGTTTGTGTGTGTGCAATTCTGTATGAAAAACATGTTACTTTGGAAATCACATTACCTGATGCACATTACCCTTTCCAAAACTGATGATGTCAGCACCCTATAAGTACAGCTGAAGAAGAGGAACCTCCTAGTAATCCAAATAGTGTGCTTTGCTAATGCGTGTCTCTCACGTGTCATGACATAGTTAGGTAGGGATATGAATCCTGCATAATGTGAGTGTGGGGGTAGTAGGGTGTGTGTAAATGCAAGTGTGAGAGAACAGATCCTTTTGGCAAATATTACAATACACCAGATACTGCATATTCCCCCAGTAAACACATGGGATGTCACCACACTATCAGCACAGCCAAACAGGGCTAGTTGGCCAGTAATGCCAATAGTGCACTCTGCTACTGGGTCTATTACCATTGTCAGAGTACAGATAGGTATGTTTTGGTAACCCACAACTGCCACGTGTGATTGTGTCACACACTATGACCTTGTGTGGGTCTTTGTGCATAACAATGCATGCCATTGCCTAAACCAGCAATGACAATGCACACATGATGTATGTGTGTGACACATACACATAAATACCTGTGACCTGCAGTAGTTACCATGTCTGACATGTGCCTCAAGTGGATAAATGGTATTTGCAATGCATAACAATATGACTGTGTCTTACTGTGCAGGGGCCACATGCGGTATGTGTCTATACAGTGTGGGTGTATATGGTAAAATACCTACAGCAGGGGATACACATCTGGTCTGGGCCATATAGTCTACATGTAGTCGATGTACAGGTGCTGCATGTTCCCACCTGTTGTGGGAGTGGTAACATGTCATTCCACTGCAATTCAGTGACCACATGCTGGGAACCCTTCAACTAGTGTGGTGTAGCTACAGTAATGCTCATGCACAATGTTTGGCTGGATGCAGTCCAGCCATATAAAGACAGTTCATGAGACTGTCATATTGCCAGTATTGTTATGGAGGATAGGTGGGTTTCCTGTGTATGGGAGGGTTGTGAGTGCCAGGCTATGAACCAGACGGCAGTACGACACACTGTTAGCAGCACATGAATAGGCCCTGATGCTTTGTGCTGTGTCAACAACCTGGAGGTGTGTGTATCTGTGGTGCCTTGGGATACCACCCCCCTGTCCATGTGTGTTACATGTGTAGAGGATGACAGGCATGGTATGAGGTATAACCTGGCAGTGATGGGTTGCACCTGTGAGCCATGAATCAGGACTCTGGTACTGCACAGACATTGCAGTTCACCGTGCTAAGGACATTGTCCAGTGCATGCATCTTGCGGTGTACACTGCTGATGTTGTGTAGCATCACTGTTAGTGTCCTATCCTGTGTGATACCTGCGGAGGTGGCTATGTAATCCATGTCCTGCAGCATAAGGCAGTATGTGTGTATCAAGGGGCTTCACCAATATACATTGGGCCATGGGTGTCACGTGCAAGCTGCCCCTCACAAATCATTGTGGATTCCCTAGCATGTAAGCACACTTTGACAGCCAGTGGATACCCTATGAATGACATTGGAGATTGAGCAGAATGTAGACATAGAACACCCTTCCTACATATAGTGGTAGCATACCTGGTGAAGGTATGATGGCAACCAAGATCAGGCTCATACTGGCCCGTGCCACATGCTGAGAGATCCCTTCTATGTTCCCTATCATGTAGTCCAGGGAGGTATGTCTCAGGTCATCCATAGTGGCATGGTCAATGACTGAGTCATATGTGTCCATGCCTCTGACTGACCTGTATGCATGTGTTTTGTGGTGGACCATAGTGCCCCAGAGGCATATCACTGTGATCTTCACCATGTACAGCCTGTTGAGCGGGACCCCACTGTAGCGGCCAAGAGAGGTACCTGACACATCTGTAACAGGTGTGTTATGTAGCCCTACAGACTGTGAGTGTGTGGCACATGGGATGTGTGTGCCATGTGTGGCATGTGCTCTGCTCTGACATAACATATGCCTGTGTGCCAGCTGCGGAGGTGTGTGATGCTCAGGCAGGATGCTATTCTGAGTCTTCAAGTATGCCCCAGTGTGTTCAGATTGCTGTCAGTGCGTGTCTACGTCTGACTGGTATTGTAGTCATTGTAGTATGACATGCCACCTGACAGGGTATGGCATTACTGGGTTCAGAGTGCTCAGTCTCCAGATTGGCTATGTGGTGGAATCCCACACATGTGTTGTACATTCCTGGCCAAGGGTGATGGTTGACTGCATACATGTGGCAGCTGTGACATTGCCACATGACTCACATAAACCACAACTGGACCATAGAGGTGATTCACAGGTTACCTTTGCACATGCTACCCTAGTAGTGTGATTGCCATGGTGATTACCAACACATAGGGCCAATGGGGAACAACATACTGAAGGTGTGTATGTGTGGGTGTACTGCTACTGTTTCATAGCACTGGCATATATGACTGCACACATGGGTAAATGCCAGGTAAGACATGTGCAATGTGTCAGAGGCAACGTACATGCGAACAGGACAGACAGTGATGTTCTGTCATGTGTAAACTTGACATACATTACACGCTATGCAGATGTCACTAGGAGTCCACAGAAGCACTGTAACTCTGCATTGCAGGTGGAAGCAGTGTTGCAGGAAACCCCAAGTGAACATGCATGCAAATAAAGCTACAGTAAGCAGGGCTGGAAGTAGTTCATTGTACAACAAAGAAGGGGTAACACTAACAGTAGGTTACAGTGCAAATATGTGGGCACTATCAACATGTACCCAGGAATGCACAGCGCAGATGCCCATGGTAGAACTGATATTATGTCATAGTTAATTGTGATTTGGATTACACTGGTACTGCACACATATCAACATGCGCAAACATCCACATTGCATAGTCATTGTGGGCAACTTGCCACCATTACTGTACATGTCCATCATTGCATATCACTACTTGCATTAGCTTCCCCCCCGTGCTACCCATGTATGTAGCTATCTGTTGACATCCTTACCACCGGTATGCAATAATGTGCAGCTGTTACACTTTGGTACATACTATGGGTGCAGATAACAATTCAGGACAGTCATACGGTTACTGTATCAGGCATGCTGAGATATACACACAGTCATATCAACACACTGTACTGTTGCCAACATGATACTACTCATACACTTCTATGTAGTCACCCTGTGCATCAGCAACGTGTTTACCTGTACCTGCACTGATGTTGGAGAATGCAGGGGGTGGCACAGTTTCATCATATGCACAGGGTGTGAGTTAGGTATGCCTGAGTCTGCCACTGATACCACCAGTTGACATGTATGTGTATGTGTGTTGGTGAGGGACAGCAGTACAGGGTGGGGCACTGTTGGTGCAGTGTGTGCATGTATGTGGTAGCCCTAGGTGTTAACATTTTGCATGTGTGTATGCATGCACACAGTTCCACCTCATGGCTGCCATATACAGAGGTTTGTGGACAGCCACAGACTGCACCTGGCAGGTCATACAGATCAGTGTCTGTGGGCATGGACACGGTACCTGTGCCTGGCAGGGGTGCTACGGACCGTATCCGGTACTAAGCCAGACTGGGTACTGTCATCAGAAGTGGGAGTGTGTTGACTGGACACAGGTCCCTGTTAGGACTGTCCAGAGCCATGTGCACGTGGTCTCCTGGGACGTTCCGATGACAGCACAGACCCAGCATTGCTGGGGCTGCTGCTGGCACTATGGGGGCGTGCGTGAGTCTGTTGTCGTCCGCGCCGATTGCCAGCTGCTGCTGTTGCTGGCATACGGCCACGTCAACGTCACAACCTCCCACCATTGCCCTGGCTCATGGACATGTGGTTGTGGAACTGCTGTAATATGTCCCCATAACGTCTGTCTATGACATCGGTGAAATTACGGATAGCATCCGCGATGTCACACATACTGTCAGTCATGGCTGTGCGACATGCTCTCAGCTCCCTCAGACCCTGTCTGGTGTACCTTTCCATACGCTACTGTGCCTGCATGACAGCCTGAAACATAGCTGAGGTTGACAGACCTCTTTGGGCACGTCTGCCAGAGGCAGTACGCCCATGGATGCTCCCACGAGAACCCATGGGCAACTGTCTGTGTGGTACCATCGCAGGACCCTGCCCATGGCTGCTGTGTGGGAAGCATGTGCCACAGATACCACATTACCCTGGTCAATGCCCACTGTATCCTGTCCATCACCTAGGGACAATGGTGACAAAGGATGTACTGGCAGGATGACTGTGCGCAATGATGGGGTTGACAGCTGTGTACTGTCAATTGGCTGACCAATGGTGGACCCTGACACACCTTCCTGTGCCATTACACAGATATCATCATTACCAGTACCTGTGGCACCAGATTCAGGTTCCCTGCTGCAGGACACCAGAGCAGCACCAGAACCTGTCGGAGGAAGACAGGAAACACAGTTTACAGTGTCCACACAATGATACCAGTGATGCACTTATGCACACATGCACATGTGGACACATGCACACATGCACACATGCACACATGCACACATGGACACAGGCACACATGCACACATGCACACTTGCACACATGCACACAGGCACACATGAACACATGCACACATGCACACGTGGACACATGCACACATGCACACATGCACATGTGGACACAGGCACACATGCACACATGCACACATACACACGTGGACACAGGCACACCTGCACACATGCACACATACACACCCCGCAGTATACACACAGAGCACTACTGAGTTACACTAGTATTATTAGCACTATCAGGACTATTATAGGTATCGTTAAACACACTCACCAGCATGGATGGCCTGCCTTGCTGTAACACCGGAGGGACCTGCAGAAATGAGGAGATTAATGTCAGTGGGCACATCTGTGCCATTGATACTGCATATGATACTGTGCAGTAGTACACCAGTTGCCTTTCACATGTCAGCTGCTGATATTGCCAATATCACACCTGCACAATTACATACTATGTTGACAGCTACATACCACGGACACACCTTACACATGCATAAACTAACAGTGTACAGAACAGTCAAGTGTACATATGGCATATTACCTGCACGCTCCATGTCGTGCTGCTGTGAGGATCCAGCCTCCATCATGATGCAGGTGTATTGCTGTTGCTGTTCTGGGGCTGGAGCCACAACACTTAGGAGTAGCCCCTTCAGTCTGGTGAGGGGGGATGTGTGGCCACCCCACCTCCTGTGGCAACCTGTTGCCTGTGGATATCTGACGCACGCTGATGGACATTTCTGATTAAATCACTGCAGTGATGTCGTACCTGCTCATATGTCCTATTATGCGTGCCAGTGTCATTTACCCTATGGACAAGGTCTTGCCACAGTGCAGCCCTCTCCTGCTGATTCTGGCTGGTGCTGGAAAACAGTATGTCATAATCCCGCACCAGGCTCTGGTGTATCTCCTCATCTTCCGCTGCAGAGTAGGCGGGATTACGCTGACGTGCCATCTCCCTGGAAGAGAACACAAACAGGATATCAGCAGACTATGTCAGCAATATATGGCACACATACTATACATGATACTCAACTGTAGTGATATACTACTACTCCTATATGTAGCATGTGTATGTCTCGTGGTGGATACACAAGTACATGGCCAGATATCAGTGCTCAGCCAACACCTGTGCAACAATACCTGCCACATTCCATACAACATAGTAGCATGCCCCATCGGTCAGCACACTGCGACAGGTCCAATGCACAACCTCACTCTGGGGGTTCATACCAAGGTACTGTATGTGGAACGCCATCCACTAGTGTGATCTGGACACAAGCTACTTGGCCTGGATATACATATCCCACCACCACTACCAGCAGAGTAGACTACTTTGATATGTATGTGATTATAGACAGTTATTCACTTGTTAGGACTGAGATGGTATCCATGCAGCCCACTGAACCAGTGGAAGCCACAACCCACACTGCTGACCCCTTTGCGAATGCTTACCATGGACATCCCACAGATTGTATAGAACTTGCACACACATTTCTATCCCAGACCCTATGCACAAAGGTTAGGCATCCTGTCCGGTGGACCCCAGCCAGAGGCAGATTGTATAACAATAGCAGGAGGCTACTGCAAGACAGAGCAGATTCACATTAAGGGAAGGCATCTGTGGTCAGCACTGGTAATACGCTACGGTCTCTCATAACAACAGCCATGGCCTACTCTGGGAGGGAAATGGCCACAAACACTATAGATAACCACAAGGCCTTCTTCAGTTATGTTACACATATGGACCAAATGCCTCAGATATGTCCTGAGTTAATACACACCTACTTAACATTTACCGAACACACAGATATTGGCAACATTCTTGCAGACAGGTTCGGTGCACGTATCCCCCCTCCTTCTCCCCCACAAGTAGAAATACTTATCACAGCTGAATGTAACCTCCCTGTCATCTCACATGTCCAGGTGAGGGACGCCCTCAGGAAAGCACAACACACAGCATCACTGTGACCTGATGGTATCCCTGGATGTGTGCTACATGCACTCCAAGAGGACATACAACCGCATATAAGACTGATTTTTAACCTTGGCTGTACTACAGGATATGTACCTGAACACTGGCATACAGCAACAGTGGTCCCACACCACTAAGGAGGCACCTCTACTGACCCTGGGAACTACCGCACCAAAAGCATAACCAGCCTGGTCTGCTAAGCTATGGAATTATTCAGTATGGGACGCATATACAGTGATATTGGGTACCTGCAAACACTTGTTCCTGGCCAGTTTGCCTTTGTGATGGAATGATCCTGCCTTTTGAACCTGGTTGACCTTTCAAAACAGTCACTACAGCCATTGATGAGGGCAACGCAATCCCTACAGCCTACCTGGACTTGCCTAAGTTCTTCAACACCGTACTCCACTCAGGCATCATAGATAAGCTCATGAGCTTACATGTTACTACATATGTCACATGATGGGTTGCACACTGGTTGACATACAGGATCCATAATATCGATATTGTAGGAGCCATGTCAGACTCAATGCCAGTCACATGTGGTATCCCACAGGCCTCTGTCCTAGGACCCCTCTTGTTTGGCATTTATTTCTCAGATGTAGAAGCAAATGTGTGCGGGTTGTGGGTGACAAAGTTCCCAGATGACTGCTAACTAAGAGCCATAGTCGTTACACCAGCTGACACACACATCCTACAGACGGGCCTCACTGCAACAGAAAAATGCTGCCAGGATCATGGCCTAACACTGACTGACATGTAATGTATAGTCATCCCCTTTTGGGGGAACTACGTGCACACAACATATCACATGTCATACCTATAGATACAGACCTATGACACATTTGGAGGGTTCACAGTATGCAGACTATTAACCTGCTACTTTACATTACCTGTGTTTGTCACAGCTGGTTGCGTTACCACTACTTCTGCTTCCTGCTGCTGCTGGCACGGCTTGCTATTGTCACTGCTGACAGCTTACACTCAGTGTGTGTACCGTGTGTATTTTTTTATTCTCTCACTCTCTGTCTCTGTCTGTCTCTCTCTGTCTGCCTCCAGACAGTGCAATGAACGTATTGCACGTGTGGAGTGTTAGTACAGGATGCTTTTGTAGGTATCTGCATAAGTCCATGTGATGGCCTCTGCACCAATTGTAAGCCAGCATTTGCTAATTGCATGCAACCAGTTGTGTACTGATTGCAGTTCTCACTGTGATTTCAGGACAGTGCTATAAAAGGGTATGTGAGATAGGTGTTGCCCTTTCAGAGGGCGGGGACCATGCTGGTATGCTGTGGACACTGTTCTGTGAGTGTAAAGGTTAGTATCTCTCTCATGATTCAGGCTGTATTGTCGATTCACATTTCTCCATTCCTCTCTCCTGTTCCCTGTAGTAAGTGTATATGCACAATGACACCTACAACTATATATATATATATATATATATATATATATATATATATACATATGTAAATATACATACATTTATATATGTACATTAACTGACATTATTACCTACTAGCTACCAACTAGCATGGCTGTTTCTGTTCACACACTACTATTATGGAAATCCACTAGTTTTGACAGTATTTCTAAATGACATGCTTTATGTACTACACATCCTATATTCCTTTACATTCATTCCTACTATTACATGATATATTTATTTTAGCACACTGTTGTTGTATAAGAGTCATGGCTTAGTGGTAGGTCATGCAGACTACTGTTTCCAAGGTCCTGGATTCGGGACTGACAGTGGGATTTTATTTTGCTTTTGAACTGACTACAGGACCTGTCAATCAGAGTGACTAAGGCACTTTTAAGCAGTTGTAAGCGGGTTAACGCTGGTTTGTGCAGAGCTCACGCATGCGCACTGATGTTCAGCTCCACGCACACATGCGCACACCCGCTTACAACTGCTTAACAGTGCTTACTCTGGCGCACACCCGCGCTATTTTCTTTGAAAGAAATGAAAATGGGGAGACAGGAAAGTGGTGAAAAAGGGGTCACAAAGAGGGTAAGACAGTAGGGAAACAAGCTTGGGATTTGCAGGAGGGATGTAGGTAAGGCCCATAGCTGCCCATTTCTTCATTAGCAACAGCTGTGCATATGTATGTAATTTGGTGTGACATTTGAAACCTTCCACCCCTGAGAGAGGTGTCAGGACAACAATAATACTTGTTGTACAGCCATTTGTAATTGATAGTTTCCATGTCCAGCAGACATGTGTGCGGAATGGGCAGCTATGCATGGGGCGTAATTTTTTTGTGGGTACAGAGTGCCCTTTTTTTTTTTTTTTTTTTCAGGTGAGAGTGGTATGTCAGGTGAAGGAAGTCGGTATAGCTGGGGAGGTAGGTTGGGTAGGTCAACAGACAAGACAAACAAGATGCATACAGGGGCAGTGTATAACATGTGTGGGGGGGGTTACACAATTGACGGGGACGGATGTTTGGATATCCAGAGCCCATGAGCCCACAGATGGCAACAGTGGAACTGATATCTCCACCCATGGGCAGTTGCCACTGTTCCTTCACTGCCCAGGACGGGGCTGTGCTGGGGGCTGTGTAGGCCAGGCAACAGGCATGCCCGTAAGTTGTGCCACCTGTGCCTCAAGCTGATGTAGGGATCCAAGAACAGAGTCCTGAATCTCCCTACGCACCACAGTCCGGACGCTACGGAGGGTGAGTGGTGGTTCTCCTCCGGCCATACTTGCAGAGGGGGTTGAGCCCCATCCCCTGCAGTGCTTCCACCCGCAGGTGGCACAGGGCCACCAGAGGAGGGTCCAGACTGGGCACTAGTGCCAGGTGCACTCGCCAGCTGAGGTGGGAGAGGTGGGTCCGCTGGAACCCGCCTTCCCTGTCATCCTATGTTTTGCATTATGGCATGACAGTTTGGGTTAGTAACATATAATACCATTCACAATTAGTTGTAACAGCATGCATTAGTATTCCCATTAACCAAACACCCAGATATTCACACCATTGAACAGCGAGTATAACACATGCATAATTTGAACAGCAATGCACAGTCCAACAACATGCAGGGTTGATTGATGGCAACAGGCCATCAGGTTTGATTGTATGAACAGGGCAGATGCATCAATGGACATGCAAATATTTATGACCCAACAGGACAAATGTCCAGGGGTGTTAATTGTGATTGCACATACCATTTTCATGTGGAATGGGTTATATGTGGTTATAGGGTGGGGTGAAGAAAATAATATTAACACCTTCGAATACCAATACATATGCTGTATATTTCTAATAGCTGCACATATATACACACTACTGTTCTAACTACAGTTTCCTATATGATAACTACTTCAGTTTGGTGATAGGACTGTTACTGCAACATCAATATACATTTTATTGTTCTTCATAAACATTCATATCTGGCTTTGTTCAGCTACATCATCCTGCTACATTTGCTTTATATAGCTATAGACAACTGTGGATGTTTGGTATGTCAGACAATCATACTATCTGCATATTGCAGACTGAGAGCAACATATCCAGATTTTGGGATACACATTCCAGCTGCAGCAACACTTTGAACAGATTTCGCTGTTTGGTTTTGCTTCTTACATGCATTTCATTCTGTACTGACTGCAGTATACTTTATTCAGGGGTTATTACTACTTTATTGGTGGATTCATAACACTTTCTCACACTCTCTCACTCGTTTTCATTTTACTATTCAGGATGGTACTTCTAGGCTTTATTGACATGTTTTACCTGTAGTTATTACAATCCTTTCCAACAGTCTCACTTCTGTCATGTTTTAGTATTTCAACAGGGGTATATTTCACACATGTGATTTGCTCATCTTCTGCAGCTGTACTTTTCAGCCTGCTGCAGGTTGAGTACTATTATATTACAGGTGGAGCATCCTTATTTCAGACTTTATTTCAGACATTTTCATTTTTCTGTTTGGATTACAGACTGCAACACACTTTTGTAATCAAGCAATACTTGCAAACACTCTTATACTGTTACTTGCACATTCTATTACTTAGGGACTACACTGCACTCTTTTGGTAACTGTCATACTTTTATATTTCTTTACATTTACTGGGAGAGGATTACTGACCTGCCCAGTGGTGCAACCGCATCAGCCTATCGCCATAGGCTCTGCGGTTCACAGAACGGACACCTGCAGCTGTAATATAAATGAAGTAATATTGGAATACACATCTCCATAATATCAGCTAGTTTAATTTCTTACATACATAATTACATGTAACTTAGTAGTGGGGCGTTGGGCATTTGCCGGGCCTCCTGGATCCAAAGGTTCAATTGGTCCTGCTTGTGTCTCTTCAGGTCCACATGGTAGTGAGGAAACTGCTCACCAGTCCTTGGAATCTCTGTGGCACTGGTGAGATCATGAGCCAACCGGTCCCATGCCTCAGCCCTATATGCTCCCCACAGGACCTGGCCCTGCATGAGTTGGGCCTCATGATTGTGGACTAGGAGCCAGACCATGTATCTGGACTCCTCAATGCCCCACCTCTGTGTTCAAAAGCAACTACCCTCACCTACTCCTGTCATTCTGGCTGCAAGTCAGTTCTACAATCGTTTATGCTGTGTATTCCCACCTATGGGGCTTATATATGCTGTTTTTCCCGCACATATCTGTGATTGACCATTTTGGAATTGTATCAACTTCACAAAACCTGCTTTGTCATGCTCTACTTTGTATTCATTCCTATATATTTGCTATTACTGCATTTATAGGTACTGCTGTCATGGCTTAGTGGTTCAGTAACTTGACTATGGTGCATAGTATCCTGGGTTGAACCTGGCCACTGCTTTTTATTTTTTTATGACTGTCTAGACAGGCTGTCTGTGTAAAGGCAGTTTTGAAATGGCTTGCTCAACATTGCCTGTCGGTTAGCTTGTTGGCGCGGTGCGCAGCTCCGTGCAAACAGGGTACGCTGGTTTACGCCTCATTTGGCTATCAGCACGCATATTACACTCAGCTCAGCTAGGGGCACACATTTTCAGTGTGTTAAACCACTGCTCACCTACGGGCACTCGTTTTGCACCTGTTGAACCACTGCTCACCTACGGGCACTCATTTTGCACCTGTTAAACCACTGCTCACCTACGGGCAGATGCACTCACTTTGTTAAACTGTAGCTCAGCTATGGGCATATCTGGCATCTTTTATTATTTCGTTATCTCACATTTCTTCAAAATAAATGGACTATTTCATTACATTTTACATAAACTATGATTTTATATGTGTACATGTTTGTCAGGGACTTGTTTCCTGCTTATTTTACTAGAAATAAAAATTGGTGTTGTGGGGGCTCAAGCCATGAATGCCTGCTCTTCAGCCGACATCTCTACTGCTGCACTATTGTTTCTTGGCTTACTTTGCTTATTTAGTTCTTATATCCTTTTCCACTGACTGCTAACTGTGGCTAAGCTATGGGCACGCCTGCGCAAATGAGCGCACTCACGGGCAAACATCTTTACGATTTAAAAAAAATATATAACATGTTCATTTATATATTTTATGTTCATAGTCTGTAGGGGCATGTGTTGTGTTGTGTTTATTCACATTTCCATGGCCTCTGCCTTGGGTGTTTACTTTGGGCAATTTTACTTTTCTGGGGGCGTGTCCGCTTGCAGGGTTCAGCCTATGGACCCGCCCCCTACTGTCTTCCACGGACCGTGTTAGCCTTTGGTGTCATTCAGCATGCCCTCATGCATATGCATGACATGCTGACGTCACACCGTTTAACTGCAGCCTCCGTGTAAGCCATGTATCTCTTACACGGAGGCTTCGTGAATCCTGCCCATTAACTAAGTAAAACAGTCAACTTCAGTTCATGTAGTGTGAACCTATACATACATAGTGCAAACATTTAAACATATATAACAAGTTGAAATAAACGTAGCAAATTTTAAAGTATTCACAATTTGCATTTTTTAAAGTTGACATTAAACACACTGAGCTGAGTATACTCTTTCGAACAGCGATGACTAGATATTATAGCCTAGGAAAAATATATTCATCCTTTATCTAAGAATTAGATGGACTATGTTTGGATATAAGGAATTAGTAAGTAGCATTCTGAAGATTAAAGCAGGGAGGGAGGAACAGCTTTAGCCTGGGGTAGTGCAGGAGCACAGCCAAATCTTATTTAGGTAGTTTTTAGTAATAGTTTGAAGTTGAAGAAGTTAGAGGTAGAGCTAATTTGCAGAGGAATAGAATCCCCTTTCCTATTGACAGTCTACAAGTTAATTTCCTTTTTTAGTGACAGTGTACACGTTGAGACTTTGACCAGAGGATTTGTGAGGCTTGTTTATGGTGAGAAGATGTGCTCATTAGAGTAAAGTGATTTATGACTTTGATAGGAATGGAGAATAAAAGCAGGGCAGCCACTGGCTGTGTGAATAATGTTGCGAATGACATGTAATCTAAGTGATGAGCCAGTTCAAAAACTTGAACACATTACAGTGGTGTATGCAGTATTGGTTGTTGGTGGCAATCAATATTTATTATGACTGGGTTTTTCTCATTTGAGATATTTTCTGCATTTTTAAAAACAATAAGAAATCAGCATGCATTTTGGGTATTCTGCTTGATCCAGATTGAATTAATAGTTGATCTTCTGACTGGCTCTGACTTTTAAGTTTAACTTTTGAACTATGTTGCTTATCAGAACATGCTGCGCTTTTTGATTGAGTTGTTTTTGCTACATTTCCTTTTTGCTTGCCCTATAGCTGATTGACTAATTTGAATTGGATTTGCACTTGATTAATGGTCCTAAAGATGCCAGTGATCATTTTGTGTAATCCAATTGAATCTTTTCAATTGTTAAAGTACATTAAAATGCTACTTTGTCAATATTGCCTATGGTATAATAGTTTGTTCACTTGGGGTACTTTTCTTCTAGTATGAAAAGGAAATTTGCTGGTATTCTGGGAATTCTGCTCAATCCAGGCTTAATATTCATTTTTTAATTGACTGACTATAACTTTTAATTACAGCTATTAAATTGTTTTGCATAGCAAGACTTACTGCTTTATTTGTCTGGGCAGCTTACCTTTCCTTGCTACTCATGTTTACTTAATTGAACAGTCTGAATGAATTTGATCTTACAGGGATACCTGCAGCAGCAGGAACAGAACACTTTGCCCTCTATAAATAAAATTGGTTTATTTATAAATGATGTTGGCTGTTATCTAACATTCCGTACATTTATATTGATCCCTAGCCTAGGTTGCATGATTGCTATAGGATAATACTGGTAGAGCATCTTAGCTCTGTGGTATGCTGACTTGTGCACTGCTATTGGTTATCTTAGAAGACCTCCTGCTTGTTCCAGTTTGGCTGCACTGTCTTAAACATTGCTACTATTCTCTAATTATAATAATCTGTTGTTGCCTGCAGCTTATTTGCTCAAAATGTTATTACTGTTGTTGTTTTTACAGATCCTTACTGATTCTTGACCTGTTCATAGATGTCAACAACAGCTATTGTTTTTTACGTATGTGTTTGTACTTAGGCTATTTTTTGACACTAGCTATACTTGGTGGCTACCAAGGATGTGGCAACCCAGTCTGATAATGGCTTGAGAAATTAGGCTGTGGCACTTCAGCCTATTGACTCCTGAAGCATGTATTTTTGGCATTCTAGGAGCAATTGTTATATGATATCTGAATCTATAAACTCTATGATGTATGTCTTTTGTGGCAAAAAAACTCCTCTCAACATTCTGTTGGTGGCAGTCGAGCCTTGACGTGTATGGAACTTAGCATTTGAGTCCAGCTTCAATGACAATATTCATGACTTCTGAGTCTGCTTTTTTAGAGGACAGTATGTATAATTTTTGCTACCTGTGAAGCTCTCACTCTAATCTGATTAAACAGAATTTGTGCATTGTCCTATTACTACTTTAATTGGGTACCATAACAAACTGCAGTTGTGCACAGCTCCTGGATATTCCTGTGTTTAGTTCATGCTAGCTGCGATAATAAGGTATCTTATCCAGGTCAATGGAAGTTATCATTCCTCTGTCCTCTGCCTTGGTCAGACCATTTAGGGAATTCAATGCGAAAGGTTGCAACTATACTAGAAGCTCTAGTACTCTACTCTGTTTCTTATATACCCCTGCAGAATAATTAGTAACTACCATTTTGTGCTTTTAAGGACCCAGTCCTCCATTAGAATACAAATTCATCTTCATTTTCATCATGATAGTGCTGTGAGGAGAGTACTGTACAAATACACAAAAAGATAACTGACAAAATAACAAATAAACATATAAATACCAACATGATGCATTATATAAAAAGGTTAAGTATGAAGAAAGAACAAAGCTGTGTGTTACAAAAAAAAAAAAAAGCAAGAGGAAAACAGAATTTGAAAATAAACTGTCACTGTAAATGGAGTAGAGTCAATAAACATCACCACCCCCTCAGGCAGACAGACCATCAGTCAATAAACATCACCAGCTCTCAGGCATACAGGCCTTCAGATCCATAACTGATTCTTGATTCTTTCTTCATCTTCACCTTAGACTTGAAGAACCATTTCAAATGATCACAAGACAAGTGTTACAAACCTCTCTATAATCAAATGCATCAGGCAATGACACAATGGTTGGGCAAAAAACATCCAGAACAGCATCCTATTACCATATCAACCACCATCAGACTACCAATAATATAACTAAAATTATATTTTAATGTCTTCTGAATCAGATCCTTTACTGCCCAACAAGCAAAAACACCCAGGCTCATTCTGCCAGTCAGAAGAGGTAAACAACAAACCACTGCCTCAATCCATGGGTGAGGGGGCACAAAGAAAATTATTATCAATGTCTTTCCTCTTGTCAGCTTCAGCAGTATATCCAAAGATACACCTCCACAAAACAAAAGCTTCACAAACACTAAATCTAAAGACTTGAACCTCCATCAACAAATAAGTAAAACATGTTGATGTAACCAATGCATTACTTAGTGCTTCCTCTATTTCTAGAATAATCTTAGATTACATATAAAACAAACTTTGCTTAGTTTAAGGCAATACTTGATGACTGGATAGGCACCCATCTTGGGTCTGACTTGTATTTGCCCTCCTGCAAGCAGGAGGTGCCTACGCGGATGGATATTAGCATGGTGGTTATGGTCCATGAACTGACTCTAGGAATTACTTGGTGATTGGAAAGCATTAAGAGTTATCTAAAAAAATGCAGATTTACATTAAACAATAAACTTCACTGAGCAAAGATTGCATCTCCACTTGTGTAAAGATGTATTCAAGAGTGTTTTTATTTTAAGTATTGCGGCAAGCTACTTTGCAATGATTCTACAAATTGTAATGCCTAAAGATATGTAGTTGCACTACTAGGGCAAATGACCAATTAAATTACTAGACAGCTACATATACTGTGTTTCTATTCTATGCTTGGTTGGATATTTTAATGTCAGAGCTATATCTGAAGACTATTTATATTAGGCTGTTTAATTCTGTCTCAGTATATATAAGTTTTTGACTTATTTCTATTTGAAAAAAAATTCACATCTATACAATACATATGACATAATCAAAATAATCAGAAAACTGAGTACATTAGAGAGTTCTAACATGCAACATACACCAAATATTACTGAATGACATTCACCATCCCGAAGTGAAAAATTGTATAACATAAATTGAAGGTATGCTGAACTAGACCAGTAGCCATATTCAATAAAACTTAGATGGCAGCACATTGTTTTAGATTCAGTAAGCCCCGTGTAGAGGCGCACAACCTGCACAAAAAAGGTAAAGACCGTGGCATGCTAATTACAGCATAAGCAGCTGAATTGTATGCAAATCAACCGATCCAATGTGGTGGAGCTATTCAACAAGCTATAAAATAACTGTGTAGACTCTGTGTTGGTTTTCCCTGTGAATTCCAAAACCTATTGGAATACAACCAATGAAAGGAGTCTACATGGAAAGAATGCTAGGAGCTGCTGCTGCATTAATTTATTTGTATGTGCAACAGGGTGAAGTCTATGCTGCTGCTGATGGTAACAGACCTAGGCCCCTTTTAACTTTTCACAGCCTACATCATGTGGAAATTGTACAGCACTAAAGGGTGGATAGAGACAAACTACAGAACCTCTGCAACCTCTGTCGTCCTCAACTCAGATCCAGGGACAACTGAGGGGAATCCATCCCAGTGGAGACAAAGGTATGTGCAGCACTTAGATCTTAGCTACAGGTACTTTCCAGTGAATACTGGGGGTGTCACAGGCATTAGCATCCGGGATCCTCCATCAATTCCTGAATACTATGCTCCAACATGCCAGTGACCGCATATATATTTCCCTGTACTCATGAAGAGAGGGCCAGAAATATGCAGGAGTTCTACCCTGCAGCATACTACCCTGAAGTACCAAGTGCCATAAATTGCACACATAAAGAAATTAAGGCACCACCCAGAGAATGGGGTAGGCTCTACATAAACAGAATGGGCTTCTACATTATTAACTGCCAAGTTTTGTGTAAAACCAAGAGAATCATCTTGAATGTGTGTGCTGGCAACCCTGGCAGTTACCATGATTCACATATCTGGTACACCTCACAGTTGTATCAGATGTTCGCTATGGGGAGATACCCCCACAGGGTCATTTACTGGGGGATGCAGTTTACGCATTGGAACCATGGGTGATGACACCTATCAGAAATGTGCACACATCCACTGAAGAACATCATAATGAGGTACATGCTCAAATCAGAAATATCATACAGTATGTGTCTGGGCTGCTGAAGTTGCGGTTCTGGTGCCTAGATACATCTGGTGGAGCCCTGCAGTACAATCCATGGAGTTGTAGTCAAATATTCACAGTATGCGCCATGCTACACAATATCACCCTGAGAAAACAGCTTAAGTAGCATCAGTAAGAGAAGGTGCACACATCTCATCACCAGTGCCAAGGTCACCGCAGCCACACACAGATGAGGAGTCAGAGGGAGAACCACCAGCTTCTGTGGGTGTAGGCAGATGTAGGCATGCTCAAAATGCCCTTGCATTGGCTAAGAGACAATGCTTAGCACACTCACCTACAACCTAAGGGCCTAAAACCTTACTCCAATGCACATACATATACTAACATTGATGCCGGGCAACTCTCACAACTTGTGCATCTCCATGTATTGGCTGTGTCCTGCTTGCATCAGGCAGAGTCAGCCCTCAACTAAAACTGTAACAACTGCTGCATTTACAAGGTAAGTCCTGAACCTAGAGTGCATTATGAATGAGTGGCATATCCTTGTATTTCATTACTTGGTACTGTAAGCAAGTAAAAGGTGGGAGATTTGTACAGAAATTACCTTAACATGTGACAGCAGAGACTTATTTGATGTTTATAACCATTATTAAGTAGTAGGCCTCAGACATCAAAGATTCACACAGTCATAGGTTCATAGGTTTATAGGTAGGTACTATGCTATTGGCCTTAGGGCCTATATAAGCCTAGCCAAAAAGGTTGCCTGGCTTTCACCACCCAAGAAAATTATTTTCCTGTGTCTCTATAAAGCAGTGCCGCAGAAGTGATTCACGGGGTGAATTTTCTATTTCCTATCCAGTCGTCATGGATTTTCTTAAAGAGAGCTAATGAGGAGCCTTGCTTGACATGAATGGGTAGTTTGTTCCAGAGTATGGGAAGTCTCTGGGACAGGAATCTATCCCTCCAACATGTTCTGTTTATTGTGGTGACAAGGTTTAGGTCCCTAGAGGGTGTGGTTCTGAGAGATTGGGATGTCTTTAAGTGTAGCATGTCCAACAGCTCTGGGTTTGACATAGCTTTGTATGTTAGGCAGAGATCACCTCTGAGTAGGTGATATGCGACGAAGTAGGGCTGGAGTTTTTAGAGACGATCTGGGTATGGCATCTGTTTGAGGCCGGTAATCCTCTTAGTAAGGTATTTCTGCGGCCTTTCCAATTGTTGGAGGTGTCTTGAGAGATACATGCCAAATGGGGCATTGTACTCTATAATGGGTCTGATGAGGGATGAATAGAGAGCAAAAATGACCTCCTTTTATCTAGAGGAGAACCCTTTTGTGATGAAGTGTGCCATGGAGAAGGATTTCCTGACTACTGTGGCAATGTAGTTATCAAAGGAGAGACTACTGACCACCTGTGTCCCAAGGTCTCTTATCACACTTCAGTGTTTAGTGAGCTAC
This sequence comes from Protopterus annectens, assembly GCF_019279795.1. NCBI lineage: Eukaryota > Metazoa > Chordata > Ceratodontiformes > Protopteridae > Protopterus > Protopterus annectens. The sequence goes on from NC_056725.1 coordinate 887,395,556, forward strand.
TGCCTATGTGGTAGTTCATGGGTACCGCATTTTTCCCAAAGGGGATGACAATGCACTTCTTGGCATTGAGCTTGAGGGCATGACTTTGACACCACACATCTGTGTCTGTGAGGCCCTTTTGTAGAATGTCTACATCATTAGGTGATTCTATTATGGCTCCCAGTTTGCAGTCATCTGCAAACTTTGTTAGCCAAAGACCTTCTGTGTTGGCCTGTACTTCAGAGAAGTAGATGCCAAACAGGAGAAGACCTAGGACCAAACTCTGTGGCACTCCACTCGTCACTGGTCTGAAATCGGACTTGAAGTCAGCTAATTTTACTGTGTGGGTTCTGTCAGTGAGCCAATTGGCCACCCATTTTGTGACATAGGGATTTATGCCCAGTTTAGTAAGTTTATCTATAATTCCAGAGTGGGGATGGTATTAAAAGCCTTGGCGAGGTCACTATAAGCTGAGCGCACTACCTTGCCCTTGTCTACGGCTCTAGTGACTGCTTCAAAGAAGTTAATCAAGTTTAGTAGATATGATCTACCTTTTACAAACCCAAACTGATTGGGGTCCAGGGTTTGGAGGTTACCTATATCTTTGTTAATAAGCTCCAAGATGATACATTCCATTGCCTTGCAGACCAGGCTCGTCAGGAGAGTAGAGTTGTATCAAATTGAGCATGCATATCCCAACTATTAAAGCAAGTATGTATGCATTAGTTTCTAGCACAAACCAATAGTAAGAGTCCAATATTAGACTATAGTCAGAGGTTGTGGGTTCAAATACCGCAATTGACATCTATACGATGCTGTTATTAATTCAATAATATCTACAACATGGTAAATCTGCAGTGTAGGGTGTATCTGCTAGGAGGTATAGTTAAATGTAAAACTTAAGGTAATATAGTTGTATAATTGTATTAATGCATTGTATGACACATTTGATGGTACTAACCTTATCTTTTTTTCTCTCACCCTGACCCTTATCTCTTTTTTTATTTTCATAATTTTTATTTTATTTTTATTTTATTTTTATGAATAATTTATTTTATTTTATTTTTAAAAATATTTTTTATTTTATTTTAATTTTTTATTTTTATTATGCATTCATATCATCCATGTGTACCACATCACTAAATGCTGCACAGCACAGCAGGGCAGGCCAGTCCCAATGGTTCAGCCTGCCCCTGCTCAACTGGCTCCAGCACTGATGCCCAACACATCTGGCAGCCATCCTAGCAACACTGTCTCTGCTGTTACTGCACTACCTGCAACCTCAGGTAGTTCTTCCTCAGAGGCTGGTCCAGTAGTGCCCTCCGGGAGCAGTGGCAGAGCTGGTTATTTCATAAACCACAGGGAGTTGCCAGGGATGATGCGTAATGTGGTGCACCACACCATTAGTGTACACCTACACTGGATGGAGAGTTTACTCTCCCTCTTGTTCTGAAGAAGGAGGTGGAGGAGAAGTGAAGCACTCCAGCCGCCTGCGCAGTAAGGTGACCATGATGACAGTCCAGGGGCAAGGACTCACTTATCACTGTTTCCAAGTATGCCAGCCATAGGCCAGGGTTGCCCCCACCCTTAGCCTAATCATAGTGTCCCCCCAAACTTTTGTGTCCATTACTGTCCCAGTCTCTTGCCTTGCTTGTCTTGTCTATCTGCAATTGCTTCCTCAACTTCTAACTTACCTGACCCAGACATAGCTATGTACCTTCCCCAACATTTATCTCTCTCTCATATAAAAAATAAATGGGCACATGTCCCATAAAAAAATGACCCATGTATAGCTCTCTATTTCATAAACGTCTTCTTGACACACTTGATTTGGTCCAATTGACTATACAACTTGATTGCATTGTGGTTACCCCTCTCTCTGGAGGGGACAGTCTAAATCCAAGTAATATTCTGCATATATTTTCAGTTTACACTGTTAAATAAATGGATAGCTATGGTTCTTCCCTACCTCCATCCTACACGTTCTTGTCCTGCTTTCCCTTTGTTCTTCACCATGATTGCTCCCCATTTCACCACTTTCCTATCTACCCCATTTTCACCACTTTGGTCAAATAATAGAATCACACACAACACATATAAGTTGCTGAAAAAGCAATGGATCCCTTCACTTTTTCAGCTCTGTGTTTGCATGAAGGTTGCATCACACATTAATGTGCAACATTGGTGAGCGTCGACAAAATGCTGCGGTTGCCTCTGTGCAATGCCACTTAACCCCGCTGCATTGTCAACACAGACCAACACATATACTATAAAGAATTCATGTCATTGTCTTAACAATGTTCCTGTAAAAGTAATTAAAAGTATTAGACAAACCTGGATTCTAACTCAGTGCCATCTGGGCCCAAAAATAAATGTATTAACATGTGCTGCCATAGAGTCAGTTAAGCAGCAGGTGTGTTTCATAGACAAAATACTAACTGTCAAACTTTAGAAATGCAGCTCGTACTTGCTCATTGCTTTGCTACATGCAAAAATGTATCTCACATGTGCATAACTTTGCCAAACATTGCACAAAAATGTTGTTCACTAAACTATGGAAATGTAAATATGTTATGCATTGCTGTTGTTACTGTCCATTTCCTGTCAATGATATGAAATTACATGTGGAAACATAGCAAACGGAAAGCCCTATCTAACAACATGTCACATATTTACAATACAACCATATGTTGCCACCCTCCCCCCAAGCGCTGCAACCCTGGTGTCTCAGTACTTTTTCCATACATATATTACCTACACTACAGAAAGTAATGTCAAATGTGTGATATGCAATGCACATATATCTGGCAACATGCAGAACTACAACTATTGACTAATAATCCTAAAAAGCCTTATCTGCAAGGCTAGGGAAGGAACTAGCATGGACCTTTTTCACAGGGACATAGGTGGCCTTCAACACACTTTTGTTTTTGTCAAGGGTAGATCTTCCTTATTAAATATTGTGGACTTTTTTAATACTGATCCCAAAGATCTGGATGAGGGATAACAGGACATACTGCCTATGCTGAATTATCCAAGGACTTTGACACAATCCCCCATTCATGTCTCACATGAAGATCTCCCATCTTACTAGATGGATAGCCAACTGGCTCACCTACAGAAAACACACTGTCAAAGTTGAGGAGTGCACCTCCACCACTAGCCCTCTTACCAGTTGAATACCACTAGGATCTAGCTGGGTCCTCAACTGTTTGGAAACTACTTTTCTGAAGCCCAAACAATAGTAGTTGGAATGTGGATTACCAGGTTTGCATAGGTCTGTTAACTGGACCCACTCATATAAAATCCCCCAAAGATAGCAACATATTACACAAGCGGCTGACACAAACACAGGATTAGTGGAAAACTTACAGAATGAACCTCAAAGTAAACAATATCTCTTTGTCCGCTTTGGCAATGTAATCCCCCTGCTAATTATGATATACATAGTACCCCTCTAAGCTCAAACATGGTGTTGTGAGATTTGGGAACACATGTTGATAGCAATCTACACATTCATCACTATGTGTCCTTAGTGATGAGACACACATTCTGCTTTATGTATCTCATACATATGGACATCACATCCAAGACCAGGGAGGTCATAGCTCTGCTGTGTTCTACCATTATCAGACCACTAATTGAGTACAATGTTCCCTTCTCTTTGTACCTCACCAGATGCCTGCAGCAATTGGAGAAAATGACTGGGAGAATCCAGGGCCTACAAACATTACATACATGGAAAGACTAAAGACCTGTCATTGTACTCAGTATCATGCAGGCTGCTGAGTGGTGACCTATGCCTGACCTACAGAGCAGTCTTAGACTCTACCCTACTGGAAATGATGGACATCTGCAAATCAAATGGGACAAGAATAGCTTGCTCCAGGGTTGTCAACCAAGCCTGTGACATAAACTGAACATGCTGTGGAGACAGATATATCCCCAAGCGATCGACACCCCTCTGTAATAGGGTCCCACTGCATGTGAAGCAGTGCTCCTCAATAACCCTGTTCAAGCGCAACCTTAACAACTGGTTGGGCGGTTGTAAAGTCACCTTTGGGGAGGTACCTATGTGGCTCACGGACAGAGGCAGTTGGTGCTGCTCACAAAATTACTCTAACAATGACCATCTATCTATGCTCAATAAGAGTACTTGTGTTTTTACACAGCTAGGCGTGTAAACACCCTAGAGCAATTAGGCTAGTAGCCTACTATGAACCTATGAAGCTATGAACCTATTCAGCCTCCCAACATCTTCTCTCCCATATGGCCTGCTGAGGATTGGCTTAATTTTTGGTGTCATTCAAAGGGGATCCAGTTCCTTTCAGCCTGGGAAGTCGTGGTTGACAAACCTCACTGCTTTGCCAGACATGGTGTGTACCTGACATCTCGAGCCTTTCAGCTGTTGGCAAAGGACCTTGCCTCCCCCACAGTGCCTTTTTAGGCAAGGTCTCAAAAACAAGCTTACTAATGTGAAGTTTGTCTATCATAACAAAATAAGGGTCATGCTGTTAAATGCTTGGAGCTTAAACCAAAAACTGCACATCCTGGAAGCACTTCTATCACTAGAAGATGTAGATGTCTGTGCAGTCACATAAACCTGGTCCAAGGCCTCAGAGAGTACCCTGGCATTGCAAGGCTACAATGCCTTCCACACCTTCAGACCACAAAATGAACATGTGAGAATGAAAGGAGGCAGTGTTTCTATCTGTATTAGAGATAAATTCACCTCCCATCTAGTTAGACTGGACAACTCCATGGAGTTACTCCAAGATACAGTGGGTAAGACCCTCATTCAAGTCATAGCCAGTTACAGAGCCCCCTCCTTGGGGCATAATGCACATGAAGCCTACTTGACCAAACTGGAGACAATCCAAAAATTACCAAACACTCTGCTTATGGGGATTTCAGTTATCCCACCATCAACTGGGAAAACTACCGTAGCTCTAACTCACTAGTGCAAAAGTTCCTTGACTTTGTTAACTCAAATATCCTGGAATAAATAGTTCATATCTCAACAAGAGGAACAAACATACTAGATCTGGTCCTCACTAACATGTTAAACAGCTGCACTACCACAACTATTGGACCCTCATTAGTTAAATCTAACCACAAATCAACCACCTTTGAGCAGACACTAACAGCAGAACTCACAGTGGGTGAAATCCGATTAATAAACTTCATCAAGGCAAACTATACCTTCCTAAGTGAAGGTAACCTTTACGGGCTTCTTTGAGATAAATTTAGCAAGCACAGACAACAGATAACCATAAGGCCTTTTACAGCTACATACATAGCATAACAGGTAGGGCCCAAGCATGTGCAGAACTAGTGACCAATGGTATCACACATACACACTCACTGACCCCACACAGAGAGTAAACCTGCTAGCATATAGGTTTGGCAAAGATTTAACTTCCTTATCCCCTCCAAGCCTACCACAAACCTTCCATCAAACCTCCTCCCCACCCCACATATCTGAAGAACAGGCCATCAAAGCCTTGTCTGAGGCAAAAAATGCACTCTGTATGGGACCAGATTACATCCCAGGCTATCTTTTAAGCAGGCTGAAACATGAACTAGCATCACTATTAAGTACCCTTTTAAATCGTAGTCTAACCACAGGCTTTGTTCCTGTGGAATTGAGAACAGCAACAGTTATTACTCTCCATAGATGTGGCCTAGCAACAGACCCAGGGAATTACAAACTCATAAGCCTGACCAGCGTCATCTGTAAGGCCATGGAATCTATCATTATGATAATCATAAATAAAGACATAGCTGACCTCCAAACCCTGGCTCCTACCCAATTCGGCTTCATCAAGGGCAGATCCTGCCTGTTAAATCTGGTGGATTTTTTTCAAAAATGTGACCAGACCCATTAACAAGGTCAAATCTGTGCACACAACACACCTTGACATTACCAATAAATTTAGCAAATTGAATGTAAACCCCTTAGTTGCAAGATGAGTTGCCAAATGGCTCACAAACCAGACACATACTATCAAAATGGGATAATCCACATCAGCCAGCATACCTGTTACCAGAGGAGTGCCATGTGTTCAGTGCTGGGCCTCCTACTGTTTGGTATATAGGTCTCATTAGTTCAGGTCAAAACCAAGGCATTGTGGTTGACCAAGTTTACAGATGACTGCAAACTTGGTGCAATCATTGAATCCCCAAATGATGTCAGTATATTCAAGGAGGGTCTTATGCAAACGACCAACTGGTGTCTTATCCACGATCTCAAAATGAATGCAAAGAAATACATCATCCTTTCCTTCAGCATAAACAATGTCCCTTAACACTATCAAATCAACAACAATACTCGAAGTACCCACAAAGCGATAAGGGACCTGAGATCACAAGTTGACAGTGACCTTAACTTTGACCACCATGTGGCACACTTGATTAGTAAAGACATTGCCTCAAGAGCAAAAGAGGTTATAACCCCTCTATACTGGGGACTAATCCAGCCCATAATTGAGTATAACACCCCATTTGGCATGTACCGTACAAAGTACCTGCAGCAAATGGAGTGACATCAGAGGTTTCTAAGTAGAAGATCATGGGAATCCAGCATGTGCTGTGCACAAACTGACTAAAGTCCCTGTTACTATATTCTGTATAATATAGACTTTTTAGGAGAGACTGAATTACAGAGCAATCTCAGACCCAAACCTAATGAACTCGCTGCATATTTGTAAATCAAACGGGATGTAAATATGGCCTGTGACTTAAATAGGACATGCTGGAGGGACATATTTATCTCCCAGTGACTGCCACATCTTTAGAATAGGCTACCTATTCATGTGAAACAGATCACCTCTATGACACTGTTCAAGAGGAACCTAGATGAGTGTATGGGGCACCATAAATTCTTACTGGGAATAGTGCCCACAACTCTCCAGGACATGGGCAGCCATTACTAAATGCAATCTTCAGTGTTAACTAATATTGGAATGAAATGGCTAGGCTTGAAATTACCTCTGGGTCGATAACTTAGTAATTTCCTATGATGCTACTATAAGTTGACCTGCACTATTGTAAAAGTCAGACTTGTGCCGTGGCACTTATTTATAATACTGTGTTCTGTAGTCTGTGTACATAGGTAGGGGTTCTGTTCTCACTGCAGTCAAGTGTGTGTGTGTGTGTGTGTGTGTGTGTGTGTGTGTGTGTGTGTGTGTGTGTGTGTGTGTGTGTGTGTGTGTGCCTAGACAGAAGAGCAGACGTGTGTATCCTACAGTTACTGCTCCAATGCCATGGATTGACAGTATTTTAATACTTGCACATGCCTTACATCCATTTCATGCAGGCATCCCAACATCTTGTCTCCAACAATGGCCTGATGATGTCATTTACTAAAAGTCGACCTGCACTCTTGTAAAAGTCACACTTGTGCCATGGCACTTGCTTGATATACTGAGTTCTGTAATCTGCTTACTTAGGTAGGGGTTTTGTTCTCACTGCAGTCAACTGTGTGTGCGCTCTTGCTTGACATTACAGAGATCATTTTACACCAGCATGTAGGACACTGTTATTAGCATATTCTCCTCAACAGATACTGCTGATGTCATCAGCTATATCAGATTTGTGGATATGCAGTGCTCCCACCAGGGCGAATTCAGAGACAGGCATGGAGACCAGGTAGATGTCACCTCATCCTATGCAAGACAAATTAGAGTGAGATGGCTTTTAATCTAGCCACATAAATCATGGCATGGTTTGTAGGACATGTGTTTTCTTGATGAGAAAGCCATCTGGTCTCTCCAGCTGTTGCATGTGTCTGGTGAGGTATATGGAAAAGAGAGCATTGTACTCCATTAGTGTTCTGATGGGGGTTGAGTACAGTGCTAGCATACTATCCTAAGATATGTATATGATGGTGTGACTTATGATGTGCACAACATAGGCTTTCAATACCAGTGTGGATACTTGGTGGTCAAAGTTCAGATTGCCATCTACATGTGCTCCCATTGCTTTTATCACTGGGTTTCAGCATAGCAGGACTCTTGCAAATGCTGTGATTAACTTGGAATTCCATTTTTCAGATAGTCACCAATCATTTGTCTGTGTTACCTCATTCTGTACTATGTCATCATCTATATTGGTGGACTCAATGATTGAATGGAATATGCAAGAATCAGCAAACCTGGCAAGCCAAAGGCCATATACTTTAGCCTGAACTGTCGAGAAAGAGAGTCCAAACAGTGAAGGGCCAAGCATATATTCCTGGCGTTTGACAGTGGTGACAACTCTACTGGTACAGCTTGATTCACCAGCTTTCACAGTTTGTGTTCTGTCAGTGAGTCAGTCGGTTGCTCATCTAGTGACATAAGGATTAATTCCCAGCTGGGAGGGTTTGTCAATGATATCTGCATGGGGGATTTGTCAAAACCCTAGGGCAGATCATGATAGGCAGTATGCACTGTCTTACCTTCATCCAGGCCTATCACGTGGAATAACTGGTCTGTGACAACATCACAGACTGCCTATGGCATGACTCAAGACATATATATTCTTGATGCATTTCAATACACACTTCAACGCACCCTTCACACAGGCTATGTTCCCATAAAAGGGTGTACAACAACATACAACAATCTCAGTAAGGGACACCACCTGAAGCATACATGTATAGAAACATCCTGGCTCTCCTCAACTGTGAGGTAGACCAACATGTCATCATAGGCCTCTTCTAAATGGACACTAGTATTATTCCAACTGTGTGCAACACATCTGTGTGAGTTGTTAATACTAAATAATGGCTGTTATATCTGATAGATGTCCTCAAAGAGATCATTGAGGGTATGCATGATAACAACAGATTCATCATCTGGAACTTGATCAGGTGAAGGCATTTAATACAAATCCACTCAGAGATATTCAATTAACACTGTCATATGTGGCCATAATCAGCTATATTATCAAGTGGGTAGACCAGTGCATCACATATATGGCATCTCACTATGTTGAAATGTATGAAGTGTCCTATATCTCAGATCCAGTAATCAGGTCCATACATCAGTGCTGTCTGCTAGGCCCTTTCCTGTCCATTATTTAAGCGACGGACATTACAGATGACATACACATCCTCTGTCCAAACAGCTTAATCACGACCAACAGATTGTGGTAATCTTTCACTCCAGCTGTGATATTTGTATAATACAGACAGTATCAACACATACCAGAAATTGCTGCCACAGACATGACAACACCTGCAATGACAAGAAAACATGGGGAGGATTTCTTAAGTCAGGAAAACAAATGCACAACCCAAGTATAATGTGGACATCACACCCTATAATAAGACCCATAGGTATGTGTCCCATGTCCTGGGGTACATGGCAAGTGGAATCCCCACCAGCATGTGGTCACAGTGCTGACTACTCCCTTGCATTTAACACCGGTACTGAGTATGTGAAGGTCATCCACATCAGAAGCAATAATACCGTCATAGTTCCCAGCCATCATCACACCAGTGACTGAGTACAATGCACCCTTCTTCATGTACCCCCCTGCAAATCTTCCAGTGAGGTTTAACTCAAGTGTACCACCTTTGTCACAGTATGGTGTCACACAGCTTATCAACCATACGTAGGTATTATTTCTGTGGAATATACATGACTGTCTAATGGTGCAGAATACTAATTAAGTTGTTACACCAGATGCATGTGTGCTACCTGTTCTGCTAATGCACACGCTACATACATAGGTATTTGACAAACTTAATGGCATGTATATCATCTGTGACAGTGTGGATTGTGCTCTCTCTCTCTCTCTCTATATATATATATATATATATATATATAGTTACACTTCATAAACTCAAATTACTGAAATCACAAATTTCAGTAACCCGAGACCATGAAGGCAAAAACCAGAATGCCGAAAGTGCATAAAAGTGAATTTGAATATCTTGAATCCGCGCCTATGCATTTCCGGTACATCGCGTGTATTGTTATGGTGCCTGAGATTGCAGGTGAGTGAGTGTTTGTGTGTGGTTTTGTACATTGTATGTGTGGGTAAGGGTAGGGAGGTGTAAGTGTGAGTGTGAATGTTGGATTTGTTGGTGTTTGTGCATGTGTGATGTGTATTTGTGTGCGAGCGAGTGAAGGATAGTGTGGTGTGAGGTTATTTTTTTATGTTATGTGCGACCTTGAATTTGGTATATATAAGAAGTGGGGGTGCAGGAGGGTTTGCCCCCCCCTGCTTATATGTAGTGTAGGGTTGTGTGGTTTGTGTGCTGTGGGTGGAATTGTGTGTGTTATATGTGGTGTATGGTGTATGTATGTTCATGATTGTGTGATTTGGGATTGTGGATTTTGGTATTTTGAATAGTTCAACATTATAGTCTCTGGTTACTGAAATTTGGGATTTCAGTAATTCAAAATTATGAAATGAAACTATATATATATATATATATATATATATATATATATATATATATATATATATATAAAATGTTTATATGACATGCACACCAGTCAGCTAGCCTCTGTTGCTCATGATGTTGCATACAGGTATAGCAGTGTCCCTCCGAACAGCTCCAGCAGATGTTAGAGTGCCAGGACAGTATGTGTGGTTACCCTTATAGAGTGTTTATGTATCATAATAATTTTTCAAGTGTGTTTGTGCAGACTCATCTCTAATCACTGTAAATCACATATGTTATGTCAAAAGCATGTGATTACTAGTGGTATTATTCGGATATTGTTCATGATTGTTTTTTTTTCTTTTAATGTTTTCCATGAGCCTTTACCTTTGCACCACTTGCTGGAGACCTCTGCTGAGATTAGACTAATATCCAGGTGTATCAGTTTGCACAGCTTCACATTATGCATCATACTCCAATTGTACATCACATCTCTGATAGATGTCCTCTGCATTATTCATATATGAATGCTTATCTCACACAGACATCCTCTTCATTGTTAAACCACCTTGTGTGACAGCCACATAAAACACATTTTCACTGTACAGTCCCTACTGTACCATAGAGTTATGTGATTGATGTCGCTGCTACAACCATCTTCCATTGACATGCCCTCATCTGCTGTACATTAGTTTGTTTCACCTGTCCTCTTTTCCTGTGTTCATTCCTTCAGTTCATCTGTGTGCCCCTTTTCAATACACACTCTTTCCCTGAGTGTTCATTTTACATGGCAGTCCATGTACCGTTACACATCATTTATATAGCTTCAGTACAGAATGGCAGGAATGGGATATCCAATACTCTGCACTGTAGATACACTGTCCTGTACTGTGTTTGGACCATATACTTTGCATTTATACTCCTCAAATGTCCAGATATTCCCAGGATGTCCAGATGTGTTCCTTATCAAAGTTGTAGCTTTCTGCCATATCACTGGGAAGATTTCAGGGCTGTTGTGATTCAATATTACGTACATTTCAGTTCATACTTCTCAACTGTTCTGATTTTTGCGGAATATCCAGTTTTTGTCTCATATTTTTGATCTTTTCCTCATAAAATGTTGGTTTTCTGGCAAACCATTGGCATGTCATTGAGACTGAAGTCAGAAAATAATGACAGGCATTTGAGGTTCAAACTTCATACTCTTTAAAAAATTCATGCTACTCTAAAACCTATTATTATTATTAAAATTATTAATTATTTATTATTATTAAAACCTAACAACTTTCTAGGTTTGTAAGAGCAATAGTAAAACCTGTCCCTATTTTTAGGCCTTTGTCCCCCCATTATTTATGGATTTGTCCAGATTTCCAGCTCTAAGATGTTGAGAGACATGCTTGTGTTTCATTTGACCACCTTTCTATGAGACATCTATGTCAGATATATCCCTATTTCTGATTAATTGTCTTGGTATTATGTTGGGCTTTGTGCAGATGTGCTGAACTAAGAGAATGAGAGCTCTGGTGATCATTGTGGCATTTTGTGCAAACCACAGTCTGTAACTGCTCTGCTTTAAACAGGATTGTTATCCATGTTCATCTTACATGTTTTCTTGGCTGGCAACACTGTTTCCAGTCATGAAACCTCATTTATACACTGCATGGCATGAATATGCACTGCACGGTGGTGCATGCTGCTGTGTGATGTATACCACACACACATGTGAACTCTGTGTAGCTCTGTGCAGAGCCTGCACAGAGATTCTTGAATCTCAGGGTAGGTCTTCAGCAGAGAACATACATATATAGACCAAGACAGAGAGAGAGAGATACAGGAAGGGGATTTTACAACACAGATTCATTTATCCAGAAACCTCTGTTGATTAGGATGTAGATATAGTGATCTGACTACTTAGTAGATTCAGTTAGTAATTATAAGCAATCCAGGAGCATACACCATCAATTCAGTGTAGCAGATTTTAAGTGTCTACTTAGTAGAATTCTGAAGCTCACCCATGACCTTTCAGGCAGGATTATTGTCCACCTTTACTCCTTCAGCATCTTAAAAATGTAAAATAACAGTCCCAAAAGTAAGTCGCAAAAGGTTAGGTGAGTAGATAAATGCAAAAATATCCCTCCAAACCAAGTAGAATGCAGCTGTAGCAAGTAATAGTAGCCAGAGAACTCCAATCAGAATATATATATATATATATATATATATATATATATATATATATATATATATATATATATATATATATACACACACACACACACACACACACACACACACACACACACCAAGGACATATAGAGAAACCAAGAAACCAATCATGTTCCACATATTTCCCTCCATTTTTTAAAAACCTATAAACAAATTAAAATTTAAAGGAACAGCAGCTAAAACAACAAATGTGCATGTAAAAAAAAAACATACATTAAAACACATTGGTAGATTATTTTGTCATACTATGGAAAAAACTTATATTGATTCATATATATATATATATATATATATATATATATATATATATATATATATATATATATATAATGCATACAATTCATCTTAATCAAACATAATAGTTCATCTTTTAATTCTCCTTCCTTTTAACACAGGTTTCAAGGGGACCATGTCATTCAAACCAGAGCCCCTATGGGCTCCCATGCATAGAATCCATTTTAACTCTTGTGTTTCCATTTTATTAATTATATCCCCTATTCTAGAACTCTCCTGTATAACTTACAAAAACCTGAAACTTAAATTGATGACTGCCTTCTTCAGTTAATACATGTTTAGTTATGGCACTGTACTCACGTTTCATCCTTGTACAGTAATCATGGTCCCTAATTCTTTCCCTCAACCTGCGATTTGTTTTACTTATGTAAAACTTAAAGCAGGTGATGCAGTGGGCAATATAAACCAGGTTTTTTGTGTTGCAATCAGCTTTACACCTTAGGTGCCACAAATATCCAGTGTCAGGGTGCCTAAAATATCTAGATTCATCTATTAATGAACAATAACTGCATTTCCCACATGCCAAAGTTCCAAAAATAAACATTTCCTTCTATTAAAGACACCCCTGGATAGCATAACTGCTGCTTCAAGTTTAAACCATTCTTAAACATTTACCTAGGTTTCGTGCCAACTATCTTGACAATTTCCTCATCAGTTAACAGAATATGCCATTTTTTATTAATCACTTGCTTCACAGCCTGTAAACCCTGTACGTAAGGTAGTACAATTGGAACAGTGTTAACTCCAGCCACTGTCCTGTCACACCTATCCCTCAAGGATTACTGTACAAGGATGAAACGTGAGTACAGTGCCGTAGCTAAACATGTATGAACTGAAGAAGGCAGTCATCAATTTAAGTTTCAGGTTTTGCAAGTTATACAGGAGAGTTCTAGAATAGGGGATATAATTAATAAAACAGAAACACAAGAGTTAAAAAGGATTCTACGCATGGGTGGCCATAGGGGCTCTGGTTTGAATAACATGAGTAAGATGAATTGTATGTATTATATATATATATATATATATATATATATATATATATATATATATATATATATTTATATATGTTTTAATGTATGGGTTTTTTTACATGCACATTTGTTGTTTTAGCTGCTGTTCCTTTAAATGTTAATTGGTTTATAGGTTTTTAAAAAAATGGAGGGAAATATGTGGAACATGACTGGTTTCTCTATATGTCCTTGGTGGGTGTGTGTGTGTGTGTGTGTGTGTGTGTGTGTGTGTGTGTGTGTAGATATATATATATATATATATATATATATATATATATATATATATATATATATATGTGTGATCTTTATGCACTGTTTTTATGCGTCTGAGGAAGTAACTGATGTTATGAAAGCACTTACGCTACGTTATTAAAAGTCTTTTACATTCTGATTGGAGTTCTCTGGCTACTATTACTTGCTACAGCTGCCTTCTACTTGGTTTGGAGTGATATTTTTGCATCTTAAAATTTTAAACAAATTATATGGTGAGGTACCAAAACTTGCAGCTGTTTGTCTTCTCTAACTTTATTCTTTTGTTAGCCTCTGCATTGGCTTGACTTAATTGTCCCTCTTATTTTCCCTTGTCCCAAGTAAACATTGGTTTTCTGGTAAATTGCTTAGGTTTGTAGTGAATAATGTCAGCCATTAGCATTTCTTACTCTTCATGGTTCAAAAACTACATGTTAATCTCAAACTTGTTTGTTAGTTTAACTTTTAAGTCAAGTAGAGTAACATTTAAGTTTTCTTTTCGGACTTTTGCATCTTATTGCTGTGGATTCCCAAAATTTTAACTTAGGTCCAGTTTCCAGTCTATCCATGGGCCAAGGGTCATTATTTTCAGAAAGGGGATGCTGGCAGAGGTTAATTGCTATCCAGGAACAGAGTTAATCCCCCCCCCCATATTAGGAAGGAGGCAGAATAATGTAGTTGCCCTTACTATCATTTTAGTAGGTTGTCCAGTCAGAAATGTAAACGTCTGGCATTGTTTGGTAATTTTACATTATAATGTTGCCAGTGTGCTGCAGCTCATGAGGAATGAAACTAAGTGAGAAAAATCTTTAATATTTTGTTGTGTCTTTCTTAGTCAGAGGTCTGGTCATTAGTCTGTTTCTTTTTTAGTCAGGTTTGTGATTGTTACCATAATAACCTTCAGCTTTCTTGGCCTTGTCTCCACCATCATCTTGAACATCATCTTGGATGTCCACAGGCAGCCAACTTATTCAGCTTAGCAACATTGGTTCTTTTATTCAGATGGGATATCCAGCTCTCATGTACTTGTGAACTCTATAATGGTTTGGTACAAGTGCCAGAACACCTGGCTCTTCAGATCATTCTGTTATGTGTCTTTCTTTTGTTGCCATGGATTTAATTGTAATTGGCCATCTCATCTGGTGGGTGGGTTTTGTAATCTCTGTCAGGAAGTTTTTTTTTTCTCTCAAATATTTTCCTGGTTCATGAAGGGGGGATTTTAGTTTTCATTTTCCTTCACGTGTAGTGATTAGACACCCTGTGCTATGCCAAAAATTTTCCCCCAGTTTGGATATTTACAGTTTTGTTTCTCTTAAGTGCCTTATGAAAAAAAAGAGAGAAAAACACACGCACAGTTCCCAGATATGTGATACCATAAATAGTCACTGAGGCAACACAATTGTTTCTTATATTTTTGCTGACGTTGTCCAATGCAGCCTTGGTGACTTGCTTGGTAGCCTCCATCCCTTGGTTAAGGATGTTCTAAGGTTGATTTAAAGCTAGGCAGAGCTTTTTTTTTTCTTTTTGTCTGTTTGGTGCTTTTGTCATGTGTACCTTGTATATTTCAACTGAGTTAGTGACTATTGCTTCATGCAGGTTAATCTTACATTTACAGTATTATTACAGTAAAATGCTGAGATTTAGGCAGTTCTCAGGTCATTAGTAATAATAAAAAAATGCATTAAGACCCATTAAAATGGATACTTTGTGCCAGTAATTTCTTTTCATTCCTCCTTCCTCTCCCTTCCTTTCTTTAGTGTGTGTGTGTGTGTGTGTGTGTGTGTGTGTGTGTGTGTGTGTGTGTGTGTGTGTGCGTGCTTGTGTGCGTGTGTGTGTGTGTCTGTGCATGTGTGCGTGTGCATGCGTGTGTGTGCATGTGTGTGTGTGCGCACACGCGTGTGTGTGTGTGTTTCTGCATGTGAGTGTTGGGTACACAGTAGTCTCTTTTCTGTTTTTGCTCTTTTAGGGTTTTCCCAGGGAAATAATTTGCTGAACAATTAAATCTATGGCAACAAAAGGAAGACACATAACAGAATGATCTGAAGAGCCAGGTGTTCTGGCACTTGTACCAAACCATTATAGAGTTCACAAGTACATGAGAGCTGGATATCCCATCTGAATAAAAGAACCGGTGTTGCTAAGCTGAATAAGTTCGCTGTTCTGCCTGTTCGCCCTACAAGTGTCAACGAAAACACATTCGACAAAATGCATTTTCATTGTTCTAATAGGAACCCCTTTGAAGATTCAGCTGGTATTTATGACAAGTCTACAGATGTACACCATCACTTTGGCAAAGCAGCTTAAATATATGCCTTGTCTCATATTTATCTCATTAGATCGTTGCTACCTGGCCTCAGAGTGCCTGTTTTATATTGTTTTTTTTTTTTTTTGCCAAAAGTTGGTATTGCTGCTGATTATTTCATTTATGGTCTGCATTTCATAGGTTTCTTCCAATAAACTGTTCTCAATGGGTTTCATTAGCAACCAGGTCATGAGACAAAGCAACATTTAAAAGAATATCAGTTTACTTCAGGCATTTAAAGCTGAAGCTCATGTTTGACAGTGCATGTAGACATCCAAGACCTGCAGCTCTTAATTAAAGATTGCCACAAAAGTGCACTTTATGTGGTTTGAATGCTGAAACAACACTTCTATACAATCCAAAATATGCATCCACTGTGATTAAACTGAGATGAGTATTGACAACAGTTCTTCAAAATGAGCAGCTATAAACATATTTAGTAAGAACATACTGAAACAAGAATTTGAAAAACACATGTAACACCTTGAGTGATAGCTATTAATCAAATGTTAAACTATTGATTTATAGCCATTACAAATTATCACGTTATCACGTGTTCCCATAAATTAAGATGCTTGTTCATGTATGATAGACATTTGTTAGAAACTTTACATGAATCCATAAATGACTGGAAGTAAGATTTGTATAAGGAAGTGTAGATTTCTTCTCTTCTTAATCAGTTCTTTGTCATAAATCAAATTAGCCTATGACAATATTAAACATATTAAAATCTATCTTTCTGAACAGCTATTATTCAAACTTATACCTAACAGACAGTGGTGCCATTTATGAGCATGGATACTGAGGATGACATGTTGTTCATTAAGACTTTTTCTTACATGAAATCAAAACATGAAATCAAAAAATTTTCATAGGCATGCAAGACATAGAGGGACAAAACATGTGCAATAAATCTATGACCAAGATGACTTCACATATTGAACAATACTGGGAAGGCAGCATATCAATTGATACAGGTTTAAGAAAAGGCAAGTAATCATTAAAACAAAATATAAATTATTGATGAATAGATTTGGGTAAGACAATAAATTGTAGGTGTAATGCCAAATTAGTTGTTAATTAGGAAAATGATGCAATTTGTTTAGAAGAGAATCCTGACTGTTTCAGATATTAACTTAAAAGTAATACATAGAATTAATAATGGAGTTTATTTATCTTATTTATTTATGTATACAGTTAACTGGAGTAGAACACTGATCCTATTGGACCAATTTCGGTCTCATCCAAGAATGTGAACACACAAGTGGAAAAAAATATAAAAAATAATTTCTACAATAAAGAGCATGCTAAAAACAAGGAATAGTTAATATATAATAGAAAATATTTAAGTAGGTAGTGAACAGAAATCACTATGTACATTATTTGCATCAGTTAAGGTAGCAACATTTTAAATGCTGGAGAAAAGATGCTATAGTAAAAATTATAGGTACTATATGTAGGAAATTAGTGAGATGAGGTGAAATAGTCAGAAGCAGAACATTTACAAGCAACTTGAGCTGTGAGATGTTCTTTAAGTTGTGCCCAAACGGAGGAGTAGTAGTTAAGGAGGTCTTTAAGATTTGAGTGAAGATCCCTCCAGTGCTTGGGTTCACAGGTAGAAAGAAAGTGATTAGAGCACTGAAATATGGTTATATATACTTCCAAAAGAGGCCCTGAGTGGCAACTACACTTAAGGTTATATGATGGAGGCTGTCTATGTAAGCTATGTAAGCTTAGGAAAGACAAGGGCAGGAGTTTTCTTTCAAGAGTCTGAAAAGTTGGGAGCCAAGGTGTAAATTGACTCATTGCTGAACCAGCTGCCAGTTGGTTTTGGGCTATTATAAGACAGTGCTGTTCATACTTAGGGGAAGGGTAATGAAGTGGCAGACAGAACTGAAGATTGTTTGGATGGTTGTAGAGTTTTTTTTAGTGGCAGATGCTGCATGATATAGGCAGTACTCATATGGAGCCAGAAAAATCCCTTTGCCAATATCACTTCTTGTTGGTTGGGAGAGGAAGGAAGATTTATAAATCAATGAAATAATGGTTTTCTTCTTCTAGCTCATCCAAGATAAAATGAGCTCAGATTTATCCTTATTGTATTTAGAGTTGAGTCATGGTCAAGTGGCACCCTAGACATGGTAATGGACCAGGGTGGCCACTGCAGTATCTATACCACATTACTTAGCTCCCTCTTCCCAATTATCATAAATCACAGTGCAAACAGTCAGTTTGCATACTATTTTCTTCTTTATGTTTGAAATAATCACAGATATTTGGATTTAATTTGAAACCTTTAATTCAAATTTTACATCAAAAGGACTGACTGGCGTTTTCTAAACAGGAGTAGACCAGGAGTACTCTATGCTTTGCTAACAGCCTGGGAGAACCACCATATGCAAGTGTAACTTCTCAGGGGTCAGCCAGGAGCACGGTTTGCTGAACTGACTTGGTCAGATTTACAAGACAGACAAACTGTTTATTGGAGTAATATACTAATTGCAGCTGACCATTTACAGGTACTGCCTAGGTAAAATAATTAAAAAGCGAAGATGAAAAAATGTAACAGCGAGGCTGTACATTATACATATTAACAAACATTATGGAAAGTAACAATATATAATAAAAACTGTTCAGTAGCAATTACTAGATGAGAGAAATGCACATTTTACAATTTTACAGAATACTTTGTTTAAATGATGGTGAAAATGTTGTGGCAATGATAGTCAGGGCAAGGGAAAGAGAGTGAAGTGAAGTTAGGAGGGGTTAGTGGTTGAATGGCAGTAAAGCTAAAGGATCAGAGGCCCTGATGTAGCTTGCTGTGTTGCAAGTACAGTGTGAATTAGTGGGGAGGTAATTTTTAAGTTCAGCTGTGAAGGTGGGGAAGGGGCGTTGTAGTCCTTTAGGTGGGGAGATTCCCATATTTTAGGGTCAAGAATGCAGAAAGAGTAGCTGATGTAGTGTTACCTGGTTTGTGCTGGTTGCAGTTGCAAGGTTTTATGGGAGAAGCTTTTCAGGTTGTAGTTTGTGTGTTTAGTATAATTGGCAGCTATTGGTGGGAATACATTAAGCTGGAGAAAGCAGCAGGAATCAAACCTTGCACTACATGAAGCAGCTCATTAATAGCTCACAGTCTTACTTACTGGCCAGAAAAAAAAAAAAAACACTGTTGTAGCCTGTGTCTGATACAATGCATTTCAGGACCACAACTGCAAAAATTAAGCTAAATTAAAAATGTAATAAAAAAGTAAAAATATCTCTTCAGTTAAAACATTAACATTAAACATGTACACTTCATGTTATCTAGTATATTCAAAACTAAGTAATAAACCCAGTGTGAATCATCCACAAACTAAGGAAACCAAGGTCATACATAAAGCTGATATGATGATGTCCTGCTTACTATAATCAGATCCTTCCTTTACACAACAACTACAATGAAAGTAGGGAACAAAATGTCTGTATATCTATCTTCCCCTAAATCAGGAAAAAAATTTAATATTGTTTTTATGGGTCTACTTTAATTATATGAAAGCGGAATCCATCGAATACGAATCCGTCAACACATAAACAGCGAAACGCAGAAACGTCGAACACACTAAATAGCGAAATAGGAAATGTTGAATTTTTATAGTTGGCCCGTCTGCGGAATAGCTCCGTAAGGTAAGTGTGCGGTAGTTATGGACCTTAGAGTTAGGGAGGGGCTAAGGGTAGTGCATAGATAGTTGTGTATGTGGGGTTTAGTGTAGGGTTACAAGTGGGGTTTTGGTGCTTTAATTTAGGGTTAGTAGTAGGGTTTTGGTTAGTGTATGTATGTGTTTTTTGTTGTGTTTGCGTAGGTAGCATGTTACGGGTGGTGGGATTGGCCGACTATTGTGGTTTCAATGTTTAAATTTTGCGGTTTTGCGTGTTCGACATTATCACGTTTCGCTGTTTATGTGTTGATGGATTCGTATTCAACGGATTCTGCTTTTGTTTAATTAAAGTAGACCCATTTTAAATACTTAGAAAGTTGCTAGTACAAAAGACTTTGCATTGGCAAGCATTTTCTGAAGGATATGAAGTTTGAAACTCACATTTGTCAATATTAAATGTTTGCAATCCACATCACTTTGCCATAAAATTGCAAATTGAATGAGGAACAGATCAGAAATATGAGGCAAAATTGGGGACAGTTAGGAACTATGCTCTTTCTGCACACATGATGTCTCTCTCTCTCTCTTTCTCTCACACACACACACACACACACACACACACACACACACACACACACACACACACACACATACACACATACACACATACACAAACATCCGATATCTGGGATGAGAGGAATGAATAAATACGTACATTTATATTGTCAAGGAAATACATATCTCAACTCATTTCTGTCAGAACCATTCAGTGCAAGCCATTGCAACTACCCTGTGCCCTATCAACTTTTTAGCTTTAGAATCAGAAACAGATACACAAAATTAGCAAAAGATTTTTTGAACATTGCTAGAATAACAAGCTTTGCATTATGTATACCTTGATTACCAGTTATTAATCCATGTCACTGCTGTGTGTATGTGTACTGACTTTGCTTTTGGATTGGATTCTATTCATCCAATGCAGGTCACACATATGTGACAACATACCTGTGTTGCCTCTGACATGGCATATGTCCTTTACATACAGTCCACTTCATATTTATTTAGGTTGTTTACATGTAGTTGTGTAATACACAGTTACATAGTTGGTTTTCTATAGCACTTCTGTTTGGCACTGTGCTTGTCTGTTTGCCTTTCACATGCATGGTTGGAGGTTCTTGTCTATCCTCCACTTGTCTTCTGCTGCATTTTCCTCTTTGGATTTGCTCATCCATGGTGTAGTTTGGCTTAAACTTGCACTGCTGACAGACTTTATCAGATTCAATATCCACTGTCTACTTCAATCACCATTTGTTTCACTACAACCCTCTATTACCAGCACTCATCCTGCAGCAGGTATGACTGGTGCACAGTTTGCAACATCTCAGCACTACATAATTCATGGGAACATCTGTATTTCTGCACTGCATAATGGCTGGCTTTCCTGCCCTGTTCATATGTTTTCCTTCACCCATGTTGTACAGTGTGCTGTTTATATAATTTATGTCACCTTGATATTTTTTTTCCAATCTTTGTCTGCTATATATTGTGATATTTGTTATATGTTTACCTCAGCTGTTTTTCCTTCCTCCTTCTCTGTGATTCCTCTTTCTTCAATTCTCCAAAAAACAAAAAGGCACTTATTCCCACCAAATATATATATATATATATACTCTATATGTATATGTATATCTATCTATCTATATATATATATATATACCCATGCCCCTCTGACTATCTTTCAGAGTTTCCTCTTTCATCATATCTCTTGTGTGTCCCTCTTCTTTACCCTTACCCAGCATCTGTTTTTTATTTCCCTATTTCCCTGGATGTGTGCATGCATTAAAAGTGTTCCCTTTAAGGGTCCCATACTCATTGTTAACTTCTTCTAGCCATGATGTCCCGGCTGTGATTGCTCTTCACCTTAATTATGCCTTTGTGTGAAGATATGTGGATTCCATTGGATTTCATATATTATAATAAATGTGTGTACATTATATATACACACACATAGAAGAGAGAGAGAGAGCTATAGGGAGAGAGAGAGAGATATCTGCATAAGCATTATGACAAAGTCCATAATTGTTTTTGAATATTATTCAATTGAATGTCATTACATGACATCTGTAGGTGTTTGTTAACATTTCTCAACTAGTGGACATAATTGCTATAGTTTTATATGCCTTTATTGATTTAATGTTATTTGCATTGAGGTTGTACAATTTCAGTTGATGGACATTGATAATGCACAGCCTGTTTTTCGAGCCACTTGTCTGAACATAAGCAGATTTGCATTGCATGCTTGTGAGTGCACCAACCTTTCTGGAGATATTTCTTTTCCGCTTAGTTATTTTATGTACACTAAGACATGTTACCACATTACTTGTTTATTTGCAACTTTTGCACGGAACAACAAAATGTCCTAAATTCTGCAAACTTTATGGAATCATGTTATAAATACTTTCTGTGGCAGATAGCCTAGATTCAAATTCACTGAACCATTTTTCCAAGGCAATTAGTGTGACACTATTTTGAAGATCATATATTGTTCCGCAAGAGGGAGTGAACTGTGTTTTTTCTTCTAATGCACACAGATTGTACAGATTGTGAGCAGTTACAAGTAGCTCATAATTAAAGTAGAAATATCAGATGTAATTAAATAGTGTAACTCAAAACTACTAAATATTTCCTCATTCCTTACCAGATTATTACTCACCTCTGTGAGACTGTTAATAAGGTCCTCTTCTTGAAAGTGTTCTGAGGCAATTTGCTTTTTGGCAGACTTTTCATTAGGAAAATATATTAGTGACCTTTGTTGTCCATATTTTGTTTGCTTTTACAGATTTCAGCAATGGTGGTGTTCCTCTTGTTTTTATGATTTTTTTTTATTCAAAAAGGTAAATTGCAACTGTTATGTGCAAGAGCTCTCTTAACTGAAGAAGAAAGCAACACGTCACCTGAGTTAATCTTCAAGTATTCGTAAGGTCAGTTCCATTAACAGCATGCTTAGGATCTCTATGAACATAACAGCCCCAGTTTGATCACTGTAGGTGGGTCCCAGAGGAGCTAATTTCAAAGTCTAAGTAATATATAGTCACCACAAATGGAGCATTTTTCACTGAGAGCTTAAGCAATTTGTAAAATTAGACTTTTGCAGGGTAGAGCAGATTAGAGACTGACTCATATCATCATCTCCATCTTACCAACGCAGTATATTTGTATTATGTTGGGTTTGGTTCTGTATCTGTTATATTTAGTAGGGCTTCAGACTTCCTTGTCTATAAAGGCTTGCTAATTTGCCATGACTCTTATATTTCCAAAAGCCAAAGTTATCTAGCTTTTAAGGCTACTGACATGATACTACATTGTCTGACTCTGTGGGAGCAACTACTGTTTACACAGTCATTAATGGTCTCAGTTTACAGACCACCAATAACTCTGGATGAATTTCAGTAAACTTGCCATGCTGACTGGTGAAGCTCTGCCTCAGCAGGCAGCTTTTAAATGCTGATCTTATGGCCAGCACATCTGTTCGAATCAGTGACACATCTGCATGCATCACCCTCCTCCTGAATCAAAATATTGCACTTACAAGCTATGCAAGCTAATATATTTGTATAAGAAATACTTTGTGCACTATAACCAATAAGATGAAAGAGAATTCTGACTTTAGATCCAATTCAAGATCACTGAATCTCTAAATCACACTTTGCTGACCAAGTGTTAGAGAAATGGTAAAACTGCTGAATATGAGATTTGAAACATCTGGTTCAGAGTATGGAACTGTTTAATAAAGAAGTACAGACGCCATACAGCCCCCCCTCCTACGTATATAGTGTAACTACAGTGTCAGTCAATGGGGTAAACATCCTGTGTACCTGAAGCCATATCTCTTCAGAGTTGTAATATTTAAGAAGATAAATGATAACACCCACAATAATAATGATAATTATGATAATGATAGTAATAATAATAATTTTGAATATACAATTCTTGATGGCTACTTCAGCATTTTCCCAGTGCAGTAAGTTCTGTTGTATGACCTGCAATCCAGTGATTACAGAATCATTGACCTTTAGTGTCCTCATTAAATGATAAGCTGCAACAGAATGAGGCTAATTTAAAACAGTGTTGGCTTTAGTCGCATATCATTTGGTAATGTTTTTGCCCAGAAAGCCACGGTAAATATGCATTCACTTATGTCCTTGGGAAAATACCTGACAAATACATAAAAAAGCATTGTAATATGAATTTTGAACTGCTATACCATGCGTTCGTATAACTTGAATGTTCTGTAATACCCTAAGTGGCCAGGGTCATGATAAAAAGGGTCTTTATACTATTCCACAAAAATATTTAGCAATGCTTTAAGCAAGCAAAGAAACAAACAAATAAATAAATACAAGCTCCATATTTGAAAAGTATTGTTGCACTTGGCAGCTTACCTTTCAAAACCACTCTATATGATGCATAAAGTGCCGATTAACACCCAACTGGCAGATCTTACATTCACCAAGAACAGTACCCCTTAAATTTGTTTTCCCCAGACTGATTATATCTTTATCCTCAGTGACATCATCTTGAGGAAAACATGAAAAGAGTCCACAGACTTTACAGACTTTAAATGGATGTGCTCTGCGCAGGTGCAGAAATTTGTCCATTAACCTCTATGGAAGACCCCTAAGATGAAGTCACTGAGGGAATCATAAAATAAATTTGGTCTGTAGTTTGAATAAAAAGTTTAAAAAGCTTTTTAGTAAAAACATGTCCCAAGTAAATAAATAAGAAATGATTAGAGCAAGGGTCATCATGGCAGTTAACTCATCGAGTGCCATGATGCTCTGTTAAAGTGTGTCAGTGTAACGACAAATTATACACTGACAGAAAAATCACTTTTCCAGAAATGAAGCAGTGGGTATGTATAAAGTGATATTAAATAATAAATGAGGTTGGTTTAGACTCATGGTCTTATGAAACTCTTATAAGACATTAGGAAGGTCTACATATACAGTGTTTTATAAAAGGAGAAGAGCTATTTGCTTTTTTAGATGATATTTCTAGGTCACACAAAGCAACATGGACTATCACAGTTTTTCATCACACTGACGACCATAAAAAGGAAAAGAAAAGATGCTTTGTAAATATCATCAGTGACAATATTCAGCACAATGCAAAAATTCAGAACTTATCTTGACACAAGAGTCAGATGCTACTTCTACATTTCCATTCAAGGTTTTGGAATTTAACACAATAACCTGGTGAGACAGCAGGCAATGCCATGCTACTGACAGTGATTTGAAGCTGCCACTCATTAATTTCCTGCTTGATGCTTCAATCCACAATTAAGATCTATATGGACACATGAAGAAGTAAAACCATGCACCAGCTGTATGCTAGTGCAGGGATATGGTAGTGCTTGACATACGCAGCTTTTATGAACTGCTGATTTTCTGTTTTGTACACACAATCAGTTCACAACAATGGTAAGAAACTGATGACTCAGTGGTCATAGGGACAGGCAAAGTGTGGAGATACCCATTACTCACATACATCTTGTTAAATCACTCGCTGAGCATGCTGAAGGGATGAAGGACACTCAGTTTACAGCAGACATGGTGAGTGAATTATGTGTTGTGGGGATGGAGTTAATCAGTTCCAGATGTTGCTGTAAATGTGTCAATTATTTGGGAGGGATGATGCTTTTCAACACTAAACTACTATCATGATATGTGGGTAGGGTGTATGTGTATGTTTGTATGTGTGTGTGTGTGTGTGTGTGTGTGTGTGTGTGTGTGTGTGTGTGTGTGTGTGTATGTGTGTGAGAGAGAGCAGGTTTTGGGCTTTTAAATGCTGTCAGAAAATGAGTGGAGAGTATTAGATGTTCAGGTGTGCTCCCTACTGAAATGTAAGCACTCATAATGTTGACTGCTAACCAGCTGAAAAAAAAGAATGAAAACTCAGGAAAAGACTGAATCTTGAGGACTGAGCTTCTCCTTTAAACTTCTTTTTCCACTTGCACCTGCTGATGCATGGAGCAAGCCCGTCACACCCCTAAACTTATATATATACAAAGTCCAAGATTGCAATACCTCAGAGAAATGGGAATATTCCGAGAAATGGCTATCTTGGAGTTGGTATGCATTATGTCTGTTTTTTGGCCATTCAGTCTTTGCATTTTGGGGCTCATTTTAGCAGTTATCAGCATTTCAAATGGCTAGATTGAATACCACTAGGATGTGTGTGGATGTATGCTTTAATGACAATGTGATGTTACGTATGATGAGAGGTGATATACTTTATTGAATGAATATTGTCTGGAGGGTTGTTAACATAGTGTATTACTCTCTGCTATAATGTATGTGTGTTGTGAAAATGTTTACTGCAAATCATGATGGACATGCTGGAGATAGCTATGTGGAATGGACAAAACACCTAACTGTACTACACATCTTTAGTATATATACATGGATGCAAAGATGCCTGTGATGTAAAAAAGTGACTTCAAATATGGCACAGAGGTAAAAGCAAAATTACTCTCCATGAACTCTTTGTCAGAGATGCTTCAGTAGATCCATATTGCACAGAGTACCTTTGCAGTATGAATTCAATGTTCAGCAATGAAAGACTCTATGTTCATAGGTTCAATGGTTCAAAGGTGTATACTAGGGTAATACCAACTGGGGTCTTTATAAGCCTAGCCATACAACTCAACTATATTCTATGAGTTATGAGTAAGAAGTTATTTTAAGAGGTGTATGTTTGTTAGAGTATGAATTAACAGCTGCCTGTCAATCAGAGACATAGGTGTGAGGGCAGGGGTGAATTTTTGATTTCCCATCTAGACGCCATGTTCTTATTTATAAGTTGAATAACATAGAATGATTTTCTTACTACCTCAGACACATGTTGGTTGAAAACTAGATTACTATCAACATGAGTCTCCAAATCTCTGACTACTGAATCTACTTTTTAGGTTGTTCTATCAGTGAGGTAGTTTTCCTGCATGACCGACTCTCCAAAAATCTACTATAATACATTTTATTACTATTGAGTTTTAAGCTGTGGCTTTGGCATCAGTCATTTGTTTGTGTTAGACCTTTCTTTAAGATATTGGTACTAGTAGATGAATTTAACAGACAAAAAAACGACAAAATTACATCCAGAAGTTTTATTGCAAAACACAGTTGCAGAATCACAATTCCAAGAACACAAAGCTTTTGGATTACTCCTTCTTCAGTCTGATAAAATACATTCAAACATACTATTATTTAAGTTACAATCAAATAATCGCATGATAATAGAACAGCCAACCGGATATCAGAACAATCACATTAATTAAAGCAATCTATCAGATACTTTCTTAAAGGAATAAAGAAATATAAAGCTTTTGAGGAGAGATAGTAGTAATAAATCACATTAAAAATTCATGTTTTTAAAAATAATTGTTTGTTTTAAAACAAGTTTGATTGAAACCATAGAGTTAATACCAGGGACATTATCAGCTTGTAATTTAATGATCCAGTTATATTCGTTCATCTCTTAGTCATTATTCTTATCTCCCCCTCTTCTACTGGTAAAACAAATATCTATGACCCTAAACATAAAATTATGGGTGGTGCCAGATTCTACACTATGTTTAGCAATAGCATTTGGTAAAACAGATCTTTTGTATCTGATCTATGTTCTATAATGCGTTCACACAACTTTCTAGTTGATTTTCCAAAATAGAAGCTTGGACACTTTTCACAGGTAGCTAGATAAACAATGTTGGTAGTATTACAATTAACAATACAAAATAAAGTATACAGTTTATGTGTAACAGGTTGTATAAATGTATTACATTTGCATATAACATTGCATACTGAACAATTCATACAAGGATAGGTACCTTTTTTATTAAACTCTAGTCCATCTTGTGTCTTTTGTCGTAGGTCTTTATAACATAGTTTGCTTTTTAGATTTGTAGAATTCTTATATGCAAATTTTGGACATAATATAATAATAGTATTTAGTTCTGGTAAAGCTGTTAATATACCCCAATTTTTAGTAATTATTTTTCTGACCTCAGAAGTACATTGACTATAAGTAGTGGTATATTGTAGATAATTAATATTATTTTTAGAAGGGTCATTATTATCATGTGACACTGAAAAATAAGGTCTGGCTTTATTCTTTTTGCTCAGAAATGTTTTGCTTTTCTTCCATCAGTAATTTGGGGTCATAGCCTCTCTGTTGAAACTCATAGGTCATATCATGTAATTGTTCCATGCATACATTATCTTTGGTATTCAATCTGCTTGCTCTATAATATTGGCTCTTTACTATACCATGGAATGTATGATTGGGGTGCATACTCTTCTTATGAAAATATTTATTTCTATAGGTAGGTTTCTTGTATATTGCGTATCCAAAATACTATCTACAAGACTTAAATGTACATCTAAAAAATGATGTAACAGCATTTAGTTATGTAAAAAAAATCATTCAAATGGTCAAGTGTGCTTCCCCAAATAAAAAACACATCATCTACAAAACACTTATAAAACATGATATGAGACCTAAAAACAATAGGGCAATCATACATATATTTTTCCTCCCATTCATTAAGCGTTAAATTAGCATACGTATTTGCAAGGAAATCAAACTGCAGTTGATATACAAAGCACCTTCCACACACCAAAAATCCGAGAATAGCAAACAAATGCAGAAGGTGACACCACTGGAAACTGATACCTCTGTTATGAAAACCAAAAAATCATCTTTCTTTTTAGAAAATCTTCTTTAATCAAGGGTTAGCGCTTTCACGTAGTTGACACTACGCTTCTTCAGACATAATACAAACAGAACAGCACCACTCTTAAATACTGGTTTTGGCGCCAGAAACAAAACAATCTATCTATTACTCAATTAATTAAAACATTAATCATGTCTTAAAGGCATCTGATATCAAACACTGTATATTAAAAATAAATACGTCTTTGTCAGACATCTAAAACATATGAAATAGTGCATATATTAAAGCGACTCTGTATTTTGACCAAAATTGATTGAGTACATGCTTAAATTTGTTGCTAGAACTCTTTTAAGGTTGAGCACGATAAAATGCAGTAAACACTCTGTGTTAAACACATATTTTCTTTTTCTTTGTCATGCGCAATAACGCTGAAGTTGACAGCTCAAACTGATAGCTCTAAGAGCTCTAATATGCATCTTGACACAATCACGAAGCACTTAGATGTTTCTAAATTAGAGATCTCCCACCTACGATCTTCCTGGTTCAAATAGCAACAGTCAATTTGTTCAATAATGCATATACTTTACATTGAGTGAATCTGATCACAACCACATATGTAAATAGGTGGTTGCTCTGTAATTTAACTAAAATAAACTAAATACATGTTTAAAATTATTACTAAAACACATTTAAAATTGAACACAATGAGAAGCGATAAACGTTCTCTGTTGAAAACATTTTTTCTTTATCTTTGTCATGCGCAATAGTGCTGAGATTGACAACTCAGACACTGACGGCTCTGACAATTCTAAAATACAGCTTGACGCAATCACATAGTACTATTATGTTTCTAAATCAAAATCAAAAATCTCCCTCCTACGATCTCCCTAGTCCAAATGACAGTAGTCAGTTAGTTCAATAAGAACATATATTTTAGCGTTGGATAATCTGATGGACATAGTTAACGCACTAAATGATCAAGACAACATATGTAAACAGAAGGCTACATTTGTTAAAAGCTTTCGCTAATCCTAAAAAATTTTTTTAATGTGAACACACCTCATTTATATGATTATATACATAGAAAAATTTTCTATGTATAACAATTTTCTATATATATCAAGTTGATGGGCCATGCAATGCAATTGTTCTAAACTCGTCATTACACAGCGTAATGTTGGAAAAATTCTTTGGTGATGCAAGATTATTTAAAAAAAACCAAATCCATTCTTCCACTAATGGAGAGAAAATCCTAAAGCGATCAACCAGGGAACCATGTAGCTTAAACTACTACACATTGTCTATTTGTATTTGCAAAATCATACGGGTTATATAAAACCTCATTGAATTGTTATACAAAGTTATAAGCTTGATAGTATATGTCATGGTTCGCTGTTGTCCATGACTATAATTGAATGGGTTGTTACTAAATAAGTAATAAAATCATTAATCAAGCACATAATAAAAACTAAGGTATTCTGTGTATATAAAATTAATCAAATAAAACTAAATTAAATTATGTGACTATGTTTATATATAGGCATAAATATATATGTGTCCCAAAGGATGCATGTGAAATATTATGCCCCAATGAATATAAATTAATGTGCGCTTATATCTATGACATAATACTCAAAATCAACACAGTATGTCTAAAGATATAAAGACCGCAATACATCAAAATTTCCAAGTGACATGTGTAAAAGCAAAACAATATAATCTTGTTGTGTTGATGTAGTCAACATATGCAAGTGTATGTGTATACTAAGACTGAGCTGAACCAATAAAAAGTATAATGGAAGCAAATTTTTTATGTGTATGTGTAACACGGAATCTGAATGTAAATATTATAATTTTCTGTTCATGAGGACAGGTTTGATAGAAACATATTGATTCAGACCCGGATAATCATGTGCCCTGAGCTTCAGAATCCATCTGAGCTCTGTATTAGCCAGATGGTTCAAGCCATCTCCACCTCTGGGATTAGAACTGATAAGTTGCAAAGTCTTGAAGCTAAAACTATGGTTATTATGAAGTAAGACATGTCTGGCTAAGGCATTCAATTCAGTGCCTTTTTTAACATCGTAGAGATGGTTATACATCCTATCTCTTAGTCTGCGTTTCGTTAAACCTACATAAAACACTGGACAATTATTGCATGTTGCTAAATATACCAAATTGGTACTATTACAATTGGAACCAAAAGTGGGTTTAAACACATACAGGCCATTAGGATGAATAAAGTCCTGTGCTTGAGAAATATAGGGACACATATGGCAGTGTCCACACGGATAAGTTCCCAATCTGATGCTGCTGCTATTATAACTCACCAAATTCCTATCAATACATAAGATCTGTTTCAAATTGTCACAATTCTTGTAAACAAAACATGGATAATCTCCCGTCAACATACAAGTGTCTTTATCCATAGTCAATAAATTCCAATTCTTTTTAATAATGTGTTTTAAAATTTGCACATCACTAGTGTATTTTAGGATGTATGTTACTTTGGTATTAAAACTGGATACGTTGTGCATACTATTACGGCAATGACTTGTTATGGATCTATTGGTTATTACTCTATCTGGCTCACTTTTGTCTATTATTTGAAGCTTACAGCATTTGACCATTTGGCTGTTGTAACCCCTTTGGAGAAAAAGGGATGTCATAAAATCAGCTTCAGTTGACAACACATCATGATCTTTACATATTTTAGATAGACGGGTAAACTGTCCCCTGACTATTCCTGTAAACACATGCCTCGGATGCATACTATCATAACTTAGTAATGCATTCTTCCATGTTGGTTTCCTATAGAGCGAGGAAATGATTCTACCTTGTTTAGACAGTGTGAGGGATAAGTCTAGGAAATGTACAGTTTCATGTGACATTTCTGTAGTGAAACGTAGAAAGGAAGTAGTGGATTCCGCATATGTAAGAAAGATATCAAACTCTATTTTGGTACCATCCCAAATTATAAGCACATCATCTACAAATCTCCTGAACAGTCTAACTTTTTTATACATAGGATGACTAAATAGAAAACTTTCCTCCCAATGGTGGACTACAAGATTAGCATAAGTATTTGCACAGGGGGTGCCCATGGCAACCCCCCATTTTTGCAAATAATACTTGTCTCTAAATATGAACACATTATTGTTTAAAACCAAACTCAACAATTCACTTACTAATATCTGTCTGTTATTACTGAAATTGCTTGATTTCACCATGACCTCTCTTATGGCTTGTAGGCCATATTCATTAGGTATTGATGTAAATAAATTCTTTACATCCATTGTGATTAATAATGGATCAGAGGCATCATTGTTTAAATCTAGCTTTTCCAGATCCACTAAAAGTTCAAAAGAATCTCTAAGGATAGTGGAGATATTGTTGACAATCGGTCTAAGTAAATGTTCAATGAAGGAAGAGACAGTGGAGGTGGCCCATTTATCACCCGAGACACCCTTAAATGTACATCTAAAAAATGATGTAATAGTATTTAGTTATGTAAAAAAAAATCATTCAAATGGTCAAGTGTACTTCCCCAAATAAAAAACACATCATCTACAAAATGCTTATAAAACATGATATGAGACCTAAAAACAATAGGACAATCATACACATATTTTTCCTCCCATTCATTAAGCGTTAAATTAGCATACGTATTTGCTTCAAGAGTTCCCATCGGAATACCTGTGATTTGATAGTAAAATGCATAATTAAAAATAAATATATTATTGTTCAGTACAGTATCAAGCAGTTTGCGCAACGTTTCTATCTCTCTATTCACTGTATCTACAAAAGATGTCTCTAATAGCATTAATACCATAATTGTTAGGAATGACAGTGAAAAGTGATTTAATGTCTAGTGTCACAAAAATACATGTATCCATATTCACATCCAGTTGCCAAATAAAAAGCTTGTTTAAGAAGTCACTTGTGTCTTTAATATAACTCCTTACACAGGGTAAAAAGGCCCTTAATGCAGTTTGTAAATTGAGTGAGATGGATTCTGTTAACCAACCCCTACCAGAGACAATGGGTGTCATGGGAGGGGCAGTAGTAGATTTGTGTACTTTAGGCAAACTATATAAGACAGGTGTCTTAGGACAAGGTACAGAGAAATAATGTAGTAATTCAACAGAGATACCATTATTAATCTGTAATTCAAATAAAAGCATATTAACTCTGCTAATACATTGTGTTACTTCACTATATGTTATTTGCTTAAAAGCAGTAGAATCAGATAAAAGTTCATACATAAAAGTATTGTAATCAACAACATTCATTAAAACAATCCCCCCTTTTTTATCTTATAGGTTCATAGGTTGGCACTAGGCTATCAGCCCTAGGGTCTATACAAGCCTAGCCATAACAATTCCCTAGCTATTTCTTCCCACACTATTTACTTCCCTGGACCCCTGTCTAGCAGAGTGACTGACATGATCCCTGGTGTGAATTTCCTTTCTCCCATCCAATCATCCAGGTTCCTTTTGAAGAGGGCCAAAGAGGCACTCTGCTTGACATGTATGGGCAGTCTATTCCAGAGTCTGGGGAGTCTCTCAGTCAGGAACCTATCCCTCCAGCATGTTTTGTTTATTGTGATGACAAGGTTTAGATCCCTGGAGCGTGTGGCTCTGAGGGATTGGGATTTCTTTAAGTGTAACATGTCCAACAGCTCTGGGCTTGACATGGCCTTGTATGTTAAGCAGAGATCGCCTTGGAGTAGACGATATGTGACAGAGTATACCTAAAGTTTTTTAAGGTGGTCAGCATAGGGTGTCTGCTTTAGGCCTGTGATTCTTTTAGTGAGGTATTTCTGCAGCCTTTCCAGTTGTTGCAGATGTCTTGAGAGGTACATACAAAATGGGGCATTGTATTCTATAAAGGGTCTAATGAGGGATGAGTACAGTGGGACAATGACCTCCTTTTTTCTGGATGAAAAGCCTTTAGTGATGAGGTGTGCCACATAGAAGGATTTTCTGACTGTTGTGGTGATGTGGTTATTGAAGGTGAGACCACTGTCCACCTGTGTCCCTAAGTCTCTTATCACACTTTCAATGTTTAGTGTACTGCCACCTATGCGGTAATTCATGGGTACAATTTTTTTCCCAAAGGGGATAACTATACATTTCTTGGCATAAAGCTTGAGCCCATGGCTCAGTCCCCAAGCATCTGTTTCTATAAGTCCCTTTTGTAGAGTATCCACATCATTTTGGGGTTCAATAATGGCTCCCAGTTTTCAGTCATCTGCGAACTTTGTTAGCCAGAGTCCCTTAGTGTTGGCCTATACTTCAGAGAAGTAGATGCCAAACAAGAGCAGTCCCAGGACTGAATGCTGAGGTACTCCACTGTAACTTGTCCGGTGCTGGATTTGGAGTCAGCTACTTTTACAGTGTGGGTTCTGTCAGTAAGCCAGTTGGCAACCCATCGAGTGACATAGGGATTAATGCCCAGCTTAGTAAGTTTATCTATGATTCCAGAGTGGGGGATGGTGTCAAAGGCCTTGGCGAGCTCCAGATAGGCTGTGTGGACTGCTTTATCCTCATCCACAGCTCTGGAGACTGATTTGTAGAAGTCAGTCGGTTCAGAAGACAATATTCTACTTCTCTGATAATATTATTATTCTTTTCTAACTTTTTCAGTGCTGCTAATTCTGCTACAGACAGGTTATAAAATCATTTAAATTTATCTTCAGCGTATAATTTATGTAATTGCTGTTCATAAATGTTATGAAATGCTGTAACAATAGGGTCACTAAGTGGTATGAACATGCTGCTTTTCTTACAAATTTTTGATGCATGCATGTAGGAATCTTTATATAATAATTTTAAGTTAAGATTTCTTGTAAAAAGTTTTAAGTCCATTAGCGCATCTACGATAGTATCTTTTTGAGCAGGTATAAATGTCATACCTTTTGCTTAATAGCTTAACTTCTGCTTCAGTTAGATTAAGATTTGATAAATTGAATACAGGACAGTCAGTGTTTTTTACCTCCTTACTCTGCTCCATGTTTGTGGGCCTATACTTGTTTATCTTGTTCTTTTCCTGGAGAAGGACCTCCCTCTCGTCACATTTTGTTTCTGATTAAGTATTACTTCTGGAAATTTCAATTGGATAACAGTGGAGGCTCGCCGAAAATCCTGCAGTTGATTTGCAGGCCCAGCTGTCACATTAGATTCAGTGGTAGTCTGGTGTATGGATTCATTTTTGTTATTTACAGTTTGTTCCAAAGCTGGGTTAGCAGATTCACTGCTATCCATATTTATAGATTCAGCTGCATCATTTTCATTAATTAGAGTAGAGAATTGGTCAAGGTCATACATAGAGCCCAGTGGAGTATGATTAGGATGATCTACAGTTTCTTTTTTGTAGCATCTTTGGGCCAAGAAAAGATGTTGCCAGAGTGAAAGTTGCTTATATCTCAATTAAGTTTATTCTTTTTCTGCTGCTCCAGTTTTTTTATCTAGGATAGCCAGTCTCTCTAGCATATTGTTATAAGTTGTAATATTATTGTTAAAAGTAGGTAAAGCAGAGAGTTCACTCTCCAAGTGCCCAATTTCACCTTGCATGTTTTTTCAGTAGTAGCAAAGAATCGATTCATTAGGGTTATATAATCTAACCCTAATTTGATGTTTAACTCTTGCCAACTTTTTAAAAGTTCAGGATATTTATTGCCTTAAGACGGCATTTTCCGTACACATAGACCATGAGGAACCAAACCTAAATGTAGATAATTCTGAAGAAGTCATAATTAAAAACTGACGAAAGCACTCAATAAAATTTTACTTTTTCCTGGTCGCCCAGTTCACTTCGTATTTTCTTAGTTTTGCTCCTTTTGGTTTAAATGTAGATAAGCAGAGAAGCTAATTCATTGCCATTGTAGCTTTTTAAAAGCTTGCACTTTGTACTCTAAGTTCTTAATTTGTTGCAAGCACATATCTCCATTAGTAACAATGTGAAGACTTACCATTTAGTGCAGTTGTCATACCTTGTAGAAGTGGATTAGCTCTTGCAGCTAGAATATCACTTAGTAATAAACCATTACCAGCATTAGTGGTTCTTCCAACAGGTGGCTGAGACATTTTAAAAAAGGAGGACGATTACCGGCTTCATTAAAGCAACAAAAACCCAAGTCAAAAAGAACTGTTAACAGCAAGTGTATTACAGGTTTCTGTTCTTTTTAACTAGTAGGTGAATTTGTCAGATTTTCTATACCTGGTGATTATATGAAGGAAATTCCTTTGACAAATGGTTTATTCCACTGTTGTGTGCTGCCTTTGTAGTTTTGGACATAACTAAAGAATGCCTTATGGTTATATTTGACCTGGGATGCTAACTTTACCTCAAAATTTGCTTTGTTAGGCTTAATTAGTCCCCTTAGTTGTCCAATTTGATGTGAGAGTTTTAATCTTTTTTGCTGCTATATTTCTGAATTTTAGCTACGACTTTGATTCTTTTGTTGTACAACCTGTTTAATTTTGGATTCTACCAGGGGTTTGTTCTTTGAGTTACTTTTGGACTTACTTCTGGAAAACACAGCAGCTTGCATGCAGTTATTGATATGGTTGTACAGAGCTTCTGTGAAAAATTCTGCATAGGCTGCTGTGTTATCTGGGTTTGGAGGGAACTGAAATTTTTACAGGTTCTCACTTAATAAAAGTCAGTTTCCTTGTAGCAGTTTTTATTTGTTACAGGGTTTAATGAGTTA
This sequence comes from Protopterus annectens, assembly GCF_019279795.1. Classification (NCBI taxonomy): domain Eukaryota; kingdom Metazoa; phylum Chordata; order Ceratodontiformes; family Protopteridae; genus Protopterus; species Protopterus annectens. The sequence goes on from NC_056725.1 coordinate 887,432,071, forward strand.
CAGAATTTATTCTTATTTTGACAGTTACTGTTTTATGGTCTGAACTTATCAGAGAGGACATGAAATTGCTGGGGGGTGGGCAGAGTTCTCCCATATTTGTGACTACCGGGTCCAATATGTTTGTACTTCTAGTAGACATATTTGCTAACTGGTCTAGAGTGTTTGTGTTTATAAACTCTTGGAATCTCTGTGCCTGCAAAATTGGGATCATGTAGGATTCCCAGTTTACAGAGGGATAATTAAAATCACCTATGAGTATTGTATTTTGTTGAATGGTGAGTGTCTCCAATAGATCTACATATGATCTATTGGTTTCATGGGACATAGAAGTTGAACTATAGCTTGTAAGGAAATGATATGGGACTTTGTATATGGTAAACTGGATGTGAAGGAAATCCAGTGCATTGTCCTGTTTAACCAACCTAGAGGTATGTTTGCTATTCATGTAGATTGAGACACTGCCACATTTTGTCCCTGGCTGTACATTTGTTGATCTAAACATGTGAAAGGCACTGAAGTCTTGCACCTCTGGGGTACTTTCTGCAGTTCTAAACCACATTGCTGTAACTGCACAGATGTTCACATTCTCCAAAGTGAGGAGTGGTTGAAGCGAGTAAAGCTACTTGTTTAGATTCTTGGCACTGAGCAGTAAAACCTTTAGAATTCTTTAGGTAAATGTTGCTATGTTGGAAGTTTTGCCAGTTTGGCATTGCCTAAAAAGGATCTTTGGGGGGAAGACAATGCTTTAGCCAATATTTGAAAACCTAGAGGGAACAAGTAGAGACCACTATTGGCACAGCAATGTGATTTGTTAACTGTGTCCTCCTATGCTGGCAAATATTCTGTCCCATGGAATAACACCAAAAATGAAGCCAGTTGTTAAAGTCAATCATCTTCTGACTTTTCATATTGTGGTATTATCCTTGGTGAAGGTAGAATGCTGTTCATTGCTAAGCATATACCAGTCTATGGCACATAGTCTAAGAGCTCCATAATGTCTCTCTTCATATAGACTGGAAAGGTACATCTCATCTTTTTATGCCTACATAAACTATGACTGTATCATACTGGTACCTGTGGTGCAGTGGTGTCAGTGTATGAGTAACTTGATGTATCCTGGCCCTTGATAGGTAACTGACTGTTATTTTCTCCTAGTTCAAGTCTTGTGAGTGGAGTATCAGTATGTTATACAATGGAGTCCTCAATGACTAGAGTCCTGAGTAGTGTATTGGCTTGACTTATGGGCTTGGTAGTTGTGCTACACTGTGTGTGGCTCTATGTGCAGTGTTGGATGTTGTATCTGTCGAGTGTTTTCAGGTTGGTGGAGAATAATTTTTGTAGGTAGAATGCCTGGAAGGTCTTTGGGGTTTGGGAAGGTTGCATTTAAGTGCCTCAGCATAAGAAGATCTATGTGTGGGTGTGTACTATGTGTGTTGGATGTAACATGAGAGTTTCCGACAACCAGATTGTTATTACGAGTATTTGTACATGAGAGTTTTGTCAACACAGACTGTGTGTATAGACATCTATCATGTACTGTATTTGTTTCTTTGAGGATGAAATGGTTACAGGGAACGTTAAACATTTGTTACATTGTCTCAATATACCCACATCCACAAACTTCATGCAGAGCAATTGGGAAAGTGCATATCCTGTATGTCAGTTCCTTTACTGGGTGAGCTGCAATGGAGCTATGAGGACTTAATAGTGGGCTGACTAAATGTGCTTTAGGGATTACAGACTAGACTAGGCTATATTATACAAATTCAAGGGGTAGTGCTCCTCAACATGCAAAATAACTGCTCTATGCTACTCAAAGCTCAAAGCAGTTCCTCTACAACTCTAAACTCACTGAGTTGCTGGTATAGTTTCAGAGTTGTTTTTATAGGGAAAGTTTGTTTTTTAGGTGTCTGCATCTATATAAGGCACTGCTTACCACTCCTGCACAATGGGCAGGAGCACTCAAACATGCCAAAGTTATACAGGCACATAAAACACAGAAAACTGGCTTCTAAGGCCTGTGCTCAATAAAATTACTACACTTACAGCTTTCTTATGGGTTTCTCACATCTTACAGACCAGGCCACTAGCTATTGCCACTAGATGGACTATCCTATTCCTCTCAATGTAAAAATATAAAAAGATTGAGAATGTAATGTTTCCACACATACCTATCAACTGTCCAGCTTTTCATAGAATGCCCAGATTTTTGCTTTATATTTTTGATCTGTTCCTCATAAAATTTGTTGTTTTCTGACAAATCATTGGGATGACCTGAGGACTGAAGTCAGTAAATAATAGCATATATTTCAGTTACAGACTTCAAGTCCTTCAGAAAATGTATGTTAACACAAACCTATTACTCTAGCAACTTTCTAAGTTATAAGAGCAGTAATTAAAATCTGTACCTATCTTTGGGCCTTTGTCTCCCCATGTTGTCAGGCTTTGTTCAGCTTTCTTGCACTAAGAGGTAGAGAGGTATGCTTCCACAAAATAACTTAAACAAGCAACTTGGACAAGGCTATTTTGAGTGTTAAGGGTCTTAAATTCTTTAAAGTACAACATTTACAAATAAAGCAAAAATATATTAGTAGCACTTTAAAACACTTAATTGAAGTGCAAATAAATAAAATAAATCTCTTATCTGACAAGAATGGAGCAGGATTAATTCAGGACCATCTAAAAGTGTGGCAAGGGTGCCAAGAAGATGGAAGCTCTGGGAAAATGATCCAATTTATAGTAAAGGTAGGTTGCCACCTTTCAGTGAAACCAGACCAAGGCTACTTCCCTCACACCTTCCCTAACCCTGACCATTTCCTTCCCTCTCCCCACCCACTTTTCACCCATTTTGTGGAATCATATTTACATTGGGGGGGGGGGGGGTCCACTTTCCTAGCCTGCAATTGTTTTTTTACTGAAAAACATGATAAATTTGTAGATTTAACAAATTCTGTTTGCGTTTTGAAATAAAACACCAGAGTTTATACAGTGTTTTCTGGACTACAGTAGAGTTGGTTTGATTTCCAGATAGTACAAAAAAATAGATAAGTGGCAATCCTAAACAAAAGAGGTTTACTCAGGAGCAATACTGTTTTTCGAGGTGTGTACTTACATTAAGGACCTATGGAAAACAATTGGTGGAAAAATACTTAAATAGCTTACACAACAGGCAATAGCAATGTAAGATAGAAGGGAGAGATTCTGGAAGTCAGATTACTATTTATTATAAAGATGGAAACCAGAGACAAAGCCAATACTAGAACTCTAGTCCTGGGACTCTGGCTACAAGTGAATGACCCCTCAGGTAGATTAAAATTTCAGAAACTTTAGCTTAATGTCTAACTGTTGCTGGTGCAGAAGACACAAAGAACAGTGGAAAAATAGTAGTAAAGTAAATAGAAAGGCACTGAAATAGAATGTTAAGCAGGTAGACAATAAACAGAGACTCTAGCAGAAAAAATGGAACATAACCTTTTGTAAAAGTAATATTGCCACTGCTGCATTTCTACCACTGTGTAAGGCAGCAGACAATACAGTAATTTTCCAGTAACCTGTTTATGGAAAAATGCAGTAATAAATAATTAAATGATGCTCAAATCTGGCAGTAGTTCACAGTTCTGCCACAACTATGGATGAAACTACAAGACTAAGGACCTAGACAAGGTTCAAAATACAAACAGCTAGATTTTGAAAGTAATTGTACTTAAGGAGATAGATGTGCAGTATAATGTAAAGGATCCGAAGATCTTGCAGTAATTCACAATGTTCACACAACTGGAAATGAAGCTACAAGAGAAAGATCTCAAAACAAACTAAAAAAAAAAAAAGTTAACTATTTTGGCTAAAACCTGCAAAAAAGCAGAAAAGCAGAAAATGATCACATCCATTACTTTAAGCGCAACTTAAAATATTTCAGCAAAATTGAAATAAAAGCTTTTTCTCTTCTTCCCTTTTTGATAAAAAAACTTGTTTTTCACAGTTCAATGTTTTTTCACATATCTCAAGGTTTTATATAATATTAGATAATATTCATCTGATAAAATATGTGATTTTTTTCTTGGTTGGGCATGGTTAAAATGGAGCCCAGCATACAAGTTAGTCTCAGACAATATAGGAAATAGTTAATGTACCTTAAGTTAGTTATAGTTAAAATCCTCCAAAGCTAGTTATGAAAACAAAATTGACACTGATTCTAAAGACAACCACAAAGCATTCTATAGCTATGTCAAGAATCTCAATGGCAACACTCAAATCTGCTCTGAGTTACAGCACAATGGCACTAAATATACAGACCCAACTGATATTGCCAACATCCTGACAAATAGGTTCAGTGCTAATTTTACCCCCCTCTCACCCCCTATAGAGCCCATCTCTTTACCAGAAGAATGCAAAGTTCCTGTAATCACAGCTGCACAGGTAAAAACCACACTCTCCAAAGCCAGGAATGCAGCATCTATGGGACCAGACAACATCCCAGGCTGTGTTCTACTTGAACTACAGAACAAAGTGGCACCCCACCTAAGTACCATGTTCAATCATAGGCTCTCCTCAGGCTTTGTGCCTGCTGAATGGTGCACAGCAATGGTTATCTCACTCCACAAGGGGGGAGCCACCACGGACCTCGGGAACTACTGCCCCATTAGCCTGACAAGCCTGGCCTGCAAGGCCATGGAACATATCATCACGGAACTTTTAAACAAAGACATTGGTAATCTCCAAACTCTGGACCCCACCCAGTTCGGGTTTGTAAAAGGCAGATCATGTCTCCTAAACCTGATAGACTTTTTTGAAGCAGTCACAAAAGCCATAGACGAGGGTAAGGTGGTTCACACAGCCTATCTAGATCTTGCCAAGGCTTTCAACACCATCCCCCACTCTGGAAGTATAGATAAACTCACTACTACAGTCCAGTTGTTAGTTCCCTATAAACTGTTGTCTCAGTTTGTTCCAAAAATTCAAAAAATCATTATTTTTTTCAGAAGAATTTCTTGTGATGAAAAGTCAACTGACAATGATTTAGCTGTTCTATAAAATATATATCTATGCTTATGGAGCTATCAGGCTAAAGTAAATACAAATTTTGTCAATATTAATTCTTATAGTAAATGTGACAATCAACTTTTTTCCTTCATGCTCTATGGTCTTGTCATTTATTTATTTATTTGAGTAATGCAAATGCCCTCTGAAAACAGAAGTGTTACTTTAGAGAGAAGATGTAGCTTTACAGAAAAAAAAACAAGCAAAAAGAAAGGTCTGTGATTGTTTATATGCTTGTAAGTAGCAAATCAGTATTTCTGATAGAAAGAAAGCAGTCAGCTATGCATGAGAGATCGAAGAAGTTGGCAAAATAATTGAATGCACACCTGCAAAAGTAATTCCATATAGCAAAAACAATAACATTCAAAACAGCAGAGGCTTAACAAATGATGTTTATGTACTGAAGGATCCTTGAAATAATATTTATCAGAGCTGCAACAAAAAAGGAAATGGCCATAACAGCAGCTAACACCTCTAAATCTGTCATCACAGTATTACCTGGACTGGCCCTCAGAGCTGCATGGTCTGAGGAACAAACAGTGAAGTTAACCAGTATACCTCAGAAATGAAGCTATTGGAAAAGAACAGTTATGTTATCCTGAAGTAACATATCCTGCTAAATGTAGTGACCTTAGTAAAGAGTTTGGAAGTCATAAAAATTCCATACAGTAACAGCCTTAGTATCTGTTTATAGTCTGTTCTTCGCTGGTTGATATAAAACAAAAACAACTTTGATCTTTTGTGATGCAAGCAAGTGATGGACTTGATTATGCAGTTCCTTTGATTACAAATTTGTTTTGTTGTTTTTGACCACATTAAGCAACAAATTAGACATACTTCTCAGTTTAAGTAACACATTGATCATGAAAGTTGTTTTTATAGTTTGTTATTGTTTAGTAAGCTTTAAGGAGATGCACATTCTGATTTTCACTGACTATAATGTTAGTAACAAACAATATTACTAAGTTAAAATGTTTTTTATGTACCTCATTTAAAGTTGAATACTGACAAGGAGACTAAGGAAATTGCATATTTTTCACTTTTATTATTACTTTCGTGCTTCATTTTTCTTTTGTACAAACAGGCGTATTGTTTGCAGATCAACCCCTAGCTATCTCATTCAAGCTTTAAATCAGTTTATGCCTTATAGAAGGCATTGCAGACTTAAGTCTGAGAATGTCCTTTCAAAATGTTTTTCTTTGAGCCTCCTTGTCACACACTACTTGTAGAATCCCTTGTGTTTGGGTTCCTTTTTTCATTGCTTGCAATTTTCCAACCTCAGCATTAGTAGGTTCTTAGAAACTATACCATCAGTGATTTCTGGAGGAAAGCAACGATAAGGGCGTTAAACATAAAGGAGATGAACTTCACCACAAGGAATCTTGTCCACTGTGCTCAATTAAATGTAACTTTATACTGTTGTAGGACTATAAAAGTCTGCTGCTTTTATCATGACAATGTTGACCATTGCACATGACCTTTCAAATCTCATAGATGTTAATGTGATTGGAGGAACATTCAAGTGTTTGGTTTTAAAAATAAAATGGTAAATGGAATTATCTGAAAGCAAGTAGGGAAATGTGTTTCTGCCATCAGGGAAATAGCCAGATTAGCTATATGTACAGAAAAGAATGTATTGGCTGGCCTTTCAGATGGTTAGTCTACTACTGAATGTTGAAATGATGGCCAGCTGAGATAAAACAGAAGCAGGAAGAGGGCAGGTAATTTGTTAATATGAATTTCTCAAATACTTTTATAACATGATCTGCGACAAAATAAAATGAGTTAAAGGTTATGATCACCAATTTGTGTGCTTGTGCCTGTACAAGGATACCACCTGGTCTCGATAGTGTAAGGAGAAAATGATGTTGTGTCTACTATACAACAGAGACAAAGTCATCACTTTTATTACTTGTAACTGGATACAGGCTTCAAAATTACTTCTTGTTAACTGTGAAAGGTAATTATGATGAAGCAAAGAGACCATTGAGATTTCTTTTTGAAAACACTGAGATTTCTTGTTAAGAGATGCACAGAGATCAAAGACCATTGTAGAATGGCCATATCTTTAAGCTTGAAATTGAAAGGAAACCATCCCCAAACAGTCCTTTATAAACAGCTATTCTAGTAGCAGTCCATTTTATTAAGAACCTTAAAGTGAGTCCTGGCCAGTGAAGATCACATAAGAAATGAACAAAACATATTTACAGATACAAGGGTGTGCTATAAAACAGATTTACAGGTACAAAAATATGCTGCAACATTTAGTTCAAGAAGCAGTTTACAAACAGTTTACAAAGCAGTTTAAAGCAGTTTAAAATAATATGCAAAGAAACATATTGAGCTGTAGACTGGATCTACATCTGTCAGCCTGCATTGTTTCATCTTTACACAAATGTTATTGCAGCAAATGCAGCTATGTTACTCATGAATGATTGTTTTTGCACCCATATCCAAAGCTGCATATGTGCTTGTTTTCATTTATTTCAGCCTACTGTTTTATGATATTTTTTACATTAATAAGATAATTAGCACTTTTAAGTACTATTCACTCATTATCCCAGATTACACAAGGCAACCAGGCAGGACAGTAAATGTGTGCTTCCTTGTAATATTTGAACATACAACCAAAAATAAATTCACACATTAACTGCAGTGGATTCCAATAAAATTAATTCAAGAAGCAAATGATGGCAAGTGTGCAAACTTTGCTGAGCCATTTTACAAATTGCATTAAAGTGTTAATGAATCAGTAATTCCTGTAACAGAAAAAGAAGTGTCCATAATAATGTTAAAAGATAATCACTGATCAGGATTCGTAGACCTGAGACAAGATAACTGCTTTGTTGTAAAATACAAAAAAGCCATAATGTGATCTGTGTGATCTAGGGAAAGAAGACCACTAGAGCTCCACTGACTTATGCCGGTGTGCATCAATGTAGCCCATAGTACTTAGAACATATGCAGATGAACAAGTCTGCATGAATAACACTGATAAGAAAAAAAAGGCAAACCCTGACCATACACAGTTTCACTCATAGAAACAGAGCAAGATACTGATCCATACAGTTAGGATGCTGAATCTACAATGTTTGGTATCACTTGAATGCTAAAACTAGGCCTCTCTACACCCTTGTGGCAGAAGTGTGTAGCTCAGGACCCACCCATCTGAGTTAGAGATTGCTCTGTGAGTGGCTTTTCTATTGGCAGACTGTGTTAGTACTGTGTAAATTCACTTGTGTTTAAGCACTGCATTTGTGTGGGTATGAGCTCAGTTTGGCGGAGCTGCTCAGAGTTTGACATTCTTAGCCATAGATGTGAAGTACATCTGAGCCAATCCAAGGCATTCACTGAAAAAAAATAAGTAGAATTTAAGCCTGTTTTTTGCACTTGTGTACTGTATTTTAATGAATTGTTGCTTCATTTTTACTATTATTTGCTGCTGTGATTGATTCATTTTGCACTTTATACACTTACTTCTTCTGCCTTAAATACTATAGGGTAGATTCAGACTTGCTGAATCTAGATTGTTTGGCATCACTTGAGAACTAAAACCAGCCTCTCTGCACTCTTGTAGCAGAAGTGTGTAGCTCAGGGACCATCTGAGTTGGAGATTGTTGGAATAAAGGCCCTGTGGGGGCTTTTCCACTGATAGTGTTTGTTATAACTGTGTAAATTTGCTTGTATTTAAGCGCAACATTTGCACATAGTTGCACACCACTCAATTGGGATTAGCAGTGCCTTGTAGGGTCATAGGTTCATAAATTAGTACTATGCTAACTGCCCTTGTGAACCATTTTAAATCTAGCCAGTTACCGCATGTGAGAATCAAACCCTGCCCCTTGTGTCTGTAAGGTAAATACCTTAACCGTTATGCCAACCTCCAAACCCTTCTTCAGCAGGTTCTATTTATATCACAGGCAAGGTTTAAGTATCTAGAACCCTCATATTCAGAGACTACAAATGCCTAGAATCACATTTTTTCCCTGAACACCACTCAATAAAACCATCTCAGGCTTCCCTGCTGCCATTTGGGCAACTCAGTTCTGCACTCCTGCACTGAAGGCATCTCAGCTAAGCAGTGACAAGCACTGTCCCACTTTCTTTACTGATTCTATACAGATTTTACTCCCCTTGTTAATTCCGGAGTAATAGCTGATCTTTCGCCCTTCCACAAACCAGGAATTACCTGCTGCTATGGACAGTCAGTTTCCTAACATTTCTCCAGTCATCCTGATTGACATAGGCATCCTGAGGCAATTTAGCAATTGCCTCATGTATATTGGCAACCACCTATTCCTAAAACAAACAAATACAGTATGTGGGAGATGTCACTATACCATGAAACTTGAATCAGTCCTTTCACGTAACAAGCAAGACATCAAAAAGGTTGTCAGCTCACACAGCTCTCCTCTTACACAAGATAACATCAGGAAACATAAACCCACATACATGGAGGTACTCACCAAGAGACTACCAAAAGACCAGAGACATCAAAGGCGCAGACAACTTTCCACCAGTACACATAACAACATGTATAACAGTGTCTCAGCAATCAAGCTCCTAAGGCAAAATACTTCACAACCAAATGTCCTAGTCATATAAGATTCAACAGTGAGACACACATATGTCTCTCTCACCAGACTGGACAATGAGAAGATCATGGTCATGGGCCTGTGGGTGCCAGTCCTCGAAAAGTCACAGACACAATCAAGTCACTCAGCAGCAATTACTGGTATGACTCTGACATAGTACACATTGGAGTGAATGACTTGAGATGTACCTTTCTGGACTGTATTAATTAAGACGTGATAGAGGTCACAGATTATTTGTGCCAGGCAGGTATGTCCCTAGCCCTAAGCAGCACTGTACCTTCACCTAGGATGATGCCACAGTACAGACAAAAAATGACTGATTTCAACAATTGGCTTAGCTTCTGGTGTCACTCCAAGGGGATCCAGTATCTGTCAGCCTGGAAAGACGTAGTCAGCAGACCTCAATGCTTCACCAAAGATGGCCTTTACCTGTCTCAAGGCTTTAAGATATTGGCAACGATGCTTGCCTCCTCATAGAGTCTTTTTTAGGTTATGCCAAAACAGTGAAACTTCCGACAAATAAAAATGTTCTAGACACAAACTCAAAGTCATGTTGCTTAATGCTAGGAGTCTAAACAGTAAGCTGCACTCCCTGGAAGCACTCCTCATCTTGGAAGATGCTGATGTCTGTGCAGTCACTGAGACTCAGTTCAAGGCCACAGAGATTATCCCAGCCATGCAGGGCTACAATGCCTTCAACATGTTCAGACTCCAAAAAGAGTGTGAAAGAACTAAAGATGGAGATGTATCCATTTTTATTAAATCTAAATACAGCTTGCAACTGGTCAAACAGTATGACTCTCTTGAGCTACCCCAGGTCCAAATAACTATAGGGAAAATACCCTACCACATCATAACTAGCTACAGGTCCCCCACCATGAACCAGGAGAAACACACTGCTTAACTGGACTTGTTTGAAATGCTCAGTATACAGCCAAACACCTTGTTCATGGAAGACATCAGCTATGCACCAATTGATTAGGCAACTTATACTACCACAAACACGACTGCACTGAGGTTTCTGGACTTTGTTAACTCAAATGCACTGGAACAGTTAGCCTGCACCCCAACAAGGGGCTCAAATGTCCTAGACCTAGTAATTACCAACGTGCTACTGCACTACCCCCAGTATGCTGCTATCCCTAGTTAAGTCAGGCTATAAAGCTATCATGTTTAAAGTAAAGATCCAATTTCACACCCCCTCAGGAAAAAAAATAAATAAATAAATAAATAAATAAATAAATTAATTAAAAAAAATTCTCCAAAGTGATGGTATAAATGGTTTCAATGCCCTTGCTAACACAGGCAACAGCGACTTATATGTGGAGAAGTACACAAATGCCCTATATAGTCAATTAAGCAAATGTATTGACTCGGCAGTACCTGATAGGACTAAAACAAGGTCCTCTTGCAAAAACAAGCCACCCTCGTGGACTGCAAGTATAAATAAGTTATATAACAAAAGAAAGAGACTGATAGAAACTGATATCTAAGAACAAGAAGGATCATGCTCAGCAAAGAAAGATTACCCTACACAGCTTAAACAAGCAAGTCAAAAACCTTGTAAAGTCATCTAAAGCAAGTTATGAGACTAGACTAGTATCCCTAGGTAAAGTCAATCATAAGGCATTCTTTAGCTAGGTCTGACACTTCAAAGGAAATACCCACCTGTGTATCAAATTTATAGTGGATGGCACCAATCACATGGAACCTGAAGAAACTGGCAACCTGTTAACTGAAAGATATGGCAACAATCCCATCCATTCCCAACAGCCATCCTCCATAACATTTCTTATACCTGTCTTCTACCATTTATTTCCAAAGAACAGGTCATCCACGCGGTCTCCAAGGCCAGAAATATGGCCTCTATGGGAAAAGATAGCATCCCAGGCTGCATGCTAAACAACTAAAACAAGACCTAGTAGAACTACTTAGCATTCTCTTTAACCACAGCCTGAGCACTGGTTTTGTGCTGGATGAGTGGGGAACAGCAACAGTAATCCCCCTGCACAAAGGGGGGGGGGTCATCAACCGACCCTGGGAACTATAGGTCCATTAGCTTGACCAGTCTTATTTGCAAGGCCATGAAAAGAATCATCATGGACCTTAACAACCAGGACATAGGCAACCCTTAAATTCTTGATCCAACCCAGTCTGGTTTTGTCAAAGGTAGATGTGGCGTATTAAACCTGGCGAATATCTTTGAGAAAGTCACCAAAGCCCTGGATGAGGGTAAAGCAGTACACACTAACTATCCTGATTTAGCCACTGTGTTTGACAAAATTCTCCACTCAGGGATGATTGAGAAACTCTGCCAGCTGGGTATTAACCCATTTGTCACTAGATGGGTAGCAGGCTGACTGACAGAAAGAATGCACACTATTAAAGTTGGGGAATCACTTCCACCAGTAGACCAGTTAGCAAGGATCTGTACTAGGCCCTCTATTATTTGGAATTTATTTTTCTGAAGTTCATTCAAAAGTTGATGGTCTGTGGCTTACTATGTTTGCAGACGACTGTAAACTGGGCCCAATCATAGAGTCCCCCAGTGATATTAACATTTTAAAGAAGGAACTGACAAATGCAAATGACTGACGTCAGAGCTATGGCATGAAACTAAATGCAAAAAAATGCCTCATTGTTCCCTTTGCCAGAGAAGTAACCTCTGCTGGTTACAATATAGACAGCACCCCTCTAAGCTCATACACAGTGGTGCAAGACTTGGGAATGCAGGTTAATAGCAATCTAAACTTTGACTATCATGTATCCACAGTAGTGAGTAAAGGCTTCTACACTGTCATCTCATAAGTAAGAGCATTGCATCCTAGACCATGGAGATCATTACTTTGCTGTACTTGACCCTTATCAGACCTCTGACAGAGTACAATCCTCTTTTCTGTGTGTACCTCACCAGACACCTATAGCTGGAGAGACCACAGAAGTTTCTAATCAAGAGAAATCAGGGTCTTCAAGACATGATCTGTGCAGGAAGACAGGAAGGCCTATCACTATACTTTGCTCTTTACAGGGTGCTGAGAGGTGACCTATGCCTGGTCTACAGAGCAATCTCTGACCCTGTCCTAATAGAAATGCTGCACATCCACAAATCAAATGGGACAAGAGTCACTCACTCTAGGGATCTCAACCTAGCCTGTGACATTAATGGAACTTGTGCAAGAGACAGATATGTCTACCTGAGATTGACGCTTTTCCAGAATAAGCTCCCACTTCATATGAAGCAGAAATCCTCACTGATTATATTTAAGTGCAACCTTGACAATTGGATTGGAAAGCAGAAATTTACCCCAGAGGTGGCACCTATGGCCCTCAGAGGGGCACTCTGCAGTTATCTTAGTTTTGCTCTCTAAACAATGACCATGCAATTATGGTCAGCTAGGGAACTCATGTTTTTTACATGGCTAGGTGTATATATATATATATATATATATATATATATATATATATATATATATATATATATATATATATATATATATATGAGCTACACTGAGATGTGGCAACTTGAAAGACTCTTTTTGACTCATTTTTCACAAGTAAATCTTGAATAGTTGCATATCCAGTTACTTGACAGAACGTTTACTTGAATGTCATGAAACAGAAATAAATGCACATATTGAAAGCTGTCCAAATGTTATAAGTCTACACCTTGATCTAATCAAGTTGAAGTATTTTATTGAATCAAATTATTTTGATTGGTGATGCATCAGACTCGTTGGAAATGTTTTTCTACTTCATTTGCTTAGATCGGTGGAGGTAATTGGAAGAGGGGCAAAAAAATAATTTTTCCTAAATTAGGTTAGGTAGGTAATTTTGTCAGCAGTAGGAATCAGCGTTCTGCGATGCCTGCAGCAACATAGCATCCAGTGTCACTTTTATTCACTGATTCCTTATAGAAATATAAAAAAAAAAAAACATTTTGAGAGGAATGAGATGGTGGGCTGTAATTTCTTATTCTACCATGCTAAGCTAAGCTGTTTAAGCAGGGGGCAGACAGATTATGCTAAATTTATTATATAAAAAAGAAAGGGAAAGGCTACAATTTAGTGTTTTGCTGTACTTTAAAACTAAGGGTCATTACTTCAGCAAATAGCTTGTCAAAGGATATGGATTTCACCTTAGACCAATTTGATTAGGTCACACCATTAGAAATAGGATGTAAGTTAGAGAACATTTTTCTTAAGTTTTATTAGGAGCTGGGTTCAACTCATGCAGTAGGAAGGATAGCTTTTTAATCAGTGTGAAACAGGAAGTAACAGGAAGTATATCAATAAAATCAGGGTCAGGCCAATTATTATATATAAAAACAGAAGAAAGTAGGACATTTATAACAGATTATTTGTGGCCTTGTCTGTGGATGATTTGTTGGTACAGATTAATTAAAAGTAACAGGTGCCTTAAATACCCCCCACTGGCACCACTGTTCTTAGGGGTATGGGCTTTTTCTCATTCTTGAGACAAGTTAGGTTTGCCTTTATTAATGCATTCATTTGCAGACATAGTGACCAAGTTTTTGTTTTCCAAAAAGGAGACTTCGTCTGATACAACTGCAGTGAAAAAAAAAAAAACATGTGAAGAAGTAAGAAGGATGTCCATAACTTTACAAACTCTCCACCACTAGTCCCAGGAGTTATTCAAGAAATGGAAGTTAATAACAAAATTGCTGGGACAGGGTTAACCTTGCTTGTGAGGAGACAATCAGTAGATGTCTACCAAACAGACTTTTTAGATTCCTTGACTGAAGAGGGTAGGTCCAGACTTTTGATATAGTTTTAGAGAGGTGCTTTGGGTCCACACTGGCCTTATCTGCCAGCATTCCGAAATGCTTCTTCCCCCCTGCCAATAGATACAGACCTTAATGTATGCGAATTTCTAGCCTCCCCCACTATCATAATACGTCATCCTTTATATGTTTTGAAACTACTCATTATTTATAGCTAGAATACCAAACTATGAATGACAAAGCAAAGTAGAAGCTCACATAGGTATCCCTTGGATGATGGTTGTTGAAAACTTCCTCTAACCTCTAATAATCAATTATCTCTTGCTGAAAATTTTAAAGAACACAGTGCAAATCTAGTAATACCTCTTTCTGACCAATATTTCATGTGTCTTGAAGGACCTGCTCAATGAGCCATAATGGCATCCAATGTATTCTTTAATTTAGTATAAGATGAAATGCTTTTCCAGCTAGAATATCCATTTTATTCAGATCAGAAGCAATAATCATATGTTGAGATTTTTCATTAGATTTCATATGTCAGAGATATATTAAGATAGCTAGCTGTATTATTTCATCAATGTAGTTTTAAGTACAGGTTTATATTCTAACAATGAGAAGCAAAAGACAGAAATGGTATCATTTTAAGGCAATGTGTGACACAACTTTATAATTTAGTTCCAAAGGAAGGGTTAGTACAATGGGCTGCTGTATCTTTAAGCAGCACTGAGTAAAGACCAGAAGCCATTTCACCATTATCATTATCCCAGATGAGGTCATCGACAAGAACAAACATCTTCTACAAAGCAACGTTTAGAGCCATTGGCTGTGCAAGCTGAATGGAAGGTTCACTTTCGCCAAAATGAAGTTCAAATCCAAAGAAAGGTGAGTTGATTTATTAGATGAAATTACAGAAACAACTCCGTTTAGAAATAGCTAGACTATCTTTACCATGGACATTACTTTTTTGATTAATAAACCACATTTTTTCAAACTGTGCATAATCTTATTTTCTACTTTCCTTTATTTATGTTTTATATCTATTCTTTATTTGACAAATCAATCATATTATTCTTCTCCTTGACCATGTTAATGCTATATTTAATTCTCTTTCTCTTTCTTCATCCAGTTAATTACAAATTCAATCATACAATTTTTTCAAGTACTCATTACTTAGTTATATGTGCTTTAACAAATTGTGTATGTTCTCTTATAACTTATTAAAAAAAAAAAACACCCTGACGGATGGCTTATTCATGACTCTTTCCAAATAGTTTCTCTTCATAAAGGTGGCCCTTCATCTGACATCTCCAACTTTTGTCCTATCACTATACTCTCCCCTATCTCTAAAATCCTTGAAAAATGTGTGCAAAAACAACTCTTAGACTATCTCCTTAAGAACAAGATCCTGTCTTCAGCACAACAGGGATTATGAACAGGTCACAGCACATCCACTGCATTGATTTCATTTCTAGACATAGTCAACAAAGCTAGGGATTCAGGACACATTGTGTCTGCCCTTATCTTAGATCTGTCAAAAGCATTTGACACCATCTGTCATTCTATCCTCTTAGCTATCAAACATAGGATTATCTCCCCAGGCACTCAACTGGTTTCAAAGCTATCTCTTCAACAGAGAACACTCTGTAAAGTGGCACAATTCCATTTCCCCCTATCTTCTCAACCACACAGGCATCCCTTAAGGTTCTGTCTAAGGACCTCTGCTATTTAATATTTTTATTAATAATCTCCACTTGGCTATCCCACAGGGCTCTCTTGTCCAATACACAGATGGCTCTACCATAGTCTGCTCTGCACCCAATGCAAAACTACTTCAGCAAAATACTCAGGCAGCTTTTTCCTCTATATAGACATGGCTTCACATTAATCATCTTTCTCTTAACCCCAAAAAATCAAAACTTATGATTTTCACACCCAAGAGACAGTCCCATATAAATAAACCTAACCTCAACATTTGCTCACTCAACTGTACAGAAATTGAGCCAGTGGCCCATACCAAATTGCTAGGTGTAATAATTGATGAAAACCTCAAATTTGATTTGTATATATTCAAAATCGTATATCTAAAACCCATAAAAGGCTAAGGTGGCTCTATAGACAAAGTAAGTTCCTCTCCCTTCCATTTAAACTAACTTTAGCACAAGCATACCTTTTGCCTTCTCTAATCTATGGCGCACAATTGTTAACCAGTCTGCAGTCTTCCCAACAATCAAAATTAGAAGTATGTCTCAACAAGATTGCTAAATTCGCTACAAACACCTGCCACTTAAATCAACCCTGTATCGCCCGAAAAAAGTTACAATGGCCCGAACTTGTCCATTACCTGTTATTCCTCCAGCTCACAATTACTCATAAACTTATTTATAAACCACAACCCTACCCTGCACTTAACTCACTATTGTCCCTATATAGCCCCACTAGGTCCCTGTGATCTCAACAGCAGCAGTTTCTTCAAGTCCATAAACCCAGATTAACAGCAGGACAGTTATTATATGCATAGACCATGTCCAAAAAATGGAATACCCTACTTACATCCATCCACCTTCAATATAATCGTAGCAACTTTAAAACTGCTCTTCATAACCACTTCCTCTCTAATTAGGTATGTAACTGCTCTATTTTCTCCTCTGCCATTACTTAATTTGTCCACTAAACTTGGTCAGTCCATCTCTAGTCCCTGCTAATATTTCTTATCTGTTCTACTAATATATCCTATCTGCTGCCTAATTCCTTCTCAAAACTTACTTCTAATTCCAATCCTCCCACCTCTCGTAGACATTCTACCTCTACATATCTTTTTTTATAGTAGTATAACTCATCACTACTATGCAGCCTGTGTTTACTTCATAGTCCACGTATTCATTGTATTTGTTTAATGACTGATAGATGATGCTGAAACCAATACTTCATTGTTGTAAATACTAGACTTAGTCGCTTGTATTTATTATCCTTATGCATCTAACTGATTATTTTTCTGTATAATTTTCAAGGAACTTTATTTTGGGCAAATTTTGTAAACTGTCATTTAAAAATCTGTTATGTCTGCTTTATGTATAACTTGGAGTTTTCCTCCCCGGGCCTCCACCAAAATGGGCTTTCACTGGCCCAGTGGACTTTCCCGGTAATCAAATGCCAATAAATAAATAAATATTCACTTTTACTTTTATTGTTGAAAACAAATCTAACCTATAGGTGTGTTACAAATCAAATAAAAAAAAATCATTTATTAACCTCCTTCTCCTAGATGGGTCAACTACGTGTGGTCAAGACATATTTACTTAAGACACTCATCCCCACTGCCGCTTGTTTGTTTCAGCAAGTGTTCTAACTCATCTCCCTTAATGTTTTCTAGCACTAACAGAACCCTGATCCAAACCCTAAAATCTCCAATCCAGCCCCTAATACTAAAGTCCCACATCCCTCTTTAAACCTAAAATCCCCTTCCCCTCCCGAAACCTAAACACCAGATTGCTCCCAAAATATAAACCTTACCCCCTCCATAATCCTAAAATCCATGATTACTTCCTAAATCTAAAATCCTATCATCCTCCTTAACGATAAAGTCCTGATTACTCCCTAAACCTAAAAAGACATCCCCCTCCCTAACCTTAAATTTCCCAATTGTTTCATAAACCTGATATCTCCATCCCCTTCCCTAACCCTAAAATCATTGTCCCCCAAACCCTAAAGTTTCCCATTGGTCCACACTATACTAATCATCTTCTTCACTCCACATGGATCTACTTTGTTTCCTAGGAAACAAGCACTTGGCGCAGCAGCTGCTTTGCTGAACTCATATTTGAGTTCAAGTGCAAGCCACTGGTTGCATGAGCTTATAGGCACTTGAATCCCTTGATTAAATTAGAACAGCTATAATTATCTACTCCAAGACACACAGGTTAGCATTAGTTTTGTTTAATTTGTTGAATTCCATAACACAAAACACCTGCATATAATCTCATATATGTACCAAAGCAGTATATGTTTTTTTCATTTGAGGCATACTATCTATTGTGTCTGTATTATAACCCCCCAGCGCATATCATATTTTTCGTACTTAAAAACAAAAAAATGAAAAATTTATTTAATCACACCTTACTGTTTTATTCTTAATGCCTTATTTTAACATCAACACAGACTTTGGCTCCACCTTCTGCCAAATTCGCTTTGGCAATGTAGACATATTATAGGCTCGCTCATTCAGTTTATAAGCTTATTTGGATTTATTTGGAAATGAAAGTGATATACATTCTAAAGATTAAAACACTGAACAATAAAGTTTGGCAGTCAGATGAGTTTGGTCAATTGTTATTAATAGTATATTCATTGTCATATGGCTGCTAATACTGGACCTTCATTCTTAGCTACAATTAGATGTGCCCCCAGTTGTTAAAATAAATGGAGACATTTTTCTTTTAATTAGTAGAAGCAAGTTATTTCTTTTATTAGACCAATGTGACAGCCACAATAAAGGGTCTTGTGTCTCATGTGTTAGAGCACTAGTTTTGTAAACCAGGGACATAAATTCAAATCTAGTCAAGGCCTGTACCTGTCCTTCAGCAATTTCAACAGGTAGCACATTTGCCTATGGTGCAGAAAACTGTGGGTTACATTTCCATCCTAGGTAGCTGGAATAATTTTGGGGGGTGGCTTTGGTATAATGGGTAAGGCCTTCAACTAATAGAAGAGTTGATGTGGTATAATATGATTGGGAAATTACATCTGTTGCAGAGTTTGGTCTCTTTTCAGAACCTTAATTCTCTAGAATTAAACACTTGTTATAGTAGCTTTATTAACCACATTTCCTATCTGCAGACAGAAATTCACTTACAAATGCTTAAACAAAGAAATGGAAGATGTTAGGAGATTTACCAGCATCTATTTTTGATGATATAATAGTACAGAAAATATATACAGACTATATATTCTATAGAAGGGTGAGAGAATATAAAGGTAGAACCATTCTGGATTATTTACTTTCATTGGTTTCATTCACACTGACTAAACGTGCACATTAATGGCAAAGCTCTCCTAGTAAAATGTTTTTCAGAAGTCTGTCTCAAGTCTGACATTTGTTGGAGATGCATGTCATAAATCGCTGATTAGCATGGCTTGGGACTCTAATTGACATTTCAACTAAATAGGATATTATTACAGACAAATTTAACTGTCTATAAGATTTATTGTATCAGACAGACATATTGCTTTTTTGCTGCTATAGATGATGCTGAATAATTATAAAACTGATAGAACTTTTTTTGCTTATGTTTTATAAGTTCTTTTGTCCCAGTCCCCTTCAATATACACATCACACTGAATGACATTTGATGACCTTTATAAAACTTCCATAACTTTGATTACCAATTTTATTTACAACTGGACATAATATAGCTGGTTCTAAACACAGCATAAACATCCTTGTAATGTTAATCAGGACAGCATACCTGCTCATCCTGCCCGGTAAGCAGTGTCCATACCTTTGCTCGCTTACTTTACTTATAAACATCCTTGTAATGTTAATCAGGACAGCGTACCTGCTCATCCTGCCCGGTAAGCAGTGTCCATACCTTTGCTCGCTTACTTTACTTATAAACATCCTTGTAATGGTAATCAGGACAGCATACCTGCTCATCCTGCCCAGTAAGCAGTGCCCATACCTTTGCTCACTTACTTTACTTATGAAGCAGCGTCACTTCATAGACCATTCATCAAATTACCAATTACAAACCAAGTAAGCAGCATCCTTACCTCTGTTTGCTTACCTATTCAGCAAACTTCCTCCAGCTGCTCATTTCATTTCTACAAATCCTTGGAATAAACCTCCAGACACCGGAGGGGGAAAAGAAGAGGGCAAGCCTTTCCCTCTTCTCTGCCAACCAGCCTGAACAGGCTGTTTCCCCCTCCCTTTTACCCAAAATTGTTCAACCACTACCTCCCATAACAGGAAGAGTTAAGTCAAACATCATTTGGTGTACTCATCATCTGTAAAGCCCTTAGAATCCCACATACCATCCCTGAAACACACCCTAATAAAACTAAATAAAGTAGGATTACCCACGACTCCGCTGTACCACCAGGACGTCCACTCCAAGAAAATACCTTCTTTTTAGACTGCTTCCTTCCAGCCACTAATCATGGCTCAACCTGAACAGAATGACAACCTATAGCCACAACCCTGTCAACTGTAGCATATTGCCTTTGCCCACCAAATTACCCAGTTCTGGCTGTGCATTAACCCGATTGCTGTAGGGAATATTCTAACTCTCAAACTTTAATGCCCTAACCCTAAATGTCAGAAAACCATCACCTCTTAACCTAGGTCCTGAAAACTTGCCTATGCTCACCAATGAAGTACTCTACATGGCCAACTAAACACCCCCATTTCACTCATTACCAAAATGACAATCTGGACTAGAACCCTCAGACATCCTAGCAACCATCCAAACCAAAACACTCAAACTACTAACAGTCCTTAACCACTGCCTGTCCTTAGCCTTTCCCCTTGAAGGGTATCTTCCCCTAAATTGAAAACAGAGCTCTAATATGCCTTAATAAGGTGATTACTCAGCCCTACATTGTCCCCCATTCTAGTGGCAAGAACATCCATCCTATCAAAAACGTCACCTTTCAGATCCCCTTTCCTAGTCACCGCATGATGCCTTCTGGACTTCAGCAATATGCAAAGAAAAGAAACAATAAATTCTGTGTGCACACATACCAATAATACCTAACATGGAGGCACTGATAAGGACCTCTGCCACCCCCATCAAGTGTTTGCCAAACTCTGCACCAAAGTATGGAACCAGCCCCCGCTTTTTTTTGTGCTACAACTCATATCCCCAGAAATAAGAGCCGAACTTGTCTAGCTTGTAATCATCCCCGAACCAGTAGCCTAATAACTTCCTATGATACTAAGAGTACTGTGATCCAATAAAGACAATAGAAGCAGCATGTGGAATAAAAACTGATCTTGGCCACCTACCACACATGATAAATGCTACCCACAGAAATGAAGCCAGATGTTGTCTAGCTTGTAATCACCCCAAAGCCAGTAGTCTAATAACATCCTATGATTCTAAGATTGTTGTGACTCCACCCCACCCAGAACAATGTGCCTCAATGAACATTACATAAAATAAATTACTTGTAACCTCATCAAACCCACTATAGAATCCCAAATTCTTACCTATGGCTAAATGGCTGCTGCTCCCTTTAGTGGGAACAACTTTTCAACATTGATCTAACGTACTGACGGTACCACCAATTAAACTTAAAATCAAAACTCAAATGCCTGTCCTTCTCTGGCTAGCCATGTAAATCGTCTACCAAAACTCAACTTTGAAATACACTTACTTCAGCCAGTAACTGTTGCCCAATTGAGCCCACCATGTTCATAGGTTCATGTCTAGCAGGGTGACTGATGTGAGGTTCCTCTTGAAGAGGTCCAAAGAGGCACTCTGCTTGACATGTTATCCCTCCAGCATGTTTTGTTTATTGTGATGACAAGGTTTAGATCCCTGGAGCGTGTAGCTCTGAGAGATTGGGATTTCTTTAAGTGTAGCATGTGTAACTTCCTCACTCGCTACTGCCTCCATCATCTGCAAACTTGCTGTGTGGCACCACCACTGGTACCCATGACACCACCATCTGCAAAGAAAAGGACAAAAGTAAATCCTCTAACCTGTAAAGAGACAGTACCACCTTATACCCACCTATTCCAAATTATAACAGCAGTGTTCCTGAAAACGCCCATCTGCAAGAAAGAAAAAAGGGGGTACATATAAATCATATTAGAAAACACACACATTCAAAGACATTATTCAAAACAACCTATCCTGCCAACCCGGGAAGAAGTGTACCACCGCCACACACATTTATGACAAAGCAACCATAACTGAAACTATGCTTCCAATGAACTGAATTTAACTACCAATTGAGTATGTTACAACTAAACCCCCCCCACCTGAAGGGACCTATCGATATCTGCAACCAGGGTAACCTTGCAATTCCATACCACCTCACTTAGTGCACTGTCTAAGCCAAGCTAACTTATATTGTAAAACACTCTGCCTAGCTCTTAACATTCCATCTCCAAATGAGCCACACTAACCAAACATAATGTCGAACAAATGGCAGCTTACAGCACTATCAAGGGGACCCTCTTCAAATGTAATTATGAATTAGAGCTCCCGTCTTTTTTTTTTTTTTTTTTTTTTATATATAAACTTGCTTAACCTTCCCAGCTGAGGCAGATAATATACCATACTAAGCGATTAGTAGGTGTACGACATTCTGTCCATTTCTTTTTCTCTCCAGCCCCCCCCCCCCCGTTCATTTGCTAGCAATTACAAAAACTCTTAGCACATATATACCTCTCAACCTCCCAGCTCAGACAATGCGGGAATGAGTCAGTGCAATAACAAGTGAATTTAGCCTTACTTGCAGTAAAATACTATTTCCTAGCAAAAGGAAGGCACAAAGATAGCTTCACCAGGAGAGAAACAGATGGAATGTGTCTTTTATCATTAAAGTACGGCAGTAGGTAAATCGTGTTATTTCTTCAGTAGAATATTGTTGAGCTTTTATTAATACAAATTCTTAACAGGACTCTGAAGCTTATCAGTGTTATCAAATATGTTCTAGATATGGATTGAGAAAACTTGAATTTAAAATGTGGCATGTTTTGCAGTCTAACTACAACTCAGATTGCCACACTTTTCTAATGTTTTGCTAAAATGTAAAGAATGTCACCAGTTTCTTCTCTTGCTGTCATTATTAACATCTCAGTTTGTTAAATATCATATTGTTATAGATACTATTACTTGTAGACCTCCACACTTGAGAGCTTGCAACATGGCAGTAATTTATATTTCATTAGTGACCCTAAATGACTTCTGGAATGCCAAGAGATTAGTTGCTCATAAAATAAAGTAGTGATGTCCCCTTCGAAAGCTGGCTTAATAACAAAAGCACTCTGAGATCTGTTTGCATTCCATTACTGCACTTTCATGATGACATAAGCAGACTATTAGAAATAGTAGCACAAAGCTGAAACACCAGCCAGCCAAGGGAAATAAATAACTAACTAAAACATGATAGTTAGTCAAAAGAGAAGATATACCATCAAATTAGATTGACTGGAACAAAGCTGCTGGTGCTCACATATGGCCAGCATTAACTGTCCAATATCTGCTATAACAGACAACAATTTATTTCAGGCAATTAAACCAGCCTCTATTGTCACAATCACATAAAATAACTTACATATCCTCAAATGCAAACACCACAAGAAAGTATCTTGTTAATGTACATAAATTAAAATCTGCCTAAAATGTACTGAGCATCTAGCACAGATGGACATAAGAAAATACAACTCAACTTTCTTGTTTCTAATTAACAAATCAAGCTTCAATTTGTTACTACATAAACTGCACTGATAAATGTGCACTTTTTGTCTTTTTAACTCTCCTCTTACAATATCCATTCAGCATACCATGATGAATTCCAAAATAAATAAACAAACAAACTATGCACCTTCTGTGATCAGTTTGGAATTCACTCTACATGTGACAGTAATTCCTCTATTCTGGAGTGCTACTAAACTTCTTTCTGGAAAGAGTCAGTAAGAATCTAACTCGGTGTGGTAGGCATGGGTTTGCACTGAAAATTTGTATGGATATTCATAACCACTATTTCTGACAGGAGTGAAACTTTGTATATATTGAAGAACTGCTTCTATTATCGAGACATTTTTTAAAAACATTTACAAAGCTCCTTAAAACCTGAATATTATCTTCATGCAACTAGAATCATGTTTTTTCACTATCATAAATAGTGGTCCCAGTCATAAACATGCTTGCAGCCACTTCTGTACTAAAGCTGTATAACGTCCTTATATAGCTTTGTCCCTGACACTGATTATGCTGTAAAATACCAAAATACCTTTCAGAATTGTTGTAAAACCACACCTTGAAGCACAAGCTGGCATGTCTGAATTAGACTCACCAACTGCTCGATCCACAACCACGCATATGCAAACAAAGAATCCTGGAAAGCTGTAAGTCCACAAAATGGTTCTGCACCTTCCTAAGACTGAGGGGGAAGGAGGGGGATTTGCGCCATTATAATCCGCCACAACCGCATTGACAGCCTACTCCAGTCTCAACATTTTAAGTTCCACCTCCTGAAAACTCTCTCAGTAAACCACAGCAAAACTTCCTGAAGCAACCAAGGTCCCCCTCAGCTACCCACGAATCGCTTGACAGTGCCACCAATGACCCCCAAAACAACTACATTTATGGTACTACCTCTAAGCTCCCTGAGAGGAGAAAAAAAAATAGTGATTTAACTTTCCTGCACCCTCCACCACAGAAAGAAATAAGTAACTACTACTACCACTAACATATTCTTCATACCAGTAGTACAGAGCATAGCAATGTGATCCTCTCCTGCATTTGAAGCAAATTTGTGCATTACTTACAGCTTTTTATTTCAGGAAAGATGTCAGTGTTCTTACCAAAGTTTTAGACTAAACAGCAGACAAATAAATTTTGGCTACAAAGAACAGACCCAAATTATAAGGTAGCATGCTGGGGAGAACCTGCACCATTTAATAGTAAACCCAACAAATCTTCAGACGTGAACCACCAAGCTAAAACTCAGCAACCCCAGCAGTCCCCCCCCCCCAAAACCTCTGAACAAGTTTTCACAATCACAGAACCTGCAAACCACCAAACCAACCCACCAATAATATACATAAAAGGTCACTCACCATGCCTCACTATGTCCCCACTTGCCCCCAAGGCCTACCTGCACTAAAATACACCCAGGTCATCTAGGACGTGGAACCTGCCTTAGCAAGCTCACACAAAAATGTGATTATGTACACACTTGTCTAAACCCCTTAAGCCCCGCCCCACCCTTGTCTCATTTCCTCCCAATCATCCCTCCTTCCATTTAACCCTTTTACCTCCCCCACCCACTGAACTCACATTAATATATCAGCCTAACCCCTTCTTAAGATGTTGCAGGACAACTTGGTTTGTTACCAAACCTCATATAGCAGTCAGAAGATTATTGGTCAAAGTTTTTGCTCATTTATAGTGCAAAATAACTCAGTTATATCTAATGAATATTGATACATTTGGCCAGTGCCTAAAGAATGCTATATAATGTTTACAGTTATCACCTCTAACTTTCCTTGCTTGCAATTTAGATGTGTTTTTCATTATTCTGGTTCTTTTGTTTCAGTGACTGCTTATGAGGTTATGCTGGACTTTCCTGATAAATATATTATTATCTGTCCCTTCTAAGTTATTAATAACCACACAATATCATTATTGCTTTATGTTCCTTATCTGTAAATAAATGATCCTTGACGCCTTTATTTTCTTTCTTATCCTATTCTATTCTTCCACCTGTTTCTTTTTTTTATTTCTATTTTTTATTTTTTGCAATACTTGACATTTATTTTGAAACACTACCTTTGTCTACCATTCACCAGTTTCCTCTTTATAACTTTCCTCTATAGAGAAAAAAACATGTTTCTTGTTCTGTCTTCCCACCTCCTTTATTTTTTCCTTTCTCTTCTTTTCTTTTTTTCTTTTCTTTTTCATTTTCCTTTCTTTTCTTTCTCATCTATGCTTTCTAATCAACATAGATGACCTGGCAAATTACCTTTTTAGTTATTTCCACTCCTTCTTTACCCAGCATGTATTCTATCTAAGTAACGTTACTTCTTCTTCATGCCTTTCCTCTTTCCTTATTAGCCAATGAAATCCTTCCACATCTTCATCTGTAACTTTTCCTCACTGTAGTTGTCTGTGTAATATACATATATCTATATATATATATATATATATATATATATATATATATATATATATATATATATATATATATATATATATATTGTTCTGTGACTTTTTTTCTGAACAGTTATTAAATTGCATTTCATTTGACTATTTTCTATTTACAGTTTTTTTCCATAACATAAACATGTTAACATCGTAGTCGTAACTATAATTTTTCTCTGTCCACATTTATAGCATTCCTTCCTGTGTCCACTGTAGAAGGCATACTCAGTTATAGCCTATGCAGATGCAATACACATTTTTCAGCTATAACATAACTGTTGCTTGACACACACATTTGCAGACCTTATTCCATTCATAACCAGGTCTTGGTCCAAGTCCAATAGCACAGAACACTATCTTTTCAGCCTTACCATTCAGGAATTCATATCAATGACTTAATTTTTCAAAGTTTAAGTCACACATAGAAAAATCGGTTCCACCACTAAGCTTCAACTGAAAAAGAATCAGGGACCTAAACAAAAATGAAATTAAAACAAATTGCAAAAAATGCAAACAAGCAAAAATGTCATATTGCAAGCATTCTTTTGCAGGAGCAATCCCCAGTATGAGTAGTAATCTCTGCACACCACCATACACACACACATATATATGTGTGTGTATATATATATATATATATATATATATATATATATATATATATATATATATATATATATATAGGGTCTATATTAGAACACCGAACAATTGAAATGTTGAGTGTTCTAATATCAACCCGTTTTCAGTGAAAATATTGAAATAACAGGAAACTGCTTGTCTGTTTCTGTTGCTTCGGTATTTTCAACGCTCTGATGGAAAGTTACGGGTCAGGTTCAGGTAAATGTGTGATTGTGTAGACGTGTGGGTTAGGGCAGGTTAGTTGAGTTAGGGTTAGGGCGCGGGTCAGGTAAGTGTGCGATTGTGTGGACATGTGGGTTAGGGCAGGTTAGGTGAGTTAGGGTTAGGGGCGGGTGAGGTGAATGTGTGATAGAGATGGACCTTAGGGTTAGGATTTAAGTTAGGGTAAGTGGATAGTTAGTGGTGTATGTATAGTTTAGTGTAGGGTTAGGTGTAAGAGTTTAGGTGTATGTGTGTGAATTGCTGTCTGTTTAGTGTGCTTGTGTTGTGTGTATGTGTTTTGGAACAGCAAATTTTTTCCCTAGGAAAAAAATCGCTGTTCCGAATGTATGGATTTTTTTTTTTCAATTGCTAGGGTTTGATATTAGAACACTCGACATTTTGAATGTTCGGTGTTCTAATATAGATCCATATATATATATATATATATATATATATATATATATATTTATGTGTGTAGGTTTACTATAGTAAGGTTGAATGGGACCATCGACCCATGTCCGCATAAGCGACAATGTCAAATCCCGACATTGTCAAAATACAATTTAACTTCGAACTCGGAACAGGCTTTAACATGGGCCGAGATAGGGGTGAGATTTGTACTTCGACAATGTCAGGTTCGACATTGTCGCCATTCAGCCTCCTGATGTCAACCTTACCGGTTCGACATTGTCACCATTCAGCCTCCTGACTTCAACCTTACCATAGTAAACCGTATACATATATATATATATATATATGGGTCTATATTAGAACACCGAACATTTAAAATGTCGAGTATTCTAACACTGACCCGTTTTCAGCTGAAAATATTGAAGAAAAAGAAAACCATTTTTTTTCCTAGGGAAAGAATTCGGTTGTCCGTCTCTGTTGCTTCGGTATTTTCAGCACTCTGCTGGAAAGTTACGGTTCAGGTTCAGGTAAGTGTGCGATTGTGTGGATGTGAGGGTTAGGGTGGGTTAGGTGAGTTAGGGTAAGTGTGAGGGTCAGGTAAGTGTGCGATTGTGTGGACATGAGTGTTAGCGTGGGGTAGGTGAGTTAGGGTTAGGGCGCGGGTGAGGTGACTGTGCGATAGTGACGGACCTTAGGGTTCGGGTTTGGGTTAAGGTAAGTGGATAGTTAGTGGTCTATGTATAGTTTAGTGTAGGGTTAGTTGTAAGAGTTTAGGTGTATGTGTGTGGATTGCTGTTTGTTTGGTGTGCTTGTGTTGTGTGTATGTGTTTTGGAACAGCAATTTTTTTCCTAGGGAAAAAACTTGCTGTTCCAAATGTTCGATGTTTTGTATTTTCGATTGCTAGGGTTTGATATTAGAACACTCGACATTTTGAATGTTCACTGTTCTAATATAGACCCTATAAATATATATATATATATATATATATATATATATATATATATATATATATATATATATATACTAGAGAGATCAAGTCTGAAGTTGCACAGATATGTAGAAGAGAAAAATCTCACAGAACTGCTGGCACACACATATAATCTGCACTGACAGTGATCTTGTGTGGAAAACAGTGTGCAGCATTGTGCTCCTCAGCATTTTGATACTAGAGAACAACATGCACAGGGAATAAAACCTCAGTGACCAGCAGGGAATCCTGGAAAGGTAACTATGCTTTAAATAGAAAGCACTATTATTCTAAGCTTTACAAATTTGCACCTATTTTCATGGAGAACCACAATTTTCTATTACGTGTACCAATGAAATCCCATTTATAACTTATACCCATTTCTTAAATTCTGCACAAAAATCATTATTCTTTTTACTACTACCCCATCAACTAGAATGACTTCACTCAGTTAACCTCGACCTGGAGAGATCATCTGCCTTAGTCCTACTGGCTCACTGTAAGGCTTTACCACCTGCTCACTCTAATTGGTTTGTTCACTCCACTGGCCATTTTGCAAACATTATCTACTGTCACTATCCTTGAAGCATTTTGCAGACATCCTCAGGTTCGGCTCATACTCTTAAAAAGAACTAGTTATTATCAACAAATTGTGTATCTTCCTCCATCAGTGAGCCTCTGTGAGAAGATACTATTAAATCAAATGTCCTCACTCTTGCAAACGATAGGTTCTTTCATGAGTAACAAATTGTGTGGCTATGAAAATTATTACTAATCTTTCATTGAGTGGTAGAGGTGTGTGATATTTTACGGGGATCTAGTAAAAAAGAAATCAGTTATGATATTTTAGTTATTTGGCAAACAATTCTCATTTTTGGAGGGAATGGGGTCAGAAAAATTTCTAGCTGTCAGTGATGTGTCATTGTCATCTACTCTCCTATTCTTCATATTTTAAGACACAGAAATAACATGGGAGAGAACACCTTTGAGAAGATGCTTTCAAATTGTTACTTTTTCAGAACAATTGACTAACACAATAGATATAACCATTTCATAAATGTAAGGAAATAAGACATCATAATGTACCTGTGGAACATTGATTTTCTGCAAATATCCTCACGTTAATATTAAAAACTAATGCATATACAGGTAAGATTTGCTTGTGTTTATACTCTGTGTCCTATCAAGTAAATGTGCAAACTGGACAGTATGACAGTATGACTGGGTTATAAACCCTGCAGTTAATTTCAGAGGTTTAATCTGGCATAGAAGCAAAAATATATTAACTTGAACACTATGAATAATACTATGAATGTAGAAATTAGTAACGTGCAAACAATGTTTTCCAGTAGGGCGGCAAAAACATTTTGAGATTTGACTCCATTAATACTATTTGTTAAATCTTCAAATCTTTTTACTGCTCAGTCTAACTGTACCTCTCAGGTTTCATAGGGAATCCTGGACAGAACCTGGGCAGTGTATACACCACTGATACTTTTCATATCTCTGGTCAAGTGTGCATTCTGATATTTCCAAGTCCATGATGTTCATAAGAATCTCCCCCAAGTCCATGTATTCATATAGTAATTATGCTAGCTGAGCCACCCAATTTCCCCCATACTCCTTGCTGCTCAAACACACATATGAGAGCGTCTAGTAAAAATGAAATGTAAACTATAAGTTACATGCTGACATCTGCTCACAGACATATTGACAAACCATCCGAATATTTGTCTTCCCTGATAGGGTTGTATTTCTGCTCAAGATCATACTGACAATCAAAAATGAACCAGTGGCATTAGGCTGAATGGGGACCAGCAATTTAACTATAAAGGTGGTATTATGATATCCAGAGATATTTGGCTGGGACATCAGTGCTGACCTCCTGTCTGTTCTTATGCACTATGCAGTCTGGTTGCTCAGGTTTGACCCTAAACATTACGTCATCTGCATATGCGCAAACATATATATGCAGCGTAAACACTCAACAAACTTCACATTTTAGATGGCAAGTTGAAAAAATGGTGAGAGCTGTGAGTTTGACTTATGTGCCTGTTTTAGAAATGATTAAAGTTTAGTCAAAACCCTGCATTTAACAACATATTGCCATCATGAGCCACTAATGGATATCTAGTAAACAATCTGTATAAATTTATATAAAACCACCAGTGACTGCTGGTACTGAATAAAAGATGCCTGCTAATAGTGATGAGCATGTGTTTTCAAACCTATTAATATTTCTTTTACTTACAACTGTGCCACTAAGTGTGTGTGTGTGTGTGTGCGTGCGTGTGCGTGTGTGCGTGTGTGCGTGTGTGTGTGCGTGTGCATGTGTGCGCGCGTGTGCGTGTGTGTGTGCGTGTGTGCGTGCGTGTGCATGTGTGCGCGTGTGTGCGTGTGTGTGTGCGTGTGTGCGTGTGTGTGTGTGTGCGTGTGTGTGTGTGTGTGTGTGTGTGTGTGTGTGTGTGTGTGTGTGTGTGTGTGTGTGTGTGAGTGTGTTGTGCTGAAGGCTGCAATACCAGTATGCACCTAGCTACCATAAGAAGCAATGATGACATATAAAATTAATGTCAAAATGACTCAGCTTCCATTAATAGAAAAACAAGCAAGTTATACAGGCAGATTTAATGCTCATTGCTCAGTTTGCATTTCCCCAAAAAAAATTTGAAAGAAAAAAAGTTGTATTTATTGATGCAATTTTCAAGTCTATTTCCATTTAAATACAAATATATGTATGTATGTATATACATATATATGTATAATTATATATATATATATATATATATATATATATATATATATATATGGGTCTTCTTTGACCTATTGAATTTACAGTTTATTGAAACTGACTTAGCCAATCCCAATTAAGTGAACGTGCATTTAAACAAAAATGTACTTTCGCTAAAATCATTTTATCAAACAGTTTTGATAGAGAGCAGTACAGTGAAGATATATTCCCTTTTCCCCACTTTAGTGTGATCTCGGAGTTTGTATATATTTTCTCCAATAACATTTTATTATTTTATAGCAGAGGTAACAGATAAAACAGTGCATGAAGTTACATAAAAGTTCAAATGCAGTGTATATATATATATATATATATATATATATATATATATAATTTGAGAGTCAACCTTAGACATTATATACCCCCTAAAGACATAAAGCTATAAACCTATATACACATATATACAAAAGATGTTATTGCAAGCAATAAACGAGAATAACTAGGACGTTCTACAGGGAGCCTTGATTTCTGGAGTAATATGAGGGTACCCATAAAATCCAAGTCAGTGAGCTGTATCAGCGCAAATTGAAACAATTAAAGAGTTATTCAATCACCCTGAATAACGTCAAAAATAGGTTTCCAAAATTTCTGATAGTATGCTTGTTTGTTAAGGTTATTTGTAAATATTTTTTGTGAGGATATGCATTTTATTGCTAGATTCCTGAAACCATTCCATGATAATTTAGTGTGATCTAACCAATTTTTAGTAAAGTAGAACTTAATGAGTGAACAAAGGGTTATAATAAGCACATGTAATTTCAAATTAGATAAACTAATGTCTGTAATATGTAAAATCGCTAGTTCCCAAGATAGGGTAGACTTTTGATAACCCATTTTTCCTAATATAACTTTGAGAGAGCACCAACATTTCTAAATGTAGTTGCATGACCATAAGATGTGTAGTAAGTAGCGGGGGGTGTGGGGGGTGCAGGGGGTCTTGCTCCACTGCATAACTTTTTTTTGTATTTTTTTGTTTGTTTTTATGTTTTGTTTGTATTCAGCGATATGATTTTCACAAAAGTGGGTTTTTGTTTAAACATACTTTCATAAGTGGGATCAGCTAAGTCAGGTTTTGAAAAACTGTAAATATATATATATGGGTCTGCTTTGTTTCACTGAACGCTCATTTCACTGAAATTCAATTCACCCTGATCTACTCGCTGAAAGCTCAAATTACTAACTCATTTCACAAAATCTCATTTCACTAAAGTGAAATACTGGCACTGTGTAGAGTACTGAAAGGCAAGTAAAAGGTATATGCCCTTTTCCCCACTGTAGTGTGATCCTGGAGTTAGTATATATAGTTGGGGGGTGGGTGTTGGTTTTATATTATGTTTCACCAAAAGCTTCAAAACAATACATTTTAAAGCATAGACATGCAACACCAATTACTAACTCTTTGCAGAAGACAATATAAACTCAGTACTTCACTTCAGTGAAATGAGATTCAGTGAAATGAGTTTTCATTAAATTGTGCTTTCAAAGATTTGGTCAGGGTGAATTCAAATTCAGTGAAGTGAGCTTTCAATGAAATAAGGCAGACCCATATATATATATATATATATATATATATATATATATATATATATATATATATACATGTTTGTGCGTGTGTGTGTGTGTGTGTGTGTGTGTGTGTGTGTGTGTGTGTGTGTATGTGTGTATGTGTGTGTGTATGTATATATATATATATATATATATATATATATATATATATATATACATAATTAGTAAAACTTCTAGTGAGAGCTTTAATGGAAACATCATTTGCCCACATTTGCCCAAATTATTACCAAATGCAAAATGGAGGTACTTTATAATTTCTTTGTGATGAAAAATCTGTGATGTGACTGACCAGGGTTTGGGCAGCAGCCTGGTTGCTGAAGAAGTCAGCAGGTAAGGGAAAAGAATAAAGAAACTTGGCCTCCTCACCTATCCATTGGAGATAGATTTGACATGAATCTCATGTGGCACCTGCCATTAATAAATCCCAGGTGAAGATCAGAGACCTAGGAGGAGCTGTCTGTTCATATTCATCGGGGGGGGGGTGATTTTTAAGGGGATACATCTTCCAAAGGAGCAAATAGGGTGTCCATTAAAAGTTTGAGGATTACAGCTGCATTTATGACAGTGACACTAATCATGCAAACAATTAGTATCAATGAGATTAGTTCTGTAAAACAGGAATATATTCTAAGTCTGAGATTGCGATACTTCAGATTATTCCCCTTATGGCAAGGTACCATGATCTCAGAGTCAGTATATAAATAGTAGGAGTCAAGGTATGCCATTTACTATATCCAGAGTTGATGTTTTAATGGCAGTCAAGTTAGATTTGAGATTCACTGTTGCTTTTGTAAAATTTGCTTTATTTTTCATTGTTGGAGGACTCAGAATTACTTGTCTGGCACAGTAAGGTATTACAGGTCTCAGACAATAAGGAAACAAGTGAGATCAACACTTTTGACAGCACACAGAAGAAGGCTGTAGCAAACAGCAAAAATCAAGATAGGTGCTTTGTGATGGCCACGATATGATTGGCTGTCTGTTCTCAGGACTGCAACAATAAGCTAGACAGTCTACCTGTGCAGGGACAAAAATAAATAAATAAGAAATAAAATCTGCATCCATATATTAGGGGAATAATCATCATCGGACTGCTTTTTATAATTTGATTCTGTAATACAAAAATGGAAGGTTGTTTTGTAGGGACAAAACCTTTACAGAACACCTCTGTTTTTGAAAAAGTTTTTATTAGATTTTAACTAAACAAATTGATCTGAAAACAATTTTGTTTAGAAATTTGTAAGCATAAAAAAGAACAATATGAACAAGAACAAACAAAAACAGCTATTTACAAGAGTTCTACTAACAATGAAGAATAACAAAAAAATTCCTGTGCATTACAATTGATATGAGTATATCTATTTTTGTTTATCAAGGAGTTCTTTTAAATTTGTCTACGTGTTATTATAGAAGGTGA
Organism: Protopterus annectens; assembly: GCF_019279795.1. Lineage (NCBI taxonomy): Eukaryota > Metazoa > Chordata > Ceratodontiformes > Protopteridae > Protopterus > Protopterus annectens. Next base: position 887,466,304 of record NC_056725.1, read on the forward strand.
TTCTAGTACATCTTGATTTACTGGTGATCATTTAAAGATGACATATTTTGGTTGCAATATTTCTGAATTCTTTGAATGAGAGTGTAGCTTCATTCTTCCAATTTTTGGTTATAACTTTCCTCACAATTCATAAAATAGACCATAAAGGAGGGCATTTCATTCTTTTAACACAAACAGGAATAGGGGTATTAAAAAGAATTAATGACTTAGATAAAAAAGTCCCCTAATAAAGTCTGTAAAAAAGATTAATGTTATTCCAATAAGGTATAAGTACAACACAATCAATGAACATGTGTTGCCAATCTGCTTTAAGCTCCTGTTTACATCTCCAAGAAACTTGTTACTTTTTAAACATTATTTCAATTTTATGAGGTGTGAAGAACAATCTATGTAAGAATTTCCAAGTAAAACGTTTCCACTTAAGTGAAGAAGTTGTCTGTTTAGAAGATATTACATTTTTTTTTATCCTTTTCATCTGGAGGTTTGTTATTAATGTTTGTAAAATTGTTCCAATAATTGTCATTGCAATTTTTTGTTTCTTCCCTCACCACTCAATATAATTTGGATAAGAGACCCTCTCCCAGTGTGGATTGTTGTATTAATACTATTAAACATTTAATTAATTTTGAGATAAGATCTCTTACCCTTAGTTGCATTAACTTAATGTTACCTTCTTCATATTGTCTGCAAGATTATATGGGTCTATATCAGAACACTGAAAGTTCATTCTTTCAAATGTTCTTACACTGACCCCTAATCAGCAAACACTGACAATATCGAACATTCAGAACAGCAAATTTTTTCCTAGGGAAAAAAATTGCTGTTCCAAAACACATACACACAACACAAGCACACCAAACAAACAGCAATCCACACACATACACCCAAAATCTTACAGCTAACCCTACACTAAACTGTACAAACACCACTAACTATCCACTTAGCTTAACCGAAACCCTAACCATAAGGTTCGTCACTATCGAACACTCACCTCACCCGCGCCCTAACCCTAACTCACCTAACCCGCCCTAACCCTCATGTCCACACAATCACACACATACCTCCTTCGTGCCCTAACCGTAATTCACCTAACCCATGCCCAGTCACACACTTACTTGAACCAGACCCGTAACTTTCCATCACAGCGCTGAAAATAGCGAAATGACAGAAACGGACACCCAAATACTTTCCCTAGGAAAAAATGTGGTTATCTGTCATTTCGCTATCTTCAGCGTTCACTGACTAGGGGTCAATGTAAGAACATTCAAAAGAATGAACTTTCGGTGTTCTGATATAGACCCAATTATACATCCAACCACATATATTTGCTTAAATCATATTTACTTATGATATAATCAGCAGAATGCAGTTTTTCATTTTCATGAATTGAAACCAATATATCAGATTTTTTATCTTTCAATGTAATTATTGTGTCTAACTTTAAAGTGAAGATACTATTTTGAGTGTATGCTATAGTGTAAAGAAGACAAATCCATGCCTTCTATGTTGGATTTCCATAAATTAAGATTCTAAACGTATTTAATATAGTATAAATGAAATAAAAGTCAGTTGTCTGGTGACTCCTTTCTGAAAAGTAATCTTTTAGCGACCAATATAAATTTTTATGTAGTATGAGGTTATGCTAAGAGTTTATGTTACATTTAAATTTTATGAAAAGGCATCCTAGAAACTCTTTCCACCTAGCTGTATAAATAATATTTATCCAAAGAGATATTGGTTTTATAATTGATGATAAAGAATATAATTCTCGATCTGGTAATCCAATCCCTCCTGCTGTCCAGTCCCTTATATGACGATTTAAGGCAATTATTGGTTTGTTGGAGAAGCAAAGACATTTTAAAATTAATCTTTTAAATTCTTTAATACATGTTTTAGATGGAGGTAAATATAATGATTGAATAACATATCTGATTTTCAGTAAAATAATAATTTTGATTCTAGATAGTCTCTCTTCCATTGTGAAGAAGAATTTGTTCCATTTATTTATTAGGTTCTTTATACTGATTATGCTGTTAGTATAATTGTAATTTATTATATTATTAATGCTATCTGTTATAATTATGCCTAAATAGTTCATTTTTCTTTCTTTGACAATGCATATAGTAAATGTAATAATATTGGCATTTATGGGTAGTATTTTTGTTTTGTTATCATCAAAGGAGATACCAGATTTTTTGGAACACATCTATTGCCTTAAACACAGCAGAAACGGAACTACCACTGTCACTCAATGTCTGAAGAATGTCATCAGCAAATAATTGGATTTAAAAAACAATTTTGCATTTCTGCTAATGCCTTTTATGTCTAAATTTGACCTAATAAAATTAGTGAAAGTTTTCATTATTAGAGTGAAAAGCAGGGGTGAAAGAGGACATCCTTGTTTAGTTCCCTTCAAAATTTATATTGAATCAAAAGTAAAAATACCTATTTTAACATATGCAAAACATTTGTCATAAAGAAGATTTATAAGATGTGTAAAAATACTTGAAAAATTACATTCCTCTAAGACTATCAAAAGATATTTCCAATTTGTCAAAAGCACTATTAATGTCTATACTCATTAATGTTAAATTCTCTTTTGTTTTGTTTATGTAGTCAATTACTGTGATTATTCTTTTGATATTGTCATAAGTATTTCTATTTAGAATAAAACCGGTTGTATCCTCATTAATCATGGAAGGTAGAATATATTTTAATCTATTAGCATGAATTGCCATGAATAATCTATAGTCTACATTTAAATGAGAAATTGGTTTGTACGAAGGGCATTCAGTTGGATCATTGTTACTTTTTAAAATTGGGGAGATAAGGATATATTTCCAGGAGGGAAGAACTTTTCTTAAGTCTTTAACTATAGAAAAAAAACCTTTAATATGTTGAAGGCTTCTTTAGTTAGTAATTTGTAGGGTTCGGGTATGATTCCTTCATTATCCGGTGCTTTGTTAGGTTTTAATTTGTTAATCTGAGTTTGAATTTCAGACAGTGAGACAGGTTTATCAATTAATTTCACTTGGTCATCAGATTTTTTTTATATATATTTTTTTTGATAAAAGTTTTGATTATCGCTTCTGAGCCTGTTATTACATTATATTGACTGATTTTATTGTAATAATTTCTAAATTCTTTTAAAATCTCTTCTATTTCTATCACTTTTCCTTTTTTCTTTTGTGAATAAATCTCCTTTATATGGTTGCACTTACTAAGTAGTTTTGTTCTGTTAGCTAATTTATGCATAGATTTTGGGTTAATAGAGAAACTAATTATCTTAAACTTTTCTAGATTAATCCTAGTTTTCTGATTTAAAATTTCCAAATACTTATTATGTAGATTATTAATCTCTTCTGTGTTATTATTATTGTTACTTGTCTGATTTTCGAGTTTTAATTTGTCAAGTCTTTCTTGTATATCATACACTTCTTTTTCCCGTTTTTTTTTTTTTTTTTTTTTTTTTTTGATAGCCAGTTGGTAACTCTACCAAAAACATATGCCTTTAGTGCATCCCATAGACAGATTTCTGAAATATCTCCTATATTGTTAATTTCTATAAAAGAAATCATTTCTTTAATAAAAAAGTCCCTAAAATCCTTTAAGCAAGTAATATATGCTGGTACCTCCTGATCTTGATGTTACTATTAGATTTTTAAAACAGCTCAAAAGTGATTGTATTGTTATCTGAAAGTGGGGAAGATACTACTTCAACTTTACTTAGTTTATCTATCAACTCATTGTAGGCATATACGCTATCAATTCTGGATTGTGTTCTATGTTTATGTGAGTAATGAGTAAAGGAAAGTGATTCTGGATCCTAGATATCATTTATGTCCCTAAGGTGAAATAGTTCAGTGAACTTTAAGAGTGCCTTTGCTGATGCCTGTATTTTATATTTACCTGTTGTATTAGTATCCTTTGGTGACAATATACAACTAAAATCTCCTGCTAGTATGATGCTGCCTTTTGAAATTTGAATGACATGTTCTATAAGTTGTTCAACAATTTGAATTCCTATTCCAGGAATCTGGTATAAGTTAACAAGGGTTGGTATTCTCTTATTATATTCTAGGGTAACAGAACAAATCATACTTTTATCATCCATGTGTGTGTCAATAATTTTAGGCATAGGCAAAGAATGTTTCCATAATAAAGCAACTACTCTTTTTTATTATATTGTGAACTAGATAATATACAATGATACTTAGTTTTAAGTCTGTCTTTATCTTCTGTCAATCAGTGTGTTTCTTATAAAAAATAACTTGAGAGTTAAATAACTTCAAATATTTGACTAGACTAACCCTCTTGCAACTGTTATTCATTCCATTAGCATTTATGGAGATGCAATTAATAAATGCCATGTGTTGTACAGTGTAGATGTAGCTCTCTTAAAATTAGCTATATGGACCTGGTATAATATCTTTCCTTTGTTAAAGAACTGTCATACTGACATTAATACTTAAAAGTTTAATTAGATACATAATAATTGTTATTGTAGGCACCCACAAAAACAAACAAAAAAAACTTTTAATGCAACCAAACACTTACTTGTAAGATCCTTCAAATCCTTCATGGGGTCTAACACCCCTGCTTGAATAGTCTAACCATCCAAGCAAACCCACCAATCTACTATTCTCAAAAGCCCAAACCCCTCTACTTCAATTAAACAAAAATTGTCATTAACAGCAAAGTGAACACAAGTCTGTATCCTTTAAAACTGGTATTTATGCGTGAAAAATAAGAAAAGTATTATATGTCCCAAAGTTGTTTTTTAACTTACATATTTCTCATTTTTATATGTTCATTAAAGAACTAAGAGATAAATTAAATGTATTATTGTTCTAATAACTATATACAATCTTGAATCTTATCTACTGTCATCTTGAAAAGGTGAAGAAGTGCTGTACTACAGTTAAAGATTCCTATTATGTGCCTCACAAAAAAGATACATTTCTTTCTGGAATCATCTATTTTCATTCAGTGAAAAATGTAATAATAGTAAATAAATATATGTCATGAAACATTTAAACAATGATGCATTGCTGTTTGTGTTCAACAGTTTACTATAATAAACTACCACATTTTATGTCATCCCTATCAAACATAACGTTTGTTTCTTTGTTTTGTATATAATAACTTCAAGTGTAATAATAACATACTCATGACATTAACATAAAGCTTCTAAAAAATGTTGCCAATGCTATGTATATTTTTGTGTCACTATTGATGTAATGCTTCTGTGAAACATCTAAATATGTATATTCAAATATAATCTTTAAGAAATATACTCAAGAATATATCAGAGTAAATGCAGCATTATTTTGTTTTTCTTATTAAATAATAATGAGCAACACTTCTGACAGATCTTAATGGAACTATAACATTCACCAAGTCTTTAGTTTACATGTTTTGCAAGGTTTTTCTTATCATTTGTCTTATGAACAAAGTGTACTGCTTTATATAACAAAAATAGTATGTCCATATGCTTATTTTCCATTCATACAGATCAGCTATTAAGACTTATTCTGCCACACATATCTTGTTTGATGGATGCCATGTAGTAAAACTTTAAAGTAATAACGTGATGGATTAGTTACCTTTGTTGTAGTGTTTATCATATTTCCAGCTTAAAGAGTAACAATCCCACTTTGGTTTTTAGAAGCTTATATAGTAAAATAATGATGCTCACAATTCTTTAGTTTAATAACAATTTAATGGAATGTGATGAAGCCATAAGCATTAGATTGACAACAGACTTAAAAAGGGGGATATAGAATGGGTTTTATAGTAAGACTTACTGCCTTTGTCTTTTGAACCATAATGATAGCATGAGTTTGATAAATAAAATTTTGTGCAGTTGCCTAATTAATTTATTTAACTACTAACAGCGAAGAAGTAGTACAAGACGTGCCTTCATCATGAGAACTGTTTCTGCTTTCCTCTGGGAATGCCAAAGCCTTGAAGACTATCCAGCAGTGGACTGTCTAGTCATGTGACATCAGAAACGTGCTTAACATAAACAAGTATGGTTTGGTCTCCAACCATAGCCATCTTATTATGTGTTCAAGCCTTGGATGATGAGATATTCACCTTGAGAGTGAATCTCAGGAGGTGAACATTGGCAGCTATGACAAGAACACATTTAAAGGGTTATGATTATTAAGTCCTTTCCATAGTTCTTTGGAGTACATGGAGCTTTATCTGTTCCATGTACTACTAGTTACCAAAAAGCGTTTGATAGCTGGTAAAGCAGTAAGCTTAACAAATAGACAACAGCCGGAAATAATGTGACACTTTGAAGAATGAAAAACTTTAAAATGTGTTAGATACCTCATTCTACCAAACTTTTTGTTTATAATACTGGCACTGAGAGGTATCTAAAAAAATATTTTATATATTCTCCTTTTGTTTGTTGTTTTTTTTTTTTTTTGCTGGCCACCATTTAATGGTGTCATTCCCCTTATGCAAGGTTAGATCTTAACAGTGCTTAGAGGTGCTTATATACAAATAAGGTAAATACCAATATTAATTACAGGTTGATGTCATCTGGGAATGTTATGACAGTGAGGGCAAGTGCTTCTATTTCCAAGACATTGACATTACACTATTGTTATGAATCCCATGATTTGCAACATATCATGGACAGGAACTGGACTTCACTTTTGGAATTTTGTCTGAAATAAAGCAACAAGAAAATATGTCTTAAAAAGCATATTTTTTTCAATTAATGGAGTATAATTTTGAAGTTATGTACACTATAAACTTTGTTAAGCTCCCTTAAGCACTGTTAAGAGCAGATCTTACTTTAAAGATAATCTTCTGTATTTGTTTCTACCTATAAATGAAAAGAGTCCCTTTATTTTAGTGCTGCAGGTAAGATTGATAGCAGAATTTTTAGACCAGCCCAGTGTACATTAGTGGTTATCTTCAATTTTATATATAAATCATCATTGTGCTAGGACCAGAACAGTTAGTTTGTGTGTGTTGGCATACCATAATGGAAAAGTGTTTATTTTTTTTCAGCTATACATAATTTAAGTTTTCAGCAAGTCAGAGCCCTTTCAAAGGAGTACTACTTGTTATGTCATGGCTATGGATATGGTATGTTTCATCAACCATGATGCAGCTAAGCAAATGAATGAATTCATGTTGCACTTGGCTTATCTATAAATGTGGAGTTGTCATTTTACAAGTGAGATATCTCTGGAGGGGATGTGTGTGTGCTTTTTACTTTTGTGATTTAGTTAAAAAAACAAACACTGACCCAAAGACTGTAAGGTCCAAGTCCCAAATGTAACAAAATATCTAAATCAGCAATGGACCTCCAATATATTTGGAATCTCCAAGGTACATAAGTTGATTTCTGATCCAGCTTTAAGACCAGTTATAACTTATGCGAGTTCCAAAACAGAACCATTAGTCAACTGGGTAGACTGGAAATTAAAGAGCACCTTGGACAAATTTAAACATGTCCTGCTGGACTCAGGGCACTTTTACAATGTTTAAAGGATCTGATTTTTTTTTTGGATGAGGTATTATTTGACACCCCAGATAGTAAAGGATTATTTTCTGTAATCCATGGTTTCAAGACATTTTTCCTGATTTAATTGTATGTTCTAATTCTGAATACAGTATTATCAGGGAAGCCATGGAAATATAACGTAAAACAATTGTTTTATGTTTTTGGGTGAGTATTTTCACCAGATTAAGGGTATTGAGATGAGATGGTTTGCAATGAAAAGTTTCTGCTACAAATCTGGAGGAATTTTTACTATTTATTAATGCCAATACTGAGTTTTTGGGCTTTATTTGTAAAAGTTCATGAACTAGTATTGCTTTCTTAGACATTCCAGTATCTAAGAAGATTAGTAACTAGGGTTGCCACCTTTTCTAATGGCCAAAGTGGGACATTTTCGGGACAAACATCAGATTTTGCAGGCCGACACATACCCACGGTCAGTACAATGGATAGAACTTAATTTTTTGCCTAAATAATAGCTTATTCTTGTAGCATTTTAGTTTCTTATTCTGTTTCTTATAACATTCAGATTTTTAGATACAGAATAACTGTTTTATGCAACGATTACATAAAATATAGGACATAATTATGTCCTTCAATCTCAGGACATTTACCATTTTTAATATTTTTTGTCAGGATACAACTGCCCAAAGAGGGACTGTCCCTCGCAAAGTGGGACAGGTGGTAACCCTATTAGTAACAAGTCTTTAGAATCCAATTTATACAGAAAGGAAACATTTTCAAATAGTTACCTCCACTTTAATTGTTGCCATCTATGCAAACAAAAGTGTAGTGCATTCAAGGGGCAAATGGTATGCATTTCCAGAATAGTGTCATGTGACATGGAATTGTGGGGTTAAATGGAAAATCTCATTGAACTACTTACACAAAGGGGATACCCTGAGGAACTATTACAAAAAAAAATAAAAGAGGAAGTTTTCAAAGGTAGAATGGACCTTTTTTGCCCCTATTTTGAGGGAGGGGTTGTTAAACCAAGAGCCAGAATTTGTAATATATTCAAAGAGCCAATGATTATTACCTGTTTAGAGGGGCTGGATAAGATCAAGAATATTATTTGATTCCATTGGAATATTTTAACCCATTTTGACAATATTTGTCAAGTTGTGGGACCCTCATTTAGGTTTATATTTAGAGTGGAAAAAACATAAAATAATATCTTGGAAATGCCAGCTCACATTTGGGATGGTATTGGAATGACTAGATGCAATAGTTGTAAGAAGTAGGACATCTTTTTTGCTAGGACAGGATATGCCTGGTGTTTTAAGGAACTTTTACTTTTTTCCAAAGGCAAACTGCACCACATGAGTAGTTATTAACATTGCTTTCTGTTCCGATTGTGAGGGTTTTTATGCTGGAAAAAAAAACAATTCTGCTCTCAGACATAGAATGCATGAACATCATTTTACCATAAGGACCCATAAATCAACAAATGCTTTATCTAGATATGCTAACTGCTCTAAGAACTTTAGGTTTTTTATTTATTTATTTATTTACTTTAGTTTTAGAAAGACTTCCACTAGGTCTTTTTTTAGGCAACCAGAAAAATCATCTGGAAGTTCATGAACTGTGTTGATAGGTAGAACTTCAGGCTTACAATTCCCCTGGGCTTAATGGTATGACTAATATTGTTTATTAAAATGGAGAGCTTTAATGATAAAATGACTGATCGTAAAATTTGATTAATTATGGATTTTTTTTAATTCAGATATATTTAGGTATGTTTCTTAATCTATATTTGGGCACAATTGTTTTTTATTTATTTATTTATTTATAAATAAATATTTTTTTTAATTGGAGAATATTCATGCAAATGTTTAGAAATTGAGTAAGTGTCTTTCTAAATGTTGTAAATATATGTAAATTAGCAGTGCATGATGGACGTCATCAGCTGATGTTTCTTTTTGCATATTATTCAATATTAAATTTTTTTCTTAATTCCCGCATTATTTTCTGAGGAAGTCTGTTTTACCAGACAAAAGCATTTAAAAGTAAAATAAAACAAAAATATTTTTCTAAAGTTCTTTGTAATGTAATTATTTATTTATTTTAATTTTTATTTTATTTATCATTTGTTGACTGTGTGATTGGGCTGAAATTTGGACTCTTTTCGGCCATGATTGAGGAAAGAGGGCAAAGCCATAATATATAACATTTACAGATGTAATTTGTGAACATGTCAGTAAAAGCAAGGGTTTCTATCTTCAAGTCATTGTCTTTATATTATTCCTGCTAATACCATGATTTGCACCATATCATAGACAGGAATTGGACTTCATTTTTGGAATTTTGGGCAGAGTTAGTCAAGAAAGAAATACATCTTAATTTCATCTTTAAGTCCAGAAACTATTTTGGCTCAGAAGGAGGAGGAGGCTCCTTGATTACTGAGACAATGCAGGGGCATCACCTATTAATTGTCTGGCAGTGGTGGGATATCCACATTGCATATTAATTGGTTGATAGTGGTGAGTTAGCCACATCACATATTAATTTGCTTTTAGTGGTGTGGTTATTAAATTCCTGCAACCTTGTACAGTGGTCATTGAAGGTGTTTGCACTCTCAATCAGCCATGCAGTGAACATTCAGAGTTCATATCACAATTGTTTTATTTTTTTTTTGTTAGCTTAGTTAGTCAAGGAGAGCAGGCAAGCATGTCAGCATAGGAGTATGGCAAGATGACAAGGAACAGGTTGGCTGAGATGTGCCAAGACAAAGGACTGGTGCATGAACCTGACTAAAGCAGACATAGTTGCAACTTTAGTCACAGCTACATCACAGAATAGCAGCCAGGAGGACAATCAGACTGGCCGTGGAGATGTACAATTCTCAGAAAATGGACAGCTCAACCTTTCCACAGAGGACATAAAAATCCATCTAGAGTTAAAGAGACTTGAGTTGGAGGTCAAGTATTTGAAAATAGAAGCAGCAGAGAGACTGAGGCATCTGGAGGCTGGGGAAAATGAGAAACTGTGATGTCTGCAGGCTGAGGTGAATGAGAGACAGAGACAACATGAAAAGGAGATGATGACTCTTCACCAGAGTTATGGAGGTAATGGGGAAGGGAGTAACCAAATCCCAGAAGCAACAAATGTCAGTAAATTTCTTCCATAATTTACAGAGGGAGATAATTTTGATAGTTTCATTCATATGTTTGAGAGGGCATGTAAAAAGTATAATATTGACCAAGGGCTCTGTGTATGGTTCCTGATCCCGTTACTCTATGGTAAAGCTGTAACTGTTATCTCCAAATTGTCTGATACTGATTGTTTAATTTATGATGTTGGAAAGAACTGTTTGCTAGAATAGTTTATGTTAACATCTGAAGCTTATAGGAAAACATTTTGTGAGCATAGACATAAGGCAGATGAAAGTGCGTGTGAATATGTTGCTGAACTAAGCACTTATTTTCATAGGTGGGTGAGTGGATGTCAGGTCACCATTTTTGAAGGGTGGGCATATCTTTTGGTGAGGGAACAAGCCCTTAACATGTTGCCTGAGGACAAGAGAATCTTGTTAGCTGATAGACAATGCTATACTGTAGATGAGTAGGGGAAGAAGGGAGACCTACAGTATACCTAACAAGCAGAGCATCACTGCACAAGAAAGGGACACCCAGTGCTGCTCATGGGTCTAACAGAACCCATGGTGGCAGCCCAGACTGCCCCAACAGAGTCTGCCAGTAGCAGGGGAAGCTGCTAGTCCAGGTACACATTCAGGACCAGGGGTTAAATCTTTTAGATGCAACCAATGGGGACAGGTAGCATATAGGTGTCCATGGAGGCAAGGTAGGGAACAAAAGGTGGGAGAGCCAGTAAGTGGGAATGACAAAATGCCAACAGTAGGTTGTCTCGAGACAACAAGTGTACCAAACTACCAAAAAAGGTTATGTCATATCTTAGTGAATGGGAAGGAGCCATTGCTAAGAGATTCACAGCCTCTGTCCTAACCATTTTGAAGCCTGCAATGGTTAAAGAGGAGCACTACTTGCCTGGGCAGTCTCCTCCAGTCAGATCTTTAGAAGGGACCCCATTTCAAATACATTTGACTATGCACCTTTACTGGGAGGGTGGAAAAGGAAACCAGCAAGGAGGCGCGTTTCAGGATATCCCTGCAGATGTCCTGATAGGGAATGATTTTGATAATGCAGTACTGTGTGTTCATGCAGTTACACATAGTCAGGCTTGGAGACAAACAGGTGGGTCTGGTAGCCTGAGGGACACCCAGACCGATGGCACACTTGCAGCCAGGAATGGTGAGGTGGTTACTTCAGGGAAGGAGCTACCTAGTAGCAGTGAGACTGAAGGTGAGCCACAGCTGCTTGTGTGTACTGATGCTCCCTTGGACAGACTGACTGCAAGGGCAGTGGTGAGTAGTAGTAACCAGGCTGAAAGTGAGGCACCGCTGTCAGAGGATACCAGACTTCCTGTGGAAGGGGAGCTGGGAATGGTTATAAAGAGAGAGTTGAGGCAGGCTCAGCTCTCAGACCCTGCATTACAAGGCCTGAGGGAGGTAGCCAGTGAGGCACCTGATTCTCAAGGGAAAGGGGAATCTGTATACTGGGACAAAGGGATACTGCATCAAGAATGGACCCCTGAGGGAGGGCTAGAGGGTGAGAGAATAGAGCAGTTGGTGGTGCCTAGAGCCTATCATCTGGCACTTCTAGCCATAGCCCATGATATTCCCTTTATTTTTTTTTATTTTATTTTACTTTTGTTTACCGGGTTTGTCCAACTGGATACATGCCCATTTTCAGTGGAGGCCCGGGGAGAAAAGCTCCAGTTATACAGTATAATAACAATATACAAAAACATTGCATAGCATTTAGACATTACAATAGAAGCACTAGACATTTCAAAAACAACATATTGAGACAATATAAGGAAAACTTAGTTAGGCAGTGATATTAGTATAGAGCAATAGTTCTGAGTTAAAAATAGGAATGAGACAGAAGCATAAGGTTAATAGGATTATAGGTAACTAGTGAAGAGAGACAAAGACTAGATGGAAGGGGTAGTAGTAATGAAATGATAAGAAGTGGAGATATATGGTAGAGAATGAAATTATGTTAGTGTCAGATAGTTTGTAAAAAGGAAAGAAAAGAAAAGATAGTCTGGGTTATTACAAGAGTATAACCAGTGATTAGAGAGAAAGAGTTTTAGTTTGGTTTTAAATATTGGGAGAGAGGTGAGGGTGGTCAGATCGTTTGGTAGTTGATTCCATATTTTACCCACTGTGTTTGAAAATAAAGATTTGCCTGCTAAGTTATTTGAGAAGGAAGTGTGAGTCAACATTTTGTTGGTAGAGCACAGATTCTTCAGATTATTATAAGGTCTTATAAGGGTAGAGAGAATTGGGGTGTTACTAGGTTGGTAAAGGGCTTTGTGGGCAATTGTGAGTTGATTAAATTGTAATAGTAGTGGTAATTCAAGCCACCCTAACTGTTTTAGATTCTGACAGTGGTGGGTCCTAAAAGGAGAGTTGGTAGCAAATCTTGCAATATTATTGTATGATTTAGTTAGATTGTTTAGGTTATGTTTGGAAAGATTTGTATATATAGAGGAAGCATATAACAGGGTAGAGATTAAGTGAGTTATGGCTATTGTGGCTCTTGTTGTTGGTGTCAGGAAAGGTTTAATGCGGTAGAGGGATCCAAGTTTTTTATTAGTAGATTTAATTGTAGAATTTATATGAGAGTCAAACTTAAGTTGATTGTCAATAGTAATTCTTAGCAGTTTGGTAGTGGGGTCTGGAGAGATAATGGTACCATCTTCAGATGTAAGTGTGAAATGGAGAAGGGGTGATAGATAAGATGGGGTAAAGAGCAGTAATTTGTTTTTTTTAGGGTTAAGGAAAAGACAGTGGTTAGTGAACCATTTTTCAATAGTAGAGAAGGCTTTATTTGTGTGAGAATGAAGATCAGTTTGAGATGAGGCAGAGCAAATGATAGTGGAGTCATCAGCATATTGGATACAGATAGACTGTGGAATGGAGAGATGAAGGTAATTTATAAAGATGGAAAACAATAGTGGACCTAAAATAGAGCCTTGTAGGACACCTAGAGAGGTAGGAAGAAGGTCAGAAAGATGGTTCTGCCAGAGAACTGCTTGTTTTCGGTTGTCCAGATAGGATGTGAACCAGTTCATCGTAGGATGGTCGAAGGAGAGGGACTTCAGTAAGTGGAGGAGAAGTTGATGATTGACCATGTCGAAGGCTTTAGATAGATCAACAAAGAAAGCAGAGGATAAAATATTATTGTTACGATTATTGTTGATACAGTTAGTAAAGGATAGTAAGGCTGTGGTGGTACTATGAAATGGCCGAAATCCGTGTTGACAGTTAGCTAGGAGCTGATGTTGAAGTAGGTGGGTAATAAGTTGTTTATGGATACATTTCTCCATAATTTTAGCAAGTGGGGAGAGTAGAGCAATGGGACGGAAGTTAGAGAACTCAGTAGAGTCTCCACCTTTGTGGAGAGGAATAATGTAGGAGATTTTCCAAATTGATGGGATTAGGCCTTCTGTTAAGGTTCTATTGATTAATATAGAGACTGGGTAGGCAATTGCTTTGGCTCCTATTTTGAGGTATTCGGCTGGTAGTTGGTCAGCTGAGGGAGTGTTAGGTTTTAGTTTTTGAAGTAGAGAGGAGATATAGGAGGTAGGTATAGGTTCTAGGTGAAAAGGAAGAGGAGTAAAGTTTGGTTTGGGCAGGTTAGATGTATCTGGATTTTGCTGATTAGCTAGATTTAGTATAGTGGTAGTAAAGAAAGAGTTAAAGGCATTGGCTGTTTGCATTGGACAGTCTGGGTTAGAGCCTAGTGGATTGGGTGATTTAACTCTGCCTGGGGATAGAAGTGAATTAATAGTAGACCAGAATTTTTGTGGTTGTTTAAATGATGTTTGCTGAAGTTGTATATAAAAGTTCTTTTTGTCTTGTAGGATAGCTTTTTTGTAATATTTCTGTGTTGTCTAAAGATTTGGTGATCAGTTGAATTCTTTGTGGACCACCATTTAGCCCAAAATTTGTTTCTATTGTGGATAAGTTTCCTAGTATGATTTGAGAGCCATGGGGCTGGTTTATTTTTCATTCTTATGGAACGGATTGGGGCATGTTGGTTTAAGATTGCTAGGAAGGGGAGACCAGTCACAATGATAAAGTTCAGTTAGAAACAGTTCTTGGTCAAGGTGTTTTTTGCTACGGATGGTCCTGACTGCATAGGGGATATTTAAGGATGTTTTATTTCTAATAATATATATGAGAGAGTGGTCACTAAGGTCATCTGGGAGGGTTCCTATTGTATATTTTTAATGTGGACAATTTGTAAGAATCCAATCTAAGATGTTTTTTTTCTGATTATATTTGTTTGTTCTGGTAGGAGTGTTTATAGCCTGTGAGAAGCCATAGAGGTTAATATGGGAGGAAGGATTAGTGTTGTTACATAAAGTCCAATCCATATTAAAGTTTCCTAGTAGAATTGTTTCTTGAGGGAGATTAGTTGAAAGCCAATTCAGTAGGTTTTCTAATATAGTCAGATTTTTTCCTGGGGGAAGATAAGAGCAGATGATGTAAACTGATTTATGGGAGTTAAGTATCAGTTTGGTAATAATTATTTCGATGTTGCTATCACCGGGTAGATTATAATTCATTTTGCTGATTTGCAGTCCTGATTTATACATAATTGCAACCCCTCCACCTTTTTTATTTGAGCGATCTTGTCTAATGATGCTGTAACCTGAGGGGATAATTTCAGTGTCTTTTATTGAGGGTTTAAGCCATGTTTCGGTTAAGCAGAGAATATCAAATTGCTGGACATCCAGGAGGGCATGAATTTGTGGTATTTTGTTACATATGCTACGTATGTTGAGATGGGCTATTGAGAGTGATTTGGAGGGATTTGTTGTTGGTAGTGGGATCTTAAGGTGAATATTGTAGTTTATGGAGGTTGGTGTAGGGCTTGGGCCAGGGTTAGGGTGGATGTCTCCATCTTTTAATGAGTGGAGAAATTTGAATTTGTAGTCTTGTGGAGGTTTGAAATATTGGTATAGTAATTTTTTATTGCAAAGAATGGAGTATTTGATATGATTTAGTCGATTATATTTAGCTTGAAAGAAACTAGGTATAACAGTAGCATAAGGGAAGGTTATAGATAGAGCAGGGAAAGTTATTAGTGTTTTTTTGGAAGGTATGGTAATAGGTGATAGGAGTGGTTGTTCATATGAGGGTAAGAGGTAAGCTGTGTTGAGAGTGATCAGGAGTAATAGGGCAAGAGAACATGGGTATTTGTGAGGCATGGTAGAGGAAAGTATAGTATATGTGTTAGGAGAAGAGTAGGTATTAGCTAGGGAAGATAGATAAGGTGGGATAGGAGAGGATTAGAAAGAAGGGGAGGTAATGTATATATATGGGGTATGGTAAGAGTGATTCAGTGAGTGGATGATTGGTAGAGGGGTGTGGTTATGAGGGTATAAGTTTAGATGTACTGGGGGCAGGTGGGAAATGGGGGCAGGGTAGGGGAGCGGAGTGAGCCCACAGGGCGAACGGAGCGGGATACACAAAGTGTTCCGTAGAGGATAGAAAAACTATCAGTGAATGCTGACTGGCACAAGGTAAGTGGAGGTAGCCTAGGAATAGTGAAAAAGGATGGACTTGGAAAAGGAAGAAAGGGATAGGAATAAGAAGGGAGAAATAGGGGCAGGTGAAGTAGAAGTAGATACTAGTGAATTAGATACTGGTGGGGAAAGGATGACATCTAGTGGACAAAAGCAGAATTGCACTAAAATACAGAAGGGCTCCAGGGGACTGAGCTAGACTAAGGGGAGAATGAGTAGAAGCTAAGGAGGGAACTAGGCAAGGGAGGGAAAGGAGATAAAGGAGCAAGGGGGTTTGCTGCTGGCAAGCTTGGCTGGGAGCAAACAGTACACCTAGCAGGGTTAGCTGGGTATATAACCCTTTGCAGGTCATATGGGCATAAAACGTACAAAGAGGCGTATTATGCATATCTTATATGGCATGGGATTTCTAGAGATGTAACAGAGTGCTGCAGGACCTGTGACCAGTGCCAAAAGGTATGCAAGGCAGGAGACAAGGTAAAAGTTCCTCTGATGCCTTTGGCTGTGATGGAGGAGCCATTTTAGAAGGTAGCTATGAATATTGTGGGGCATCTGAGTACACCAGTTTACCCAAGTAAAAAGTATAACCTAGTGGTAGTAGATTATCCTATCAGATACCCTGAGACAGTGGCTCTCTTCTCCATTGAGGAAGAAAATGTGGCAAATGCTTTGTTAGAGATTTTTAGCAGGGTAGGTTCCCAAAAGAAATACTGACTGACAGAAGTGCCAATTTCACGTCAGACCTGCTGGCTTGTCTGTAGAAGTACTGAGGGGTGAAGCACCTAAAGACCACCCCCTATCATCCCCAGACTAATAGTCTTGTTGAGAAGTTAAACTCTACACTCAAGATGATGCTACAGGCATTTACAGACTGGTTGAAGAGAAACTGGGGCAACTATTTGCCCCATCTGTTGTTTGCTTACAGAGAGGTACTGCAGGAATCCACAGGTTTTTCACCCTTTGAGTTGCTGTATAAGCATAAGGTGAGGGGAGCTCTATATTTGATTTGGGATGAGTGGGAATGTGAGTGTGAATCCCACAAGGAGTCTGTTGTGGCATATGGCCTAAACCTCAGGACAAGGCTCCAGGAACTCATGGGTTTGGCCCAGGAGAACGTGACAGTAGCCCAACAGCAGAAAAAGGTCTGGTATGACAGAAATGCTTGAGATAGCGAGTATGCTGTAGGTCAGCAGGTAATGTTTCTCATTTCTGTCAGACACAACAAGCTGCAGGCAGCTTGGGAGGGGCCCTAGAAGGTGGTAAGGAAGGTCAGTGATGTTAACTACATGATAGAACTGCTAGGCAGGAGGCAGGGGCACAAATTGTACCATGTTAACATGATGAAACCTTACCGCGACAGGGAGGTCCTTGTGCTAAGTATTCACAGTACAAGGCAGGAGGAATCTGAGGGGGAGCCAGCCAGTAAAATCCCAAATTACTATGGTGGCTCCTAAGGTTGAAGGCATATGATGGG
Organism: Protopterus annectens; assembly: GCF_019279795.1. NCBI lineage: Eukaryota > Metazoa > Chordata > Ceratodontiformes > Protopteridae > Protopterus > Protopterus annectens. The sequence goes on from NC_056725.1 coordinate 887,483,931, forward strand.
GCAGTGCAGCACAATACTGGGGTCAGCAATGGCAAGGCAGATGGAATCTTAAGACAGGTAATGGGGTAATGTATTCTCAGATAGGCTCAACCCTCTCCAGCAACATTTCTAAAAAGTCACTTGCAAAACTAGCTTGAGTTTTCAGGGAAGGGAGAAATGTAACACTGTCAGACCAGCTATTTGGAATTTTGTAAATACTCATATTTCATTTGTGAATATTAATGTGATTCATATGTTTGTCGTGTGTATATTAAACTATTGGTGCAGAAGTGTGTGTTAAAGTGTATGTTATATACTGAGCTTCAAGAATGTAACCACAGTGTACCCTACTGGAAAAGAACAGAATGTTTTACAATTGTGTTTACCTCTCAGTTTCAATGAAGGAGATAGAATGTCTAGAGCTAGAAGTTTATTTATATTTTCTTGAAACATAAAAAATTACTAGGTTTCAAATGTACAGTAAAGTGTTTTTATTGCTCTGTGATGTCCAAGCAGCTGTGCATCTGAGAGATAAATATTTTTGACACAGAGATGTTGGTTTCTGTTAGCCTGAGAACTGAAGGCAGGTGTCAAAAAGTGATGTCATCCAGCTGACCCAGCAGTAATGTTCTGATATTAATTTGGGAACTCTCTAAGAGACTGTGCATTTTGCATTTGTCTCTGGACCTGGAAACATCCTCTCATCAGCCCTTGCCTTACTAATAGTAAGTAACTAGGGTACAGTGATTTATCTTTGCTATAGCTAGGAGTATAGTGAAGATTAGTTTAGATGTTTTCTGTATTTATGCGAGACTGTCCTGCAATGTTGTTTTAAAATATTTCCTATGATTCTGAACTCTGAAATAAATGTATCTGTGTACTGAGTATTGTCTTGTTCTTTTATTACTTTTATTGCTTATTATTAAATATATTTAAACATTTTAATTATGGCTGATTTGTCTAGAGATATTTAAGCTGTTAACATATTTGCATATATATTGGGTGACACTGTATTGGCCACTCCAATAGCCTTGAAAGTCTTGGTCACACTTACCATTTGGATAATAGTAAAATCATGTAGTAGGATTGGTCACCCTTTGAGAAGGGCTTTATAGTAGATGATAAAGAACTGGTTGGTGGCAGTGATAACTACCTTTTAGTCTGAGCAGAAGGAGGCATAGCTAGTAAACCTGTGCCAGCCTTCCCCAGGAGTGTCTGTGTGTTTGTATATAAATCAAATCTCAAAATGTGTGTGTGTGTGTGTGTGTGTGTGTGTGTGTGTGTGTGTGTGTGTGTGTGTGTGTGTGTGTGTGTGTGTGTGTGTGTTGTGTGTGTGTGCTTGTTTCAGCTACTTGAGCAGGGACACAAAGCACTGGTTGGACAGAGAGGATGCTGGTGGTTTTGGCTTGACAGCTCAGCTGAGATCTTAACCCTATATCTGTGCCAGTGGGGAGTCTTACTGGGGTTCTGGAGAAAGAGTGAGAAACCAGCCCCAGAATGACTGTGATCTCTGTGTGCCCTTAAGAGAAATTTTACATTACTGTGTGTGTACGTGTCATCCTCCTAATGTGTACGTCACTCACTGGTGCTAGTGGTGAGAATTGAGGCCCTTTGATTACTGGGCCAGTGCAGGGCCATAGCACGGCTTTTCTTACAAAATATTTTTCCATTCCACTGATTGACTGCTTTACTCTTTTGCATCTGTCGCTCTCTCTTTTTCTTTTTTATCTTCACGTGGTAGATTTTCAATTAGAAAGCTTCTGGCTGCCTTTCTGCACCAGTAGGTCTCCCCTTCTGTGAAAACCGCTAAACAGGAAGTGTGTCTGTGTGACTGGGATCATGCACCCTACTGCCAATTTGCAACATATGTGCTGTGTAATTTGATTACGCTGGGGCATAATATCTTTGCTCCTTTTATGCTGAATGTAGGAATTACAAGACAATTTGCACCTTGCCAGTGCCATTCAGCATGTTGTTCTCATGAAGGAAAAAACAGGTCAGTCTGGTGGCGAATGTAATGGTATCCATCCAGTTCTCTAGGTTTCATTTGAAGGATGTTAGGGCAACCCTTTCATTAACTTACAGAGGAAGTTTGTTGCAGAGTTATGCTAGGCACTAGATAATAATTTTCTCTCTACAGAATGTTTTTTTTAACATGCTGGTGGGGATTTATATGTTTTTATTTATGTATTGGGTTTTGTCTTGTGGTGGTTAAGTCCCTAATTCTGGTATTAGTGGAGTTAGCAGATATGCAAAGGTGTAGGAAATTTAGTACAGGGACTCCAATGGCACAGAAAGTAAAGTATAGATCTTACTACAAGATCCTATAAGATACTGAGTTAAGGGATAGCATTTCATTTCTTTGCTGGTAGCTTAGTGTCTATATGTCACCAATCTTCCTGTTGACAGAAATGAGAATGAAAAGGTAATATACAATGGAGCAATGAGATGATATATAGTATGTATGGCTCCCAAGTACGCAACATAAACAAAAACGTTTGGGTCTTTGTAAGGAAGTGTTTGCATAGGCATTTTTATACCTCAAGTAGAAATCTTTCACACATAGACAGCAATTGCAGGATGTCTGATGAGAAAGACAAAGATATCTGGGGACATTTTTTTTATTGTAGAGGGAGATAGTAATGACAAAATGGATTTAAGAAATTCCCTACAGTACATTTTATCAGAAATGTTGGGGGATGTCATTTTAACTATGGAATTTATTCTTTTCAGCTGGAATACAGAAACTGAATTGCCTAGATACAGTAAAGCCCTATTAAGTTTAATGTTGTCTGCAAATCTGCTAAAAAAAAAAAAAAAAAAAAAAAAAACCTAAAAAATGGAAATCAAAATCAAAAGCAAAACCAACTGTAAGATAATTTTTGAATGTTGCAATGGAGATACAGAAAACTGGAGGTGAAATCTTTAGAAAAAGGAAGGGGTAAACTACAAAAAATAAATTAGGAGGAGTGATATTTCAGAAAAGACAGAACTTGAACAATTTATGTCATGTTAAATTGAATAATTAAGGCAAAAATAACAACGTTACACTGTGTACATGTGACAAAGAGAAATACTTCCAACCCAGCTAGCTGAAATTTTGTAAATAATTATATGTAATTTGTGAATATTAATATGATTTATACAGAAATGTCGCAAAAGAAAATACTGCCATCCCAGCTATCTGGAATTTTGTAAATAATTATATGTCATTTGTGAATATTAATATGATTTATATAGAAGTGTGACAGAAGGAGATACTGCCAGCCACAGCTATCTGGAATTTTGTATATAATCATATGTCATTTATGAATATCAACATCATTCATATGCTTGTCTTACAAATGTATAAAACTGTATGTTATATGTATATTAAACTGCTGGTACAGAAGTGTGTGTTGAAATGGGTTTGTACAGTAATGAGCCTAGATGCATGACCACAGCATACCCTGCTGAATCAGAACAGAAAGGTATACACACTATTGTAGCTGTGTGAATGTAAATATTTTTTAACAGCAGAAACTAGAACATAGAGGGTTATCTTGCAAACCTTCAATAAAATAGTTGAAATTTATTTGTTTTATGATTGTGCTACAAAAGTTAGTTTCAGTACAGCAAGAAAACAATATGTTTAGAACTAGGGTGCCTTCTGGATTGTTTTGTAAGTGTTTTATTGTTTTATGTCTTCCAGCAGTTGCAAAGATTTGAAAGATATGTATTTTTTTGCAGGGAGATGCTAAAATGCTGGTAGCTGCTAGCAATGAGGGTTTTTACCTGGGATAGTCAGATGACAAAAGCAATGTCAACCTGCAAGTATCCCAGCAGTGATATTTGAGATATTAATTTAAGAACTCTCTGAGAAAGAGGGAGAGGGCATTTTGTATTTTGTCTTTGACTGGAAACATCCACTGACCACTTCTGCCTGCTTGTTGTGCTGTAAGTAAGTTTTTAGGGCATAGTAACTCTTTTAGATTCAGATAGGAATATAGTAAAGTATAGATTAGATGTTTTCTTTATTTATTTGAGACTGTCCTGCAATGTTGTTTTAAATATTTCCTGTGATTTTGAACTCTGATATAACCGATTGAGTATTGCCTTGTTCTTTTATTATTTATTATTAAATATGTTTAAACCTATCATTGTGGCTGATATCTGTGAGACATATTTAAGCTCTTAGTGTACTTGCATATCTATTTGGTGACATTGTGGGCTACTCCTAATAGCCTTCTCTCTTGGTCAAACTACCATTTGGATTAATAGTACATTAAACAGTAAGACTGGACACCCTTTGCTAAGGGCCTTAAAGTAGCTGATAAGGAGCTGGCTGGTAGCAGTGAAAACTATCTTATAGTCTGGAGCGAAGGAGGCATAGCTATTAAACCTGTGCCAGCCTTTCCTAGGTGTGTGTGTGTTGTGTGTGTGTATGTAAATCAAATCTCAAAGTGTGTGTGTGTGTGTGTGTGTGTGTGTGTGTGTGTGTGTGTGTGTGTGTGTGTGTGTGTGTGTGTGTTTGTGTGTGTGTGTGTCAGCTACTTGTGCAGGAACATGAAGAACTGGTCAGACAGAGAGGGTGGTGTAAGTCTTGGCTTGACCACTCAGCTGAGATCTCAACTCTATAGCTGTGCCAGTGGGGAGTCTTATTGGGGATCTGGAGAAAGAGGGAGAAACCAGCCCCAGATTTACTGTGATCTCTGTGTGCTTTTAAGGGAAATTGCACTTAATTGTGTCTACTTGTCATCCTCCCAGTGTGTACATCCCTCACTGTTGCCAGTGATGGGGATTGAGGCTCCTTGATTACTGGGCCAGTGCAGGGGTGTCACAGTGCAAATGAAAACAACGTCATAATGGTGTGTTTTTCTTTTATAATATAACTTATAATCATGGCACTATTCTATGTGTCATGTTGGTAAAGATGTTAAAAAATCTTCTTGGTTAGAAGCCTCTAGGGATTTCCCAGTTTCTTAATGTGCTTTGATAGATAATCCCGGTGGGGACATTATACTCAATAATTTGCCTAATTATTGCTGCATACAGTGGGATAATAACTTCTTTGACCTGGATGATAAGCTTTTAGATGTTATTTGTGCTAAATGAAAGGGGTTCCTGACCACTGCTGCTACAAGATGGTTGAAGAAGAGGGAGTTATAGTTAACAGCTGAGGTTCCAAGATCCCTGACTACATTGTCAGTGTGAAGTATGATACTGACTATACTGTACTTTGAGGGAAAGAGACGTTCCCAGCCCTTTGCATACATTTAATGTTACCCACCTATCAGTATAATACTTGTATAAGAGAGTTCATTTGTGATGTAAAGATAAAGTATTGGAGATTTTACAGAAATGCCCAGTCTACAGTAATCTGCAAACATAGTTAACTAAAGCTCCTGATAACTGGTCTGGTGATCAGAGAAGTTAAAGCCCAAAAGAAGGGGTCCCAGTGCTGAGCTGTGGGCACACAGTAGTTAGCTTCAAACTCTCTGAGGAGGTGCCTGCCACCTTTACAAAAAGATTGTCTTTAGCTAGTTTGCTTTCCACTTCATCACATAGGAATCTGCATTCATGGCAGTTACCTTATTTATGGTACCAGCATAGGGTATAGTCTGAAATGCTTTGGCCAGTTTTAAGCATGCTGTGTGAAGAGAATGACCACTGGAAATAGCCTGTGTGACCTTTTGGAAGAAGTTTTTTAGATTAGATTAATCTCGATCTCCCTTTAGCAAAGGATAACTGATGTGGTTCAAACCTGATAAGGTTTGTGTTACTATGGTTTATGTGATCGGATATGGTGCATTCCACAGTTTGGCAAATCAGGCTAATAAGTCTGTAGTTACAGGGGTCAATGGTAGAGCTTTGTATTTGGGCATCACCATTGTAGTTCATCCTACTTTGAGGCAAATCCTAAAGCTCAGGTTAAGATCAACAGTTTAAGGAGATGTCTTGCATGGGCATTTTTTTCACTATTTATCAGGTATCAGGGTGCATGGATATATTGTTTATGATTTTAGAGAACACCTACAGTGCATGTTCCTTTGTGATGTTAAGTGATGTAAGGGATTCAGTAATTTTCATTTCAAAGCTAAAATTTAATCTTAAATGTTCTGCTTCTATATTTGTAATGTATACTAGGTCTGAGATAGTGGTGCCATTTTGGATAAATTCAGAACACTGCTGGATATTATTTCCTAGTTTTCTAATGTAGTAAAAGAAGAAATTACTATACTTGGCTTTAGAAGTTAATTTAAGATTATGATTTGCTTTAATAGAGCTTAGAGTACCTTTTAGTTTCTTACTAATATGTTGGTATAGTCTTTAATAAAAGATGTTTTAAATCTAGTGTATAATCTAAAAAGTGATTTTCTCTTGTTACAAAGTTTGTTTATGCTGGTGGATCTTCAGTTGCTGTTTGCTCCTAAACTTCCCAATATATTTAGGTTCATAGGTTAGTACTAGGCTAACTACCCTTGTGGGCCATTTGAAGGCTAGCCAATTAACCCATGTAAGAATCAAACCGTGCACCTTGTGTCTGTAAGTTAAACACCTTAACCATTATGCCATCCTCCCACGAGGATTACTTTGACCCTAGTAAGGATGTCCCGGTCTAGGCACTTCTCTGTGTGAGTATATACCTCCCATACATAAATAACAGCTGTGTTGGTGTCATGTTTGGCAACTGGAATCCTTTTGTGGTCCTTAACAATATGAAACACTAATGTGGTTTCCATTAATTATGAATGTATAGTAGGTGCAAAACTTGGGTATATAGGGACAATTTCAACACTAAATCCAAGTCTCAGTAACTCTACAGAAATTAATGTGTCTGAGTTGCAGGAAAGCCTGCAGATCAGACAATTTGTTGCTAAGATTTATGGCATTGAGCAGAGACAGTGTGGTACGGTCCAACGTAGAACTGGAAATAGTGACATTGGTATCTGACATGCTGAGGTGTCCATCAGTTGGACTCAGCCACAAAAAGGCACAATGTGAGCTGAAAAGGATCTAGCTAGTATTCCAAAACAATGGAATGAGAGGTGCAGGCCATACTTTGTGAAGCATGTTGGACTGTCCGCCATCTCATCCTAAACTAACACATACTGGTCTCACCTAGAAGGATGCCAATTACTTAAACAATCGATGAAGGCAATCCTCTTTTCTTTATATATAAGTAACATTCTGGGCAGTGGAAGAATTCCACTTAGGACCAGTGAATTAACTACATTAGACACATTCATGATGATATTCAGCATGTCTCTCTGTGCATCCATTAGGGTTGTGCACCACTAAGTTGCAGTGATATTTGTTGGGTGACAGAAACATGCACACCCTTGTGATGTCAAGGATCATGGCACTGTTTTTAAACAAGAAACACACAGATGGGAGTTTCAAAAAGTTAAAATTATGAAGTAGACCTTATATGCTCATGAGAGATGTGCTGTGAGGTGCAGGTTTTGGGGATGAATAAAGTGGTAAGTGGGAAATTAAGAAAGGCTATCTTGATATGGTACAGGAGCTGTCATTCTTTGAGGTGCAGTTATACTAACAAATGCCACTCAAGAATGTGTAAAGTTATGTAGTATTGACTACATCGATGTGCTATGGGATTTTGTTGCAGTGTAACTTTTAAAATAATGCGGGAGGGAGGCAAGGTAAGTTATCATCTGAATGAAGTGTTGATTAACATCCTAAACATTATGGATGTGAGAGGCTACAGCTGAAAGCCACTGTAGCACTTCTGGGTTATTTGTTTTGTAGTGAGTCAATACATAGTGGCTTGTCATTGAGGTGGGACAGCATAAATAACTAGGGGGGCAACACTATGAGAATTTCATGTACGCATTTAAAAAATCTGGCTACACTCATGTGGGCTATGCATTTGAATTAAAGCTGAAATAGTGAAGCTCAAGAAATAGCATATCTACTGCACTCCCGAGCGTGAGAGATTTGAAGCACAGTCAGTGCACTCAACATCCCACAAGGAAGAGATTTTGATGCCAGTGAACTAAGTTAACAAATGTTGTTAAGCAAACTGATTTTACTGCGTTTGCAGTTGAATATTCTTCTAAGGTATACAACTCAATTTACCACATCTGCTCATTTGCAATGGGAAGGTGATAATGGAGAAGAAATAGCGCACTTAACAAATTCAGCTTAAGCTTCAAATGAGTGCATTACTATATGCTTTTCTTTTTTTATGGGTGTTATCTGCAGAGATCTGGTCCTAAGTAGAACAGGCTTGTTTAGATTGCAAGGTGGTCCTCAACAGGAGAAGCATGTTGTAAAAAATGAGGGTTCAGTGTTGAGCTAAGTAACTTTACTGAAACTTAATATTAAGAATTTTCAAGAGTTTGTGCTATTACCATGCAACTGAATCTTCTTTTTATTTTATTTAATGTATTCAACCTAAAAGCACTTTTATTTTAGACTATCTAATTTTAAATTTGTAACGAGGCAATTGAAAGTCTTTTTAGTTACCTTTTTTATCCATTTTAACTGTTCCTTTGAGATATCTTGCAACTATCATTTTAGATCTCTTACTTTTTTGGCATTTGTAAAGATATGCTGCAAAGCTCATATACACCTTGCAAGATGTATGTTCAACTTATTCATTTGAGGAACAAGTAATACAAACAAGCATATTCATTCTGAAGGAAGATAAAGGCTGACAGTTCTCTAGCAGTAAGAATGCTTATATCATAATCTTAGAAGGTACTCTTAATTTATTTCACACTTTTTTCTAATATTGATTTTCGCCGAGGAAGTGCTTATTAGGCATCATCCTTAATAACAGTTGGCTCACACATTTTCTTATAGACTAGGCAAATGTCTCCCTTAACAAAAAAAAAAAAAATATATATATATATATATATATATATATATATATATATATATATATATATATATATATATATATATATATATATATATATATAAATCATATAACCTTTCTGAGCACTTGCAGTTTTTCTTCCTATGATTTTTATGGTAAGAAATTACATATTTTCAATTTAATCAGGGAGTACTTAAAAGCTATAAAATATTGTGCTGTATTCAGTAAAGGGTCATATCAGTCAGGCACAGAGAGGTTTATTGATTTCCCTGGACTAATTTGACATACCTTTTAGAATTAGACAGGCTGCAGAATGTTCTGTCTGACTTTGGTAGATAAATAAACTTGTCAAAGTTTAAACTGATTATCACTGTCACTAGATATTGCCATTAATGATGGTGTTTGTTTATGAATTTTCAGTTTATTTAGTAATTATAATTTTATGCCCTTATTGCCAAGTGTCATAATATTATATTTATACTGACATTTAAAGTGAGGGCATTAGGAGTTCTGCAGACCATGTTACAGAATGTTATCATCTTTTTGAGAAGTAACTTTGTATATAGTCTCTAACTGTTAGAATATTTAGCCATTTAGAGTCTACTTCCTATATGTAGCAAGATTGATTTTAAAGGAACGCAACACCTGGTTTCTTCCAAATGTAAGGAGAAAGTTTTTCTGTAAACTTTCAAAAGATGTTAATTACAGTGGAGGTATCTGCAAGTTTTTCTCATTATTAGCTTTTATTTTCATTATTGGGTAGTTGGCTGTCACAGCCATGTTTGAGATTACATGGAGAGCAGATAGATAAAATAATGTATGCCCTTGTCCCCACATAATGTTTGGCTTCATTCACAATTCTTGTGCAAAGAAGTTGAGAGGTATTTTTCTCTGTTCCTTGTAAAATGTGTGGTTTTCTGACAAATCATTGTGGATTACAGTTATTGAATAACGAGAGACATGAATTTCAGACTGTATATCCTTCAGAAAATGCTTGCTAATGCAAAGCATTTTATTTTAACAAACTTTCTAAGTGTAAAAAAGAATCATTTAAAAACTGTTCCCAATTTTTTGTTCTTTGCCTTTGAATTAAGCTAAGAAGTTGAGGGGACAGAGGGGGTTTGCAATGGGTTCCACTGTATGGTTTTGATAACCCAAAGTGAGATAGATTTCTGACCCATTATATGGGAATGCATTCATTCACTTGTTCTCAAGCAGGTATCTGGCATTTACAATCATGTTATTGCCTGTAATTGATGGTTGTGTGTTTCTGAATACTTGGTTCGTGCAACCCGCAGTAGTTATGGTGTAAAGCAAGGAATTAGTTGTAGTAAATGGGAACATAATCATATGTGCCATGTTCTTTGTGTATGATCCTTGATTTCCTTGTTTTGGTGACTGTTGAGACAGTGTTTATTATCTGGCTGTGAATAAACTGAACAACATGAAGTATAAGAACTGAATGTTAATATTTTATCCTTGTTTGTGGTAGGGACCCTGGTCTGAAATACACTGTATTTAGCTACAACAGTCTGCTTGGATGAGAAAGACTATGAGCTGCTTTGGGAGTGCAAGGTTTGAATCCCTCAGTTTTCATTTTTTATTATATGACTCTGACCAAGCCCGTTCACCAGACAGTGCTCCTGGGTTGCCCTGGAAAAGGGACACTTGCATCCAATGGGCTATCCCAAGCTGTTAAGAAATGCATTGCACATTTCTTTTGAATTCCTGTGTATGTTTTGAAATAACAGTTTTAAATTAAATGCAAATCTATGTGATCGTTGTTGAAGTAAGAAAATAAATAATATGTGCACTGACAGGTTTGAACAGTATGTTATGGTAACTGATTTGCGATAGCCAAGTAATGGGATATTGGTATGGCTGTGGTGGGGCTGTCCATTGCCCTGCCTGGGGTCTGATTGGACCACAATCTGGCTCTGGTTTTGATGATGTGAACAGAACATTTTTGGTACTTAAATTTACTTTTCAGAATGTGTTTTTCTCTGATGAGGTTAATCACAAGTGCATGAAGGAAAAGTGGTAATGTATTAAAGCAGCCATCTTGGTGAACTATCAGTGATTGGTATAGTATTTTTTTTCAATCAGACTTTCAGTTAAGCAGACAGAGGCAGCATAATACCATTAGTAATGAAAGTATTACTATTAGTAATGAAAGTATTACCAAAGATACACTGAGTGAGGTCTGATGCTTCCAAAGAGTTCAATGGACTAACCAGGAATGTTCCTAATAGACTCTTAAATAGTTTAAAGCTTTTGCATTATTTAATAAAAACATTTCTGTTTTCTGCTTTTATCAATCAGTAATTATTTATACTAATGGGCTTCTTTCCTCCCCTGCAGATAATAAGGGATAAATACTGGAGATTTCCTCTCCCTTAATATCTTTCCCTTAAACTTTTACTTAGCTATCTTTCAAAGAGTACCTTGATTTACAAAGTCTCTATTTGCCACATAAATGTCTTATTAGCAATTTTTATCAATGATGTAATGCTATATATGTTGCCAACTACCAATGATATATCTGCTGTATATCTTCAATAAATTAACAAACTAAAAAGTCAATATAGATTTTTTATTCTCAGAAATTAAATCTTTCATACCATTCAGTAAATGTAAGTCTCTTAAATTTGCCACTTGTGAAATATTTGCTGTTGTATGTCTCCATGAGCACCACTTCTTACAGTGAAAGAAAACTGTATTATTAAAATATGATGTAGACTAACGTTTAATATCAGATAGGATAAATCAGTTTTTTATATTATATAAAACATTGCTTCATCAAGACAGGCATACTCTGTAAGCTGTTTGTCTTTGTTATTCATCTGAAATAATTATAATTTATTTGTTAGCAGTCTAGGTAGATCTTTTCACAACACTTGATTTATCTTATGGTCTCTTTAAGGACAGCAAGCATCATTAATTATGTTTTGTGCCCATTAAGTATTTTATAATTTCATATATTAAACTTTATACTCTTTAAATATTTTGACTGATTTAAGCATTTCAACATTTGGATTTATTATTTAATATCCCATTCCATGACTCTGTTTAAATAAATAGACATCAAAGGAGAATTTCTATGTATCTGTACTTGTCAAACTGCATAATAGTAACATTCCATCCAAATGCATACATGCTCAAGTACAGCATTTTCTTAATGTGTCATATGTTACTAAATGTTCTTTTGGAAAGCATGCCTAAAGTCTATTAGCAGAGCTGCTACAGTTACAAAACCTATTGGACATTAAAACCGAATATAATTATGTTCTGCCAATATTCCCAAACCGTAATTTTCTATGAAATGGAAGTATGACTTAAGATCAGCCTAGATCCCTTGCTATTGAAATTAAACTTTGAGGACATCTTCACAAACAGCAATGTGCTACCAGCTTTACCGGTAATTACAGTAGCAGTGTCCCTAAGAGTTATGTTTATATGGTTAATATTATCAGAGCAATCATTTATTAATTTTCATAAGCTGACTCTTTTTTTGAAAGATGTAATAGCTATGCATGACATATTTAGATGTTCACTGGTTAAGCCCAATTTTATTACTATGTGTTACCACCATTATGCCATCATATGTCAGACTAAGTTCCTTCCTTTTTATGGGATAATTGTTTTTTTATTCATTCATTTTCTGATACCTAATTTATTTTAGGCAGGTTTGCAGGGTCAGCAAGAGCCTATCCTATTACTTAACAGGTATAAGGGAAAGAACTAATCATGAATGGGATGCCAGTCCATTACGCACACACACACACACACACACGCACGCACGCACACACGCACACACGCACACACACACACACGCATGCACGTACACACGCACACAAGCACGCACACACATGCACACGCACACACGCACACATGCACGCACGCACGCACACGCACACACACACACACACACACACACAAAGCACAGCTACAATAAAAGGAAATTTATAAGCTCAGCAATTCACCTATATGCATATCTTTGGGATATGAAAGGAAGATGGAAATCCTGACAGCAAACCATTCGACATTGGAAGGACATGCAAATACTGCATAGGAGATGGCCATCAAGGAAGTGAAATACAGACCTAAGCACTGCAATATAGCAACACTAACAGATGTACCACTTTATTCAGGTTAGAAATCTGACAGCCATAAATCACACTCCAATTAGAGCTTCACTTGGTCAAAGGAATTTGGAAGTCATTTCCATTTCAAAAGCTTTGTACATACAATACACGATTGTTGGCATTGCCCATTTATTCTCATGCTTTTGTATGGTGAAGCCAATTCTTTGCCTCAGATTTGGACTGTACTGGCACCCAACACATTCTGCAGGATTACAAATTCTCAGCCTTGTGATTACTGACTTCTGTACTGTTTTCTTTAAATGTATTGAATACTAAACTCACATGACCTCAAATGCTACTGTGTATCTTGGATTAGAACATATGTCAAGCAAATTCTTTCAAAATTATAATTGTGACTGTTATAAATATCATATCATTATTAGTCAGATAAATCTCAATCGGTCTGTTATAAATTCAGTTACTGTTACAATGTTCATAAACACAGTTACAATGTATCCTAAGTTCAAAAATTAGTCCTAGACCTGAAGGCTTTTGGGAAAGAAATGTATGCTAAGTTTATGGACTGAATACGTTTATCTTTAACATGTGTTGATGGTGTGTGCATTCATACCATGTTACATTCTACCAAGGAGCAATACAACACAGCAAGAAAATCTGGTAGTTTTTTGCAGCGAGTGTTCAGTGCTTATCATTTATTAATCAGATTGTATCTATATTCATCCTGTTCTGTTTCAAGGATAAAACAATGATGAAGGTCTGTGACTTAGATTAAAGAAGGGCAAAAAGAAGTCGATTTGTTTTTATCATGTGATTAGAGAAAAGTCAAAATTATAACAGGTGATAATATAAGTCTGCAGTCTATAACAAATGAATGACTGCATGACAAGCTAATAAATGAATGAACAAATGAATATATGGTAAAGGAAGTGTTGCTGTTAGTTCTGATTCCTATTTGACACTGGAAATGTGGCGATTATCGAGACTTGGAAAGAAGAAGGTATGCTGTGAATATAAGAGCTTGTGCAGTGCGATCATGAGTATAATTACAGTTAATATAAGAGCATTTTGGGTTCTATAATTTATGACTCAGTTTTATGAAGGGGTTCTATTTTATGAGACATACAAGAAATGATGCACTCTGCCTTAATAAGGATACAAATGCAAACATAGATATCAGTCTATGTATAACAATGACGACATAAAATTACACATTGTGTACTGAGCATGTCTCAAACATTACTAAAGGTGATGTGCTTCTGCTTATTACACAGACAGAAGTATATCTGTCATGTAGTGCTGTGACGCTCTGAAATAAGGATAATTGGAGCGCTCTGAACCATGTCTCATGCTATTAAATGCCTGGTGTGATTTCAGCTCTGGTACACTAATGGGACAACATGTGGTGACTCTCAGCCAAGGTGTAGACATAGGAATATATGTGTTTGTTATTATCATCACGGATTTATAATAACTTATAGCATACTCTCAGGCATTAGTCAGACATGGGAATGTGTATAGTGATAGCCACGTAGCTTAGGAGAAATGATTATTCTGCTATCAGCTGGGACCAGTTATGAGAACTGCTTACATATGCTGCTAGAAGGAATGAGGTGTGAGAAGTGGTGTTTTGGGATTAGTAGGTACCACCTATTAAAACATAGTAGTACATGACATCTGTGAGAACAGGCTACATCTCATTACCCATGAATTACCAGAGGGAAAATGCAGGATGCTATCAGTGCAATGGTGGCTATGAAAACAGAGTGTGCACACAGCATGACTAGTGTTATGAATGCATTCTGTAACAGCTGACATGATTTTTCTAAAATAAATACTGATGTGATCTCATCTAAAATGTGGCTATATCTAATTACATATGCTGCTTCTGCCTCAGTACTGCATTAATCAGAAGAATAATTATTGTAACAGTGATGTCTAGTAACAATGTGGAAACTATACTTTATCCCCACACGTCCATTTAATACATAAAGCCATCCTGAGTTTGCAGAGAAGAAAAGTAGATACTGTTAACAAATGCATTATGTTTGTGGAATTTAATGACTTCATACAACAGCATCACTGATCTACAAGAAATTACTTTGCAAAAGTTATGGAAAGATTTATAAAAGCTATTTCATACAGTTTTTTTATTGAAATGTGTAATTAACTTTATAGATGAAAATGGTCATTTAAAACTACATGAGTCAATATCATAGATGCTTAAATGATGTGTTTATTTGATTTTTCAACCTAGTCTGAAATCACACATAAAATCCTAAGAGGTAAGCCTCCTTTTAAAATACACAAGATGTGTGTGTGTGTGTGTGTGTGTGTGTGTGTGTGTGTGTGTGTGTGTGTGTGTGCAAGCACATTTGAGTGAGAACACATTACTTTTTAAACAGAGAAAGGACATATTTTATGGGATATGACAAGAAGAAATAAATACTGTACTTCTCCTACTTGCAATGTATTACTCATAGTGCCCTTTACTGAAGTAGTCAACAAACATAAAATTATTTGTCACTTTCCTGGCACATTCATTGGGGCCTGCCAATCCCGTCTATGGAGTGTGTGTAATAGGGACAGACTAAAAATATATTCAGAATAAAATGTATCAGAATTTGAGGAGATCTAGTACAAATTTTGCCATTTTAATTCAGTTATCCAATGCACAAGACTGTAGATCCTTATTTATGGTTTAATTCATGTGCTTCATTCCCGGCTGTTCACAGGCCACAGGTTTGCAGCTGTGAGCTGATCTGTCTTACAGCTTGCACATGTTTCCATTCACAGCCAAACTCAAATATATGCTAGGGCATGGTGTGGCAGGCTGGGAGAGAGACAGAGACAAATAAACAGAAAGGGAAAGAGAGAGAGAGAGTGAGAGAGAGATGAGTTTGAGAAAGATAAGTGTTGTTAGGAGTGGAAGTGGGTGGGAGTTTAGCTTTTAGGTTTAGGGGCCAACTAGGATATTTAGGCTTAGGGTCAGGGAGTAAGAGAGAGGATTTTATTGGACAATGTAGGTTTAAGGAGTGGTAGTGGAGTTGTAGAATTAGGGAGCAATCAATAATTTAGGTTTTGAGATTTGGAGGGGAATTTTAGGTTAGAGAGTTATTGAGGAATTAGGTTAACAGTCAAGGATGGAGATTTATGCTTAGGGAAAGAACAGAAAATGTAAGTTTAGGAGGATAAAAAATGTTTATGGATAACAAGTGAAGGTTTCAGGTTATTGTTAGGGACTGGGTGGGAGTTTTACAGTTAGTGTCAAAGTTCTGGGAGGGCTATGTAGTTTAATAGGATGAGGCTGTAATATTGCTATATAACTTCCCACACCATTTCTAGCTTGTTGTCCTCCTGACTAGTAGACTCTGGATCTCAAGGCAAGTGACTTTACTGTAGAGCCATTCCATTTTGTTTCTTGGAAACATAGGATGTCCAACATCCTCCATTCCATCAATTCTTAGTTTATGTTTGGCATTTTCGTTAGTTTTATGTCCTGCTTTTGCTCAACAGAACTATCCCAAATAACCCAAACTGGGCAATTGGATACTGTCTGGTTAATAGCTTACTGACCCAGGGCTGCTGAACTTTGTTAATCACATTGCAATCATAAGTTTATGTATGCTATTTTATATGTCCCATGATGGTGTATAATTTATTTTCTTCATTGATATTTCATTTTTCATTTATTTTCATTTATTTTCTCATCGCTGTTACAGATCATCTACTATCCAGACAAATGCCCTGTTACAAAAGCAAATAACTCAGCTGGTGACTCTTTGTACCCCAGTTCTCTGGCCAAAACTAGGAATTCCCTTCCTGTCTCTGTAAGTAACACAGTGAACACCAACTCTTTTAAGGCACAAACTAGCTGGCTCTGTACATTCACAACTCCAGGATGATAAATGTCCTGCCCCTTCTCGGTCTTATTCTTTCCAAGCACTGTTCTCTAAGTTATTCAGCCAAAATCTCCTTCTTGTCCTCTGCCTCTCCCTATTCATCCTTCTACCTATCCTAAAGCATTTTCTCTAGCTTATTAATAATAATCCTCCATTTCCTTTTTTTCTCTCTCTTTCTACCAAGTTCTTTTCCAAATACGTGTCATAGCTCTTTTTATGGTGCTGCTATGAATTAATGGTACTCTGTTTAAATGTTGCATATCTGTTGGTTACTTGTATACTTCTGTTTCAATGTTCTTTATGTAATTATTTTTTCCAGAGATTTTAAATTTTGTAAATTTGTTGATTACTTGTATACCTCTGTTTACTATTTTTTTTATGTAATGTTGGAATTTTTCTGGAGTTTTTCTCCTCAGGCCTCCAGTGAAAAAGGGTTAGCTTTCTGCCCAGTTAGAGAATCCTGGTAAACAAATGCAAGAAAAAAATAAAGTATTAAAATGCATTGTTATTTATTAATGTATGTATATATGTATGTATGTATATATTTATTTACACTATGTTTACTGGAATAGTCACATTTAGCTGGAATCCTCTTTTTAGGGTGACCCAAGGTAGTATTCATCCTAACTAGAGGAAATTTAGTTAGGACAGTGGCGAATTGCATTACTCTTTTCTAGAGATGTGACCAGAGGGTCAGGATACTGGAGTGGAGGAGAGCAGTATAGAGGAGAGAAATATGGAAAGGATTGCTTCTTGAAAACAAGACAGTGATGTGATTAAAAAAAACGTTGAGAATACAAATGCTGTGAAAATGGATTAATCTCAAATTAAGGTAAAGACTTTACAAGAAAGTGATCTGGATGATGCTATTTTAAAAGAAATGATCACTGAGGCTGAACCAGACATAGTCCCATTTTGTCATGGTCAGAAGCTGTGGAACAATGCTTTGCTGTCATAGAAAGCACGGAGGTTGTTTTGGACATATAAAGTACTAGAAGTGGCATTGTGCAAACAGAAGAGAAGAAACTAAAGTGACGGAAATCAAAAGAATGTTGTATTAGATAAAAGGTCCTCTGCATATAAGGAAACTGAAAATTATATTCTGAGATCTTATACTAATATTGCACTGCAAAGAGATCTGTGTGTGGATCTGTAACACCATAAAAATGCTTCCTGTTGTTAGAATCTGCTCAAAGCCAGGGATGCAGTTTTATAGATATATGTGACAGTATGGTGTTACTCCTTGTATTTACTGTTAAAAACATACATTAATTAATAAATTTAGCGACATAATCATTTTGTGAATTCTTATTTGAAACATTCTGTCAGAGAGCTGTGTGCTAATGTTTGTTAAAATGTTTCTGTGCACTCCATGAAACAGTTATAAAGTTAGAGTTTTGAATATATTTTTAAAAATGAATTATATTGTGCAGTTCAGACCTTTACATATTTTAAAGAAATGTATACGTGTGTTTGAAATAAAAACATATTTGATAATAAGCAGCTGTAGAATGGCTTTTGGGGATTTGGTTTAATATGTATAAAATGGAAGGGCCCATCATTCATTTCCCCAGTATAGTTATAGTTAGTAACAAGAAGGGTGTGTTTAGATACTCTTTCCCTGGGATTCATGAAGCTCGGCGCAAGGCCGGTGTAAGGCTTGCGCCGGCGGTGCAGTGAATAGTCGGCGTAGCAGCGCCATATGCATAGTAATGAGTGCACGCCGCAAACACAGACACGTGCTTAGGGCACGTGAGCGAGCCCAAGTAGGATGCGTCCGGAGGCGTGGCCAAGCCAGCAGGCGATGAGCAACCTAAAGTGCTGACTTCCACAGGCCGCCCGTAATAGTAACCGCACCAGCCAGGGCCCGTGAAGAATAAAACGTACGCAGACTATGCAACATAGTACCCGTCCCAACAAAACGGAGAACGAAACATCAACCCACGAAGCCCTAAGTGTACCCATCCAAGGAACAAAGGATACGCGTAATACCGTGTCCGTCCTGCAATGCACTGTCAGTGGGCATACCCAGTGAAGGTCTACCGCAGCATGTCAGCGCGCCGCACCGACATAGAAGTAGCGACATGGGCATGGTCACCAGCAGTAGTGAGAGTACACAGCCGGGTAGCCGTGTCGATATAACAACAAGAAGGAAACAAGATACCCTAAACACAGGCAAACATGTGCATAGCAACATGTACCACACCCAGCAACGTGCTCGTCGCATACACATAGGACGGCGTATGTCTAAGCGTAATATCCAGAAGCAGAACTCATGCATGCAAATGTAATACACAATAGCCCCAGCATAGCATGTATCCCGCACCCATGTACGACCGTGCACCCAACCCAGCTAGCAGCCTTGTACAGCTACACACCTACACACAATGGGCATACCTGAAATGTGGTAAGAAGTATTGTCTCAGGCAGTGCCACGCGGGCAAATATGTACCCCACATGTTAACAACCCACCTCAGGTACAGATATCCAAATGGCTGCATGTGAATGTGTCGGCAGAATGTGTACATCCCGCATGTGGTATGGACCTGTCGAAACCCCATAGGCGTGCACACGCCACAGTGCACATAACCGTACACATCTGGACAAGGCGGTATGTTCAACCACCGTACCGATGATTAGCTATGCAGACATGTCAAACACAACACATATAGCGGAACATCTGCCTACCAAACAGGACGCCCTAACAGGATGCCACAGGCACAGAAGGGGAAGGTGGGACATCACATGTTGAGAGTAGCATTGCCGGACGGCCAAACACCCACGGCCAACGCAAAGGACGGAATAACATGCATATGCCCGGATGGATGTGTATGTCATAGCATGGGAATAGGCCAAGCCAACCACCATAATAGCCATGTGTACCACATACAAACAGCCAGTAACACGCAGTAGTAATGCATGAAGGCATACACAACTGTGGGAATAGCACAGGACATATGGCACGTGCCAAGTGTAGATGCATGACACAAAAGTCCAGGATGGGGCCCCCTGCAAAGAGGAACATGTGCCAACCCCACCTCCCACAGATGTACCGGCAGTGAAAACACATGCCAAACACACACCAACACTACCGTCTATCCCACGATCAAGCGGAGGCTGGTCAAAGACCACCATGACGCACGCACAAACAGGGACACGTGTAACTGTTGCCTTAACACCCCCCCCGTAGGCCAAAGAATAATAGAATGGACATATGCATGTAATGCTGTGAAGGATGTGTGGTAGTCCTCAGTATCACAGAGGTAGGGACACAGATACACTGTAATCAACCGTGACGTATGTGCACTGTAGACAGCATACCTGCAGGTAATACAGAGGTCAATCACGTGCCACAGAAATATACACATGAGAAAGAGGATAGGGGATAGACAAGTGTGAATGGGACAAACTATGAAAATAGGTTCATAGGTCCATAGGTACAGAGTAGGCTATCTACCCAAGGGCAGCCATAACCCTAGGCCATAGCTAGGATTCCTTTGCCAACCCTCCGGTCCGGAGATAAAATGCCTATTATATTGCTGTACCTCTGTCAAGCAGTGACAATGATGTAATCCCTGGGGTATATCTGCAATCCCCCATCCAACGGACAAGATCCCCCTCGAACAAGGCTAGCAAGGTTCTCTGCCCCACATGTACTGTGATGTAGATCCACAGCATAGTGAGTGTCTGGATGACGTATGTGTCACTCCAACACATCCTATTAATGACCGTGTCAAGGTTCACGTCACCTGCCCTTGTGGTTCTGAGGGAAGTAGATCCAGTAGGTGAAGCATAGTCATCAAATATGGGTTGACCTGGCCTCGTATGTCAGGCACAGGTCAACACCGAACAAGAGGTATGTAACTGAATGGAGCAGGAGTCCTAACAGTGGGGCAGCATAACACAAATCCCTGACACCCTGCATCTGTCTGACTATTAACCTATGGGGCCTTCCCAGCTGCTGTAGGTGTCGGGTCAGATACCCTCCGAATGGGGCAATGTACTCAATCATAGGTGTAACATGTAATGAGTACAAGGAGACGATGACCTACCCTGATGTAGATGTGAATCCCTGCACGATCATGTGGGCAATGTAGAAGTTCTACCGAACCACGATAGCAACGTGTGTGTCGAACGAATGGTGACCGACAACCTGGGTCCCCAGATCCCTGGTAATTACCCCCGTGCTCTGTGGACTGCCACCCATATGCCGGACAGGGGTGACCTCGTTCTTCACAACGGGTATGACTATGCATTACCTGGCATTTAGCTGTAGGCCATGTCCCTGACAGCAGATATCCATATCTGGGAGGCCCCTTTGAAGGATATCTGTGTCAGATGTCCGTCCCACTATGGCACCCGCTTCGCAGTCATCTACAAACAATGTCAGCCATAACACCCCTGTGTGTGCTTGTACTGTGGAAATGTAGATGTAGAAAAAGAGTGGACCCAGGGCAGAGCCCCGTGGGACACCGCCTGTGACAGGCAGTAAGTCCGACATGCTGCCAGCAACTATGACCGTGTGGGTCATGTCACCTAGCCAGTTTGCAACCCATCCTGCGATGTACGTGTTCACATCCAAGCCGATGGGTTTATCAATGATACCCGAGGGGGGTATTGTGTTGAAGGCCTTTGCCAGGTCGAGGTAGGCTGTATGGACTGCAAGACCCCCATCAATGGCCTCGGTGACTGTCCCTAAAACGTCAACCAGGATTTAAACGCATGAACCGCCCCTGACCAAGCCAAACTGGGTTGGATGCAAAGTATGCAGGTCCCCTATGTCATCATCTACGGGCCGCAGTATGATCCCTCCCCATGTCTTTGCAGATAAGTCTTCTCATGGTAATGGGACAGTAATAACCAGGGTCAGTGGAGGCACTGGCCCTGTGAAGTGGGACTACAGTCACCATACGACACAACTTGGGTACGTTACCCGAGGTGAGGCTAAGAATAAACAGCTGTCCAAACTGTGGGTCTAATTCCTCAATGAGATCGCGGAGGACACAGTCGGGACACCAGCTGGTCCCATGGATGCTGTGTTCACTACCCTGGAGAGAGCATGTCCCACCCATGCGTTACAGAACATTCTGGGACCACAAACAGCTGGTACAGACATCTCTCCATATGGGGGGGAGGGGTTGGAGATGTCTTCACTGAACCTGCCAGCCCGTATGTTGGCAATGTGTGTATGTTCAGTAAACTCCACATCATTATGAACCCAGTCAGAGCATATGTGTGAGTTACCTCCCAGGTGTCCAGCATAGCAAATGAAGGCTGTATGATTGTCTGCCGAGTCCTTGGAGATATATCTGTGGAACCTGCCCCGGACTATGTCATGACAGCCTGTAGCTCTTCACATATAATGAGCAAGGGTGTCATACCTCACAAGGTGTCTGCTCTGCCTTGTAGTAGCCACCTCCTCTCATTGTACAGCTTGTGTATGGCTGGGGTACACCACACTGGATGCTTGGCATTGGTACAATGAGCCACAGTTGGGTAAGGGAATGCCTGATCCATGCAGTCCTGTAGGTACCGGTAGAAGGCATATGTAAGTGATGCAGTGGCTTGAGTACTGTTGACCGCTGGCTCAGGGTCCTTAAAGGAGACCACAGTAGTGTTCAGAATTGTGAATTCGGCCTTTGAGAAAGCCATGTGTATGGTAACCGGCAACACCCACAGCAACGTATGTCAATAGCAGAAGCCATTGTCCAAATAACATAGATTAACGTCGGTATTACAATATGTATTATTATACATGTATTGACACGTGTCTGCTAATTACACTTGCAAATGGCCGGTAAGACCGGGCCAAAGTGCTCATGATTTACCTGGTATGGTGGTGTCATTCCGACAATAAAGTGGCGATACTTCCCTACTGGGACCTCTGGGGATTAATTAAAGCGGTTGTTAACCTGCATCATTGGATGTACACCATTTGGTTCCAGTTTTGGAAAACATGGTTTCCGTAGCACTACACACTATGGGTAGTCAAGCAGACATCCGCGATTGGTGAACACACAGCAGCAGTCAAAACCACTGGCCACATGGACACAGTCCGACAAGCTCTACACTTTACATATGCACATTGGTGTCCATTGTAGGACCCAAAAATTGTCCCATACAGAATACCTGCCAGCCTTCATCGTCCAACCAGGAGAAGCGACAGTCGTGACCACGGCACAGCTACACATATGCACCACCAGCATGTTCAATGTTGATGACAACTGTCCATGAAATGCAGCACATATGCACAGAAATCCCCAGAGTTCCGAGTCCATAGAAGTGCGTCCACATCCCAGTCCCGCACATGAAGGATGTGTAATGGGTACTGTCGAGTGTTGCAGCCAAGGGATCCTGGGTATGTAGAAACAGGGCTCGGTGTCGTTTGGCAGATAATCCATTGTCCCGCCCCGTGGGAGGGATGTGGGCGTAGCACCTGCCTTACTCCCCACTAATAATGCAAAGCATCCACCGGAGAATGCTAAATGCAGGTGTGAAATGTGTACAGCCCTATACCAGTGTCCACTAGGCAATTCACATGGATGGACAAGCGTACGACTAAGATGGCACCCATAACTGCAAACCCGGTGGAATTACACAGCCGCAGTAAGGCATAACACAGGAAATACACATAGGGACTACAGTTGACATTCCCCATACAAAGTTGGACCACCGTGCGAACACCGGCGTACACAGCACTCAATCTGCCAGCAACAAAATGGGGAGCACTCGCTACCATACTGCGGAACAGATGGGCAACCTGTGGAACACATACTAATGGCACATCAACAACGTCAACTAGGATATGTAAACTATGGCGTTCCCACCTATAAAGAAAACATGCTTCAATGAATACATAGGGGATCAACATGTTCTGGTGGTGTTATGTTGAAAAGACAGTGACGGATATTCCCTATTGGGACGTCTGAGGTTTATATAAAGCAGTTGCTAACCTGCATCTTTGGATGTACACCATTTGTTCACAGTTCTAAAACACCTGGTTTACGTAGCACCATGTAGAATGGGTAGTCAAACAGACATCCGGATTGGGGAACATACAGCAGCAGTCAAAACCACTGGCCAGTTGGACACAGTCCAGCAACATCTAACTTTACATATGCACATTGGTGTC
Source organism: Protopterus annectens (assembly GCF_019279795.1). Lineage (NCBI taxonomy): Eukaryota > Metazoa > Chordata > Ceratodontiformes > Protopteridae > Protopterus > Protopterus annectens. The sequence continues at coordinate 887,507,871 of NC_056725.1, forward strand.
CATTGTAGGACCCACAAATTTCTCCTAACAGAATTCCATCCAGCCGTTTCCGTCCACCAGATGATGTGATAGCCGTGACTATGGCACAGTTAGACATATGCACCACCAGCGTGTTTAAGGTTGATGACAGGTGTCCATGAAATGCAGGACATATGAACAGAAATCCCCAGATCGACGTGTCCATACATGTGCGTCCACATCACAGTCCCGCACACATGAAGGATGTGTAATGGGTACTGTCGGGGGTTGCAGCCATGGGATCTTGGGTATGCAGAAATGGGGCTCGGTGTTGTTTGGCAGATAATCTGTTGTCCCGCCCCGTGGGAGTGATGTGGGTGTAGCACATGACCTACTCCCCACTAATAATGCAAAGCATCCACCGGATAATGCTAAATGCAGGTGTGGAATGTGTACAGGCCATAACAGTGTCCAGTAGGCAATCCCCATGGATGGACAAGCCTACGACCAGGATGGCACCCATACCTGCAAGCCTGGTGGAATTACACAGCTGCAGTAAGGCATAACACAGGAAATGCAGATGGCAACTACAGTAGACACTCCCCATAGAAATCCAGACCGCCGTGCGAATACTGGCGTACACAGCACTCAATCTGCCAGCAACAACATGGGGATTACTCACTGCCATACTATGAAACAAATGGGCGACCAGTGGAACACATACCAATGGCATACCAACAATGTCAACTAGGAAGGTCATAGGATGTTTAAACACTGGCGTTCCCACTTATAAAGAACATCCTTCAATGAATTAATAGGGACTACATGTTCTGGCTGTGTTATATTGACAATACAGTGGCGTATATGTCCTACTGGGCCTTATGAGGATTACTTAAAGCAGTTGCCAACCTGCAGCATTACATTAACACCATTTGGGTTAATCGTAGTAAAACATGGGTTTCGTAGCACAACATAATATGGGTAGGCAAACACACATCCGTGATTGCTGAACATACAGCAGCAGTCAAACCCACTGGCCAGATGGACACAGTCCAATAAGTTCTACACTTTACATATGCACATTGGTGTCCATTGTAGGACCCAAAAATTTATCCGTATGTAATGTGAACCGGCTGCGATCGAGAGACCCAGAAGAACTGACAGCCGTGACTACGGCACAGCTAGATATGTGCACCACCAGTGTGTTCAAGGTTGATGACAAGTGTCCATGAAATGCAGGACATATGAATAGGACTCCCCAGGTTGCTGAGTCCATAGACGTGCGTCCACATCCCATTCCCGCACACATGAAGGATGTGCAATGGGTACCATTGAGGGCTGCAGCCATGGGATCGTGGGTATGCAGAAATGGGGCTCGGTGTTGTTTGGCAGATAATCCGTTGTCCCGCCCCGTGGGAGGGATGTGGGTATAGCACATGCCTTACCCCCCACCAATAATGAAAATCATCCACCGGAAAATGCTAAATGCAGCTGTGAAATGGGTACAGCCCTATACCAGTGTCCAGTAGGCATTTCCCAAGGATGGACAAACGTACGACCAAGATGGCAGCCATAACTGCAAACCTGGTGAAATTACACAGCTGTAGTAAGGCATAACACAGGGAATACAGATAGGGACTACAGTACAAAGCCAGACTGCCGTGCGAATACCGGCGTACACAGCACTCAATCTGCCAGCAAGGAAATGGGGATCACTCGCTACCATACCGCGGAACAAATGGGTGACCTGCGGGACACATACAAATGGCACAATATCAACGTCAGCTAGGAAAGCCATACGCTGGTCAAACTATGGCGTTCCCACCAATGAAGAACATCCTTCAGTGAATTAATAGGATTAATGTCAATTGACCATGGAATACACCTAGTCAACATCAAAGACCCGCTGGCACCTTATGGCACACCAACAACGTCAACTAGGAAATTCATAGGATCCTTAAACTATGGCGTTCACGCTTATAAAGAACATCCTTCAATGAATTAATAGGATCTACATGTTTTGGTAGTGTCATTTGACAATACAGTGGCGGAAATATCCTAATGGGACATCTGAGGATTAGTTAAAGCATTTCCTAGCCTGCATCATTGGATTTACACCATCCGGTTTCAGTTTAGAATAACCTGGTTAACGTAGCACTACATAATATGGGTAGCAAGCAGACATCCGCGATTGGGGAACATACAGCAGCAGTCAAACCCACTAGCCAGATGGACACAGTCCAACAATGTCTACACTGTACATATGCACAATGGTGTTCATAGTAGGACCCCAGAGATTCATCCGTACGCAATGTCAACCAGCTGCGATCGAGAGACCCAGAAGAACTGACAGCCGTGACTACGGCACAGCCAGACATATGCACCCCCAGCGTGTTCAGGGTTGATGACAACTGTCCACGGAATGCAGGACATATGAACAGATATTCCCAGAGTGTAGAGTCCATAGAGGTGCGTCCACATCCCATTCCCGCACACGTGCCGGATGTGTAATGGGTACCATTGAGGGTTGCAGCCATGGGATCCTGGGTATGCAGAAACGGGGCTCGGTGTTGTTTGGCAGATAATACGTTGTCCCGCACCGTGGGAGGGATGTGGGAGTAGCACGTGCCTTACTCCCCACTGATTGTGCAAAGCATCCACCGGCTAATGCTAAATGCAGGTGTGAAATGTGTACTGTTCCATACCAGTGTCCAGTAGGCAATCGCTAGCGATGGACAAGCGTAGGACCAAGATGGCACCCATAACTGCAAACCTGGTGGAACCACACAGCTGCAGTGAGGCATAACACAGGAAATACAGATAGGGACTACAGTAGACACTCCCCATACATAGCCAGACCACTGTGCGAATACCGGCGTACACAGCACTCAATCTGCCAGCACCAAAATGGGGATCACACGCTTCCATACCGCGGAACAAATGGGTGACCTGTGGAACACATACCAATGGCACAATATCAACGTCAGCTAGGAAAGCCATACGCTGGTCAAACTATGGCGTTCCCACCAATGAAGAACATCCTTCAGTGAATTAATAGGATTAATGTCAATTGACCATGGAATACACCTAATCAACATCAAAGACCCGCTGGCACCTTATGGCACACAAACCAAGTCACACATAGGTAGATGAAACAGTCAACGTAGACATTTTGTCCACGACAGGTCACATATGGTATACAAAGGTTACTTCATAGACATGTAAGCGCTTTCACCCGTAGGCTCCGTGAGACTTACACATAACATAGAAGCATCCAGGCTTTAAATATCCCCCCTTACACTTCCATTTGCTACTTTCCATGCAAACAATGAACATGTAACCACAGCATAGAAAGCACAGACGCAATGTTAACCACACACACATATGTTAACATCTCAGAAAGCATTCTATTAACACATGTATTATATGATATTGTACTATGCCGAATATTCATCAATCAAAGATCTAACAATGTATATGGAAGATATGCATAGCATATCACTGTAATACAGTGGTACAGAACTGAAAGAGTGGACAGATGTGTGTTAACTGTACATCTGTACCTAAACTACATTCCTGTTACGGGGGTTTGATCCACCTGCTTCTCAAAAGAGGCCTCATCAGTGTTCCGTCGGTCAGCCCTGGTGTGTGGCCAACCTTCCACCTACTAATCCATCTAAATCCGCATTCTATAGCATAGCTGATGAGGTCCCCCCTCTGGTATTATAACCTAGATGTCGTAAAACACCGAATGTAGACGTATGCCTTGTGATGTGCTCATAGCCGGCCGTAGGCATACGCCAATCCTGCGGCTGCCCAGGGCGCCGCACTAGTAGGGCCACCAGTCTAGTAGGTGTGTCATGTAGGTATACCAAGATGGAGGCACCATGTGTTGCGGTGGTGGGCGCCATGGAGCCCTACAGCCTAGGGCAGCAGTCGATCTAAGGCCGCTGCCGTAGGAGGGGTAGTACGGTCTGCAGGTATGTGCAGACGTGCACATGAAACAGTGGTCCACAAGGATTACCCATAGTGGTGACACCTGCACAGATGGCTATAGCGGGACACACACACGGCCATGCATACAGCACAGGTAGACATACACACACCATAAATAGGCAAGTACACACACGGTGTATGGCGTGTACGGGTACATTGTCAGGACAGCAAGGATAGCTGTCTGCCACGATATCCGGCAGATGTCTTTAGGGTGTTCTGGAATACGGACAGTGCATGGACAATGAGTGGATATGCAACGTACCACAGTTCTATGTGTCAGCCGTGCAAATATGCGATACATGGGAAAGACAGCTGTCCATGCAAGAGCAGCACTACGGGCACAACATAGGTACGTAGATATACAATGACAGAGATACAGATGGACACATGTGGCAGGCCCGTGAGTGTAATGTACACGGCACCACCCCACCGCACCATAGCAGGGTGCATGTGGAGAACACGCTATGGAGGTCGCCAACCACAGCAGGCACACAAGCAGTACACGAGCTGCGTCTCACCATCCACAAACACAGGGATGGTGGCAGGATATGAGTGTTCTGCGGAAACCTCAAAGCCATACCCTATGAACCCATGCAGCTGGGAGCATGGACACACACACACATGTGGCAGGCATGGTGATTGACCACACCCCCACATACCCAACCGCACAAAAGTATGACACAGGTATGGAATGCGCTACATGGACCACCGAACACACCACCGTCAGTGGCACATGTACAGGTGGGTGACAACAACCATAAAGGAATGGCCGCTGATAGCCAAGGTATGTGTTGCGAAGCGTCTAAAAGCATGTTCATCTGCAGAGGCAGCTGGAAACACACACACACAGGGAAGGGGCCAAGAGTCAAACCTACGCCTACCTACATGAACTCACTACAGCATGAAGCATTTACAGAACGCGTTACCGAGATTACTGAGCACAGCGCTGTCAGAGGCATACTTCTAGGCGGGTGACATCACCCGTAAGAGAATAGCTGGCAATAGCCAAGGTATGTGTTGCGAAGCATCTAAAAGCATGTTCATCTGCAGAGGCAGCTGGAAACACACACACACACACACAGGAAGGGCCGGGAGTCGAACCTACGCCTACCTACATGAACTCACTACAGCATGAAGCATTTACAGAACGCTACGAGATTACTGAGCACAGCGCTGTCAGAGGCATACTTCTAGGTGGGTGACATCACCCGTAAGAGAATAGCTGGCAATAGCCAAGGTATGTGTTGCGAAGCGTCTAAAAGCATGTTCATCTGCAGAGGCAGCTGGAAACACACACACACACACAGGGAAGGGCCGAGAGTCGAACCTACGCCTACCTACATGAACTCACTACAGCATGAAGCATTTACAGAACGCGCTACCAAGATTACTGAGCACAATGCTGTCAGAGGCATACTTCTAGGCGGGTGACATCACCCGTAAGAGAATAGCTGGCAATAGCCAAGGTATGTGTTGCAAAGCGTCTAAAAGCATGTTCATCTGCAGAGGCAGCTGGAAACACACACACACACACACAGGGAAGGGCCGAGAGTCGAACCTATGCCTACCTACATGAACTCACTACAGCATGAAGCATTTACAGAATGCGCTACCGAGATTACTGAGCACAACGCTGTCAGAGGCATACTTCTAGGCAGGTGACATCACCCATAAGAGAATAGCTGGCAATAGCCAAGGTATGTGTTACGAAGCGTCTAAAAGCATGTTCATCTGCAGAGGCAGCTGGAAACACACACACACACACACACAGGGAAGGGCCGAGAGTCGAACCTACGCCTACCTACATGAACTCACTACAGCATGAAGCATTTACAGAACGCGCTACTGAGATTACTGAGCACAACGCTGTCAGAGGCATACTTCTAGGCGGGTGACATCACCCGTAAGAGAATAGCTGGCAATAGCCAAGGTATGTGTTGCGAAGCGTCTAAAAGCATGTTCATCTGCAGAGGCAGCTGGAAACACACACACACACACACACACACACAGGGAAGGGCCGAGAGTCGAACCTACGCCTACCTACATGAACTCACTACAGCATGAAGCATTTACAGAATGCACTACCGAGATTACTGAGCACAACGCTGTCAGAGGCATACTTCTAGGTGGGTGACATCACCCGTAAGAGAATAGCTGGCAATAACCAAGGTATGTGTTGCGAAGCGTCTAAAAGCATGTTCATCTGCAGAGGCAGCTGGAAACACACACACACACACACACACATACAGAGGGAAGGGCCGAGAGTTGAACCTACGCCTACCTACATGAACTCACTACAGCATGAAGCATTTACAGAACGTGCTACCGGGATTACTGAGCACAGCACTGTCAGGAGGCATACCCCTAGGTGGGTGGTATCATCTGCAGAGGCAATGCGGCCGATAGGGAATGAAGACAGAGTGCGCAGTCACACAGCCTGTTACCATCCCAAGGTGGCCGTACAGTAACACGGTAGTGCTGCAGTCGGGAATACCAAATAACTACGGAGCAGTACATCACGACATGAATACAGGATGCACCACATGACAGTATACCCTATGAGAGGGCATCCGGCGTGCAGGATGTAGGCAGCCAATGTGGCATGACAGCCACATATAAGTCACCTGGATGGTCACCATGGCTATGCAGGATGTCATTGGCCATGGCTACACGCCTAGTAGCAGACATCGGTGCCGACTGTCATGTGTACCCCTGACAGGTGTACTGGCCATGCCTCTCACACCTAGCGGTTGCAAAGGGGAGACAGACATGCTCACGGGGTATCAACGCAGTCGGGCGCGGTGTGCACTGTACTGTGTGTCCATCTACACAGCTGCTTACTGGGCATGCTCAGACACTTAGACTCGGCACAGAACAGACATGCATACACATGGTGCGATGGCATGGGAGGCAGACTGTGGACCATCATGTGTGTCCAGCCACACAACAGCAACCTGGCCATGCCACAGACGTGGCAGTTGCGAAGGGGAAACAGGCATGCACCCAGGGTATCAATGCAGTCGGGCGCGGTGTGCACTGTACTGTGTGTCCATCTACACAGCTGCTTACTGGGCATGCTCAGACACTTAGAATCGGCACAGTGCAGACATGCATACACATGGGGCAATGGCATGGGAGGCAGACTGTGGACCGTCGTGTGTGTCCAGCCACACAACAGCAACCTGGCCATGCCACAGACGTGGCAGTTGCGAAGGTGAAACAGGCATGCACCCGGGGTATCAATGCAGTCGGGCGCGGTGTGCAATGTACTGTGTGTCCATCTACACAGCTGCTTACTGGGCATGCTCAGACACTTAGACTCGGCACAGTGCAGACATGCATACACATGGTGCGACGGCATGGGAGGCAGACTGTGGACCATCGTGTGTGTTCAGCCACACAACAGCGACCCGGCCATGCTCACACATGTAGTATGTGCTACGCGCCGTCCGGCATGCAGACGGAGTGCACACACCGCAAGTCACGGACAGGTAAACCCGTACACACGTGCAGGGTGGACACACATGCAGTCACACGTACACACACAGATGACAGCACAAGTGCCATGGGTGCAGGCTGAACATGTACACACCGAAGTGAACACTGTAGCTGCTATGCCAGCACCTTGTTATCAGTGCAGCAGTATGCCTCACGGTCCAGAAACTGCATGTGACATATGTCCAGAAGACTATGTGGCGGTGTACGTCCGTCGTGCAGAGTACACATGTACTATCAATGATCCCACAGGTTTGATGTAGTCCACCCGTACCGGTATACATGGACAGGCATGATCCACACATGCCACGGGCCTGACACAGGTATGACACATGACTGCAGCTGTACCACAGTGAAACAATGTCCGGATATGTCACATATGTGGTTTCCAGGCTGCGTGCATGGACTGCATGCAGGACACATACGAGGCCTGTGATGGACCACATGCATGACACAGGCGTACGTGGTAATACACACACGAAGGGAAGGCGGACACATGTCTGTGGTATGCACCCCTACAGGGTGTGGCGGTGCTCACAGTGACACATACCCTTGTACAGTTTGTCTGTGACAGCTGTGATACCAAACCACAGTCCATGTTCCATGCATGTTGACACACATGTCACAACGTAGCAATGCATACACACATGGCAACAGGGGATACATGTGACACGTGTACTGTGCATGGTGCAGCCATGCAGGGGCGGTGTCTGGTGTCTGTAAGACAGTTGCAACCCCCTCCCACATGCATACCCATCATGGGGGCCATCATTTGGTGGCATAGTAACAGCACGCATGGCAGTCTGTGTGTACACCATTTGTTTAAACACCTGTCCACATGCATGTGTGCAGGTGCTGGTCACAGGTGTGTCACACACTGTCCTACCCTGACATGTGCATACAGTCTGCTATGTCGCCTTTACATGACAGCGCTGCCATGATGCATACCCATCGGCCATGCGGGTTCGACCATATGTCACATTGCCACTCTAACCCCTACCATCACCCAAGTGCAGATATTGGCACAGCTGCCGGATACAGTGGTAGTACGCAGGATGCACCACATACCGCTGCACGCCTGCACAAACACATGTAGCGGGTGTGGCATTCCTAGCACCAACATGTGTGCAGGAATGTGTGCCCATGTATGCCACAGATCAGGGAAACTATGTGCCATGTGCCACACATCACTGTACACCATGGTAGAGCTCTGTACCTACCTCAGTGTGGGGTGCACCAATGTGGATGGTGTGGTACATGCAACACGTCATGCCTCCATGTAGACATGTGTGGCCACCACCATGTCAGTGTGTCGACATGTGTGTATGTCTGCTGCCTGTTGAGAGGGTGTATGCAGATATCGTGTTGTGACTGGACACTGACCACACAGGGTGACCATCCCGTAGTGGTGCTGCATTGTACAGCCCTGTCATTCCCACACCTGTGAGCCTTACTGGCCACCTGTGCAAGACCACCCCCTGTGACATGGCGCATCGCTGCATTGTCTTGTGAGGGTGCCGACCACACATACAGGTGTCCCCATCTGCACACAATGGTGTGTGTGCCATAGAGGTGTACGCCCTGCGAATGCGGGTATATTCCTATACCAGTACAGCATCCGACTGTCGAACACTGTGCACCACAGCTGACATGTGACACCTTCGGTCAGTAGCCAGCACACTGCGTACGACACCTGCAGAATGTCACCATACCTGTACTGTGTCATGCCATGTATGTGATGTCTCTGTCCACCGTAGCCTATGGCACCGACCACAGGCGTCAGGTGCAGTATATGTGTGGACATGTGCGTCATGTACCGTGTAAGCAACGTTACACTGTATCCGGCTCCGTGCTCCGCAGGTCTATGTGTATGACCTCTCATCTTACAATCCCGACTGTCTGTTTTCTACATCACAAAAGCATTGCACCTGCTCCCATAGTATTCCCACATAGATAAAGTACATGTATACTAAATGGAGTACTACACTGTCCTAGAATCCCCTTGTGTGCCCAATTCCCTATAGGTGCCTTCTGACCCGGCTACACAGCAGATGCATTCACATCCTCTGGCATGTCGACGGGTCAATTGCTAGCGACCTCTCCTGTTCAGATGGTGAATCTGGGCATCCTGGCCACTGTTACAGGTGCCTCATGGACACGGACAAGCCGCACCTCCCCCAATGACCATAATACATGTGACAGATGCAACTATATAGCCAGACAGGGGGCTGTGCTCTCTCCAACCATGACCGGCAAGACCACGCGGGAGGGGAAGGACACAATGCACACCACATACCCAGTGTCACATGTGACTATCGCAAATGCTAATCAAACACATGAACACACTACGACATACCTGGGGCACTGTAGGACATGTCGCGAACCTAACGAGCCCTCTGAAGCAGACACACAGGCTACTGCCTCCACAAGACATAGGACATGCAACACATAGTTCTCAACATCAGTGTACTAACCCGGCAGAGACCCAAAGATGAAGCACACACTGCCAGACACACCTGTAATGGGTGACGCCACTGCCAGACACACCGACATCCCACCCACCATACTGAACAAGGGAATGGTCACAGTAGGCTGCCTGCCGGGTGCTGGAATACGCCACATAACACACGCACTCAGGTCACTCCGCAGCATGTGCAGGTATGACGCGGTCATTGCCCATGCTGGTGTCTACGTCTGGTGGCATACCACCCTGGGATACATTACAAGACACATAGAGGGCCACTCAGATTGTGTAGCCCAGGCCGGCATGTCCCTGACCCTGGGCAGTATCCCACCCTCATCAAGTATGATGCCACTACACTGGCTCAATGTGGTCACCCTTGATAATGTCCTGGTTACTGGTGTCAGTCTGAGGGGATCCGGATTCCATTTACCTGGGATGACATGCTTGGCACACCACGCCCCTTCGCATGGTATGGCTGGCAGCTGTCGCCCCTGGTCTACAAGGGTTTGGCAAAGGCACCTGCCACCCCACAGTGCTCACCGCAGGCACGGCTGGAATGATAAACCTACCACCCCACACTACAAGCCTGGAGAACACACAGGATAATGCAGCTCACTGCCAGTGGTCTACAGCCAAGCTGCACACCCTCAAATGCCCTCCTCAGTATGGAGGACATCGATGTCAGTGCAGTGACTGAAACATTGGTCAGGGCTGCTGAGAGCACCCCAGCACTGTAGGGTCATACCCTATATCACGCGTTCAGGACCATAACCCGGACATAACACAGAAGGAGGTGGAGTCCCCATTTCTATGATGGATACACACACCTCCATGTTGGCAGAGATGCACGTAGCAGCGGGGAATATCCAGGTGCAATTAACCATGGTTAGGACTGCCCTACAGTTTGTTGCATGCTACAGACCACCCTCCCAAACCCAGGATACCTGCACAGCCGTCCTGAGGACACTGGTGAGTGTGCATGCTCTCACAACACCGTCATATTGGGTGACATCAACCACCCATACATAGACGGAGAACATTACCCAAGACACAACACCCTACGCCACAGGTCCCAGGTGTTCATACACCTGACTGCTGTGGAACACCCATGCACCATACCCACTAGGGGGGGATGTATACCAGTTCTGATCATCACACATGGGGAGGATATGCTCCACACAGGATGTACATCCCTCAATGGTGATGTCAGACCGTATAGTGGATCCACTGGTAATCCACATCCTGCACCCAACACCGGCATAGGAGACCTAAGTGACGACCTCTCCACAGCAAACCACACAAGTCATACGACCGGTGTGGTACCCTACAAGGCCTCCATGCCAGTGGTAAACACAGGCCACACTGCTGAAACCCTTACAAATGCCTTCTCTGAGCACCCCCAGGGATGTCTGCACCAAGCGATCATGATAACATCAGGACCTTGTCCACCGAAGGCAGGCACATGGTCTGGTGGACCCCAGCCATTGACAAACTGTACAACAACAGTTGGAGCTAATACATGACAGAGCAATATCAGTACCAGGGAAGGCATCACTCATTAATACCGGCGTTAACATACGGTCACACATACAATCATCCAAGGCCGCTTGTGGGAGTGGTACTGCAGAGGGCACATGAGACAACCATAGGGCCTTCCTTAGCTGTGGTAGGGACATGGGTGGGAGTGCACAGTCACACCCGGAATTACTCCAGAATGGTACAATGGTCACTGAACCCACAGACATTGTCAACAAACCAGCGGACATGTTCCATGCATACATCCACACCCCCCCAAGAGGGGACGTATCCATCCCACCAGAGTCTAGCCTCCCAAACATCTCGTATGCCCAGGAGTGATCTGATATCTGTTAAGTGGTGAACACAGCACTAATGGGTCCAGATGGTGCCCTGGCTGTGTGCTACCCAACCTCATTGAGGCCCTTGTCCCACACATAAGGCCGCTGTGACATCTTAGCCTTACTACGGGCTGGGTCCCGCTGGATGGCATACGGCAGCTGTGGTCCCACTACGCCAGGGTAGTGCTCTTATGGACTGTAGACATTCCTGCCCTATCAGCTTGACAAGCCTTGTCTGCAAAGCTGCGGGGAGGTCCATACTGGGGCCCATGAATACAGACAGTGGTGTACAGCCAATACCGGAACATACCCACATCGACTTAGTCAAGGGCAGATCCTGCCTCCCAAACCTGCTCGACCTGTCTGGAGGGGTCACTAAGGCCATTGATGGGGGTACATCGGTTTGCACAGACTACCATGACACTCCATGTGGGACTCATGGAAAGGCTCACCAGCGTACATGTGGGGACATATGTCACATGATGGTTTGCCAACTGGATGGAGGTCACACCACACAGGGTTTGTGTTCCTGGTGCCATGTCAGACTCCAAGCTGGTCTCGAGTGGAGGCCCACAGGGCTCAATCCTGGGCCCCCTCCTGTTCGGCATTCAACCTTCCAATGTGCATGCAAACATAGGGGGATTGTGGCAGACAAGGTATGCAGATGACTGCACACCGGCCACCATACCCAACACCCCATCTGACACGGACATCCACCTGGGGCCTCATAGACATGGATAACTGGTGCCAGAGCCATGGCCTGATGCTACATGCCAGGGAAGGTGTAGACCTACCCAGTGGGAAGGACATGTTCGCCCCGACGTAACATGTAGGTGGTAATCCATTCAACATGGTGGACGTGCTCAGGGACATGGGTACCACACCTGTCGGTAACCTCTGTCAACACACACAATGCCAGTGTGGTTGGGAAGACATTCCACTGTGGCCACCTGGTCAGGAAGGAATCACATCCACATCAGGGGAGTTCATTGTACCCCTGTACACTTCACACATCAGACCAATGATTGCGTACAATGCCACATCTGGGCTGTACCTAACCTGACACCTGCAGCACTCGGAAGGACCACAAACATTCCACAACACAGGGATAAAGGTGCTAAGACATGTGTCACACGCTGCCCGACCAAGGGGACTCTGGCTGTATACCTTCCCAGCACGTCTGCTCTGTGGTGATCTGTGCCTGACATACATGGCCATGTCCGACCTGGGTGACATGGACATGTTCCACCTCCTAGGCTCCAGGCAAACACGGGCACAAAAGCGACTGTCAGAAACCTCAACACGAACATGAATAGGACATGCTGGGGGAACAGGGTCAACGCCCAGAGACCCCCTACAACATGGAGAGGATTGCCAGCCCATGTGAAGCAGAGCCCCTGACTGACTTTGTCCAAGAGTAATCATGACGTGTGGATGTGTGATCATATGTATGCGCCAGGCATCATCTCTGTGTCACTGCTGGACAGAGGGACAGCGGACCGATGGATGTGGTATCCTTATCCTAATGGGTGTTAACAGCCACACACACTCTGGCTAGGCTTACACATGCCGTAGGGCACATAGCCTGGTATGTACATGTGCGCCTATGTACCTATGTAGGGGTCCATGCAGGTTGCGGGTACCTGTGGTATGCTGATATTGCCAGATGTGCCTGTGGGTACCCCACAACTACACGTGGGGGACTGATAACAGTGCTCCCAGTAGGCACATGCAAGTACACCATAATTGGCATACGGGTTAACTGAACCAACATGGTGCTACACATGTAACCGCCACGCATACCGTGTACACAAAACAATGAATGCTGCACCTGCACTACATGGTATGTCTGCCACATGATGTCAGTGCACGACCCACGTCACATACGCACCTGCCACCTGTCATACCCAACCACCGCAACATACACATCGCATACTATGCAAACACAGGTATCACATATACCTCTCACTATCTTGTCCACCCTGTGCATCAGAATATGTTTGCATAACCATGCACCGATGGTGTAGATCATGGTGCTGCGGCAGAGGCTTCATCATATGCCCAGGGTGATATGTGTGCCAGGGGCATAGGCTGTACCAATGGATGACATCATGTGTGTGTGTAAGGGCCTGTGCATTTACTGGGCATGACTGTGCAGAATGCATGTGGATGTGGTGGAGCCCTACAGTTGTGTCTGCTGTGTGTGGGTATGTGTGTACACAGTTCAGTCATCTGTGATGCCTACACGGGGTATACTTGGCAGCCCCAGACTGTACAGTGCAGGTTGTATGGCTCACTGTGTCCGCCTGCGGCCACGTGACCCGTGCCTGCCTGGAGTCGCACGGGCACTACTGGGTGGAGGTATGGAGTGGCCACTCTCCGATGACACATGTCTGCTGGAACCGTGTCCACGCTGGGACCATCCAGGGCCACGTCCACGTGGCCTGCTGTGTCCTGGTGTGGTTGGTGTAGCACCAGCTGCACTGCTGCTGCTACCAGCACTGTGTGAGTGGGCATGAGAGGTGGCACGCACACGTTGACCTGCACTAGGTGGTGTTGCTGGCCTACGCCACGCGTGTCCTACGCCTCACCCCTACCAGGTGTTCCAGCACAGACAGCTCACGCTCACGGATTGACATGCCTCGGTCGAGGATTCCAACCATCTCACCTAATCTCCTATCCAGAACATCGGCAAGCTGCTGTTGAGCATTCGCCAATGACTGGATGTTCTCATTTAAGGAACGGATTGCGGCCCTCTGCAGCCTCTGCCCTTCTTGGTTCTGCCGTTCGGCACGTGCCTGTGCCACCATTACAGTCTGAAACATGCGTCTGGTGATACCAGCTCATGCACTCTGTACGGCAGGTGCATGTCTAGCAGTGCTCCTCCTACGAGCAGCACCAGCCACATGCCTGTGTGGCACTTCACCAGTCATTACACTGGCAACATGGTGTGTACCCGCATCTTCTGCAGCCACCACACATTCCTGCTCAGTGCCAACAGACGCTGACTGTCCTTCCTCTATGGGCAACGGTGATGTGGTATGTGTCGGCATCTGAACCGTGTGCGGGGATGAAGGGGACATAGGTGGGATGTTATCCAATGGCACAGCTTCTGCCCATGACGACCCTGCCTGTGCCTCATGCACATGGTCATCACTGCTAGTATCTGTGGGGACACTAGCATCAGATGGACCGCAGGAGGGGAACGCACCTACAGCACCTGTGAATACAAAGACATACCGTAAGTTACATTACACACACGCAGACACACACACACACACACGCAGACACACACACACACACACACGCTGACATACACACGCAGACACACACACATGCAGACACATCATGCATGTGATATTGCAGGTGGCATGCAGCATTCCCACACCACAGCACAGTGAATGCAGCCCAGACATTAATAGTGGTAGTATGCATACTGCCCTGCAGTGCACACTACATCAAGCAGGTGTCTTTTAGTAGGCTTGCAGTACACACATTCATGGTAGTTTGCATGCATCACCGTGATACACCGTGTGGCCACGGGCGGGTTAACAGTACACATGGCTGGCGTCACTATGTCATGTAAACCGCAAACATGTGCGGTATCATGTGGACATGTGACAATAGTGTCCCACCACATGCAACACATCATAACGGATGTCACAGTGCAGTGTTATGTGTACAGTCTACAGATAGAATGCATGTGTAACAAGGATGTCTGTGCAGGTGTGGTTGGTGTGAGCTGTGTACATAGCTGTACAGTGGGGAGTACGGGCACTGTGCCACTGCACGGCAGCAGGACACAGGTATGTTTCTGTGCGATGCGTAACCTGGACGCATTGCATTGCCATGTCTGCAACTCAGTCATGCTGTTCCACAGCATGTATATGGTAGACATTGGTGGCACCTCTAATGGCTGCAGACAGGCATTCCATTTGTCTGGTGTACCACATTGGATGTCCAGGGGGTCCACTACAGCGATGACCGCACTATGTGTGGACAGGGTGCAACGGTGACTACCCACTGCGGATGTACTGTGTGGCAACATGCCTGTAGGTATCACCCATGGCCATGTTTGTCTGGTTCATGGACAATTGTGTGTGATGGGCATCGTGTACACATCCCTGTGGTGGCCCATGTGACATACACCCGTACTAGTCTGAGGTGTCACATTCCCGAAGGCTATGCAGACATTGTGGATGTCTGCTATGTCATGCGTAGGTCATGTCATGGTGTGACAATGTTGCGGACAGACCACCACGTGCATGGGACATATCATGTGCCATGTCACAACGTGTGCACCCAATGCAGGGGCATAGATCACAGTGGTAACACCTGTGTGCTGGCCAGATCACAGCTCACTATGTGGTACTGTGTGCATACCGCAAAGGCATACCGATGCATACTACACATGCAGCCATTGTGGAACACCTCCACCATTGTATGCATAGCTGACTGCACATATCACACCGATGGGTTATGTGGTGTCATGCCGGTCTATACTAACGGTTGTATCTACTGTACATGGGTGGCGTGTGTGTCGGGTGGTGCAACCTGTATACCGTGACTGGGGCAGACCCAGGTGTACATGTCATACCTGGACACATGGGGAATATCTATACACTGTATCATGCCTATTACTAGCAACAGTCTCACCTGCGACAGACCCATGTCTGTGTGACACGCCAGAGGTACCTGTATAGGGGCGACACAACAGTATACACATTATCCATTACTATCGCCACGGTAAGTACTGTGCATGTCACATCATGCACCTGTGTGTTAGCATGTGCTATGCACATGTCTGCAAACACAACGTAGCATACTGTAGTATGCAGCTTGTGTGGCCATATACCTGGCATGTGTTGCTACATTATGTGGTGTACTATGACACCCACACCTACGTCGGTTATCATACAAACATGCAAGACTGACTTACCAGGCAGCTCCAGGCTTGTTGGTTGGGAGACACCCACCTCCACGATGGCAGCGAGGGTTTCTGCATGTTGTTCCCTGGGTGTCCCCAGACTGGCCAGGAGCTCCTCCATGTGTGTGAGTGGGGGCTGGGTTGGTGGCCCACCACCTGTCCTACCTTGTTGTCTGGCAATTGCGGTGGCACGCTGTTTCGCGTGCCGAATTAGGTCTGTGCAGTGTCTGCGGATCTGCTGGTATGTGCGGTTGTGGCCACCCACGTTGTTCACCCTCCTGCGCAAATCCTGCCACACGTCATCACGCTGCTGTGCCTGTAGTGGCACATGGCTGAACAGTATGTTGTAGTTGTCGTGGAGCAACGGTATAATCACTTCATCCTCCTGACGGCTGAAGGCAGGCAGCCGGGAACGTGGCATTATCTGTAAGACATAATGATGTTGACAGGTTACATTTACACTGCTGTACTGGCATACTGCTGGACATACATTGCTATGACATGTACAACATCTGCACAGTAATCTCTGCGATGCATCATGGCAGTGACACAGCCGACGTGTTGCCGTCACACCATTGAGCAGTGGGTGTCATATCATATCTGTGTGTCACCTCATTACATTGTACACGCACCATGTTGATGTTAGCCTGCTGTGGACATGTGTACCTGCCTGCACCTGTGTCCATATCAGTTGGCACAGGTCCCCATGTGACAACAGTTCTACTGTTCACCTGGATGCTGTGTATATGTCACTAGACATCCCGTACGCGGCCATTATGAACGTCAGCGGTGGCACTGCACACATACACATGGACACCTGTACATGCATGTGTTGTGCCATGTACATCCACACAGCACTGTATGGGTGTTGGGCAACCTGCCACAGCTCACCTGTGTTGCACATGTGATACACATGGGACAATGTGTAACCATGTGACATTAGCAGGAAAGGTCATGCATAGCATGTGCGCATGCACGTTGTCCACAGCAACACACAGCACCTGTAACACCACAGGGTGCATCACTGCCACATTACTGCTGTGGACGGTTGATAGTGAAAGTGCCTTTTGTCCATCGCACCATGTAGGACTGTGATAGCACGTGCAGCCTTGCTGGGCAGGGCCGCATGGTATGGCAGGGTATGTCACATACATGGCACTGGGATGTGACCCACCTGGGGGGTACTGATATTGGCAGGGTGGCTGTCCATTCCATATGTCATTGCTATGTGTATATGGGCATTACACATGTCTATCATCATGGTGTGGACACTGGCCTTATGCAAGGTAGGCTGCACGCTGCTTGGTGGGGGTGTGTCTGGTGCATGCAGGTATCGCACATCCATGCATACACATTAACCCTGACAGGTGCTATGTGCTGCAATATTGTTCAACACAGTGCTGTATGTGCCCACACACTGCTATCCCTTGCACATGGATGGTTGCCTGGACTGACATGGGTACCATATATGTCTACATCCAGTGCCTGCTGCCACCCCCATGTCTGCTGGTGCACCGCACAGCACCATCCCTCCCATGGGGAACGTGGTGTTGGGCACAGCATAGGTATCCATGTATGGGGACAGGGATGTTCACATAGCAGGGGCACTGATGGTATCGTCAATCTGACCATACACGTATGGCACACCCCTCACACATACAACCCATTCAATATGTTGTTCGCAACACTGACACAGCTATACTGCTATGCCGGAGACATTCCCAGACGTACATACACAGATGCGTGCACATCTGTCTGTGGCATGGGCTGGACTATTGGTGTGGTTCGGCACATAACGTGTTTGAGTGTGGCTGGCGCAGACCTACTGTGCACATGTCTACACAGTAAGCCTGTTCTACAGTAGCCATCGGTGATGTGCTGTGCACATATCAAATCTGCACATTGTGTTGGTGTCTGTCTGTCCACGGGCCAGTGGTGGGACACACAAGGGTATTGGTGAACATATATGCATGCAACCCTGTACTGCTGTACCACTAGCTTCTCGGGTGCTAATGTGTCATAGACATGCACACCGTACCCGAACAGATGGTAGTGGGTTGCCACGCTCTTTGTATTGTATGTTCAGGCTATGCACCTGTGTGAGGCATGTGGGCATGCAATGCAGTACTGTGTGCCTTTACACCCATCGCAGAACATGTCACACAGGTACACTGGCAGCCGTACACTTCACAGCTTGATGACGGCACAACACATGTTGTACACACGTAACACATGTCCTGTGGGACATGGTCAAATGTACAGGCATGCCCAACAGTCACGTACCACTGCTACCCCTACATGATGGCTATGCAGGACATGTGGCGGTACAGCAACTGTCACATGTACACGTGCAATGCCCCCCTACCTACATCGTGTGGTACTGCCTGTGGGGCATGTGCGTCTGCATCCATGCTATGGCCATAGATGACAGTTGTACATCGATATGTGCAACATACCTCATTGGGTGTTCTCATGTATGCATGTTCAACATGTCTACGCATTGTTTGTGTCTGTCACACAGTCATTGTTGTGCATGGTTTACATGGCAGCCATGGCATACTGTGTGTGATTCCAGGTACTTCATTGGGATACCAGCATTGTACATTATCACGGCGTATTCCAGCCATCACGTAGCCATCCTAGCTGACACTGTTATCCAGCCAGTGGGAGGTGTTCTGCCATCTGCACATACATCACACAGTACGAGGGTGGCTGACACCCATTCTCGGGACAGGGTTCTGACCGCTGTGGATGTGTGTGATGCTGTCGACGACCATGACTGCGCTAGATGGTCACATCTGGATGTGTAACATTCACAACACACACCTACCTTCACGTAGCAACACATCATCCACAACAATGGACATTCCTGCCAGAACACTGTGTGCAGTATGTCTGTATGACCACTGCAGGCACCACTGGTGGCCACCAGCATGGCTGCCAACAGCACCAGTGTGTATCCCATGTGACCATGGGTTACACCATTCACAACACACCTGTCTCAGATGACCCTGTTGTGGATCACAGTGCAGTTCCACACATCATGTTACACTATACATTATGCACCGATATGTTGTGGACGTGTGAACGGCTGTGCAACTCAACATATGCACACATGACACATCACCTGGTACAACGTGTCTGTCTTACCACACGTTATTGTGACCACCCTGTGATGGCATTGTACAGGCTACGTGGACTGGGACATGTGATGGCTCAAAGGTATATTCACCCTCCGGGTGTGTGTCTAGCCAGGTGTACAGTAGGCAGTGGTCTGCACGGGGATACTGTACATTGGCCTACTCTGTCACTGCGACTGTTGACTATGCTCATACTGTACTTATACAGGCATGTGGTATCTGTCCAGTATGACAGTCATGGTCGACCACACTACTGTGGCACACATGACCTGCGGACATCTGCCTAGGGTGTGGAGCCCACATGTACATCTTCACATGCTATGCTGCCTCTGCGGCGGTGTCACATGTCTGTCTCCAGCAGGGCTGTAACAGGCAGGCACGGCATGCAGTAATGTGTGTCAATGCTTGCACCTTCCACTGTGCTGCACACAAGCACGCACACTAGTGCATGCCTGACATTTATCTGCGGTGCCTGGGACCTGCCTCCATGCTCTGCACAGCACACCTGCCAGTCCAGATTGTACACAGATCATACCTCCCAGGCACATACCTGGACTGCAACACACACAGGTGAAGGGATCCCACATCACACAATGTTTTACACACATACTGTATATTTTCCGAACACAATGCATCATAGGTACTCCATGTTCGGATACCCATGTTTGTGACCACTAGACACATTGTAACACGCAACAGGGAGTACACTGTACACCACAGGTTACATGCTGGCTGTGTTGTCATACTGTACATTGCACCTCGGACAGCTGCTACTGCCATGTGCTGACAGCAACCCACTCTTCCCTAGTATGGACTCCCATGTACCCACACATGCTTGGCCATGCACTACACATAGCTGGGTGACACATTACACAACACATACCATACCTACACTACCCTCGGCATGCACCATACCTCCATGTGTCTGCTGTGTTAAACCTAGGGATATCCCCCCTCTGGTAGATGAACATATATGCTTCACGGCCCTGCTAGCCACACCCTGGACACACACCCATCGCAGCATACATGGTACATGTGCTCTACGGCCGGTACTACTGATGTCTGCTGATGGGGGTGGTTAATGGCATGGCACCCCGGCAGATGGACAGTGTACGTGACTATGCTGACACATATCACAGTGCACTTCCGCAACATGTACGCAATGGTAGGGACCATGCTATTCCACACAGAGACATGGCGGTACTGGCCTTTTCACAGACGCCATGGTGGTAGTCATGTTCCATGCACATCTGCTGTATGGGCACATGTGCAGGCTGTTGCACGGTGGGTATATTCACATGTGTGGGGTGCATCACTTGACAGTCATGGTGGGTCCTCGTGGTCCATCACATGCTCCAAGGCTAGCTACCTACACATGACTGCCGCACATTGCAGTGTGGGCCCTCTGTCAGTGTGGTGGTATGTCTGTGTTGTTTGGCTACATCCACATTCGATGTAGCGTACAACAGTCACCCAGGCATTGCCGACTGAGATGTTGTTGGCAACATGCCAGGCAATGGTGTACCTACCAACAATACACACTCTCACTCACTACAGGGTTGCAATCCATACATGGACATCGCAGTGTCCCTGTGGACACATACATGGTACTGCCATGCACACGTTATGTCCTAGGACACTGTCCCAATGTCACCTTCTGATCTCCCTAGCTGTTATGTCCCACCAACCTGTTTGGTATGTGTCTCCCCAGCAGCCCACTGAATTAACTGCTAGCCTGTTCTTGGACGTTGTGTACCTTGACCACCACACTACCGCATCTATCGCACTACACATGGGTGGTACTGCATTGCGTGTGGGACTGCATTCGTACACCCATGACTGGACCATTCAGTATGGCACTGGGGCACGTCCTCACATCCGTGCTTCACACACTCATTGATGACCTCCATGCCTTTACTGGCACCCTTGTTGGGCCTCTGTGTGCCACAGCATGCCACACACACATGCTGGCCACCTGTCATACCATTGCATGGGTGGTTGGTGTGGTACAGAGGGTAACAGATCAGACATTGTCCCCACATTGCCCTTCAGCACCATTCCACATTCTGGTATTGGCAATGTACACATCCACCATCACATCATACCCTGTGTCTCAGGATGTTAGGCTATATGAATCCTGGACAGGACACACAGTGGTGCAAGCATATCATGCTACCTACTACATGTCAGGTACATGTGGCATTACACAGTCCTCAGTCATGTGGCCCCTCATGTTCACTATTTGCTTACATACACAACATGCTGTCACAGAGTACTGTCCATGCCTAGATATCCCACATCTACATACCTGGCACCATTGTAGCTCCACCAGCTCATACTGATAACAACCGTACAGGTGTCGGTGTGGCAGACACATCGTGTGGATGTCATTGCGTCAGGATACATCACACATGGTGCATACACATCACCTTTGCATAGCAACAGTCATCCACTGGGTATCACATGGATACTGTCCCCATACATGCATATCACATTGTACATGGTTGCTGTACACACACATGCCCCACATGGTGCTCTGGTTGCCATATTCCACTGTGGCATGGGTGCACATCTGCAGGGCCACACATATCTGTACTGTGTGTGTTGCTGGTACATAGGTAGCCTTTGTACCTGTGCCATACACACATCTACACACGGGCAGGGTTACAATAACACATTCGTGGTGTACCTTCCACAATGGCTACGACTTTACATGGCACGGCATTATCATGCCGTGAAGTATACCAGGCTCAGACAGTTTACATATGCGGATGACAGACGGGGAACACATCTGTACTCATCTGCATACCACATACACAGGGGTGTCATCTACTCTGACATGGGCCATGTCCTCCGCATTAGTGATGCATGTAGTACTCATACATGGCAATTGCAGTGGGTGGGGTGAATGAAGCACTCCTGCATATGTGCACACATGCCACATTGCATGGCCTGGGCTTCTGTGTTACTTCCGCAGACACAACACACACCATGCTGTGGAATGTAGGTCCTGTGCACATCCCACAGGGACACACTGTGGCACTGGTCATGTGATAGCTCCCTTGCTGATAGGGTGACACATAGTCATGGTACCACCACAGCAGCAGTACTGTGTAGACATGCAGTTGACATCCACCTCTGCTGTTCATTGGACACTACCATGGGGAGGTGACACTACTGTGTACACTGCACATGTGTTTACACATGGACCTGCCGGACTTCATTGTTGCACACATTGCACCTGCTACAGATCGTTTGGACATGGTTACTTGGTGTTCCTTCCATTTCGGGTGGCTATTCTGCTACTACTCTGTCCCATGTGTACAGGCCATACATATCCTGTTAGTGTACATAACACTAGGCCATACCTCCATTATGCATGCTATGCCTGTGATACTGTGTATGATGTCTGTCATATCCACCATGACAGCTTTACATTACACATACTTGACATAGTAACCCCTACTGCGAGGCATACGTGCACGTCGTGCGCACATTACGTATGACATCGATGGTATATGCCCATACACATGTGTGTTGTGACAGTATACATACATGTCCTATCCCCTGCTGTGGCACTTCCTTGTTGGACATCCACTGCCAGCATCGGTATGAGTGGTGGCATTGTTCTGTGTTTTGCCCCCCTGTGGCAGCCCTTGGGTTATCCCGGCTGTGTACATGATGTCCCACTGCTGTGCACACGGTGTCCACAGTCGTTGGTATGCTCAGCGGGATAGCACTACATAACCACCTTTCACCACTCTCTGCTTTATGGACAGGTATCCTTACTTACAAACACCGTTCACATACAGTGCAGCTTCGTCATACACATCATGCGTTACACACCAGTACATCTCGTGGGTTCTACATACCTTTCCTGTGTTTCCTTCCATTTTCCGTTGTGAGTCTCGCTATAGCGTTGTCTCTCACTCGATCCGTTTTTTATTTGTGGTTCGGTATGAGCATACAGTTTGAATATCCTAGGAGTCTTCCTTATATCCGTCGTCACCTGTGACATGTGGGTTCATCACACCAATAGCTGTTCCTCGGTGTGTACTTGTGCGCATATCACCTGTGCATCTACTCCATTCGTACAGTATGCGTCGTAACTAGGGCATGGTTCATTCCTCGCCTGGGCATTGGTTATTTGCAGTACCTTCGTGGAGATGGTCTGTATTGTGTTATGTTATGTGTAACTGCAGCCGCTATGTGTGGCGTCAGGTACATTTCGCAGTGGTGTTAGCCGTGGATTGTGTGTGTTGGGTATGGTATTATGTTCGACATGTGGGTGTCCCTGTCCTGGCGGCGTCTGTCGATGGCGTTTTGCATTCGGATGTGTAACATAGCTCTTGTATTCCTTTAAACAATGGATGCAGGTATGCATCCGCTGATGATAGTGTTTCCCACGCGAGATGTTGCGGTTATGCCGCTGTCATTGACTGCCTGTATGTTTGTGCTGCTATTGCGGCTTGTATCCCTTTGATATGTGCGATGGGGTATATCGGTGGTTGTGGGTGATGGGTACGGGTTGTGGGCCTTTCATTTCTACATACACGGTATGCTTGTGTGTGTGCTCCATCCCTGCCTGGGGAGCTGCAAGTTACCTGTCTGTTGTTCTGGGAGTGTAGGTTGTGTTGATGTCATCTGGTGTCGGTATCGCCTGCATGTGTGCTTCCTGCATGTATTCCTCCGTCACATCGGTAGTATATCTGCGGTTGTTCGTACGTGCCGACTATCCCTTGGCATTTTGTCCCGGATATTTACAGTCATTGTGGTCCTGTACTTTGGACGGCCTGTATGCTACCGGTTGCCACCTATTCGGGTGGCGATTGCTTGTTTGACACTCGTAGAACACACAGCGGTGTTTACGGGCCGATACGTAGCCACGATCGGTGCCAGGGTAGCACATCGTATTTCAGCGTACATGACTATTGGTGTGTGACGTTGCCGACGTATCGTTTTGCAATTAACATATCGGTGTCATACATACGGTCATGGTTTGTACATACGTCCTTTGCATTTCATGTTGGCTATAGTCCTGTGGTACATTCTGGGACATTTTCGCTTTGCATTGTTTTACGTCGCCACGCGCATAGCCAGGGAGGGGCTCTCAGTACTACTTTGGGGGTACTGCTGTACATACGCCTGTGGTTCCTATACTGTATGCCTACACTTGTTATTCCACTCCGCCTGTCACATGTCACCTACATACACATTTTACAGTGGCACACACATTACACTCACACAGCGGAACACACGACACCCTCACCGCACACATACACATACTGCCGCTGTCACAGGGACGGTTGCACACAGTACCTGCATTGCCCGCATCACCGGCGGCGGTGTCTACCTCCGCCCTCATATCCTAATCATATTACCCGCACATGTACTGTTACTGTACCGTGGCCTGGCGATCATCCCGACTCGCGATTATGCATTTAGGTAGGTTGACCTTTCCATGGGTGGCGTTCCCTGTTCTGTCAACCCTCCCGGATACTCAGGTTGTCGTTCACTATGTTTACTATGTACAGATATCGCGTCTTACTTCTCTGTCACCTTGCATCCCTCTGATTCCCTGTCTTACCTGTTGTACTTTATATATGTGTATGTGTACATATATTTCTATGTGTGTAATGATATCTATCTCCATATCTGTGTATGCACATATGTACATATGTATACACCTTGCGGCGAACGTGGCAGCATACGGCAACGCCATCTGCTGTAGACCCACGTACGGTTAAGGTGTTGGCATTCCATGCTCCGCTGGCTGTTGGGTGTGCAGTGTTTGGGTGCTACCTATGTTGGAGTCACACATGGGACCACCCATACGGTACACATTATGGGCGGCCATGTTTGTGTGCCATCCATTTCACTGTGTGTGCAGGTAGGGAGGTGTCAGTCCATGGGGCCTACGCTGTCAGAGTATGTGCTATACATTCCCTCTTTGCCAGGGCATAGGCATATTGGGTACGCCTCCGTCTGCCTACTGGGGCTGGCACAGTGTGTTCATGGCACTGAACCCTCTGTGCCTGTGCTTGCCTTGGCAGTTGTGGTGGGCTTTGTGGCCCTTCACCATTATGTCCCTGCAGCAGCTGTTTCCGCAGGATCATATTATGTAGCATGGCACATACTATGAATATGTGGGCACATGTGCATGGAGAGTACTGCAGGGCTCCACTGGATGTATCCAAGCACCGGAACCATGATTTCAGCATCCCAAACACACGCTCTATGATTATTCTGGTTTGTGCGTGTGCCTCATTATGGCGTTCTTGTATGTGTGTGTGTGCATTTCTGATGGGTGTCATCATCCACGGCTCCAGTGCATAGCCAGCATCCCCCACAAGGTGGCCTTGTGTGATGTCCCCCCTGGCGAATACCTGATACAGCTGTGAGGCATGCCAGATATGGGAGTCGTGGTAGCTTCCAGGGCTGCCAGCACACACATCCATGATAATGCCCTGTGCATTGCACACGACCTGGCAATTGATGGAGGGGAATCCCTTGCGGTTTATGTAGCGTCTACCCTGCTCCCCAGGTGGTGACTTGATTTGTATGTGCGTACAGTCTATCGCACCCAGTACCTCCGGGTATTGTGCCACACGGTGGAAGTGGCGCATATTGCTAGCAAACTCCTCCTGAGATCTGGGGAAGTATATATACTCATGGGCATGTCGTAACATGGCATCCAGAAACTGGTGTAGTACCCTGGATGCTGATGCCTGTGAGATGCCCATTATATCCCTGGTTGGCCTTTGAAAGGTACCTGTAGCCAGTATTCGCAAGCTTACACATACCTTTGTGTCCACTGGGATGGGCTCCCCTCTGTTTTTTCTTGTTCTCAGGCGTGGCCAGCACAGCTCCGCTATTTGCTGTAACGTGTCCCTGTCCACCCTGTAACGCTCTACTATCTCCAGGTCTTGAAGCCCCTGGTAGGTTACCCTTGGTCTGAACACTCTCCTTCTCCTCTGAGGCCTACGGTAGTTGTCGGCACCCTCCTCCGCAACTCCGTCTGTCTCTGACACATGCTGATGTATCACGGCCATGGCGGCACCCAACATATACATTTTAAAAGTTCCCCGTGTGTTTACACCTAAAGTGTGGCGTTTGGGAATACGCGCTGTGTGTTGTGTGCATTCACACTTTATACGGTTGTGCTGTACACCCGGTAATGTCATTGGGTGTGTCTGTGCGGCTGTATCTGTGGATTATCTTCCGTGTTTTACCGTTGGCACTGCAACGCTGTTGCCTTTGGTGTTACATTACACTTGCCTGCATTGGTTTAGCTTTAGACCTTACCTTACTGTTTCTGTACGTTGCACCTACTATTTCCTGGATTGCATCCTGCAGAGCCCTGTCATGTGTCGTTTCTGGGACATGGCATATCATGCATTTTGTCTGCCGCCGTTAGGCTACCTCTCTACTTGGCTGTGCTGTATCGGCTCTTCACTCTTTGCAATTCTGCTACATACCCTACTTTCTTTGCATTCATATGCCTCCTTTATCCCGTTTTGCGGGTTTCTGCATGCAGAGTTAACAGCTACCGCCAATTGCCCTTCGTGGGTTGATTGGTGTTGATTGCTCATTACGACTCCAATTACACTGCTTCTGCATTTCCTCATATTCTCCGCATCACCTTCCTGTATCCGTTGTTGTTGATGGGGCGGCCGTCACATGACTGGGTTAGGGGAACGTAGTCATCCTCGTGCACATGCATCTCTGCGCGCATTGTGTGCTCTCAGCACAACTATTTCCCCACACGCCGGTCCTGCTGCTGTGATGTGCATTGTACAGCCCATGTTTGCTGGGCTCCAATGTGCTTCCTCCTACAGTGGCGGCACACCCCTCTGCGGTTGACATGTATTCCCTCTGGGCCACTCCTCGGTGTATTACCGCTGTGCCGTTTGGTGCAGCCTTACGCCGGCGGGGGTTTTGCCATTCACTATTATCTGCCTCATTTGCATGGCATTGACTACTAATACATAGTTACGGCGCCGAACACTGCCGCCACTCCTTGGCAACCATTGCGCCGTGGTTGGGGCTTTCAATGCATACTATGGTGTATTGTGGCTGTGAAGCTGATGTGTATTATACTGCTCTTTTATGACATTGTCATATTATCTCATTGTTTCGCACCTTCCGCGGACATGTCCTGGGGTTCTGCTGTGGTTTCTGCGGACATACCATTTATGTCATTATTTACATTTTGTGCATGTTTTCTTTTGACATTCTCGGTGTCTTTCGCCATTGGCATATTGCAACGGTATGATACCTGACATTGACAGCCTTCCGTTACTCCTAAGTCATGTTTGGATATATGTAAACCATTTTTTTTGGTTTACATTGCCGTGCCCTTATGCTACGCCTGCGCCACTTCGTGGATCGCTATATGCCTTCATTTGCATGGTGCAACACCGCACATGGGGTATTTAACATACCTACGCCGGAGGCGGCGCAACTCAGGCGCACGCCGGTAGTGCACGTGGAATTGGATCGTACCTGAATCGCTCGGCGCCCATATCTGGCGTTGTGGCGCCTACGCTATGCGTGCGCCTGGCGCAAGGTTCATGAATCCAGGTTATGTTTGAAGAAGTTGAAACATTTTTAACAATCAAAATGGATCTAATACTGATAGGTGATTTACACTGGAATTTGATAAAGTATTCTGGAAAAATAAGATGTTTTTTCAGTGGTTCTGATGAGCATTTAATCCAAAACTATCAGAAAAAATGCAGTCAGTTTTATTGAAGTAATTGTAATGCTTTTTGTAGGAAATGTGGTCAAGAGACTCATTTTTAATGTAAGTAAAAACAGCTTCTGTATAAAAACAAATGGTACTTTATTCGACAATAAAATAACAAAATTCAGTAAGTGTTTGCCTCCCGTTCCACAAGACTTCTTGAGGCTCCATTTGTTTTGATTGTGAAAAAATAAGTGAATCTAGTGAGCAAGTTAATCCTTTACTGAAAGTGAAAATGGTTTTAAAAATGACAATGACAGTTTTGAAGAAGGTGATGGCAGTGTATCAGAAATAGTAAAAAATGAGCAATAAGCATGACTGCATTGAAAATATAGAGAAATATAATAACATTCTTTATAGGGCTGAAGTTAATGACGTGTATCAACCACTGAGTAATGATGAGAAAGAACATGGGGTGAGAATGAAAATATTTTTCACACAATAGGAAAATAAGATAGAAAAAGGAAGATACATCTCCAGCAGAAATAAGTGACAACGAAAGGAGAGGGATAAGATATAATTACTGTTAATTTTAACTGCAAATAAGATGGAATATACAATTGAATGGCTTTGACTGGTGTCATAAGCAACATTGTGATATAATATGTTTAGATGTTATAAGGTCGGTAAATGGTATATAGAAAAACAAATGGCAAAGTTATGGAATAAGCATATTGTATAGAGACTTGCAAAGGATATATGCTTTGTAGCAGCTCTCTTAATATGTAACAATGATATAACAATGTTAGATTTTACAGTGATTCAGCCAAGGCGGTGTATTATATGTGATATCAGGTGCAGATAAACATTTAAAGAAGTGTGATATATGCGCACACTAGTATGTGGTGCTGTGTTATGTTTGAAGACATTAAAACATTTGTAACAATCAAAATGGATCTAATAGTAATAGATGATTTATTCTAGAATTTGATAAAGCATTCTGGACAGATGACATCTGATACAAAATCCTGCAGGTAATTTATAAAGGAAGGTGGGTTAGAATTAGGGAAAATGAGCTATACAACTGAGATTGAATATGCCGTTATGTCAGAGAGCATAACAGAACTGAATGGGGTTAAGAATGATGGATGTTTTACTGATATCTATATGAACAGAAATAGGAGATAGACTAGATTTTATAAAGAACAAAAAAGGTATTAAAACACTGATGAGAAAGGTCTGTGATAATACTGAATGTAAACAATCTGTGGGAAACTATGACATAACTATCTTGACATGAAGCTCTTTTATAGCTCATGGGTAATGGTGGCTAGAGTGAAAGAAAACGAGAATATGAATGATATAGGTATCAAAACATAGTACTAGAAAAGCCAGAAATAAATAAATGAAATGTATAATACATTATGGAAGATACTTAAATGGGAATGATGAGGACAAAGCTAAGTAGAAAGAATACTATATAAAATTAACAAATAAAAAAAATGAAACTATGATCAAGGAGCAGACATTCATCTTGCAAGGCAGGAAGCAGATATGTCTCCTTTCTTAATGAGAATCTTGACAAAGAAGATAGCAAACTTGACATTATGGCAAACAGTAATGATGATATGATCTATACTGACGGAGGTATAGAAAGTATAGTAGAATATGTTCATAAATCATATGATAATGAATAATAATAATGTAGCTGTAGAAATAAAAAGTGTTATTTTGGTCATAGGATCATAGGAAATTACTAGGCTATTGACCCAGAGGTCATTTTAAGCCTAAACTGTTTCAACCCAGTGTAATACCATACAGGGTGCTAGCCAATACCTAGGAATGCATTTAGTGCTGAGTTCCCATGTCCAGGAGGGTTGTGGGTGCTATCCCCTGTAAGAAATTACTGTGCCCCATCCCCTCATTCAGGTTCCTCTTAAACAGTGTCATAAAGGTGCTCGGGTTCACATGAATTGGTAGTATTAGTTAGGTTATTTGAAAGGAGAGATAAGCAGCATAAAATGGTACACAACCTACTTTGAATAATATTGATTATATTTTTATGAAAGCATTACAAAATAGGATATGTAAGGCATTAAGCAATATTTTGCAGTATAGATTGCGTTGTGTTGTGAATAGTCAGGTTACCGACTTTTTAATAATTTCAAACAAGTTATAGATTATATTGTTAGAGAAAAAGCTGTGTGCAAAGAGTTAATCTATGCTACTGAAAAGGCATATTATACTATTCATCAAAGTGCTAAGTGGAATATTTTGAATGAATGTAATATAAATATTGCTTAATGCAAGATGGCTGATGCAGGATAGGTACAGTGTTTGTTTTAGTACTGATGCCATTATTCATAGTTGTAAACGTGAGGTGGCTAATGCTCAGTGGGATATGAGGGAGGGTTTAAGTATTCCGATACTAATGGCAGGTGACTTTGTTATTATGCTAAATATACGGAATGGTTTAGAGAAGGCGATATGAATGACACTGAAGTTAAAAATATTTTATTAAGATTGAACAAAACAAAATGTAAAGGCTTTAGTGACAATACAAAGTTTGGTGAAGTTTATCTTTTTAGGAATGAGATTAGTCTCATGGGTATGCTATATGGTAAAGAAGATTATTTTATTCTTATTTTTATTTTACGTTTGATTGCCACAATGGTACACTGATCAGAACTGAAAATTTGCTGGTACTGCCTTGAAATAATTCAAAAGGGGGGGGGGGGTACTTAGGAAGTAATCTGTACATATTAAAAGAACAGAAACAACAATATATAGTAAAATCTGTACAGTACTAATTAATAGTTGTAGCAACAATTATGATAGAAATGCACATTTTACAATTTACTTGATTATCTTTCAGGTTTACACCATGATAGAAATATTATGGGGTAATGAGGGTTAAGCAGTAGATGGTTAGAAAGTTAGGAGGTGTTAGTGATTTTAGAGAGCAATGCTAAAGGTTGAAAGGCCCTTATGTGATGTGGCCTGCTGTACTATAAGCACATTCTGATTTGGTGGGGAGAATTTTTGTTTTAAGTTTAGCTGTGGAGGTGGATAAGGGGGGTTACAGTTCCTTTGGGTGGTTGGGGAGGAAATTCCAACACTTTAGGAGCAAGAATGGAGAAACAGTGGTCACGCACTACTGCTTAGTTTGTGGCCATTGGGGCATAGGATAAAACTCTGCTGTGTTTGGAATTTTGGTGGTTTGGGCAAGGAGTAATGAATGCTGTTTTCCAAAGGTTAAAGATGTGATGAAGAGGTTAGGTTAGAAATTCCTTGCAGTGGTAGATAAACCAGTGAAGGAAGTGATCAAATCTTGGGAGAGAGTAAGATTTCTGATTCAGATGCACCGTCCGAAATAGACCACTCTGTTACAGTTAACCAACAAATGTTGTAAATTTATTAAACAAGCAAACAAAAAAATCACACAAATTTAGCACTATCACCATACAGATGTATCACAAAGCACTTCATTAGAACGAAGACATATAGGTTTGACCTTAGCTTAATTAATTTCCTTAATGTGACTGAAAGTACTTAAAATATTAAAAGGGATAGCTATCCTCTATCTAAAATGCACTAAAATAAGACTACCTTGAAAACCTTCTAAGACACAGGATTTCATATCTGAACATACTGAAGACAGTACATGGGGTATAACAAATTAATACATAGGTAATAATAAAACGAACCAACCACTGATGAAAATATATTACATTTAAATAAATGCATAAGTAAATATTAAAATCCATAAATATACAGCTCTAACGTATACAAAAAAACTTTCCTAAATATATCAAAATGTGTATGAGTATTTATTGAGTAAAAATAAGTAGATACACAAATAACAGTTTGCAATCCAGCTCTTTAAATTTTTTTTAAAAACTTTCAGTGACCTTAAGGAAGTTATATAAGCTCAGGTCAAAACTGTATTTCCTGTTCAGATAAAAGGGCAGGATTCACGGAGCCTCCGTGTAAGAGTTATAACTCATACACAGAGGCTGCAGTTAAACGGAGTGATGTCAGCATGCTCTGCATATTCATGAGAGCATGCTGAATCACACCTAAGGCTAACACGGTCCGTGTAAGACAGTAGGGGGCGTGTCCGTAGGCCGAGCCCTGTAAGCGGACAAGCCCCCAGAAGAGTAAAAGTGCCCAAAGTAAACACCCACGCCAGAGTCCATGGAAATGTGAATAAACACAACACAACACATGTCCCCACAGACTACGAACATAAAATGTACAAATGAACATCACATAATTTTTTTTTAAATTGTAAAGATGTTTAACCGTGAGTGTGCTCGTTTGCACGGGCGTGCCCATAGCGCAGCTACAGTTAGCAGTCAGTGGGAAAGCATATAAGAACTAAATATGCAAACAAAGCCAAGAAGCAATAGCGTAGTGGTAGAGATGTTGGCTGAAGAGCAGGCATTCATGGTTCGAGCCCCCACAACACCAATTTTTATTTGTAGCAAACTAAACATGAAACAAGTCCCTGACAAATATGTACACATAAAATCACATTTTATGTAAAATGTAATGAAATAGCCCATTTATATTGAAGAAATGTGAGGTAACAAAACAATAAAAAATGCCAGATGTGCCCATAGCTGAGCTACAGTTTAACAGGGTGAGTGCATCTGCCCGTAGGTGAGCAGTGGTTTAACTGGTGCAAAATGAGTGCCCGTAGCTGAGTAGTGGTTTAACACGCTAAATCTATGTGCCCCTAACTGAGCTGAGCGTAATATGCGTGCTGATAGCCAAATGAGGCTTAAACCAGCTTACCCCGTTTGCGCGGAGCTGCGCACCGTGCAAACAAGCTAACCGACGGGCAACGTTGAGCAAGCCGTATCAAAACTGCCTTTACACAGACATACCCCTCAGCTTGTCTAGACAGTCATAAAAAATAAAAAGTAGTGGCTAGGTTCGAACCCAGGATACCAGAAAGGCTCATCCAGACTCTGCTACACTTTGCTGTGAAGGAAAGGTTAGTTTGCTGTTATTTTTTGTATTTCTGTATTGCCTTTCTATATTTTGAATACTGTAGTTTGTTTTCTTTACCTTGTGTTTTGCTTGCATTCTGTTTTAACAGCATATTAAAACTTCAAAAGAGACCACAGCTCTCTGTTCTGAGTCAGGCAGAATTTTTTCCCTCCCTCCCATCCATTTAAGTTGTCTTGTTAAATACCACTGTCTTTCTAGTTGCCCGCCTCTTATGTTAATCTGACCATATATCTCATTTCTCTCTACTTTCACTGGCTTATGTGAGTAATCACAAAACCATCACTTTTGAAATCCCACCCCTTCAATTATTTAAATTATTGGCCATCCTACAGTATTTCATAGTACCAAAATACAAAAGTAACCACCCCTTTCAGTCCATCTTGCTGTTTTAAAAATAGTAACTCTCCACTAAACCTTAACTTTTAAACAGGTAAAACTCAAGTTACCTACTTTCATATCTAACTTCTCTAGTGCACACTGCAGAGTGCATTCTTTTCAATCTTACCTTTAAGCATCCCTGTTACTAGCACTTTCTCTAATACCTAAAAGATCATCTCTACTTGACTCCAAGTAGACTTTTCTCTATCTGTTAAACCTAGCACTTGCTCCTACAGTACTTATTACCTTGATATGGCACTCTTATAGATAGCACCCCAAAAAGGCAAACCCCCATTCTCGGTCACCCACGTCCCCGGAATCTATTTTAACGTTTTGTCTAGTCCTTCTAGCATGTCGAGGGATCAGTTGCTAGTGTCCTCTCCTGCTCAGCTGGTGAACCTGGGAATATTGAGGCAATGTTACAATTGCCTCATGTACACAGACAACCCTCTCCTCCTCCCACAAAACACAAATACATGCGAGAGATGCAACTATACGGCCAAACTGGAGGCTGAGCTCTCTCAACATAGGACTGGCAAGACCAGTCAGGAGGAGAAGGTTACCACACACACTATAGACCCAGTCTCACATAGTACCATCACAACCTCAAATCATACACATAAACACACAAAGACATACTCGGCGGCTCTGATCAAAAATCTACCAAAACAGCAGAGGCCACCAAAGCAGACACCCAAACAAACACCACCTCAGAACACAACACCTGCAACACATAGACCTCACAGTCAGAGTGTCAAACAGTCACAGCCCTTAAGGCCAAACACAATGCCAGACACACTAGTCATTGGTGACTCCATAGTCAGACACACTGACGTCCCGCTGAGACTGAGTAAGGAGAAGGTCACAGTAAGCTGCCTGTCGGGCGCTAGAATCCGCCACATAACGCAAGCACTCAGGTCTCTCAACAGCAGGTACAAATACGACTCAGTCATTGTCCACGCTGGTGTAAACGACCTGAGACGTACCTCCTTGGACTACATGAAAAGAGACATAGAGGAGCTCTCTGATTATGTAGCCCAGGCAGGTATGACCCTGACCTTGAGCAGTATCCTACCTTCACCAAGAATGATGCCACAATACAGAGATAAGATGATCAGCTTTAACAATTGGCTTAAACTCTGGTGTCATTCAAAGGGGATCCAATGTCTGTCTGCCTGGGATGACATGCTAGACAAGCCACGCTGCCAAGGGACGGCTTGCACCTGTCACCCTGGGATTCCGGATATTGGCAAAGGCTCTTGCCACCCCCATAGTGCCTTTTTTAGGCAAGGCTCAAATTCTAAACCTACCACCCTAGAACACAAAAAAAGGAAAAAACTAAGGGTAATGCTGCTCAATGCCAGAAGTCTAAATCTCAAAATGCACGACTGAGGCCCTTCTCAGTATGGAGAACATCGATGTCTGTGCAGTGACAGAAACCTGGTTTAAGGCTCCTGAGAGCACCCCAGCACTATCAGGTTTTACCTCTTATCATGCTCCGCCCCAAAATCCGGACAATACCAAGAAAGGAGGGGGGGGTATCCATATTCATCAAGGACACCCACACCTCAAGACTGGTGG
Organism: Protopterus annectens; assembly: GCF_019279795.1. NCBI lineage: Eukaryota > Metazoa > Chordata > Ceratodontiformes > Protopteridae > Protopterus > Protopterus annectens. The sequence goes on from NC_056725.1 coordinate 887,543,371, forward strand.
CAACGCACGATGCATCGGAGACCATCCAGGTGCAATTAACCATAGGCAAGACTGCTCTGCAAATTGTAGCATGTTACAGGCCACCCTCACAAACACAGGAACCTCACATGGGCTTCCTGAAAACACTAGAGGGGATAAATGTATCACCAAACACCATCATACTAGGTGACTTCAATTACCCTAATATAGACTGGGAACACTACTCAAGCCCAAACACCCTAGCCCAAAAGTTCCTGGAATTCATAAACTCAAATGCCATGGAACAACTAGTCACCATCCCCACAAGAGGAGAAAACATACTTGATCTCATCATCACGAACATGGGAGCACAATGTTCAACACCGGAAGTATACCCCTCACTGGTGAGATCAGGTCACAAACTAATCTCGCTGGTGGTCCTCATCCCACCCCACCTGAAATAAAAAGACCACAGTAAAGAACTTCATGAAAGCCGACTTCACACTTCTAAAGACTAGTGTGGTCTCCTTTAAGGCCCGCGAGCCGGCGGAAAACAGTACTCAAGCCGCTGAATCACTTACAAATGCCTTCTACCAGCACCTGCAGGACTGCATGGATAAGGCAATCCCAAGCAAAACAAAGACTCTTTGTACCAAAGGCAAGCGCCCAGTCTGGTGGACACCAGCCATAAACAAACTCTACAACAAAAGGAGGAAGCTACTACAAGATAGAGCAAAATCCTTAAAAGGTAAGACACCCTTGATCACTATAAGTAAAAACTAAGAGCTCTCATAAAATCATCCAAAGCAAATTTTGAGAGAAAAATAGCTAAAGACTCAAAAGACAATCATAAGGCCTTCTTTAGCTATGTTAGAAACCTGGGAGGAAACTCCCAGATATGCTCAGAACTAGTTCAATATGATGTGAAGATTACTGATCCTACAGACATTGCCAACATACTGGCTGACAGGTTCAGTGCAAACTTCTCCCCTCCCCAAAAGGAGAGATATCTATACCAAGCGATTGCAGCCCCAAACATCTCCAACGCCCAAGTGAGAACTGCTCTCCAAAGCAAAAACACAGCATCCTTGGGACCTGATGGTGTCCCCAGCTGTGTGCTCCACGAACTCAATGAGGAATTAAACCCACAGCTAGGACAGCTGTTTAATCATAGTCTTACCTCTGGATACGTACTCCAGGAGTGGCGCACTGCAACTGTGGTCCCACTTCACAAAGGCGGTGCCTCCACCGACCCTGGAAATTACCGCCCATTAGCTTGACAAGCCTTATCTGCAAAGCCATGGAGAGGATCATAATGGACCTCATAAATAAAGACATAGGGAATTTGCAGACTTTGGATCCATCCCAGTTTGGCTTTGTCAAAGGCAGATCATGCCTTCTAAACTTGGTTGACTTTTTCGAAACACTCACCAAAGCCATTGATGAGGGAAAGGCAGTCCATACAGCCTACCTCGATCTGGCGAAGGCCTTCATACAATACCCCACTCGGGTATCATTGAAAAACTCATCAGCTTAAATGTTAACCCATACATCACAAGATGGGTTGCAAACTGGCTGAGTGACAGAACCCACAGGGTCAGAGTTGCTGGCGCCATGTCAGACTCAAAGCCTGTCACAAGTGGTGTACCACAGGGCTCAGTCCTGGCCCACTCTTGTTTGGCATCTACTTTTCAAGTACAAGCAAACACAGGAGGGTTATGGCTGACAAAGTTTGCAGATGACTGCAAACTGGGCGCCATAGTGGAAAACACATCTGACGCAGATATCCTTCAGAAGGGTCTCACAGAAACGGATAACTGGTGCCAGAGCCATGGCCTAAAGTTAAATGCCAAAAAATGCATAGTCATACCCTTCGGGAAAAACAAGGTTACCCCTAGCTACCAAATAGGTGGCAATCCACTGAGCACAGAAGAATTTATCAGGGACCTGGGGACCCAGGTTGATAGTAGTCTGTCATTCGACACCCATGTAGCTAAAGTAGTTAGGAAGACCTTCTACATTGCCCACCTTATCATGAAGGGATTCTCATCTAGATCAAGGGAGGTCATAGTCTCCCTATACTCATCACTCATCAACCAATGATTGAGTACAATGCCCCATTCGGAATGTATCTGACCCGACACTTGCAGCAGCTGGAGAGGCCACAAAAGTTCCTCACCAAAAGGATAAAGGGTCTCAAACATCTGTCCTATGCTGCCCGACTGAAAGAACTCCAGCTCTATTCAGTCGCTTACCGCTTGCTCAGAGGTGACCTTTGCCTAACATACAAGGCCATGTCAAACCCAGATTTGATGAATATGCTGCACCTCAAAAAAATCTAGATCCGTCAGAGCCACAAGGGCGGGAGACTTAAACCTCAACACAGCTATTAATAGGACGTGCTGGAGGGATAGATTCATCACCCAAAGACTCCCTATGCTGTGGAATAAAATCCCGGTATATGTGAGGCAGAGCACCTCGCTGGCCTTGTTCAAGAGAAATCTTGACCAATGGATGGGAGATCGCAGATATACCCCAGGGATTACCTCAGTGTCACTGCTCGACAGAGGCACAGCAAAATAATGGGTATAGTTCCCCATACTAAAGGGGTGGCGTAAGCCACAAAACTATGGGCTAGGCTTGTAAATGCCCTTCGGCAGATAGCCTAGTATGAACCTATGAACCTATGAACCTATGAACCTATACACCATAGTCAAGGTACTGAAGCACTAAGCCATGACAGCAGTACCTATAAATGCAATAATAGCTAATATATAGGAATGAATACAAACTGGAGCATGACAATGCAGGTTTACTGAAGTTGACACAATTCCAAAATGGCCAATCACAGATATGTGCGGGAAAAACGGACTATATAAGCCCCATAGGCGGGAATACACAGCATAAACAATTGTAGAACTGAACTGCAGGCAGAATGACAGGAGTAGGAGGGGGTAGTTGCTTTCGAGCACAGAGGTGGGGCATTGAGGAGTCCAGGTACATGGTCTGGCTCCTAGTCCACAATCATGAGGCCCAACTCATGCAGGGCCAGGTCCTGTGGGGAGCATACAGGGCTGAGGCGTGGGACCGGTTGGCTCATGATCTCACCAGTGCCACAGGGATTCCAAGGACTGGTGAGCAGGTCCGTCACCACCATGCGGACCTGAAGAGACGCAAGCAGGACCAATTGAACCTTTGGATCCAGGAGGTCTGGCAAATGCCCAACGCCCCACTACTGAGTAAGTTACATTTAATTATGTATGTAAGAAATTAAACTAGCTGATATTATGGAGATGGGTATTCCAATATTACTTCATTTATATTACAGCTGCAGGTGTCCGTTCTGCGAACCGCAGAGCCTATGGCGATAGGCTGGTGCGGTTGCACCACCAGGCAGGTCAGTAATCCACTCCCAGTAACTGTAAAGAAATATAAAAGTATGACAGTCAGCAAAAGAGTGCAGTGTAGTCACTAAGGAATAAAATGTGCAAGTAACAGTGTGAAAGTGTTTGCAAGTATTGCTTGATTACAAAAGTGTGCAGCCTGTAAGCCAAACAGAAAAATGAAAATGTCTGACATAAATTCTGAAATAAAAATGCCCCACCTGTAAGAAAATAGTACACAACCTGCAGCAGGCTGAAAAGTATAGCTGCAGAAGATGATGAAATCACATGTGTGAAATATATCCCTGTTGAAATACTGAAACATGACAGAAGTGAGACTGCTGGAAAGGATTGTAATAACTACAGGTAAAACATGTCGATAAAGCCTAGAAGTAAGTACCATCCTGAATAGTAAAATGAAAACAAGTGAGAGAGTGTGAGAAAGTGTCATGAATCCAGCAGTACAGTAGTAATAACCCCTGAATAAAGTATACTGCAGTCAGTACAGAATGAAATGCATGCGAGAGATGCAACTATATGGCCAAACTGGAGGCTGAGCTCTCTCAACATAGGACTGGCATGACCAGACAGGAGGAGAAGGTAACCACACACACTATAGACCCAGTCTCACATAATACCATCACAACCTCAAATCATACACATAAACACACAAAGACATACTCGGAGGCTCTGATCAAAAATCTACCAAAACAGCAGAGGCCACCAAAGCAAACACCCAAACAACTACCACCTCAGAACACAACTCCTGCAACACATAGACCACACAGTCAGAGTGTCAAGCAGTCACAGCCCTTAAGGCCAAACACAATGCCAGACACACTAGTCATTGGTGACTCCATAGTCAGACACACTGACGTCCCGCTCACCAGACTGAGTAAGGAGAAGGTCACAGTAAGCTGCCTGTCGGGTGCTAGAATCCGCCACATAACGCATGCACTCAGGTCTCTCAACAGCAGGTACAAGTACGACTCAATCATTGTCCACGCTGGTGTTAACGACCTGAGGCACTCCTTGGACTACATGAAAAGAGACATAGAGGAGCTCTCTGATTATGTAGCCCAAGCAGGTATGACCCTGACCTTGAGCAGTATCCTACCTTCACCAAGAATGATGCCACAATGCAGAGATAAGATGATCAGCTTTAACAATTGGCTTAAACTCTGGTGTCATTCAAAGGGGATCCAATGTCTGTCTGCCTGGGATGACATGCTGGACAAGCCACGCTGCTTCGCAAGGGATGGCTTGCACTTGTCACCCCTGGATTCGGATTTTGGCAAAGGCTCTTGCCACCCCATAGTGCCTTTTTAGGCAAGGCTCAAATTCTAAACCTACCACCCTAGAACAAAACAAAGAAAAAACTAAGGGTAATGCTGCTCAATGCCAGAAGTCTCAACCTCAAGATGCACGCACTCGAGGCCCTCCTCAGTATGGAGAACATCGATGTCTGTGCTGTGACAGAAACCTGGTTCAAGGCTCCTGAGAGCACCCCAGCACCATCAGGTTTTACCTCATATCATGCTCCGCCCCAAAACCCGGACAATACCAAGAAAGGAGGAGGGGTATCCATATTCATCAAGGACACCCACACGTCAAGATTGGTGGCATCGCACGATGCATCGGAAACCATCCAGGTGCAATTAACCATAGGCAAGATTACTCTGCAATTTGTAGCATGTTACAGGCCACCCTCGCAAACTCAGGAACCTCATATGGCCTTCCTGAAAACACTGGAGGGGATAAATGTATCTCCAAACAGTCATACTAGGTGACTTCAACTACCCTAATATAGACTGGGAACACTACTCAAGCCCAAACACTCTAGCCCAAAAGTTCCTGGAATTCATAAACTCAAATGCCATGGAACAACTAGTCACCATCCCCACAAGAGGAGAAAACATACTTGATCTCATCATCACGAACATGGGAGCACAATGTTCAATGCCGGAAGTATACCCCTCACTGGTGAGATCTGATCACAAACTAATCTCGCTGGAGGTCCTCATCCCGCCCCCACCTGAAATGAAAAAGACCACAGTAAAGAACTTCTCAAAAGCCGACTTCACACTTCTAAAGACTAGTGTGGTCTCCTTTAAGGCCCCTGAGCCGGCGGTTAACATTACTCAAACTGCTGAATCACTTACAAATGCCTTCTACCAGCACCTGCAGGGCTGCATGGATCAGGCAATCCCAAGCAAAACAAAGACTCTTTGTACCAAAGGCAAGCGTCCAGTCTGGTGGACCCCAGCCATAAACAAACTCTACAACAAAAGGAGAAAGCTACTACAAGATAGAGCAAAATCCTTAAAAGGTAAGACACCGCTGATCACTATAAGTAAAAAGCTAAGAGCTCTCATAAAATCATCCAAAGCTAATTTTGAGACAAAATAGCTAAGGACTCTAAAGACAACCATAAGGCATTCTTTAGCTATGTCAGAAACCTAGGAGGAAACTCCCAGATATGCTCAGAATTAGTTCAAAATGATGTGAAGATTACTGATCCTACAGACATTGCCAACATACTGGCTGACAGGTTCAGTGCAAATTTCTCCCCCGCCCTAAAGGAGAGATATCTATACCAAATGATTGTAGCCCCCCAAACATCTCTAACGCCCAGGTGAGAACTGCTCTATCCAAGGCAAAGAACACAGCATCCATGGGACCTGATGGTGTCCCCGGCTGTGTGCTCCATGAACTCAACGAGGAATTAAACCCACAGTTAGGACAGCTGTTTAATCTTAGTCTCACCTCCGGATATTGCCCAGGAGTGGCACAGCGACTGTGGTCCCACTCCACAAAGGCGGTGCCTCCAACGACCCTGGAAATTACCGTCCCATTAGCTTGACAAGCCTCATCTGCAAAGCCATGGAGAGGATCATAATGGATCTCATAAATAAAGACAAAGAGAACTTGCAGACTTTGGATCTAACCCAGTTTGGCTTTGTCAAAGGCAGATCATGCCTTTTAAACTTGGTTGACTTTTTCGAAACAGTCACCAAGGCCATTGACGAGGGAAAGGCAGTCCATACAGCCTACCTAGACCTGGCGAAGGCTTTTGATACAATACCTCACTCGGGTATCACTGAAAAACTCATCAACTTAAATGTAAACCCATACATTACAAGATGGGTTGCAAACTGGCTGAGTGACAGAACCCACAGGGTCAGAGTTGCTGGCGCCATGTCAGACTCAAAGCCTGTCACAAGTGGTGTCCCACAGGGCTCAGTCCTGGGCCCACTCTTGTTTGGCATCTACTTTTCTGAAGTACAAGCAAACACAGGAGGGTTATGGCTGACAAAGTTTGCAGATGACTGCAAACTGGGCGCCGTAGTTGAAAGCACATCCAACACAGATATCCTTCAGAAGGGTCTCACAGAAACAGATAACTGGTGCCAGAGCCATGGCCTAAAGTTAAATGCCAAGAAATGCATAGTCATACCCTTCGGGAAAAATAAGGTTACCCCTAGCTACCATATAGGTGGCAATCCCCTGAACACAGAAGAAGTTATTAGGGACCTGGGAACCCAAGTTGACAGTAGCCTTTCATTCGACACTCATATTGCTAAATTAGTTAGGAAGACCTTCTACATTGCCCACCTTATCATGAAGGGATTTACATCTAGATCAAGGGAAGTCATAGTCTCCCTATACTCATCACTCATCAGACCAATGATCGAGTACAATGCCCCATTCGGAATGTATCTGACCCGACACTTGCAGCAGCTGGAGAGGCCACAAAAGTTCCTCACCAAAAGGATAAAGGGTCTCAAAAATCTGTCTTATGCTGCCCGACTGAAAGAACTCCAGTTATATTCAGTTGCTTACCGCATGCTCAGAGGTGACCTATGCCTGCCATACAAGGCTATGTCAAACCCAGATTTGATGAACATGCTTCATCTCAAAAAATCTAGATCCCTCAGAGCCACAAGGGCGGGAGACTTAAACCTCGACACGGTTATTAATAGGACGTGCTGGAGGGATAGATTCATCACCCAAAGACTCCCTATGCTGTGGAACAAAATCCCGGTTTATGTGAGGCAGAGCACCTCGCTGGCCTTGTTCAAGAGGAATCTTGACCAATGGATGGGAGATCGCAGATACACCCCAGGGGTTACCTCAGTGTCACTGCTCGACAGAGGCACAGCAAAATAATGGGCATAGTTTCTCCAAACTAAAGGGGTGGCGTAAGCCACAAAACTATGGGCTAGGCTTATAAATGCCCTCGGGCAGATAGCCTAGTATGAACCTATGAACCTATGAACCTATGTGAGAATCCAAACTAAACAGCGAAATCTGTTCAAAGTGTTGCTGCATCTGGAATGTGTATCCCAAAATCTGGATATGTTGCTCTCAGTCTGCAATATGCAGATAGTATGATTGTCTGATATACCAAACATCCACACTTGTCTATAGCTATATAAAGCAAATGTAGCAGGATGATGTAGCTGAACAAAGCTAGATATGAATGTGTATGAAGAACAATAAAATGTATGTTGATGTTGCAGTAACAGTCCTATCACCAAGTTGAAGTAGCTATCATATTGGAAACTGTAGTTAGAACAGTAGTGTGTATATTTGTGCAGCTATTAGAAATGTACAGCATATGTATTGGTATTCGAAGGTGTTAATATTATTTGCTTCACCCCACCCTATAACCACATATAACCCAATCCAGCAATACAGTAGTAATAACCCCTGAATAAAGTATACTGCAGTCAAGACAGAATGAAATGCATGTGAGAAGCAAAACCAAACAGCGAAATCTGTTCAAAGTGTTGCTGCATCTGGAATGTGTATCCCAAAATCTGGATATGTTGCTCTCAGTCTGCAATATACAGATAGTATGATTGTCTGATATACCAAACATCCACACTTGTCTACAGCTATATAAAGCAAATGTAGCAGGATGATGTAGCTGAACAAAGCTAGATATGAATGTGTATGAAGAACAATAAAATGTATATTGATGTTGCAGTAACAGTCCTATCACCAAGTTGAAATAGTTATCATATAGGAAACTGTAGTTAGAACAGTAGTGTGTATATATGTGCAGCTATTAGAAATATACAGCATATGTATTGGTATTTGAAGGTGTTAATATTATTTTCTTCACCCCACCCTATAACCACATATAACCCATTCCACATGAAAATGGTATGTGCAATCACAATTAACACCCATGGACGTTTGTCCTGTTGGGTCATATATATTTGCATGTCCGTTGATGCATCTGCCCTGTTCATACATCCAAACCTGATGGCCTGTTGCCATCAATCAACCCTGCATGTTGTTGGACTGTGTATTGCTGTTCAAATTATGCATGTGTTATGCTGGCTGTTTAATGGTGTGAATATCTGGGTGCTTGGTTAATGGGAATACTAATGCATGCTGTTACAACTAATTGTGAATGGTATTATATGTCACTAACCCAAACTGTCATGACATAATGCAAAACATAGGACAACAGGAAAGGCGGGTTCCAGCGGACCCACCTCTCCCACCTCAGCTGGCGAGTGCACCTGGCACTAGTGCCCAGTCTGGACCCTCCTCCGATGGCCCTGTGCCACCTGCAGGTGGAAGCGCTGCAGGGGATGGGGCTCGCCCCCCCTTTGCAAGTGTGGCCGGAGGAGAACCACCACTCACCCTCCGTAGCGTCCGGACTGTGGTGCGTAGGGAGATTCGGGACTCTGTTCTCGAGACCCTACGCCAGCTTGAGGCACGGGTGACACAACTTACAGGCATGCCTGTTGCCCAGCCTACACAGCCCCCAGCACAGCCCCGTCCTGGGCAGTGAAAGAACAGTGGCAACTGCCTATGGGTGGGGATATCAGTTCCACTGTTGCCATCTGTGAGCTCATGGGCTCTGGATATCCAAACCTCCGTCCCCGTCAATTGTGTAACCCCCCCCACACGTGTCATACACCGCCGCTGTATGCGTCTTGTTTGTCTTGTCTGTTTACCTACCCAACCTACCTCCCCAGCTGTACCGACTTCCTTCACCTGACATACCGCTCTCACCTGAAAAAAAAAAAAAAAGGGCACTCTGTACCCACAAAAAAATTACGCCCCATACATAGCTGCCCATTCCGTACACATGTCTGCTGGCCATGGAAACTATCAATTACAATTGGCTGTACAACAAGTATTATTGTTGTCCTGACACCTCTCTCAGGGGTGGAAAGTTTCAAATGTCACACCAAATTACATACATATACACAGCTGTTGCTGATGAAGAAATGGGCATCTATGGGCCTTACCTACATCCCTCCTGCAAATCCCAAGCTTGTTTCCCTACTGTCTTACCCTCTTTGTGACCCCTTTTTCACCACTTTCCTGTCTCCCCATTTTCATTTCTTTCAAAGAAAATAGCGCGGGTGTGCGCCAGAGTAAGCACTGTTAAGCGGTTGTAAGTGGGTGTGCGCATGTGTGTGCGGAGCTAACCGCCAGTGCGCATGCGTGAGCTCCGTGCAAACCAGCGCTAACCCGGTTACAACTGCTTAATAGTGCCTTAGTCACTTTGATTAACAGGTCCTGTACTCAGTTCAAAAGCAAAATAAAATCCCACTGTCAGTCCCAAACCCAGGACCTTGGAAACAGTAGTCTGTATGACCTACCACTAAGCCATGACTCTTATACAAGAACATTGTGCTAAAATAAATATAACATGTAATAGTAGGGATGAATGTAAAGGGAATATAGGATGTGTAGTACCCAAAGCATGTCATGTAGAATTACTGTCAAAACTACTGGATTCCCATAATAGTAGTGTGTGAACAGAAACAGCCATGCTAGTTGGTAGCTTGTAGGTAATAATGTCAGTTAATGTACATATATAAATGTATGTATATGTACATATATATATATAAATATATATCTATATATAGTTGTAGGTGTCATTGTGCATACACACTTACTACAGGGAACAGGAGAGAGGAATGGAGAAATGTGAATCTACAACACAGCCTGAATCATGAGAGAGATACTAACCTTTACACTCAAAGAACAGTGTCCACAGCATACCAGCATGGTCCCCGCCCTTACAATCTGAAAGGGCAACGCCTATCTCACATACCCTTTTATAGCACTGACCTGAAATCACAGTGAGAACTGCAATCAGTACACAACTGGCTGTATGCAATTAGCAAATGCTGGCTTACAATTGGTGCAGAGGCCATCACATGGACCTATGCAGATACATACAAAAGCATCCTGTACTAACACTCCACACATGCAATACATTCATTGCACTGTCTGGAAGCAGACAGAGGGAGAGAGACAAACTGAGAGAGAAAAAAAAAAAAAACACGCTTCACACTGTGACTCTAAGCTGTCAGCAGTGACAGTAGCAGCAGGAATCAGAAGCAGTGGTAACGCAACCAGCTGTGACAAACACAGGTAATGCAAAGTAGCAGTTTAATAGTGTGCATACTGTGAACCCTCCAAATGTGTCATAGGTCTGTATCCATAGGTATGTCCATGTGATATGTTGTGTGTACGTAGTTCCACCAAAAGGGGATGACTATACATTACATGTCAATCAGTGTTAGGCCATGATCCTGGCAGCAGTTGTCTGTGTGTTGCCCTCAGCAATGGCTGTAGTGACCGCTTTGAAAGGTCAGCCAGGTTAAAAGGCAGGATCAGCCCATCACAAAGGCACACTGGCTGGGAACAAGTGTCTGCAGGTACCCGATATCACTGCATATGCATCCCATACTGCATAATTCCATAGCTTAGCAGACCAGGCCGGTTATGCATATGATGTGGTAGTTCCCAGGGTCAGTCGAGGTGCCTCCTTAGTGGTGTGGGACCACTGTCACTGTATGCCACTGTGCAGGTACATATCTTGTAGTACGGCCAAGATAAATTATCAGTGTTATATGCAGTTGTATGTCCTCTTGGAGTGCAGGTAGCACACATCCAAGGATACCATGAGGTCACAGTGATGCTGTGTGTTCTGCTTTGCTGAGGGCGGCCCTCACCTGGACATGTGAGATGATAGGGAGGTTACATACAGCTGTGATAACTATTTCAACTGGTGGGGGAGAAGGAGGGGGGATACATGCACCGAACCTGTCTGCAAGAATGTTGCCAATATCTGTGTGTTTGGTGAATGTTAAGTAGGTGTGTATTAACACAGAGCATATCTGAGGCATTTGGTCCATATGTGTAACATAACTGAAGAAGGCCTTGTGGTTATCCATAGTGTTTGTGGCCATTTCCATCCCAGAGTAGGCCGTGGCCGTTGTTATGAGGGACCATAGCGTAGTACCAGTGCTGACCACAGATGCCTTCCCTTAATGTGAATCTGCTCTGTCCTGCAGTAGCCTCCTGCTATTGTTATACAATCTGCCTCTGTCTGGGGTCCACCGGACAGGATGCCTAACCTTTGTGCATAGGGTCTGGGTTAGAAATGTGTGTGCAAGTTCCATGCAATCTGTGGCATGTCCGTGGTAAGCATTTGCAAAGGGGTCAGCAGTGTGGGTTGTGGCTTCCACTGGCCCAGTGTGCTGCATGGATACCATCTCAGTCCTAACAAGTGAATAACTGTCTAATCACATACATATCAAAGTAGTCTACTGTGCTGGTGGTGGTGGTGGGATATGTATATCCAGGCCAAGTAACTTGTGTCCACATCACACTAGTGGATGGCGTCCCACATACAGTACCTTGGGATGAACCCCCAGAGTGAGATTGTGCATTGGACCTGTCAGTGTGTGCTGACCGATGGGGCATGCTACTATGTTGTGTGGAATGTGGCAGGTATTGTTGCACAGGTGTTGGCTGTGCACTGATATCTGGCCATGTACCTGTGTATCCACCACGACACACACACATGCAACATATGGGAGTAGTAGTATATCACTACACATGAGTATCATGTATAGTATGTATGCCATATATTGCTGACATAGTCTGCTGATATCCTGTTTGTTTTCTCTTCCAGGGAGATGGCGCGTCAGCATAATCCCACCTACTCTGCAGCGGAAGATGAGGAGATCTACCAGAGCCTGGTGCGGGAGTATGACATCCTGTTTTCCCGCACCAGTCAGAATAAGCAGGAGAGGGCTGCACTGTGGCAAGACCTTGTCCGTAGGGTAAATGGTATTGGCACACATAATAGGACATATGAGCAGGTACGACATCACTGCAGTGATTTAATCAGAAGTGTCCATCAGCGTGCATCAGATATCCACAGGCAACAGGTTGCCACAGGAGGTGGGGTGGCCACACATCCCCCCCTCACCAGACTGGAGGTGCTACTCCTAAGTGTTGTGGCTCCAGCCCCAGAACAGCAACAGCAGTACACCTGCATCATGATGGAGGCTGGATCCACACAGCAGCACGACATGGAGTGTGCAGGTAATATGCCATATGTACACTTGACTGTTCTGTACACTGTTAGTTTATGCATGTGTAAGGTGTGAGGTGTGTCCGTGGTATGTATCTGTCATCATAGTATGTAATTGTGCATGTGTGATACTGGCAATATCAGCAGCTGACGTGTGAAAGGCAACTGGTGTACTACTGCACTGTATCATATGCAATATCAATGGCAGAGTTGTGCCCACTGACATTAATCTCATCATTTCTGCAGGTCCCTCAGGGGTTACAGCAAGGCAGGCCATCCATGCTGGTGAGTGTGTTTAACATAACCTATAATAGTCCTGATAATGCTAGTAACAGTAGTGTAACTCAGTAGTGCTCTGTGTGTATACTGCGGGGTGTGCATGTGTGCATGTGTGCAGGTGTGCCTGTGCCCATGTGTGCATGTGTGCAGGTGTGCCTGTGTCCACGTGTGCATGTGTGCATGTGTGCCTGCGTCCATGCGTGCATGTGTGCATGTGTGCCTGTGTCCACGTGTGCATGTGTGCATGTGTACAAGTGACCACGTGTGCATGTGTGCATGTGTCCATGTGTGCACGTGACCACGTGTGCATGTGTGCATGTGTGCATGTGTGCCTGTGTGCATGTGTGCCTGTGTGCATGTCTGCATGTGTGCCTGTGTCCATGTGTGCATGTGTGCATGTGTCCATGTGTGCATGTGTGCATGTGTGCATAAGTGCATCACTGGTAACAATGTCTGGAGACTGTAAACTGTGTTTCCTGTCTTCCTCCCACAGGTTCTGGTGCTGCTCTGGTGTCCTGCAGCAGGGAATCTGAATCTTGTGCCACGGGTACTGGTAATGATGATATTTGTGTAATAGTACAGGAAGGTGTGTCAGGGTCCACCATTGGTCAGCCAATTGACAGTACACAGCTGTCAACCCCATCATTGAGCACAGTCATCCTGCCAGTACATCCTTTGTCACCATTGTCCCTAGGTGATGGACAGGATACAGTGGGCATAGACCAGAGTAATGTGGTACCTGTGGCACATGTGTCCCCACACAGCAGCCATGGGCAGGGTCCTCCGATGGTACCACACAGACAGTTGCTCATGGGTTCTCGTAGGAGCATCCGTGGGTGTACTGCCTCTGGCCAATGTGCCCAAAGAGGTCTGTCAACCTCAGCTATGTTTCGGACTGTCATGTAGGCACAGTCGCGTATGGAAAGGTACACCAGACAGGGTCTAAGGGAGCTGAGAGCATGTCGCACAGCCATGACTGACAGTATGCGTGACATCGCGGATGCTATCCGTAATTTCACTGATGTCATAGACAGACATTGTGGGGACATATTACAGCAGTTCCACAACCAAATGTCCATGAGCCAGGGCAATGGTGGGCGTTTGTGGAGTCGACGTGGCCGTATGCCAGCAACAGCAGCAGCTGGCAGTCGGCGCGGACGACAACAGGCCGGCGCATGCCCCCATAGTGCCAGCAGCAGCCCCAGCAATGCTGGGTATGTGCTGTCATCGGTACGCCCCAGGAGACCACGTGCACGTGGCTCTGGACAGTCCCAACAGGGACCTGTGTCCCGTCAACACACTCCCGCTTCTGATGACAGTACCCAGTCTGGCTTAGTACTGGATACAGTCCGTAGCACCCCTGCCAGACACAGGTACCATGTCCGTGCCCACAGACACTGATCTGTATGACCTGCCAGGTACAGTCTGTGGCTGTCCACAAATCCCTGTATATGGCAGCCATGAGGTGGAACTGTGTGCGTGCATACACACATGTGAAATGTTAACACCTAGGGCGACCACATACACACACACACTGCACCAACACTGCCCCACCCTGTACTGCTGCCTCTCACCAACACACATACACACACATGTCAATTGGTGGTATCAGTGGCTGACTCAGGCATACCTAATTCACACCCTGTGCATATGATTGCACTGTGCCACCTCCTACAATCTCCAACATCATTGCGGGAACAGGTAAACACATTGCTGATGCACAGGGTGACTACATAGAAGTGCATTAGTAGTATCATGTTGTTAACAGTACAGTGTGCTGCTATGACTGTGTGTATATCCCAGCATGCCTGATGCAGTAACTGTATGAATGTCCTGAATTGTTATCTGCACCCATAGTACATACCAAAGTGTAACAGCTGCACATAATTGCATGCCGGTGGTAAGGATGTCAACAGATAGCCGCATACATGGGTAGCACAGGGGGAAGCTAACGCAAGTAGTGATATGCAATGGTGGACATGTACAGTAATGGTGTCAAGTTGCCCACAACGACTATGCAATGTGGGTGTTTGCGCATGTAGATATGTGTGCAGTACCAATGTAATCCAAATCACAAATAACTATGACATAATATCAGTTCTGCCATGGGCATTTGCGTTGTGTATTCCTGGGTACATGTTGATAGTGCCTACATATTTGCATTGTTACTTACTGTTATTGTTACCCCTTCTTTGTTGTACAATGCACTACTTCCAGCCCTGCTTACTGTAGCTTTGTTTGCATGCATGTTCGCTTGGGGTTCCCTGGTACACTGCTTACACCTGCAATGCAGAGTTACAGTGCTTCTGTAGACTCCTAGTGACATCTGCATAGCGTACAATACGTATGTCAACTTTACACATGACAGAACGTCACTGAGACATTTCAAGCCCTAGCTAGCCATCTACCTCCTAGCTCCCCTGGTCCTGAAAGTAGCACCCCTAGAAACCTACTTGCGTTCGGCTTCCAACCAGTCGCCACTTCACTTATCCATACCTTGATTGAAAAAGTAAAACCCACTACACTTTCTGCTGATCAACTCCCTGCCGAGTACCTATAAAAATCAGCTGATGCTATTGCTTAACCCGTCTCAAAACTAATCAAATGAACCATGGTAGAATCTAAATTTCCCACCATCTGGAAAATATCCTATGTAATCCCACTTCACAAAGGAGGCAGCTCTACTGAATTCTCCAATTATAGGCCAATAGCTATACTCTCTCCACTTGCAAAGATTATGAAAACTTTATTCATAGACAATTCATTCACCACCTAATCCAAAATCGCCTTATGGCAGACACTCAGCATGGCTTCCGTCCTCATCACAGCACTACTTCAGGCCCCCTAGCCTTTATTAACACCATAAACCATACTTGCAACACTAATTATATATCCTCAGCCCTCTTTTTGGATCTTTGCAAGGCGTACGATATGGTTGATCACCAACTTGTAATCCACACCCTGCAAACATTCTGTCTAGATACTGGGGCCTTCCAATGGTTTCAATCCTACCTGCATGGTCGACAGCAGGCTGGCCTCTGGCAGAACAAACTCTCTAACCTTCTACCTAACACCCTCAGAGTACCACAAGGCTCTATACGAGGGCCCTTGCTGTTCTCCATCTTCATTAACGACCTTTATACTGTCATCCCAAAAGTCAGCTGTATCCAATATGCTGATGACTCTACTCTGATTTGCTCAGCCACATCTCCAGTAGAGTTATGGTCAGCTACCCAGACCACCTTTAATACAATAGAAAACTGGCTTTCTGAACATCATCTGATCCTAAATCCCCAAAAAACTAAACTGCTGTTATTTCACCAACACGTAGGTCTACCGCTTTCACCTTTACCATAACATCAAATGATGGCACAATAATCTCCCCTGACCCATCTACTAAACTATTAGGTGTCATCATAGACAATAATCTCAAATGTGACCTACATGTTAACCAAATTATCAAAACCATCAATAAAAAACTAGGGTCACTTTACAGAATGAAAGCCTTCCTAACCCCTCCAGCTAAAATTGCCATAGCTCGCTCACACCTTCTTTCAACCCTTCTATATGCATCCCCTCTACTCTCGAATATGAACAAGACTGTCCTTAACAAACACTCAATTTGCTACAACCACATTGCCAGGTTTGCCACTGGGCTGCCTTTTAGGACACATCATTGCATCAATCTAAATCAGCTTGGTTGGCTTGAACTACCTAGCCTAATACAGTATAAACAACTGATTATGGCCTATAAAATCCTCTATAATCCGGACAATACTCCTGCACTTCAAATATCATCATCCCCTATAACAATCCTAGACCGCTTTGATTCTCTAACAAACTACTAATTCAGACTAGCAAATTTAATAACACAGCCGGTGATTCTCTCTTTGCAAACTCTGTAAGTAGATCCTGGAACGCACGTCCAGCTGATATTACCTTACTTTCCACCTTAGGTCAATTTAACACTAGACTCAAACAACATTTGTCACTTAACTGGCTATGTCAATGTATCAAGCCTGGCTAACTCGAATGTGTAAAATCTGTTAACCAGTTTACTGTGTAGTTTAATTTAATCCTGACTTGTGCTCAGGACTAACTTTAACCTGTGGAACATGTTTAACTTGCTTACTTATGTAATCTCTGTAAATAATCTGTTTGTAATATGTAATGCTGGTATTATGTAATGCTGTATCTGCTTACCCTTGGAGCATTTCTCCCCGGGCCTCCACTGAAAATGGACATGCATCCAGTCGGACTATCCCGGTCAACAAATGTAAGATAAATAAATAAATAAATAAATAAAAAATATTAGAGTGACTACAATACAAGTCAGACATTGACACGCACTGACAGCATGCTGAACACACTGGGGCATACGTGGGGACTCAGAATAGCATCCTGCCTGAGCATCACACACCTCCGAAGCTGGCACAGAGACATATTTTCCATCGGAACAGAGCACATGCCACACATGGCACACACATCCCGTGTGCCACACACTCACAGCCTGTAGGGCTACACAACACACCTGCTACAGACGTGTCAGGTACCTGTCTTGGGTGCTGCACTGGGGTCCCGCTCAACAGGCTGTATCTGGTGAAGGTCACAGTGATATGCCTCAGGGGCACTATGGTCCACCACAGAACACATGCATACAGGTCAGTCAGAGGCATGGACACATATGACTCACTCATTGACCATGCCACTATGGCTGACCTGAGACATACCTCCTTGGACTACATGATAGGGAACATAGAATGGATCTCTCAGCATGTGGCACAGGCCAGTATGAGCCTGATCTTGGTTGCCAACATACCCTCACCAGGTATGCTACCACTATATGTGGGAAGGGTGTTGTATGTCTACATTATGCTCAGTCTCCAATGTCATTCATAGGGTATCCGCTGGCTGTCAATGTGTGCTTACATGCTAGGGAAGCCACAATGATGTGCAAGGGTCATCTTGCACGTGACACCCATGGCCCGATGTATATTGGCAAAGCTCTTTGATACACACATACTGCCTTATGCTGCAGAACACAGTTTACATAGCCACCTCCGCGGGTATCACACAGGTTAGGACACTAACAGTGCTGCTACACAACAACAGCAGTGTACACCGCAAGATGCATGCACCGGACACTGTCCTCAGCACGGTGAACTGCAATGTCTGTGCAGTACCAGAGTCCTGATTCATGGCTCACAGGTGTTACCCATCACTGACAGGTTGTGCCCCATACCATGCCTGTCGTCCCCTACACATGTAACACACATACACACACCTCCAGGTTGTTGGCACAGCACAAAGCATCAGGGCCTAATCATGTGCAGCTAACAGTTTGTCGGACTGCCATCTGGTTCACAGCCTGGCACACACAACCCTCCCATACACAAGAAGACCACCTATCCTCCATAACAACACTGGCAATATGACAGTCTCAAGAACTGTCTTTATATGGCTGGACTGCATCCAGCCAAACATTGTGCGTGAGCATTACTGTAGCTACAACACACTAGTTGAAGGGTTCACAGCATGTGGTCACTGAATTGCAGTGGAATGACATGTTACCACTACCACAACAGGTGGGAACATGCAGCACCTGTACATCGACTACATGTACACTAGATGGCCCAGACCAGATGTGTATCCCCTGCTGTAGGTATTTTACCATATACACCCACACTGTATAGACACATACCTCATGCGGACCCTGCACAGTAAGACACAGTCATATTGGTATACATTGCAAATACCATTTATCCACCCGAGGCATGTGTCAGACATGGTAACTACTGCAGGTCACAGGTATTTATGTGTATGTGTCACACACATAAATCATGTGTGCAATGCCATTGCTGGTTTAGGCAATGGCATGCATTGTTATGTACAAAGACCCACACAAGGTCATAATGTGTGACACAACCACACGTGGCAGTTGTGGGTTACCAAAACATACCTATCTGTACTCTGACAATGGTAATAGACACAGTAGCAGAGCGCACTATTGGCATTA
Source organism: Protopterus annectens (assembly GCF_019279795.1). Lineage (NCBI taxonomy): Eukaryota > Metazoa > Chordata > Ceratodontiformes > Protopteridae > Protopterus > Protopterus annectens. Next base: position 887,562,374 of record NC_056725.1, read on the forward strand.
CTAGCCAACTAGCCCTGTTTGGCTGTGCTGATAGTGTGGTGACATCCCCTGTGTTTACTGGGGGAATATGCAGCATCTGGTGTATTGTAGTATTTGCCAAAAGGATCTGTTTTCTCACACTTGCATTTACACACACCCTACTACCCCCACACACACACGCATGCACACTTGCAGGATTCACACCCCTACCTAACTAAGTCACGACACGTAAGAGAGATGCATTAGCAAAGCGCACTATTCGGATTACTAGATAGTTCCTCTTCTCTGGCTGTACTTATAGGGTGCTGACATCATCAGTATTTTGAAAGGGTAATGTGCATCAGGAAGTGTGATCTCCTGATTGCCAAAACTAACATGTTTTCATACGGAAATGCACACACACAAACTCCTCACATCCAAACACACACACACTTGCCACTTGCAGGTTTCAAACCCCTACCTAAAAATGTTATGGCATTTGAGAGTGACACTGTAGCAGGTTGTGCTATCCTGAGTACTGGCTGATGTCTTTTTTCCAGCTGTATGTATAGGGTGCTGTCATCATCACTGTTTGGAAAGGGTAATGTGCATCATGTAGTATGATCCCCTGATTTCAGAAAAGCACATGTTTTTCATACAGAATTGCCCACACACAGAGTCCCCACATCCAAACACACACACATGCCATTTACAGGTTTTAAACTCCTACCTAACTATATTATGACACTCGGGAGAGATGCATTAGCAGAGTGCGCTATTCAAATTACTGAGAGGTTTCCTTTCTCCTGCTGTACTTATAGGGTGCTGACATCGTCAGTGTTTAGAAAGGGGAATGTGCATCCTGTCGTGTGTTCTCCTAGTTGCCAAAAGGGATATTTCCTTCATACAGACTTGCACACACACTAAGCATTTGCAGAATTCAAACCCCTACCTAATTATGTTCTGACACTCGAAATGGACGTATTAGCAGAGTGTGTTATTTGCATTACTGGTAGGCTTCCCTTCTCCTGCTGTACTTATAGGGTGCTGACATCTTCTGTGTTTAGAAAGGGGAATGTGCATCCTGTAGTGTGTTCTCCCAGTTGCCAAAAGGGACATTTCCCTCACACAAAATTGCACACATACTAACCCCCTCATCTAAACACACACACTTGCAGGATTCAAACCACTACCTAACTATGTTATGACACTCACGTCAGACGCATTAGCAGAGTGCGCTATTTGCATTACTGGTAGGCTTTCCTTCTCCTGCTGTACTTATAGGGTGCTGACATCATCTGTGTTTAGAAAGGGGAATGTGCATCCTGTAGTGTATTCTCCTAGTTGGGAAAAGGGATACTTCTTTCATACAGTCTTGAACACACACTAACCCCCTCCACTCACAGTGACCATGTACAGGATTCAAACCCCTACTTAACTATGTTATAACACTCGAAACTGACGCATTAGCTGAGCGTGCTATTCGTATTACTGGGAGGTTTTCCTTCTCCTGCTGTACTTATAGGGTGCTGACATCATCAGTGTTTAGAAAGGGGAATGTGCATCCTGTAGTGTGTTTTTCCAGTTGCCAAAAGGGACATTTCCCTCTCACAGCCTTTCACACACACAAACCCCACCCACACTGAGCATTTGCAGGATTCGAACCCCTACCTAACTATATTATGTAACTTGAAAGAGACGCATTAGCAGAGCGCACTATCCGAATTAATGGGCATCCATTCTGCACCTGCAGTATTTATAGGGTGCTGACATCTTTATTTCTACAGAGGTATGCACATGTAGTACTACCTGTCAGGTGGGGGATAGCATATATATGCATTTGCAGCCACCTACGTCAGGGTAAGATATGCACATCGCACTGGCAGGTTATGTTCTATACCATGCTTTGTGACCACAGGACCTGTAACACACAACACAACCAGTCCAGAACACCACACCCACATCCAGGACACACACTTAGCTTCCCTGGGAACAGGGCCAGGATATGCAGGTGTTCACATACACCATTCCAGTTGTTAACATCAGGTACAGGCATATTTTGTGTGAGAACTACTCAGGCTTCTACCACTTTACCCTACAGCCACTACAATTTGTGGGTCCATGTGCTATGGCAGAACCACACACCACAGCCACATGGGGGAATACATATTGCACCTGTCCATCTGCAAGGGGGGTACTCACTGTTCCACACCAAAGGTAGACCACCATTGTTGATATCTGACCATACCCACCTTTCCCTGGACATCCATATCCCATCTCCACCCCCAGGCAAGGTTGTCACTGCACACAAATTGTATTTAGCACAAGCAGACTCTACACTTGTGAAGACTGGGGTGGACGACTTCAGAGGACCCATGCTGGGGGACTATACTGGCCACTCAGCATAATCCTTGACAATTGCATTCTATGAGCATGTGTACAGTTTGCATTGATCATGCTATCCCAGATATACCCATGACTGCTCCACAACAAGACACCTGTCAGCTGTACACCAGCCATATATACGCCGTACAACTGAGAGAGTGACCTAATACATTGCAGAGCTGTAGCCCACAGAGGGAGGACATCTGTGAACAGTTCCGGCATGGCACTTCATTCACACATAATCATTACAACACAGTGTTGACAGTGGAATCGTCCAGAGAATGCAGATAGGGCTCCCCTCAGTCTGTTATTGATGGACACCTACTGTCAGAGATCATCAGCAACCCTCTCCCAGCACACACCGACAACATGGCTGTGGCTTAGCTCATTCAATCCCTGGGACCTCCACAGTGCCCCTGCTTGACAGAGGCACAGCTCACTAGCCTCACGTGTTGCCTTCTGTGACCTACTTTACAGTGGCACAGTAGCCTACTGTCCTGGGGATGCAGATGCCAAGCACACTCTGGCTGAGCTGTCATTCCCTAGGGCAACAAGCCTAGTATTGACCTCTACACCCATATATTCAATTGTCGGATGCACAATATTTGTTGTGCTGTTCTACTGTTTGCAGGTCTTTATTGCCATAGCATTCCCTGTTCCTATGACCAACTTGTGTATCTGTGGAAGATGTTTGCATATGACGGCGATCCACTATATCACTTATGTCTCTGTAGTCATTTACTGTGTGCACTGGGCAGATTGCTGTGTTGTGGTTGGTTCCTGGATTGACACGTACAAATACCAGATATGTGTGGCCAACTGCTAAACGGAGATATGGCCTAAGTGTGTGAGCATGCCCAGTTCAGCCTTTCCATGGCATGTTGTCTGATATATGCCTTATTTATCAAAGTGTGCGAGCATGCCCAGTGTGAGCTTTCCATATGTTGCACTCTGAAGTCCACCACATATTTGGGTGTGTGTGAACTTCAACAATATCTCACGTTTATGGTTGTGTGTTGGGTGTCATGTTGTGTACTAACTGGCCAACTGCTTCGTGTCTGCCACAACAGGGATTATACTGTGCCTGCAGGGATTGCATGGGATACTTTGCAGACAGTTCTCAACATACTTTCATAATGACCTAACACTGTAGTACCGTATAGTGTACTGGTTCAGTACTTTCACTATGGTGGACAGTATCCTGGGCTTTAGTCCTATGACTGCTTGACATCTTCATAGTGAGCACAACAGACTGTGTAGGGGCCAGTTGTGCACATATAACCATGTTGCATTATGTTCAGATATGGACTACCTACACCAGGCTCGTCCAACATTGCTAGTGTATTCCACAACATGGGTGGACATTGGCAAACACTAGCAATGTTCCCTAGGCCATTTCTGATGCTAGTCAGAGGGTGTGTTTGTCCTTCGACACACATTGTAACTGGAGTTTGCCATGACATATGTCATGGTTAGTATACTGTGCCTCCGTCTACCTCTGACATAACAGTGATACCCAGGGTTAGCCTACCATCTCCCATCCACTCATCAGGATTCCTCTTGAGGGGTGTCGATATGTGACTCTCTGGCTGACCTGTACCAGGAGTTTACTGAAGAGTGGGGGTGCCTTCTGTGTTATGGATCATTCTGTACAGCTTGTCCTATGCATGTCAGTGCTGGGGTTCAGGTCTCTCATATGCATAGCTCACTGCCATTCAGATTGTACAAGGTGCAACATGTTCATTCATTCCAGGTTGGACATGGCTTCATACATCAGGCACAGCTTGCCTGTAGCTGGGCAGTATGGCGGTGTGTGGGCTGCAGTTTGTTTACTCAGGCAACACATGGCATCTGTTCATGCTCTTTGCTACTCCTGGTGGGGTACTGTTGTGGACTTTACAGTTGATGGAGGTGTCTGCTGCGGTATATCCCACAGGGGCTATTGTAGTCACTTGTGACGCTGATGGAGGATGACTGCAGAGCCACAGTGAGTTCCCCTTATCTACATCTGCCAACCTTCATGTTTGGGTGGGTATATAGTATATGTTTTTGCGAACACTACAGCCACATGTTTGTCCGGTGCAGGATATCTATCACCTTTTGTACCCAGGTCACACATTACATGTTAGGTACGTCATGGGTTAGCACCTGTGTGGTAATTTGTGGGCACTTACTGTATATCCACGGTGGTTGTCTATACACAGTTCTGCAATTAGCTTGCTGACATGGCTATGGCTACAGTTGTCTGTTTGTAGGTGGCCCTTTTGTGGGTTGCTTGTGTCAGCTGGGGGTCGGATATGGTGGGCTGTTTGTACTCCTCTGCATACATGTTCAGTCACAGTCCTTCCATGTTGGCCTATACCTATGGGACATATATACAGAACGGGGGGGGCCAAGATCAGGCCTTGTGGGATGCCACTCATATCTGCTTTGTAGTCTGACATGGATGCGGCATGTCTGACCATGTCAGTTCTGTCCTTGGTCTGGTTTGCAACCCCTCTACTGACATAGGGGTATATATTTAAGCTGGTGAACATATCCATACTGAACTCGTACGGCATTGTCTAGAAGCATGTGCACGGTCCAGCTACACTGTGTGGACCACATTGCCCTCATCAATGACCTTAATGACTGCTTCAAATGGGTCAAACATATTTAGGGGCAGGATCTGCAGTTATGACAGCCACACTTCCAGTATCAGTAGGTCCACAATAGCCTTCTGTCTGCGGTAAATACTGATCCTTTCCATAGCTGTGCAGAACAAGCTTGTCAGGATCCTGGGGTGGTAGTTTGGAGTATCCATTCAGGCAACACCTTTGTTGTGATGGACCACTGTTGTTGTACACTGCTCTTTGGGTACATATCCTGTGGTAAGGCTGACATTGGGCAGTGGTGTGATTTGGCATTCCATTATTCTCGGAGTCCATGTTGGCCTCAGCACAGGACACCATCACATACCTTTGCTGCTGTGTGTTCTGCTTTGCAGATGATGGCTGTTACCTCAGCATCTGCAATGTCAGGGGACCATCAGTCTGCTGGGATAGGTATTTTGCACTCTGGGGGGGGGGGGTGTTTGCACTGCACCTGACAGGTTGTATGTTAGCAATATTATGTGTGTTTGGTATGTTGTTTGTAATATCTGTGTGATTCGGAGCATATCTGTGGATGCCCAACATGGTTCCTACCATCAGTTGGGTAAGCCTTGTGATTATCCTTAGTGTCCTGTATGTTTTGTATCTTCATAGGTTCATGGGTTCATACTAGGCTATACACCCTAGGCCATTAGTAAGCCTAGCCAGAGTGTGTGTGTCTTTCGCCACCCCTTGCTATGTTCTATTATGGCCATTTATGAATTTATTCACTGTGCCTCTGTCTGGTCGTGACACAGTGAGAACCCCCAGTATACATGTACGATCATCCATCCACTTGGCAATATTCCTGTTGAGGGGTGTCAGTGAGGGGCTCTGCCTAACATGGATTGGGATCCTGTTTCTGGGTGTGGGGAGCCTCTGGGTTATGTATCTGTCCCTCCAGCACATCTTATTTCATTATGTGTTGAGACTGACATCTGTCACTCTCACAGCTCCAATGGCTTTGATTTCCTGTGGTGGAGCATGTCCATTACTCCTGTGTTGGACATGGCCTTGTACAACAGACATACAATGCCTCTGTGTAGGCAGTTTGTGACTGCATTCAGCTGGGGTGTCTACAGCCAGGCAGCATATGACATATATTTCACACCCTTTATCCTGTTGGTGGGGTAACTATGAGGTCTTCCAAACCGCTGCAGGTGTCACGTATGGTACATCCCATATGAGTCATTGTACTAGATTATGGGTCTGATAAGGGAACAGTACAGCAGCACAGTGACCTCTGTTGATGTAGATGTGAATCCTTTCATGATACGGTGTCCAATATCGACAATCTTCCTAGCCACATTGGCATTATGAGTGTCACATGACAGATTACTGTCGACCTGTGTCCCTAGGTCCCTGATTACTCCTTGCATACATAATGGTTTGCCACCTATGTGGTAATTTGTGTGTACCTTGTCTGGTATTTGGTGGGACATTCATACTGTCCAGTGTCTTCAGGATGTCTGGGTGGAGTTCTTGTGTGTGAGAGTGTGGTCTGTCACATGCTACAGACTGTACAGCAGTTTTGACTACAGTTAGGTGCACATGGGTGGTCTCCGCTGCTTTGTGCATTGTCAGTTACCTGGCCATATGGGTGTCTGTGCTGCATATGGATACTCCCCTCCTTTGATGTTTTGGTGCAGGTGTTGGGGCCATAACACATGATATGTGGTATAACCTAGTAGTGCTGGTGTGCTATCACTAGGCTTGCAGCAGGCTTCTGTTACTGCACAGACATCGATGTTCTCCATAATGGGAAGTGCCTCAGGGGCATGCATATTGCAGTTTACACATCTGGCATTGGTCAGCATTACCCTTATGTTTCCTACTACTTATGTTTTCTAGGGTGGTGGGTAGGCTTTTTGGCCTTGCCTACATACGGCTCTATGGAGGCGGCAAAGGCCTTATCCAGTATCCAGACGCACACGGGTAACAGGTGCAAGCCATCCCTGGAACAGCAGCATGGCTTGTCATGCTTGACATCTCAAGCAGACAGACATTAGACCCTCTTGGTCTGACAGCTGTAACTGTGCCAGCTGTTAAACATGAGCATTCTGTGTTTGTACTGTGGCATCATTCTTGGTGAGGGTTGGATGCTGCATACAGACAGTGTCATACCGGCCTGGGGTACATACTCAGAGTGACCATCCATGTCTCTTTTCATGTTGACCAGGGAGGTACATCTCAGGTAATTCACACCAGCATGGACATTGAGTGCATCATATTTCTGTTTGCTTTGGGGTGACCTGCGTACTTGTGTTATGTGGCATTTTGTGGCAGCCTACAGGCAGCTTACTCTACCCTTTCCCTTGTTCAGTCTGGTGAGTGGGACAGCAGTGTGTCTGCCTATACAGACACCTATTACAACTGTATCAGGCATGTTGTTTCTCCTTCTGGCCTGTGACTGTTTGGCACACCAGCTTTGCGTACTATTCGTTGCATGTGCTATGTTTGAAGGTTGTGGTTGCTTGTGATCTGCTTTGGAGGCTTCTGTTGGTGTGGTGTGTTTACAATTAAGGCCTCCAGGAATATTTGTCTGTGTTTATGTGTTTGCTTTACAGTTGTGGGAGGTCTATATGGGACTGGGTTTGTGGTGTATGTGGTTACCTTCTCCTCCTGACTAGTTTTGACAGTACTGAGTTGGTGGAGCTCAACCTCTTGTTTGGATACATGGTTGCATCTATCACATATATTTGTATTTATTGGTGGGTGTTGTGGTTGTCTGTGTACTTGGGACTGGTGTCACATTGCCTCTGGATTCACAGATTCTACTTGTTGTGGCTGGACTTAGTGGATTGTATGTGTGGACATATGTTATTGCCATACTACTGGTCAGTGATTACTTCCCTTTTTATGTTTGCTCTATCATGTGGTAGCTTCCTCATTCTCTTGCATGGTTTGGTAATGGCTGGAGTACAGCATGCCAGATGCCTGTGTGTATGGCATTGTGTGTTGTTGTTATTTGTGATTGCATACTCCAAGCATTCCTGGCTGTGTTCATGGAATGCCTGTATAACATGTTCTGTGGTGAGTCCCATATTCTGCACTTGCACAGGGCCTTTCGTGGATTCAACATCAGTTTGGAGGGCTGCAACCTATGCTTTACACATGTTTTTCACTGTGGTATTCTGGCCAGGGACTGGGGTCAGGATGTGTATATCCAGTGTGATTACTCTATGGTCTGGTCTTACCGGTGAGGGGTACACTTCTCATCTTGCCATCCAGTACACATGTTGCTGATTATCACATCCAGTATGCTTACCCCTCTTGTGGGAGTGGTACATTGTTCCTGGGCATTTTGGTTTATGGATTCTGGGAAATTTTCTCCTACTGTGTTGGTGCTAGTATAATGCTCCCAGTGTATGTCTGGGTATTTTCAGTCAAGCAATATAATGTGGTTTGGGGGGCTTGATATATTCATGTATTCCGACATAGGCCAGGTGCAGTTCCTGGTATTTGGACAGTAGCCTGCAGCAGGCTATATACTGGGAGGCAGTTTTAGCCATTGGTATTTGACCATGGCTAATCCATGCTGCTTCTTGTTGTGGTACCAACATGGGGGTGTGGTTATCCTTGACATTTCTTGCTAGTCACCCTCCTTTTGTAGCTTGTTCCATGTTTTGCGGCTGTACAGCACAGTATGAGGTGTGACCTGGTAGTGTTAGGGTGCTGATGTGAGCCTTGACCCAGTTCTCTATTACAGGACTGGTATCTACATTCTCCATACTGTGTGTTTACACTGCACACATCTTGCTGTTTAGACATCTGTCATTGGGTAGCATTACATCTAGGTTCCTATCCCTTGTGGAACCTATGAAGGTGGGTTTGTGTTTTGAGACTTACCTATTCAGGGAATGCTGTGGGTACTGACAGCCTTTGCCAGTATCCATGGGGCATGGCATGATAGGTGCACACCACCCCTAGCAGGTGGTGCATCATGTCATGCTCCGCATGTCTTCCCAGCCTGAAACACATTGGCTCCCCTTTGACTAAATGCATTACTTCAGCCAGTTATTGCACTTGATCATCCCATCATCATTTTGTGGCTTCATGCTTGGTGAGGGTGGATGTTAGTCAGGGTGCTCATGTGTGTATATAGTACATGGTGTTACATTACTTAACACATGGCATTCATGCCTCAGGTGGTGCTGCAGGGCTGCCTCTGTCGGATGCGCATATTACACTTCCCTGTACATGTTTGTGAGCAGGTCATGTCATTTTAGGCATCCATGTTATTATTTGAGTGAGTCAGAGGGGGTATCATTCCCAGGGTTCCTACTGAGCCAGTGTATGTGCTATGCCTTGCCTCTTTGCCAAGGCCAGGGCATATTGGGCACACCTCCTTCTGCCTACTGGGGCAGGCTCAGGTTGTTCCTCCTCCGAGTCACGCTCTGCCTGTGATGGCCTTGGCAATGGTGGGGGGCTGTTTGGCTCGGCCCTATGCTGGTCCTGCTGCAGCTGTTTTTGCAAGATCATATTATGTAGCATAGCACATACCATGACAATTTGGGTACATGTTGTTGGTGTGTACTGCAAGGCTCCACCAGATGTGTTCAGACACCGGAACTGTGACTTGAGCAGCCCAAACACATGCTCTATTACATTGCGTGTTTGTGCGTGTGCCTCATTATGGCATTCCTGTTCAGGTGTGTGTGCGTTTCTGATGGGATCATCAGCCACGGCTCCAGTGCATAACCTGCATCCCCCACTAGGTGTCCATGTGGTATGTCCCCATTGACAAATGTCTGGTACAGCTGCGTCAAATGCCAGATGTGGGAATCATGGTAACTCCCAGGTCAGCCAGCACACACATTCATTATTATGCCCTGGGCATCACACACGACCTGGCAGTTGATGGAGGGGAAGCCCTTGCGGTTAATGTAGGCCCTACCCTGCTCACCGGCTGGTGCTTTGATGCGTATGTGCGTGCAGTCTATTGCACCCACTACCTCAGGGTATTCCGCTATTTGCTGGAAGAGACACGTATTGCTGGCCAATACCTCACGGGCATTGGGGAAATATACATGATCACCGACATGTGCTGACATGGCATCCAGGAACTGGTGCAGTACCCTGGAGGCTGATGCCTGTGATATCCCCATCATATCGCCAGTTGGTCTCTGGAAGGTACCTGTTGCTAGTATTCTTAGGCCAACACATACCTTGGTTTCCACTGGGATGGGTTCCCGTCTGTTGGTTCTGTGTGTGAGGCGTGGCCTGCACAGCTCAACTATTTGCTGCAGGAGCTCTCTGTCCACTCTATAGCGCTCTACTATCTCCAGCTCATGTAACTCGTGGTAGGTGACCCTGGGCCTGTACACTCTTCTCCGTCTCCTCACTGTGGGTTGTCTGGCACCATCTGCATTGTCACCACCCTCAGCAAGTCGCCTATGTCTCATTATGACAGCTATGGCAGCCCCTAACATTTCTGCTATGAGTTAAGCTTTTTCAGTTTTCACTGCTATTAGCTTACTCTTGTCTTGCAGTGTCTCTTAAGAGAAACATCCTGCACTACTGTTTGCAGAGTTTTAAGTGCTGGGCTGGGCTACTATTCTGCCTGTGTAATTGCCTGCTTCTAATTGTTTTCACCTGCTAGCTTCAGCAGTTATCCCTGCTAGCTTCCTATTAATTCTGTTGCTTCCTTTTTCCTCTCTGTTTCCTCAGGGGGGAGCAACGTGCATACCATCAGAAACACGCTCACAGTGGCTTACACGCGTGCACATGTGCTTACACAGTTCAGAATCTACTTATTCAGGTTAAAACGCACGTACACCCATGCAAACAGTGTTAAACATCTCCCAACACACTCCCACATGCTTAGTCTGCCTTACACGCGCGCACACTGCCCTACTCGCGCTTCATGGCATGCACACGTGTGCATGCACGCCCAGCAAGAAACTTTGGTGTAAGTAACAGTGTACACCTCCCATTTCTTGACTTTCCATGACTTATCTAGTGGCACACCTCTTTCCATGATCTGTGTCTGTCATCTGTCATGTTACACTGACCTCCAATGAACTGCATTTCTTTCTGCCATTCCCCCCTGTGATGTCACCTATCTCCTACTCTATTCCTCCCCCTTATGTATCTCTTACACTACTCAGACTGTGCTCATTTGCTATGTGACTGTGAGCTTCAGTATCCTAACCCTCATTTACATGAGATTGCCTACTAATGCTTAGTTACATGTCTTAGACTCAGCTTCCCCCCTTAGCAACCACTACACGGTGGCCATGTTGTTTTTGGTCTGCTGGGCCGTGCATTGTCATTCCATTTATTGCATGAAATCCACATTTTTGGGTTTATAACCTTCTTTTTTATGGTTTTATACAGCGCAGCCCGTTTGCGCGGGGCTGCTCTGGGTTTAAACATCTTTAATATTTTTAATATTTTTAAACATCTTTAATGGGTTTAATATTTTTAATATTTTGGCATCAGGTTATCTTGCCAATGGCCACATATTTGGCCATTGGCATGCTGCCTGAGTCATATGCACCCTTTTTTTGGAGCTGACATGGCTCCGTTAGGAATTTAGAAACGTACTCAGTTGTCAACTGAGTACATTTCTGCAGCTAAAACGTCTCTTACATGGACTGGTTTCTGCTTCGTGGATCGCTAATATACCTCATTTGCATATCTTTCAGCTGCAAGTGAGGTATTTAGCATGTCCACGCCCAGTCCGTGTAAGAGACGTTTTAGCTGGTCTCTTACATGGAGTTTAGGGCTGTTCCTGGATCGCGAGGCTTGCATGGAGTATTGCACGTCTCTTACACTTCGTGCAAGCCTTCGTGAATCCTGCCCAAAGTCTTTCATGGCACATCTGTACCACAAAAACATTGAACCTCTTATTTTTTTGTTGAGTAAATTTTATTATATTTCATAGGCGCCAGAAGCTGCTAAAGACAGAGGGGTGGGGGTGGAGGGTGACAGGGGCACTTAGTGAACTAAAAAGGGTAATTTTTTATAACTATTTTCTACCACAACATATGCTCACTTGGAGGACATTTTAAGCTTAGCCAATTCCTTTTTGGTGTTTGAATTTACATTTTCTGATTGGTCTTAGCTATCCCCATAGCTGATAATTGCATATTAGCCCTAATGAGAACAACTGTGATCATACCATAGATAATTTGAGGGGGGCCATTTAAGGGATGCAGCATTTAGGAACTGCATCTATCCATTAGTGGCATGAGGGGAAATCCTGGAGTATATTTTCTATTACCCATCCTAAGATCCAAGTTGCATTCGAATATGGATAGATGAGCTTTGTTTTATTTTTATGGATAGTCTGTTCCGGAACAGTGGTAGCCTCTGTGATATATATCCATCTCTCCACAACATTCAGTTTAGATATCTGGACTGAGTATTTCTGATACCATTTGACTCACTGATGTTCAGTAGGTCCATCTGTATTATGTTGGAGGATGCTATGTATGCCAGACATGTCACCTCTAAGCACTCTGTAGGATACTGAGTGTAGTAATAAATTTTTGAGGTGGTCCATGCAAGACATATTGTTTAGGACATGTATCCTTTTAGTAAGGTATATCTGAAGGTATTCCAATTGTTGCATGGGGCTGGACAGATACATGCCAAGGGGGACATTATACAAAATGATTGACATAATGAGAACTTTGTAAAGGGGGACAACAGCATCTCTAGATCTAGTCACAATTAATCTGTTTATACACTATGCAATATAGAAAGGCTTTCTTATGACTCTGGGCATATGTTGGTCAAAAGTTGGGTCACTGTACACACAAGTTCCCAAATGCCAAACAATTGGATCAGTTCTCAGAGGGTATTGTCATGATTCTGAAACCAGTTATTATTTGGGACAAACCTTCCTGCATGATGGTTAAGTCATTTGGGGAGTCAAAAACTTCTCCTGGCTTGCAGTCATTTCAAACTTAGCTGGCTAAAGCTCTTTGTTATTTCCTTTTACTTTTGAGATGCATATGCCAAACAGAAAAAGTCTCAGCACTGAACCCCGGGGGACTCCATTGGTGACTGGTCTCTTCTCCTGTTTTGATCTCCTGCATCCTGTGAGCTAAGTTGACAATGTAGAGGGTGATGTAAGTGTTTGCTCCTACATTATTCATCTTTTGTACTACACCTGAGTAGGGGATTGTGTCAAAGGGCTTGGCCAGGTTAAGGTAATGTGGTGTGAACTGTTTTACCTTCATCCATTGCTTTGGTAACAAGAGTAAAGCTTAAAATTTACCCATGATTTTGAGCCTTTCACACTTTCCTCTGGGCTGTTTCCAAACACATTTTTAGGGCCATGCATATATGTATGCATTCCTTGATTCACCTTCCTGATTGCATTAAATTATATTCCTTGTATAATACAGCACATTTGTTAGACTTAAGTTAGAGTGCATTTTAAATTTATTGTTTAAATATTTTTCCAGTAGGCAATGAAACAAAAATGCATTAACCAATAATGACAAAACTGCCCTATTCAGAACATTTCCATGATAACAGTCTACTTCTGCACACAATATATAAATACAGAATCAAAGGAGTGTAAGCCATAGGCATGTTTACAGCTTCTTGAACTTATTTTCAATTGGGGGGGGGTGGCAAAAGGCCAAAAAACAGAGACACATTTCAAATATTGCTTGTATAATTTTGGAAAGTTGCTGACATAAAACGTTGTGCTACCACCATACATTTTATTGCCAAGTTTTGAACCCAGACATCTGCACACTACAGTCAGAGCAACATATCTCTAAGCTAAACCAGCAGTTTCTTGAAAGACAGGAAGACAAACTTAAATGGCTATCATATCATTTAGTGAATTCAGTTCTCACTTCCCACCATAGCTCTCAACCTCTTAGTGCAAAAACACAGAACAAAGCCAATAATGGGGGAATACAGCCCCAAAATAGAGACACATTTCAAATACTGAATTTATAACCTTAGAAAATTGCTAGAATAAAAGGTTTTGTTTTACCACTCCCAAAAACCAGAGGAGCAGAACAAAAATGTGATGCATAAATTCACAAGTGATGGTGGCTAGGGACTTTAAGCTCTTTTTACCTGTACCCAAGGGACAGGGTTTGGGCCTGAGTACTTCTAGCCACCAGATGTATCCTGTTGGGGGCATTTTCTCTCACACACACACACACACACACACACACACACACACACACACACACACACACACACACACACACACACACACACACACACACACACACACACACACACACACACACACACATACAGGGTCACATTTAATACTCAAATGCACAGCCATATTATTTCACATGTAGTAAGATTACTACAGTATATCTTTATTACTCTTGCTGTGGAGTAATATGGCTGTGTTAACTAATAAGGGTGTGTGTGTGTGTGTGTGTGTGTGTGTGTGTGTGTGTGTGTGTGTGTGTGCATGTGTGTGATTTGTGGATGTTGCTGACTATGCCATTGGTGCATGTTGTGCATGTATGCACTTGCACATTGGCCTGTCCACTACCACAACTCACATGTGTACTTCAATTTAATAATATTATAGCATCCATGTGAATATTAGCTATATATGTATTTATACCTGGAGTGTATGCTGTTGCATGACCATATTGCTACTGTACCTATGGGAAACTGTATGTTTACACATCTCTGTTTATGGTTGAACACTATCACGATAGGTATGTTCTTTGGGTGTAAGGGTTACCTAAGTCTAGTCTATGTGCATGTACTATGTACAGAGTGCCTGTAGACATTCAGTACTTCTGTTGTATTCACCTATTGTGTATAAATGCCTATATATTGCACGCAAGATATGCTATATGTATATTTTACTTATCTTGCTGAATGATGCCACTGGGAGCAGATCACTGATGAGTATGATGAGTATGTGCTTCATGTGATGGTACAGCCAGTACTACTTTCTATGGTTACCATCATTTATTGATCTGTGTTAAGCGTGGAAGGCTTGTCATGGCTGGTAAGTTTATATCTGACTTTGCCTGGTCATAACATTGCTGGACAAGGTGTTTCCTCTGTAGCTGTGCAGATATTTCTGAATGGACTCATGAGCCATATCTTCAGTTGATAACCAGTGTCACCTCTGGAAATAAATACAGCATTATTGATTTAAATAAATGTTGCAAGCAAAGCATCTAACATTCCACAATCTTTTATGTT